>NW_026712207.1:2967945-3632945 GCF_030504385.1 Musca domestica | reverse complement strand
AGTATACAATTATTTACAAAAGTGTGTTAATCAAATTTCATTTAAAATAAACTTATGCTAACACTGCAATAATTAATTAACAAATAATACCTGTAGAATAAGTAAATTAAAAATGTAAAAGTTAGTCTTAGTTCCATCCTCTTAGTCGCAAGTCGACGAATAAATAAATAAAAGAAAGAAAAAAAAAAAAGAAAACAATTTTTTTTTTTTAATAAACATAATTAATCAGGTTATCTAATTTGTGCGGATGTATGTAGGGTACTTTTATTTCGGAATAGTTTGTGTTTCGCATATTAAATGAGCGAATAGCCAGGCAAAACCAAGCAGACAGACAGAGAGTCATTCCGTCAGACAGTCGCTCAACCAGTCCCCATAGTAGTATACAAGCAACAAAAACAACACCAACAACAACACCATTCAGTCAACAACGAATTTCCATTCTACTCGCAGCGACAGTTGAATGAATGAATATTTGTTGCTATTTTTATACCCTACACCACATAGTGGTAAGGGTATTATGTCTTTGTGCATTTGTTTGTAACATGGAGAAGGAGACGAGATAGACCCATAGTTACTTTTGAGAACCTTCATAGAATCACTTTCTGAGTCGATTTATGCATGTCCGTCCGTCTGTCCGTCCGTCCGTCCGTCCGTCCGTCCGTCCGTCCGTCCGTCCGTCCGTCCGTCCGTCCGTCCGTCTGTCCATGTATTCTTGTGAACAAAATGCAGGTCGCATTTATTATCCGATTGAGATGAAATTTTCCAAACAATATTTTTTTGGCCCAAGGACGAACCCTATTGAAATTGGTGAGAATCGGATCAAATTTAGATATAGCTCCCATATATATCTTCATCCGATTTCGGGTTAAATGAGCACCAAATGTCCACTATCAGTCCAAATTGCCTGAATTTTGGCACACCCAACCGAGTTCGGCCTAGAAGCAAGTATATCAAATTTGGAGAAAATCGGTTCAGATATAGCTATAGCTCCCATATATATCTTTCATCCGATTTGATCTTTAAGTCCCTCACAGTCCTACTATGCTCTCCACAACCGTGATATTTGGTACCAGGTATTAGATGGAGCACAGAAATAGCTGTTTTAAATTTTATCGAAATCGGTTCAGATTTGGATATAGCTCCCATATATATCTTCATCCGATTTTGGGTTAATTGACCACCAAATGGCCAATATCAGCCCAAATGGCCCGAATTTTGGCACATGTGACCGAGATTAGCCTTAAAGCAAATACCACAAATTTGGAGAAAATCGGTTCAGAAACAGCTATAGCTCCCATATATATGTTTTATCCGATTTGGTGTTTAAGCCTCTCACATTCGTAATATGCACTCCACAAGAATGATATTTGGTACCTGATATAAGATACAACCCAGAAATAGCTGTTTGTAATTTTATCGAAATCGGTTCAGATTTGGATATAGCTCCCATATATATCTTCATCCGATTTCGGGTTAATTGTGCACCAAATGGCCGATATAAGTCCAAATGGACTGAATTTTAGTACATCGGACCAAATTCAGCCTAGAAGCAAGTATATCAATTTTAGTGAAAATCGGTTCAGATATAGATATAGCAACCATATATATGTTTCATCCGATTTAGTGTTTTAGTCCCATACATTCGAAATATTCACTCCACAACCGTGATATTTGGTACCAGGTTTTTTGGAGCACAGGAATAGCTGTTTTAAATTTTATCAAAATCGGTTCAGATTTGGATATAGCTCCCATATATATCTTCATCCGATTTAGGGTTAAATGTGCACTAAATGGTCAATATCAGCCCAAATCACCTGAATTTTCGTACATAAGACCGAATTCAGTCTAGAAGCTAATACGTAAAATTTGGAGAAACCCGGCTCAGAGATAGCTATAGTTCGTAAAATGCACGATAGAATTAGATAGATTTTGATTTTGTACCAAATATCTCATAGAGCTCTGAAATGCCCTGTATAAACCTTTTTACGAGAGCTCTACTAAATATGCATAGTGGTGTAGGGTATCATATAGTCGGCCCCGCCCGACTTTTGAGCTTTCCTTACTGGTTTTCATTTGGTGAATTTTTGTGTACGTTTGCAAGGGTGTGTGAGTGTGTGTGTGTACGCCTGACAGCATGAATGAACGACGACGACTGGATGTGTGTCTGTGTGGATGGTTGGTTGGTTGGATGGATGGTTTGGATTGCTTAAATAATATTCTCTTTTTTTATCATTGAAATTTGACGAGGTTTGCCGTGCGATGTGGGTGCTCATATAAATTTTTATTTATTTTCTGTTTCGAAAAAAAAAAAACAGAAACAGCAAAACAACAACAAGAAAAACAGCAAAGCGAATAATTATATGGCACAGTGTTTCACAAAGGTAGAAAAAAATTAGCAATGAATTTGTATTTATCATCTGAGTCTGAAACGGGAGCCTAGGATTAGGCGTAATTTTATTATGGGATGTTGCAGTACTACTTCCAGCTCTTCTCTTGGTAATGCAATGTACAATGGAGTTGTACCTATGTAAGGATTACATTAAAAGAGGGGTCATTAATAAAGTATGTGCTTGTAGGGAGATTATGTTCCTCTAGCTCGTTCTAAATGTACATACTTGTTCGGGAAGCCTCTTTCGGTTACCACGGTACTTTTTAAGTCTCTCTTTATGACTTTTCAATTCCCATTCATTGGATCCTCTACCTAACAGACGGATACCAAACTTAAAATACCCTTCATTTTATGGTGGAGGATATAAAAATGGCACAGAGGCGACACTCTCATTCCAACTCAATTCAAAATGTCATAGATATAAAGTTCGGATACCTTTCAGAACGGTCTTAATAAATATTCTTAAAAAAAAATTAGGAAAATAGCTGTGTTAGTTTTTGGAAAAATTGATAAAGAAAATTCGCCTTTGTATCTCTGGTGGTCTTCAGAAAATATTCTAAAAATCCACCATTATTGCTCTGAAAGTCCTTGGGAAAAAATCTTAAAAAATTCACGAACGTTCTTAAAAAATTAATGATTATTTGTAGAAGTTCTCTGGGAGATCTTCCATGTATAGAAGGCCTATTGTAGGTTTCCCATTTATAAAAGGCCTTTAGGAGGCCTTCCATATATAGAAATCATCTGGGAGGTCACTCTTCAATATTTAGAAGGGCTCTAAGATATCGTTCATAAATGATTATTGCTTTGAAGGTCCTTGGAAAAATATTCTTAAAACCCAAGATTATTTCTCAGTGTCAATGGAATAACACCCGTAAAAATATACGATTATGCTTTGAAGATACTTGAAAAAAAAAACATTCCTAAAAATTCACTATTCTTCCTCTGAAGGACCTTGGGAAAATTTGCTTAAAAAATCACGATTGTTGTTTTGAAGGTCCTTTGGAAAATATTTCTAAAGTAATATACAATTATTACTCTGAGGGCCCTGGAAAAGAGTCTTTAAAAGTCCACGATTATTGCTCTGAAGATCCTTATCAAGATTTTCTCGAAAAAAAAATCCACGATTATTGCTCTGAAGGACCTTGGAGGAAAATTCTTAAAAAATCGATGATTTTTGCTTGAATAATATTCTTAAAAAATCCACGAAAATATTCACGATTATTGCTCAGAAGATCCTCTGGAAAGAACAAAAAAAACTCCACACTTTTAGCTCGGAGGTTCATTGGAAACATATTCTTAAAAAAATCTACGATTATTGATCCGATGCTCCTTAAAATAATATTCTTAAATACACCAAAGTTACTGTTTTGAAGGTCCTTGGAAAAATATTCTCAAAAAATAGATGAAGTCCTTAAAAAATTTTAATAAAAAACCCATCATTGTTGGTTAGAGATGTTCCTTGGAAAAATGTTCTCAAAAATCAAGAATTTCCAAAAGTATTTGAAAAAAATTAGCTTAAAACATCCTGACTTAAAATCCCTGATTCCTGCTCTGAAGGCCCTTGGGAAAATATTTTTAAAACACTAGACAATTATTACTCTGAGGGCCCTGGAAACAATAATTTAAAAATCCATGATTCTGCCTCTGAAGGTTCTTGGGAAAATATTTTTAAAACAATGGACATTTATTATTCTAAGGGCCCTGGAAGAATGTTTTAAAAATCCACGATTATTGCTCTGAAGGTCCTAAGAAAAGGAGTCTTAAAAATCTATGATATTTGCGCTGGAGGTCCTTGAAAAAATAATCTTAAAATAGTCCTTAGGTACTTGGAAAATGCTATTAAAATGTGATTTTACCTCCCACAATGTTCGAAAAGATGCTCAAGGTTCATGAGAAAATAATCTTAAAAGGTCCCTGGATACAGTTCTCTAAAAATATCCGATTATTGAATTGGAGGTCCTTTAAAATATTCTGAAAAAATGCTCTGCAGATCCATTGAAAAATGTTGTCAAAAATTCACGAATATTGCTTTGCAGATTCATTGAAAATATTCTCAAAAAAGTCACGAATTTTGCTCTGAAGGTATAACAAATATTGCTTAATTTGTGCAGGGTATCCTTGGAAAAATATTTTTAAAAAATGCACGAGTATTGCTTTGAAAGTCCTTGGAAAAATGTTCTCTGAAAATCCTTAAAATAATATTCTTAAAACACGAAGATCCATTAATATTTCTCTGAAAGTCCTTGACAAATATCCTTAAAATTCGCGATTATCGTTTTAAAGGACATTAGAAAGATATTTTTTTAAAAAATCCGTTTTTTGGTCTAAAGGTCCTTCTTAAAAATTCCACGATTATTTCTATGACGGCTCTTGGAATTCAGGATTATAGCTCTGATGATCCTTAGAAAATATCTCTAAAAATATGCAATTGTATCTCTGATAATATATTGAAAATATTTTTAAAAATCAACTTTTGGCGGCTCTAATGGTCCTTCGAAAAAATATTCTTAAAATCCAAGATCTGGCAGTCCTTTGAACAAGATCTGGCAGTCCTTTGAAAAAAATTGAACAGGACCAGCTTAAATCAATAACAAAACAAGCTGCCCTTTATCCTTTACAGCCTACCGCATTCTGAGTTCTTTACATTTGTTGAAAACTCCCATTGTTCCATTTGTGTTCCTTAAAATAGTAAACGAAGATCCCTGATTGTTTCTCTGAAGGTCGTTGAAAAATATCCTAAAAATTCCATGTTTGTTGCTTTTAAGGTCCTTGGAAAAATATTCTTAAAAATTCCGCGATTATTTCTATGAGGACTCTTGGAATCCAGATTATAGCTCTGATGATCCTTTGAAAATATCTAATAAAAAATGTATCGCTTATGCTTATTCAAAAATATTAAAAAAAATCCACTTTAAGAGGCTCAATTGGTCCTTCGAGAAAATATTCTTGAAATCCAAGTTCTAATAGTCCTTTGAACAAAAATTCTTACAGGACCATATCGTTTCCCGGAAATTTTGTATATCTCAATCGCAAAGTAGCTGCCTTATGTCCTCGATAGCCTCCCGAAATCTGAGTTTTGGCAAACTTCTTGAAAACCCCTTTAGTTCCAATTTGTGTTCGTCCTGTGGAGCTAGAAGTCGACAGTTGGGAATCGAGACACTGGATCCCCTAGCGAGTCGTATTATCCAGCTCTCTGTTGAGGAAATATGACCTACAATTGTCCTGAATTTCAACAAAGTCTTCAATGCCGTTTAATCAGGAAGTCTTTTGAAAAAATTCATACCGGACCATATCCTTTCCCGGAAATTTTGTATATCTCAATCGCAAAGTAGCTGCCTTATGTCCTCGATAGCCTCCCGAAATCTGAGATTTGGCAAATTTCTTGAAAACCCCTATAGTTCCAATTTGTGTTCGTCCTGTGGAGCTAGAAATCGACAGTTGGGAATCGAGACACTGGATCCCCTAGCGAGTCGTATTGTCCAGCTCTCTGTTAATGACCTGTAACCCATCATTGTCCTGGACTTCTACAAGGTGTACAATAACGTTTCATAAAAAAATATTTTGTGGGCTAATTGGCGCCCAAATGTTGTGGATCTGGTAGTGAGTCGTATTGCTCCCTGTTGAGCACCATATTGCATAGTCCACGTTGAGGAACTGTAACCCACCTGAACTTAAAGTCTTGAATACCGTTTGATAACTTAATATTTTGTGCGTAAATTGGCGCCCAATGGACAGCATTATTGTTTCGGATTTTATTTATCTTTTATCTTTCGAAGAACTTCTGTTCTATATATAAAAGACTCCTTATAGGCATTCTGCACTAATTCATAAATTATATCTTATGTTAGTCCCCTGAGTTTAGTAAGGCCTTTGATTTCATTCCCCTGAAGTTCATTTCCCCACTGTGCAATCGTCTCACATTGTTGTTGCTGTTGGTGTTATCCAATTTGGAAAACAACAAAACTTGAAGCGTTTTTTTTAATATTTCTCTTCTTCTTTTTTTGGTTATACTGCTGCGCTGCTGTTGGTGGTGTATTGGAGTCTTGATCAATTCATTCATTCATTCATTTATACTCCGAATGGTTGGGGACCAGCTTGACTGCGTGCCTGCCTGCTGGTCCGCCTGGTAGTTGTTGGTGTTGCTGTCTACATTGTAGTAAATAAGTAGGCTTTGCTGCGTCGGCTGGGCTGGCTGGCCATTGTATGGGTGTTAATGTCTGTATGTCATCATATTGTTGCCGTTCTTATTGCTGGCTGGCTGGCTGACTGGCTTTGTGCTTTGCTTTCAGTCTTTTTTGCTGTTGCTGCTGCCGCTGCCGCGATTTCTATTAGTTTCCATAAACAACTAAACAACAGATAAGTATTATTTAATTCATTTATGGTTGGCTGCTGACTGAATGACTGACGGACTGGTTAGATGGTTGGTTGGTTGGCTGGCTGACTGGCTGACTGGTAGGTACTTCCATTCCAAACATTCGTATTCAACGTAAGTCTGTACGCTGCCGACGATTACCGCCTCAGTGGTATGCATACCGATTACCCACACTTTATTTTTGCTATTTTTGTTGTTGGTGTTGTTGTAGTTTTTATTTTTGCGGATGTTAGCGAGTACTTAGTTTGGCATTTTCAATGTTCTTTATTTCTGCTGATCGTGCGGGTATTGCGCGATTGCAGAGCCATCAAAAGGTATACAATTTGGGTATGGACACATACAAACATACATCCATATAAAATTCGAACTTGCATGATTATGACAAAAAAAATTCGAAGGAACCTACTTAGTAGTACTCAAATTTCTATTTCCAAAAACAAAATCTGAATGGTTTAGAAAAGTCTCCTAAATTGAGCCACCATCCAGTGCGAGAAAAAGCGAAAAATTTCGCAGAAATCCATGAACTACTTCAAAACATAGGCATCTCAAGGTCAAACATATCAGGGTCATATCGTAAATGCTTAAAAGACCGTTGGAAGGCCTTCGATGTATGGAGACCCAATGAATGTATGCAATCCTATAAATGGAAGCTCTATGGAACAACCAAATGTGGATTTTTTACAATTTATTTCTGGCATGTCTATCAGAGGCCCAGAGCACGTTTTTCAGACCCGTAAAAGGCTTGAGATGTGGAATTTTGAGAGTAATTTTCAAGGACCAACAAACCCTAAATGTTTTAAGAAATATTTAAAGGCAAGGACTCAGAATATATTTTGTAAAAACGTGAATTTTTTAAAAAATATTTTCTTTAAAGGACCCTCAGAGCCACCAGCTTTAACTGGGAGACTTTTACAAAAAAAAAAAATCAGAGAAATTAAATCTTCTAGAAGATTTAAAGAAGGTCTTCCATGCCCAGAGGATAAGACCCACAGGTGTGCTTCTAAAGATAAATAGCCAAAAATAATTCTGTACATTTGGGCGCCATTTCGAATACAAAAAGGTTACGGATCCTCAACAGAGAGCTGGGATGATGCGATGCATTAGTCGATTCAGTATCTCGATTGCCAATTCTCAATTTCTGGATAACACCTACACAACGGGCGACGATTACACAGTGAGAAAACAAACTTCGGAGGAATAATTTTTTGTAGAAGATCTCCCATGCTCAGAGGATTCTCTTTACTCAGCGGACTAACAGAAAGTAAATTCTACGCATTGGTGTTCAATTGCTACAAAATGCCTATAAGGAGCCTTTTTTACATAACAGAAATTAAACTAAAGGTGGAACATAGATAAAGAATGTACATTTGGGCGCCATTTCGAACACAACATTTGTTATCAAACGTTATTGAAAAATTTGGTGAATTTCAGGACCGTAGAGGATTATGGCTCCTCAACAGAGAACTGCAGCCAATTTCTAGCTATACAAAGCGTGCACAAATTGAAACTATGGGGTTTCCCACACAATTTCGACACCTCAGAATTCGAGAGGATATTAAAGGCAGCTACTTTGCGATTGAATTATGCAAAATTTCATATCCTTTGATTCTGTACACTGAGGGAAAAATCCCGTTGCGAAATCAAGCACGTATGTTGTCATTTTCGCAACGACCCGTTGTTATATTTTTCAACAACGGCTGTTGGTGAATTGTGCACGAACGTGCTCAAATTGACACCGAGACGTGGTCAACTTTCGGTACCAACAACAGCCGTGCTTAATTTGTCCATTTGTAATATTGGTAATTGCAGCCGATTACACACGAGTAAAAAATGACAACGGTGGTGCATGATTCACACACGGTCGTTGTCAATATGACACCGGTCGTGTATGAATTATGCACCACCACCTGCATAATGATGCACCACCGTTGTTACTTTGTACACCGACGTGCATGAATCGTACACGATCGTTGCCATTTTAGCAACTACCGTGTATGAATCATGCACCACCGTTGTCATTTTTTTTACTCGTGTGCAATCGGCTGCATATTTACCATTTTTTCCGTGTTATTGAAAGAGAAAGGACGCATTGTGCAAAAAATTTATTGAAAATGAATAATAATTCGCAAGATCCTCAAAATATCATTGGTGAGTTGTTAGAAATCGATGGCAATATTGTTGTGGTTCGCGATACAAACCATTGCAGCAGTCAAGATGCGGAAAACAATGAGGACGATTATATGTTAAGGGAGTTCTTAAAAGGAATAAATATGGAGTCGCTTTTTGAACAATTAAAAGGTAAGTAAATAAAAATGAATTTTTCAGTTAATCAGTGTAATTAACAAAGAATTTTCTTTTTTGTTCTTTTAGCATCACATGTAACATTTCGCAGCTTGCAGTACTTGAAAAAAGAAGATTTAAAGGAAGCAGTGCCACCATTGGGACTGCGTGTTGAATTCAGAGAAAAGCTCTTTGCTTGGAAAAAACGAAAGGTACGTATTATTTGTTTTACAGAGTTGAACTCAGTATTAATATTGTCATAACAATAGCTCGGGATTGATGACGAAACTATGTCAGTTCCATCTAAAATAGGTGAATGGTGGAAACGCAACGAGACACCTGCAAGTACTCCTGGTACTCCCGACACTACAGGTTCGAACTGCTCAAAAGCCAAAGGAATTTTGTCAGAGGTAAGGTAAGAGTAATATTTGTGTAAGCATAGTTAATGTAGTTTTTTTATTTAATATAGGATCTAACGGAATTGTTAACACATACCTCGAAGGGGAAACTAGCGCTTGAATGTAGTAGCGTTAATAAGAAATTAAGTGACGAGCAAAGAGATGATATAATTAATATAATTATTGAAGATATTTTAACCAACAATGTTACTCTTTACACTCAAGACTATATGCGCATATTGGATGAAATTTGTTCCGTTTTTCCTCTTGAAAACGAAATGAGGGTAAGATTAACAATATAAACAACGTATCTGATTATGTAGTTTCTTAACTTATAATATGTCTTTATTTTTAGGATTATTATTACATTTCAAGAAAAGGAAAGAACAACGCAAGCGGAAAACTTTATGCCAAGTATAGAAACAAGAAGTCCAAAAGAATAAAGCTTTTGATTTCCGAGCCTAGCACAAGCAAAGCAGCAACTCACACATCTCCTAATTTTTGTAACAAAGATGTTCCCGAAATTGATGAATCAGTTGAAAATTCATTGAAAGCTTCCTTACTAAGAGAATGTAATGATTGGGGATCGATCTGCGAAAAATGGAAAAGATCTTTTAACAAACGGCAAAGAGATATAAAAAATTTAAGTAGCCATACATTTCTCCTTGAATGGACGAAGTTGTCCGATGCAAGAGCTTCAGAATTGGTAAGTAGCCATGAGCTATTTATTTGTATATGGATACTAATGTTTCGTTTTAGGTCAACATTGATTTCGATATTATGTATCCACAGAAAGGCAATCTTCTACTTTCTAAATGGGACCAATTTAAGAAAAAAATTTACAATTATTATGGGAAAAATATTCATAACGAACATTGCAAACAACTCTTCGCAAATGTTTTGACGGCAAGCAGCATAGGTAAATTTTAATTCCTGATTTATCATAAACATTAAAAGTAATATTTATTTTATATTTCGGTTGCAGATGCTCAAGATTATATATACGCAATACTGTTGAATTCAGTTTTACCATCACCTGCTAGGTTTAAATGTGGAAACGGTAAATTACGAAAAAAAGTAACAATAGCTGATTCGCAGGAAAGTTTCGTACTGCGACTACCGACAATTAACGATTATAAAAGGCAAATTGATACAGTCACTGAAAAGTATTACAATGCTGGATTAACTATACAGCCATTTATAATTGTGGAGGGTTTGTCCGATTTCAATATAAAAGGTTTTTATGTTTTTTTTAACCACAATTTGTTAAAATTTCAATCGTTCCTCGAATGTTTAGATACATGTTTTAAAATTTTTCATGCACTTTCTTTAAAATATCCAAATGCCTGCCAAATTCCATGGATTTTTATCCAAAAATATTTTTATGAAATTAATACTGTATATGATATAAAATCAGTTAATTTGACTTCACTTATTAATTTCTGCAACAATAATTAAAGTACAATTCAAAATGTATATTTGCTTTCGTTGCCGTAAGCATTTTGATAAGGCAAATCTTTTAATAGCTCATTTGAAAACAGACCATTTAATGTCCACTAAATTTTTAAAAGTACAATGCGTTCAGGACAACTGTAAGCAAACATTTACAAAATTTACGTCATTCAGAATTCATTTAGAAAAACTTCACAAGAATCACACAAAAGCTCCACCAATGGTTAAAGCCATTAATGTGCCAGTTGAAATGTCATCATCAAAAGAAAATGATTATACAAACAGTGAAACTGTTATTAACAACAATACAATAGAAAAGGATTTAAATGTTTTGAAAAAGAAAACCTTATATCTGTCTTTACAATTACATGGTCAAAGCTATATGCCTAGAAATCATGTTATAGAAATACAACATTCTGTTTCAATTCTGCTTTCATCCATTTCATGTACAATTGAAAAATATATAACTGATCATCCAAATTATGAAGACTTAAGGTACTTACTAAACTTTTGTAAAAATCCTTTCGAAGAAACTAGAACGGAATATAGACTTTTAAAAATTTTAAAAGAACTAAACTTTTATGATGATCCAAAGGTTTATGTAATTAGCAATCAAGTCTCGGAAATTGTTATCAGCGGAAATCCCAGTTTAGGTCCAAAGTTATCCAATATTTATATAATGCCACTGAAATTCATGATAAGTGCCCTTTTTAAAATTCCAAATCTCTTAGATTTGACATTAGAAAACTCCAAAAAATTCCTAAATTCACCTGTTTTACAAAATTTTACAAACGGTGAGTTATATAAAACTAAATTATTAAAATATCAGTACAATTTAGTTATTCCCTATGTCCTTTACATGGATGATTTTCAAATTAATAATCCTCTTGGAACCCATACATTTTCCATATGTGGTTGTTATATTAGCTTTCCTTCAATGCCACAGCACTTGTTGTCAAAACTTGATTATATATTAACTGCTGCGTTTATACCATCAAAGGATTTAAAAGAACGTGGAAATGAAGTTTCATTTCACAATCTTGTAGAAGAGTTAAAAATTCTAGAAGAAGGGGTTGAAATTTGTGTTCAACAAAGTGTTCAGAAGGTGCATTTTATTTTAGGTGTAATTATTGGAGATAATTTAGCAGTTAATAGTATTTTAGGCTACGTGCAATCATTTAACTCTAAAAGATTTTGCCGGGTATGTAGAAGAAAAAAGTCCCAAATGCAATTCGACGCAATTCAGCATTTAGATAGTTTAAGAAACCAAGAGAATTACAACTCAAATGTATTGGAAAATAATTTTCAAGAAACAGGTATTAAAAACAAGTGTATCTTCGAATCTTTACCAAATTTTAACGTCACTGAAAATTTTTGTTTTGATATTATGCATGACATTTTCGAGGGCATATGTGTCTACGATATGTCTAATGTAATTCTCGGGCTGATTCAAGAAAATATTGTTACGTTAGATTGTATTAACAGCAGAAAATCTTTATTCCAATTTGGAGAAATTGAAGTGGGAAATAAATCTGGACCACTAGATTTATGTAGATTGAAAAACTATAACTTAAAAATGACAGCTAGTGAAACTATGTGTTTTACTAATTTTTTACCTTTAATGGTAGGCGATTTAATTCCTTTCTCCAACGATCACTGGAAAGTTTTTATAATATTATTACAAATAATCGATTTACTTTTAAGACCAAGTTATATAGAAGACGATTTAATAAAATTGGAAGAATTAATTAGAGATCACCATTCACTTTATATAACATTATACGGTTCGTTAAAACCGAAACACCACTTTCTTGTCCACTATCCCACAGCTATCCGAAAATGTGGTCCCCTTAAATATCTCTGGAGCATGAGATTCGAAGCTAAACACAAGGAAGCAAAAGCCTATTTAGGAAATACTACATCAAGAGTAAATCCCTGTCGTTCATTATCTATTAAGTCTGGATTGAAATTTTCCAATTTTTTATTAAAACACGAAGATAACTTAGAACCAAATGTTATCATTAATACGCATACCATCGAAGATTTGGCAAAAGAGGAATATTGTTACAAAAAAAGTAAGCCAGTTTTAAATTACCAAAATTGCAAAGTGTCTGATGACATTTTTTTTAAGGGAACTAGGTATAAAAAAAACTATTATTTAGCAACAAATAATGCCGCAATTGAACTTTTCAAAATTAAACATTTAATAATTGAAAATGAAAATGTTTACATTTTATGTAACCAAGTAAAAGTTAAAAACTTTGATTACCATTTACAATCGTATGAAGTTGGTTCTCTGAATGAGGATACAATTTTTTTAATACCAATTTTAGATTTTATTACTTACCCATTTCACTTATATCCTATGAATAATGGAAAAGTTTATTTCAGATTTAAGTTAATTTAATTTGTTTCTATACATTGAATATATGTAATTCGAATTGTTTTGTTAAATCAAATATGTATTTATATTGAATTTATGTAATTGGTTTCGTTCAATAAAATACTTTTCAAAAAATGTCGTTTCTTCTACTAAGGGTATAAAATGGAAAAGGAACGGATATCAAAAAATGACCACCATTGATTTCAATCTGACAACGGGCGTTGACAATCCGACAACGGAGCGTTGACAATCTGACAACGAAGCGTTGACGATCTGACAACGAAGCGTTGACAATCTGACAACGGGGCGTGCTCGAAATGACCACGTATGTGCTCATTTCATGCACATCTGTTGTTGAAATCGTTGCCAAAATCTCGGTGTCAAAATGACAACAGCGTGCTCATTTTGACACCAAACGTGGTTGATACACTATCATACACGGATGTGGTCATTTCATACACGGATGTTGTCATTTTTTCTCTGGGTGTAAGCATTTTTTTTCAAAAGACTGTTCTATCTTGGATTTTAAGAATATATTTTAGCTAACAAAGGTGGATTATTAAAAATATTTTCGTGGAACATCAGAGATAGATAATTTCATATTTTTAAAGATATTCTCTAAGGATCTATGGAGCTGTGATCCAAGGATTCTAGAACCTTCATAGCAATAATGGTGGAGTTTTAGTAATATATTTTCAAAATATGTCAGAGATAAGGGATTTTTCAAAAATTGTTTTACAAATGTTTTTCCAAGGACCTTTTAATCAAGGACCTTCAGAAGAACAAAACAGATATTTTCCAAGGTCATTTAAACCAACAATCGTGGATTTCATAAGGACATTTTTTCAAGGATCTTGAGGGCAATAATCGAGGATTTTTTAAAGAAAAATTTCGAAGGATCTTCAGAGTAACATTTTTGGGTTTGTTAAGGATATCTTTTCATGCAGGAATATTCTTTAAAAAATTAGGATTATTGGTCGGATGGTCCTTGTAAAATCCTCCTTCGAAAATACTCAATTATTGCTTTGACGATCCTTTTAAAATCCTCGATTGTTGCTTTGAAGGTCCTTTAACAAATATTCATAAATATCCACGATTGTTCCTTTGAAGGTCCTTTAACAAATATTCATACAAATCCACGATTGAAAGTCCTTGAAAATCCACGATTATTGCTGAGAAGGTCTTTGACAAATTATCCTAAAATATTCACATTTGGTGACTCTGAAGGTCCTTGAAAAACATATACTTTAAAAAATCTACTACTAAAAGTCAGGAAGTTTCTGGGAAAATATTAAAAAAACTATTTGTGTTTTAAAGGTCCTTGGAAAAATATCCTTTGAAAATCTACGATTATTACTTCGAAAGTCCTTGAAAATAATAATTCCCAAAAAACCACAAATATTGCTTTGAAGATCTTTGAAAAAATATTTTCTATAAAATTCACGACTATTCCTTCGAAGGTCCTTGAAAAATTATTCTTTAAAAATCCACGGTAAAAGCTTTAAGGGTCTTTGACAAATTTTCCTCAAATATCCACGTTTGGCAGTTCCGATGGTCTTTGGAAAAATATTCTTCAAAAATCTGCGAATGTTGCTTAGAAGGTCCTTAACAAAATATCCCAAAAAATCTACGATTATTGCTTTGAAGGTCCTTGGAAAAATATTTAAAAAAATCCTGGTTTATAACTTAGAAGGTCCTTGAAAAAAATATTAAAAAAAACAACGATTATTGCTCTGAAGGTTCTTGTAATAAATATTTCTTAATAATCCACGATTATTACTTTGAAAATCAAAAAATCCAGGATTGCTGCTTCAAAGGTCCTTGCAAAAAATATTTTAAAAAATCCACGATTATTTCCTTGGAGGTCCTTGAAAAAAAATTCAAAATAAATCCGCGATTATTTCCTTGGAGGTCCTTGAAAAAATATTCAAAATAAATCCACGATTATTGCTTAGAAAGTCTTTGAAAAAATATTTAAAAAAATCCACGATTATTGCTTTGAAGGTCCTCGGAAAAATTTTTCAAAAAAAATCCAGGATTTTTGCTTAGAAGGTTCTTGAAAATTGTTTCCTAAAAATCCAATATTAATACTTTGATTGTCCTTGACAAATTATTCTTTAAAAATCCACGAATAGTTCTTTGAACACCAGTTATAAATCCTCAATTAAATCTCTGATGGTCCTTTGAAAAATATTTCTTAAAAGTCTACGATTATTGGTCAGATGGTCATTGAAAAAATATTCGTCGGCAAATATAGATTATTGACTGAAAATCCTCGATTGTTGGTCAAATGGTCCTTTAAAAATATTTTTTAAAAGTCAACAACTAAAAATATTCTTTAGAAATAAAATTTATGTGGGTCTGATGGACCTTAAAAAATAGGGTCCTTGGAAAAATAATGTTTAAAACTTTAGGTTTGATGCTCCGTTGAAAATATTCCTAAAAATCCACGTAAAAATTCCAAAGAGGATCTTAAGGTCCTTTATACTCTAACAAATCTCCTATTATTGGTTAGATGACCCTTAAAACCCTTTTATAATCCTCAAATGATCTTTGCAAAATTTTCTTTAAAAATCCACATTTCACGCCTCCGATAACCCTTTGGAAAAAGTGAAAAATATTCCCTTCACAAACTTACATTGATCATGCCCAGCTACCATACCTACCACCCATAGTCCGATCTATTATTTCCACTTGAGTCATTATTGGCCCAAGAATCAACTCTTCTATGGTCGTTGATGTTGCTTTCATTTCCGGG
Source organism: Musca domestica (assembly GCF_030504385.1). Taxonomy (NCBI): domain Eukaryota; kingdom Metazoa; phylum Arthropoda; class Insecta; order Diptera; family Muscidae; genus Musca; species Musca domestica. The sequence goes on along the minus strand of NW_026712207.1, from coordinate 3,616,913 downwards.
TCATTGGCTTTGGCTTTACATTAATTTCACCATTGTCTCTTCGTATTCTGCTTCGGCTGCTTCTTCTTCTTCTGCTTTCTGGTTGGTTCTCTATGGAAAATGTGTCCATGATTTGTAAAGGCCGAAGCAACAACAACAACAACTGAATTGAGTTTTAATTCAAGCCACGACTACAACAATGATCATCAAAAGAGCCCTAAAAGAGCGTTTTTTGCTGTTGTTGTTGGTGTTTTTTTTTTCAAAACCAAAAAGTAATGAAAAGCGACAACAACAACAACAATAAAAAAATACCAAACTCAGACGTAACCAACGACGTGTGTAATGAAAATGCGAATCACGCATTATAAACTCAAGCTTAAAGAGCATCGCATTGCGTTGCCCGCAAGGTGGTGATGGGGTAAGGGCGGGGTAGAGGAAACTGAATTGAAAAAAAAATGAAATACAAGAAATAGCAATAACAACAACAGCAACGCCAATGACAATGTAGACGACAAATAAGGAAGGCTGGCAGGTAATGTTGGATTGAATGGTTCGGTTGGTTAGAGCTCGCTTTGGCGTCAAACGCCGCCGGACGTAATGTGCGGCGAATTTCTGAATGTGTGTTCGTATGTGTGTAGAAATGTTTCTGTCCCCTGTTAGTGGGACGTTAATATCCGCCACCACAATTTGCACAAATTTCGTAGATGGAAGACATGGGCGTCGTATTGCAATAAATTGCCACTGCACAGTGGACCAAGAGCGGTGAAGGGAAAGGAAACCAAGGCCTCTACTCAAGATTTTTGTCAGCTCAATGGGATCACGTAATTATGTCTTGCAGCCAAATAGGTTGAAAAGGGTACTGAATAAGGTCTTCAATATTTCAAAATGGGGACCTCTATTGGCAGAGTGACTAAAAAACAATTAAACGGAAGTAATACACCCTGTCTTTCCTGAGACACCCTGTGTGATGTATTTTGTGACTACAACTTCTCTTGAGTTTTATGACCTCCAATCCTCCATTTCTTCTTTTAACACCTCAAACATTTTGTACTTCACATTTTTCGTCACTTTCTCCCACTGTGCCACAATACTCTTACTACGTGTGTCATAATAACTTTTTTACTTTGCTTTAAATTAGACAATATTTTTTTTTTTTGAAAAATCAAAAATATGCCAAAGCTTCCGTTGTTTTGCACAGTTTCCGAATTGTCTCTCTGAAAATGTGCAATAATCTGCATTTGCAGATAATCTCTCATTAGATTGCCCCTCCGCCATCAACAGCAACAACAATGCTGGTCATAAGCAAATCTATTGTTGTTTTCTTATTTTCTTTTTTTTTGCGAGCGCGAGATAACCTTTTGTTGTCTCGCTCGATTTAATAATAAAAAATCTATTTTGTGGTGCTAGAATCGAAAAAAACGAAGGGAAAAACTAGGAATATATATAAATATATTAAAATCAAATTGTGGAGGTTTTAGAAGGTAAATTGAGAAACTAACGTGGAGTTAAAAATAAGGGCTCCACACAAAGAGAATTTTTTTTAAAGTTTATTTTTTAATGTTTTATTTTAAGAATATTTGATGGATCAATCAATGGATCGTCGGTGGAAAAAAATCACGTTTGCTTTGATGGCCCGTTGAAAATATTCTTAAAATCCATGTTTTAAGGCTCTATTGGTCCATTAAAGAAATATTTTTAAAAACTCCCAGTTGGGAGGCTCTGATTGTTCTTTTATAAATTACTCCTCCAAATCCACAGTTGGTAGCTCTGATGGCCCTTAAAAAAATATATTGGTCCATTAAAGAAATATTTTTAAAAACTCCCAGTTTGGAGGCTCTGATTGTCCTTTTATAAATTACTTCTCCAGATCTACGGTTTTGTAGCTCTGATGGTTCTTAAAAAATATTCTTAAAAATCCATGTTGTGAGGCTCTATTGATCCATTGAAGAAAACATTTTTAAAATTTCCAATTTGGCCCATAGAAGAAATATTTGGTTCTGATGGTTCTTAAAAAAATATTCTTAAAAATTGATATTTTGAGGCTCTATTGGTCCATTGAAGAAATATTTTTAAAAATTCCCAGTTTGGAGGCTCTGATTATCCTTTTTTAAATTACCACTCCAAATCCACGGTTGTGAGCTCTGATGACCCATAAAAAAATAAGCTTAAAAATTCATATTTTGAGGCTCTATTTGTCCATTGAAGAAATATTTTTAAAAATTCCCAGTTTGGAGGCTCTGATTGTCTGTTCTTTAAATTGTTCTTTAAATTACTCCCCAAAATCCACGTTTGGTAGCTCTGATGATCCTTAAAAAAATATTCTTAAAAATCCATGTTTTGAGGCTCTATTGGTCCATTGAAGAAAAAAATTTTAAAATTCCCAGTTTTGTCCATTGAAGAAATATTTTTTAAAAATTCCCAGTTGGAGGCTCAGATTTATAAATTACTCCTCCAAATCCAAAGTTGGTAGCTCTGATGGTCCTTAAAAAATATTCTTAAAAACTATGTTTTGAGGCTCCATTCCATTGAAGAAATATATTTTAAAATTCTCAGTTTGGAGTCTCTGATTGCCCCTTTATAAATTACCACTCCAAATCCACGGATGGGAGCTCTGATGATCCTTAGAAAAATATTCTTAAAAATTCATGTTTTGAGGCTCTATTGGTCCATTGAAGAAATATTTTGAAAAAAATCCCAGTTTGGAGGCTCTGATTGTCCTTTCTTTAAATTACTCCTCCAAATCCACGGTTGGTAGCTTTGATGGTCCTTAAAAAATATATTGGCCCATTGAAGAAATATTTTTAAAAATTCCCAGTTTGGAGGCTCTGATTGTCTGTTCTTTAAATTGTTCTTTAAATTACTCCCCAAAATCCACGTTTGGTAGCTCTGATGATCCTTAAAAAAATATTCTTAAAAATCCAGGTTTGGAGGCTCTATTGGTCCATTGAAGAAATATTTTTAAAAATTCCCAGTTTGGAGGCTCTGACTGTCCTTTTATAAATTACTCCTCCCAATCCATGGTTGGTAGCTCTCATGGTCCTTAAAAAAACATTCTTAAAAATCCACGTTTTGAACCAAACCTTGATTTTATGTTAATATTTTTATAGGAACATGCATCTTACATTTTTAAAGAATATTTTCTTAAATGGCCTTCGTTGGCTCTGACGGACTTATTAAGAAAATTTTCTCAGAGGACCTTTAGAGAAAAAATTTGGATTTTTAAGAATATTATATTAAAAAAATCATCAGTGCTATAATCGACAATTATTCAAGAACCTTCGGAGTAATAATCATGGATTTTCATAAAATATTTTTTCAATCGTGGATTTTTTAAGACTATTTCCAAAGACCTTCAAAGCAATAATAGTGATTTTTTTTGAATATTTTTTCGAAGGACCTTCAAAGCAATAGTGGAGGATTTTTAAGAAATATTTTTCAAGGATCGTCGGTTAAGACATCAAGATTTGGTTTATTTTTTATTTTTTTTTTTTGAATATTGTTATATGGTCATGCATCGTAAATTTTTAAATAATATTTTCTCCTATTCTTGGCTCTAATGGACTTATTAAGAATATTTCCTCAGAGGACATTTAGAGCAATAGTTCTGGATTCTTAAAGAATATTTTTTCAAAGACCTTCACAGCAATAATCGCGGAGTTTTAAGAGCATTTTTTCAAGGACATTCAGAGATATTGGAACCTTTTTCGAGAAAAATCGGAACAATAATTGTGGATTTTAATGGACAATTCTTTCTGGAACCATCTCCACAATAATATCGACATTTTTTGGATTAATTTTCCAAGGACATACAGGACATACATTCCAAGGAGCCACTCATGGATTTTTACGAATATCAGAGCCACATACTTTGGATTTTTAAGAATAGCTTTTTAAAGACGAGCCATCAAACGTGGATTTTTAACAATATTTTTTCCAGGAGCATTAGAGCCACCGAACGTGGATTTTTAAGAATATTTTCGCAAAGAACCATCAGAGCTACCAAACGTGGATTTTTAAGAATATTTTCGCAAAGAACCATCAGAGCTACCAAACGTGGATTTTTAAGAATATTTTTTCAAGAACTGTCAGATTCACCAATCCTGGATTTTAAAGAATATTTTCTCAAAGGATATTCAGAGCCACCAATCGTAGATTTACCAAGAATAATTTCTCAAAGGATATTCAGAGCCACCAATTGTAGATTTACCAAGAATATTTTTTAAAGGATCATCAAAGGGACCAAACCTGGAATTTTGGGAATATTTTTAAAAGGACTATTAGAGCCACCCAAGACGGAATTTAAAGAATAACTTCCTAAAGAAAATCAGAGGCACGAAACGTAAATTTTAACGAATATTTTCCAAAAGTGAATTTTTTATAATATTTTTCATATGACCCTAAAATTTCTAAATAATTTTTTTTTCAACACCATACCAATCATCGTAAACTTTAAAGGGAATATTTTCTAAAGGTCATATGACCAATGACACTGTGCAACACAAAAAATTATGGGGAAAATCCACCACATAATGGAAGTAGAGCCAAAAATGGAAGACACGTGTATCGGCGTTTTTAAAGTTTACATCGCAAAGTAACCTAAATGGAGGGGGAAGATCCCCGTAATCTTTCACATTTTTTTTTTTTAAATGTACGGATTAAATTTCCTTGGAATCGAGTTTTTGGTGTATATGGGCTTCGGCAATATTGCAGATAAAAATATTTCGTTTGAAAATTTTAACCCTTGAGCGAGATAACAAAGGAGTCTCTTTGAACCTTTTTCAAAGTATGATATAAAACTCTGATTAAATGGAATCGTATCAAGTCAAAGTATTCTACAAAATTGTTTGTCGTAAAATTCTACTGTAGGTCCTAGAAGACATCAAAAATCTAAATCTTACCTAAATGCTAGGAATTCACGAATATTAAAAACGCATTTTAGGGTTAAAACCGTACTTGGTGTGAGTTTGTGGGAAAACAAAGCATCACTTTTGAAATATGACGTCAAAGACAAAAATGTTATTGATCAAATTTTAGCATAAGTCGCTAAAGAGAAGAAATCTATATTTCCATTGAATATCGAAAAATATTAGCATCAATTTTAACCACAAAAAAAAATCCTCTATTTTTTTTTTTTTTTTGATCAATTTTTCTTTGGACTATTTTCGAGTTGCGACCTGAAAGTAACATCAAATTTCGTTTTAGGCGGAAAATGTCAGAAGAAGAAATATTGTACACAAAATTTCACTATAAATTTCAGAATAAACCATATATCTAGGTGCAATAGTTTTAATGAAAATTGCTTTCAAAATTTAATGTAATTTTTTAAATTTTTAAGAATTTTTTGTAAGGGTCAACTGGCCAAAAATTGTAAATTTTTAAAGCAAATATTTTTCAAGAACCATTCGACCAATAATCATGGATTATAAAAGACAATTTTTACAAGGACAATTTCATTAATAATCCTAAATTATAAGGAATATTTTTTCAAATTCAATTTCTTGTGCCACTTTCGACCACTGTTCGCCATACAGTCGTACCCACTTAATTCGAAACACTTTAACAAAACACTTCAAAACACATTCATATATCATCTTGGTAACACTCAAGAGTATCCTCTTAAAAAGGAAATACTTCAATTGTTGTTCCATAGCTTCCCCTGCATTGTTCTTCAAAAACGAGAGCTGACTGTAGGCCACCACCATCAACCATTATTAGAACTCATGTACTTGAACAGCAAATAGCAAACTTGCATTACATTCGAAATAGAGATAGTCGTCTGACTATGATTTGCACAAAACAGCGAATGATCTGAGAGCAGCGGCAGCATCAACATCCCGAACAGCAGCCGAGGCAGCAGTAATAATAAAAACATTACAATTTATTAAAAACAAATCGCTCTGCATTCAGAATATGAGGAAAAACTGCAACAACAATAACAACAGCAAACCGGTGCAGTCATTGAAAGTGCTGCAGTGAAATGGCAAAAACGTCAATGGGAGGAAGGGGGACAAACGAAATGACAAGAATCCGGCAAAGGGGAGAGTGGCAAATGCAATGAAAAGACAATGAATAAACAAGTGAAAGAAGAGCAAATAGTGGGTCAGTAAGGTTCTGTGGGATCTCTATTTGTAACAAATTATTGATTATAATTTACGCAGATTATAATTTATTCGCTGGCAATCGGATAATCCAGCAAAAGTATTCTTAAAGATTCTTCTTATGATTTTTTAAAAATTGTTGTTAATAAATTAAAAAAAAACAGGTCTGGGGGAGTTGCGGAAAATATTCATAAACATTCATGCTTAAACTGCAGAAAGTATTCTTAAAATTAATGTTTGAGTATTTGAAGATCTCCTAGAATACTTTACCAAAACAACGTGTTGAATTAAATACTTTTCAATAATAAGCACATATTGTTAAAAATAATAAAAATTCTTCAATACTCAAGGCTGTAAAGCTCTGATGGCCTCCCAGAAATTATTCTTAGAACATCATATATTAGAGTTTTTAATGGAACTGCAACAAATATTCTTTAAAATTCTCTTTAAAGATATTATGATATTTATTATTCTTATAAACTACGGTTCTGAACATAATGTTCTGATGGTCATTAGAAAATGGTCCTCCAAAAATATTTTCAAAACTTAAAAAGATATTCTTAAAAAAACTATTTTGTTGGCTCTGATGGTGCTGGTCCCTCGAACCAAAAAATATGAAAAGCCCATATTAGAGTGTGTGATGGCCTTTGAAAAATGTCAGCTAAAAATTAATTTTGAGGGTCTGATGGACCTTTAATTTTTTCTTAAAAATCGTCGATCGTTCTGATAGACCTTCGAAACAATATTCTTTGAAAAATCTTCGACTAAGCCTGTGACTGTCGTCCAAAAATATTCTTCAAAATTCACATTTGGTGGCTCTGATGGTCCCTTGAAAAATATTCTTAAAAATCCACGTCAAGAAACATAAATTATATTTTTAAAATCCCATCCAAAAATATTCTTCCAAATTCACATTTGGTGGCTGTCGTCCAAAAATATTCTTCAAAATTCACATTTGGTAGCTCTGATGGTCCTTTGAAAAATATTCTTAAAAATCCATGTCTAGGAACCTAAACAATATTTTTAATATCCCGGTTTAAGGACCCCAAAAAAATTAATTAAATCCAAATTAATTAAGACCCGAACAATTATTTTTTCCATCCTTGGTTTGGGATCCCAAAAATATTCTTATTGACCCATTTTTGGGGTCCACAAAAATTCTTAAATATCGACGTCTTGGTAACAAAAAAATAATTCTTAAAAAACATGTTTTGAAATCCCCTAAAAATAAATTCCAAAAAAATATTCCTAAAAACTCGATTTGGAATCCAAAAAAATGTTATCAAAAGTCAACGTTTTTGGACCCCAAAAATATTCTTAAAAATCTGGGTTTCGAGATCCTAAAAAAATCCTTAAAAAGCCTCGTTTGAAGACCCAGAAATATTCGGAAAATCCGAAATTTTTAAAATAACCAATTTGAGAAACCAGAAATATTTTTAAAACTTCACGTTTAGGGACCCCAGAAATATTCTTAAAAATCCTGTTTTTTTTTAATGCTAAAAATGCAAGTACTGGGACCCCAAAACACATTTTAAGTTATTCAAGTCTTGGGGCAGTAGAAATATTCACAAAAGTGCATAAGTTTGGTGAAATATTCAAAAAAAAAATCATTCGGTACCCCAAAAAATTCTTAAAATCCAAGTTTTGGGCAATCGAGAAATATTCTTAAGGATCCTCATTTTAGTATCCAAAATACCTAATGGTGTCCAAAAATCTTTTGAGGCTCTGCTGGCACTAGAAAAGTATTCCTTAAAGATCCATTTTAGAAGCTCCAAAGGGCCAACATATTCTTCAAAATCCAAATTTGGCAGCTCTGGTCACCCAGGAAATGAATTCTAAATTCATAGCAACTCAAGTTCTGGAACCCAAAATATATTCATAAAAATCCTTGTTTTGGGTCCCAAAAATATTCTATGTCCACTTATAGCGAGGAAATAGTCTTAAAAGCCTATGTTATGATTTATAAAAGCCTATGATTTATTTGTAGAAATGTTCTTAAAAACCCACACGTTTAAGGGTCTGATGGGCCTTGACAAAAAAATATTCTTAAAAAGTTACCGTTACCGTCAAATGTATACCCTCCGCCAATGTTTGTTTCAAAATATATTTTGGCTTGTGTTTTGATTATTCAAACCCTTTATGGGAGAGGTCCGAAGGAATGGGGGAGGTCCATTTCGTATCTGACTTAAGTCTGTAAGTATTACAATGTGCCAGATTTGCTTTGAAGTTCTGGAGGGCCCATTGACAAAGTCTTAAAAATTCCTTAGACGTGGGTGGACAATTCTCCAAAATCCACAGTTCAGGCTATGATGTACCTAGAAAGGTGTTCTTAAAAATTAACATTTTGGGTCTCTGGAATAATATTTGCGAAATACTTTTAAAGAAAATCCGTGCTGTTGAACTCTGATTTTCTGGAAAAATGAAAATCCACGCAATGAGGCTCTGATGTTTCTGGAAAAAAATATTCTTACAAATCCACGTTTTCAGGGTCTAATCTTCCATTATTAAAAAAAATCCACATTTCGTGTTTCTGATGTTCCTAGATTTGTTTTCTTGCAAAATCCATGCCTTGCTGGTCCAAAAAAATCCTCGATTTAAGGCTTTGTAAGTCTTGATAAAAATATTCTTATAAAACTCTGTTGTGAGGCTCTAACGGCCTTGGGAATATAATTTGGAAAATTTAAGTTCGATGGAACTAGGGTTCATCGAAGAAATATTTTTAAAAATCCACGTTTTGAGGCTCTGATGGTGCTGGGAAAAATGTTCTTAAAATATCTGCGTTTGGTGTATTTGACGTTCCTGAAAAAAATATCAAAATAACCACGTTAGTAGCTCTGATGGTGCAAAAAATTCTGAAAAAATGTTCTTAAAAATCCACGTTTTGAGCTTTATTTTTCCATTCAAAAATCTTAAAAGACCACTTTTGGTGTTTCTGATGTCCCTGGATTTTTTTGCGAAGTCCATGCCTTAAGGGCCAAAAAAAAGACATCTTCGATTTGAGGCTGAAAAAGTATTTTTTTTAATTTTTTTGGAGGCCCTGGCGGCCTTAGGAAAATATTTTTTTAAGTTCAAATTCCATGGAACTGTGGATCTTAGAAAACATATTCTTAAAAATTTATCCCGTTTTAGCCACTAATGACCTTGGGACATTTTTGGTACGAAAATTCATTTTTTGAGGCTCTAGATTTTTTTTCAAAAAAAAAAAAAATAGACAAAAATATTTTTGAGATTCTGATCCTCCTTAAAAAATTTCACATTTGGTGACTAGGATTTTTTTACCCTGGTGACCTTGTTGGTACAAAAATTCACTTTTTGATGCTCTGGGATTTTTTTTTTTTGAAAAATCCCCGTTTTGAGGTGTCTTTGGAATTAGTCTTAAAATATCCATTTTTTGAAACCCTGATCGTCCTTTAAAAATTTATTGTTAAAAAATTTCACATTTGGTGGCTAGGATGGATGTTTGAAATTTAGCCCGTTTTTAACGTGGTGACCCTGGAAAATGTTGGTACACAGATTCACTTTTTGAGAATTTTTTGAAAATCCTCGTTTTTAGACATTGAGAGGTCTTGGAAATTAGTCTTAAAATATCCATTTTTTGAAACTCTGATAGTCTTTTAAAAAATATTTGTAAAAAAATTCACCTTTGGTTTGAGAATAATATTCTTAGAAAATTCTTGTTTGAGGGTCCTCCAAAAAATATTCCCCAAATAAACTATGCTTATCAACTCTGATGAATTTGGAAACAAATTTCGTAAAAACCCTCCTTTTTTAGGTCTCCGATAACCATTCAAAATATCCTGGAAAAAAATCCGAATCCCTCACATTCAATCAATGCCATTGGTAGGGTATTGAAAAAAATCAGACCAAAGAACATTCATTGTCGTCTTATTCATATTCAGTTCATTCAATTCAGACAACACACAGCGCTACACACAAGTGTGTATGTATGTATGCCCATGTATATGTGTTTGTGTGTGTGCGTACGCACACATAAACCACCAACAAATAATGAACGATCGACGAACGAGGCAAAATAAACTAAACAGCTGCTTCCGGTGCTTGATTGATAGTGAACTGCCTCGGAGTGCTTGTTTGTTGTTTGGTATGACGACAAGCGGCGGTGGCGGCGGACGGAGGCAGCAAAAGCAGCGGCAACGATCGGCGCGGTAACAGTGGCTATGGCCCAACCAGGCAGGCAGTCAGGCAATAAACAAAACTAGCAGACTATTAGAGTAGTGTGGTGGCCGGGTGGAGGTTGTTGGTGCCCAGTGTGGCGATCGTTGGTGGCAGCAGCAGCAGCGCACCTACATACTGTGTGCCCACCACCACCATATGTGTGCTGTGTGGTGGCAAGTTCTGCTCGCCGCCTTCCCGCCAGCCCACTTGCATCATTGATGCTGGTGCAAATACCTACAAAAAAAGCAAACCCAAACGACAACTCCAAAATGAAAATCTCCTCCACGTTGGAGCAGTTGGAACATTCTTACACACACAGACACACACGAAAATAAAAACCAAGAAAAGCGAGCAACTCCACCTCTTCGTTTCTTTTCTTGAACACCACACAAAATTGAACGAATCCATTTGTTCCGACATGTTTGTTGTTGTGGTTGTTGTTGGGAATGTATGGCGTGTAGTACGACGACATACCCCTATCCACGAAATTGTGCGTGTGCTCATCATCATCGCCATAGCCATCGTCATACCGAGTTTGTGTGTGTGTGCCTTCACAACGTTGTTGGATTTATTTTTAGTCCGTGGGGGCCTCTCAAAAAAAAAAACAAACTGAACAAAAAACTCACGCATGTTGGAAACAAGTGAAGGGAGGCGGAAGCCATGAATGCACCACCACGCACAGCAGAGGTGGGCATTAATGTTTTTTTTTTTTTTTTTTTTGGCTTATTTTAGACACCAAGTGAAGGTAACTCCCAAGGGAGTTGCAAGGGGGTCCCTGCTGTTTACTTCATATTTACAAACCTACACCCCATGCATTTGCGGGGGAAAAATGTCAAAACATAGAATGTTGTAGTTTTAGGGGGGTCCCGACTCATGAGGACAAGTTGTTCTTAAAATGCAGAGAACAGAAATAATAGAAATTTTCAGAATATTCAGCGAAGGATCAATACTTTTTTGGAAAAACATCAACACCTCAAAACATAGATTTTTAAGAAAATTTTTGCGGAACCTTAATTTTTTTTCTAAAACGAGAATATATTAGGGATATTTTTTCTGGAGCCATATAATGCGGATTTTGAAAAATATTTTTTTTTTTTTTCAAAAAATTTGATGGAAACTTGGAATTTTTTAAAATTTTTTCAGAGGACCATTAGAGTTTCGAACTGGAATTTTGCCGGAATATTCCAGAGACTTCAAAAACTTGGATTTTTTTAGAAAAAGTAGATTTTTTGAATACTTTCCAAAGAACAATAAAGGCTAAAAATTTTAATTACTGCCGAATATTTTTGGAGACCCAAGACATGGATTTTTTAAAACTTTTTTTTTTAATGACCATTAGACACCCATAAATAATCCTCAATAGATGATCAGATTTTTGAGAAAAATTGTAAAGGACAATCAGAGCCATCGAATATTGATTTTTCAGGGCCATCAGTACCTAGAAACTTCCGGAGCCACAACAGAATCAAAACGTGGGTTTAAAGAACACTTTTTTTTTCCATGTGGCTACCAAAGCCTCCAAGTTTGGAGTTTTAAGGAACATTTTGTCCAAGGAACATCAGACAAACCAAACGTGGATTTTTAAAATTTTTTCTTCAAAGGATTTTTTAGAGTCTCAAAAATTATTTTAAGAATATATGTTTAAGGAGTCCCCAAATAAGGTTTTCGAAGAAGGACCATGATGGCACAACCTAAAAAAGTGAATTAAACAGGTTAAAAAGTATCAGCCGATTTTGCTGACAGATTTTCAGGGTGAGATAAAAAAACTGCAACCAAGTCAAACGCCATAATTTTAACATTTTTTTTAAATTTAATTGTCGGAAATAGCTTCAAATTTTAGAATAGGCATGAATTATGACCTTAAAATGGCCAAAGAAACCTTCACACGCTGCCCGAATGTTGCTCTGCGGTATTTTGGCCCATTCCCGGCGATGCGCTTGCTTGAGGTGATCGACACTTTGGTATTTTTTAGTGCCAACCTTGCTTTCCAAAATATTCCAGACCCAATAGTCCAACAATAATTGGTATCCGGAGATTTTGATGGTCATTGTGCGCTGGATATGAAGCGATGAACCTCATTTTGTAACCATTATTGGGTGGCGCGTGCTGAGTGCGATGGCACTGCTGAGTCCTGTTGGAATGTTCAAGGTCTGCGGCCAAAATGTCTGTATAGCTAAAATACAAGGCTTTAATAGATTCTCCAGAATATTTTCGCGATAATATTCGGCACTTATTCTGATGCCACGGTCGATTAAGACGAGCAGAGAGCGACCATTGGCAGTTATGGCGGCCCACACCATCACCATGGCCGGCGGTTGAGTTCTGGTGGCCTACCGAAGGTGCACATTTTCAGCTGACCTCTTTGACAAATAAACACGATCATTTTGTTTGTTTATAGACTGCTGGACAACGAATGTTTTCTCATCGGAGAAAACCAAATTCAGCAATTCGCCACTTTCGGCCAAGCAAAGCTACTCTTTTGAGTCTATTTTCTTTCTGTTGCTTTGCAAGTTCTTGCACTTTTAGGAATTTCAATGGATTTACCCCGAGCTTATTTTTCAATATTTGCCGAATGGAATATTGCGATATGTTCAGCTCACGAGCCATTTTTCGGCCACTGCGACACGGGTTTAGATCAAGTCGCTTCTTTACTTTTCGAACCATTTCTACTGGTGTTGCTGTTTTCTTCCGTCTACTTCCTTGACGTACTGGCTACGCTACCAGTATCACGGTAACGAGCGATGGTTCGAGACTAAAAGGGTTGGATTTAGCCATTTTACGTCTTCTAGGACCTCTAGTAGAATTTTATGGCGAATCATTTTGTGGAATGTTTTGATAGGCTATGGCCACGTTTTAGGCGAGTTTTTAACCATATTTTGAAAAAAGGACCAAAAAGACCCCTTTGTTGACTAGCTTCAGGGTTAAAATATCTAACCAAAATAATTGTTGGATTGTTAGCTACAATATTGTCGAAGACACTGTATACCTAAAACTCACGGATTTGGAGAAATCTTAATCTGAAAGAAATGTGGATGAGGGGGGAACTGACCTCCTCTATTTAGGTTACTTTTCTTGATATTTAAAGGATGTAGAGATTATTGTTGCTTAGTGACTTATAGTGAAATTTGATGTAGAATAATTTTGTACTTAACGTCATCCTTCTAAAATGCTGACTTGTTGGAGATTTTTGCACAAACTCACACAAAGTACGGTTTTACCCCTAAAATGTATTATTAATAAATATGAATTCCTGACGTTTAGGTAGGATTTAGAAATTTCATGTCTTCTGGGACCTATAGTAGAATTTTATGACAAATAATTTTGTGGAATATTTTGACAGGCTACGACCACGTTTTGGGGGAGATTTTATCCATATTTTGAGAAAAGGCCCAAAAAGATCCCTTTGTTGACTCCCTTAAGGGTTAAAATTTCAAACCAAAATAATTCTTGTATTGTTATCTGTAATATTGCTGAAGACACAGTATACCTAAATTCACGGCTTTCAAGAAATCTTAATCTGAAAATTTTCAAAAAATGTGAATGAGGGGACAACAAAAGGCCTCCTCTATTTAGGGTTCTTTTCTTGATATTTAAAGGATGTGGAGATTTTTGTTGTTTGGTGACATATAGTGAAATTTAGTGTAATTTTGTCTTTAACGTCATCCTTCTACAATGCTGCTTTGTTGGAGATTTTTGCACTAATCCATTCAAAGTACGGTTTTAAGCCTATTATGCCTGTTGTAACATACACGATTTCCTGGCGTTTAGGTAGGATTTAGCCATTTGATGTCTTCTAGGACCTATAGTAAAATTTTATGACAAATAATTTTGTAGAATATTTTGAAAGGCTACGATTACTTTTTAGAGGAGTTTTTAACCATATTTTGAGAAAAGGACCAAAAAGAAACCTTTGGTGATTCGCCCGAGGGTTAGAATTTCCAACCAAAATAATTTTCGCATTATTACCTGTAATATTGCCAAAGACACTGTATACCTAAAATTCACTGATTTCGAGAAATCTTAATCTGAAAATTTCCAAAAAATTTGGATGAGGGGGATGTGGCCTCTTCTATTTAGGTTACTTTTCTTGATATTTAAAGAATGTAGAGATTTTTTTGTTTACTGACTTATAGTGAAATTTAATGTAGAATAATTTTGTCTTTAACGTCATCCTTCTAAAATGATGCTTTGTTGGAGATTTTTACACAAACTCACACAAAGTATGGCTTTAACCCTTAAATATGACTTATGAATTCCTGACGTTTAGGTAGGATTTAGCCATTTCATGTCTTCTGGGACCTATAGTAGAATTTCCCGACAAATAATTTTGTAGAATATTTTTACAGGCTACGACCTCGTTTTTGGGGAGTTTTTTAACCTTATTTTGAAAAAAGGACCAAAAAGACACCTTTGTTGACTCGCTTGAGGGTTAAAATTTCTAACCAAAATAATTTCCGCATTGTTATCTGCAATATCGCCAAAGACATCATATATCTAAAATGCAAGGATTCCAAGGAATCTTGATTCGAAAAAATTGACCAAAAGGTCATAATTTTGGTTTTTCTGGGAACATTGATGCAAATATTTTTTGATATTCTTTGGAAATAGAAATTTCTTTTCTTTGGTGACTTATAGTGAAATTTGATGTAGAATAATTTTGTCCTTAACGTCATCCTTCTAAAATGCTGCCTTGTTGGAGATTTTTGCACAAACTCACACAAAGTACGGTTTTAACCCTATAATGCCTTTTTAACATACATGACTTTCTGGCGTTTAAATAAGACTTAGCCATTTCATGTCTTCTGGAACCTATAGTACAATTTTATGACAAATAATTTTGTAGAATATTTTGATAGGCTATGACCACGTTTTAGGGGAGTTTTTACCCATATTTCGAGAAAAGGACCAACAAGACCCATTTGTTGATTGGCTTGAGGGTTAAAATATCTAACCAAAATAAATTTCGCATTGTTATCTGCAATATTGCCGAAGACTCTGTATAGCTAAAATGCAAGGACTCTCAGGAATCTTGATTCGGACATTTCTAAAAAAAGTGTGGAAGAGGGGGAAACCTGCCGCCTCTATTTAGGTTACTTGGCGATGTTAACTTTCAAAACTCCGAAACATGTGTCTCCTTTTTTCAGCTCTACTTTCATAATCTGCTGGATTTTCCCGGAATTATTTTTGTGTAAAATATTTTCCCTTTGTTTCCCCCCTCAAAAGTTATCTCCCCTCCTTTTTGGCAAAGAAAAACACCATTTGCGTTTTTATTTTATTTGTTTGTTTTTAATTCATTTGTATCATTTATTATTAAATATACTTTACTTTGTTAAAAAATAATAACAAAAATACATAAATGTAACTTAACACGGTTTGTTGTTGTTGTTGGTTTTATTTTTTAATATTTTTATTTTTTTCTGTTTTCATTCAGTTTTGATGCTTCTGCTGTAGTTATTTTTTGTGGTTTTTGTTTTTTTTTCTTTGTTTATTTAATTATGGAAAAATAATTAAATGGAATTATGTAAAAATTCTAAAAATTACTTAAAAACTGTTAAAAAGTAAAATAATAATAATAATAATTATTAATCATAATTTATGTTCACTTTCAATAATTATTTAATTAATTAATTAATAATAATAGGTTATATATACAA
This sequence comes from Musca domestica, assembly GCF_030504385.1. Lineage (NCBI taxonomy): Eukaryota > Metazoa > Arthropoda > Insecta > Diptera > Muscidae > Musca > Musca domestica. Next base: position 3,601,006 of record NW_026712207.1, on the reverse strand, counting down.
ACTATGTATATATAAATAAAATTTGTTTTTGTTAAATTTCATTAACCATTTCAACTTGACTTAGATATTGAACAAATGTAATAAAATAAAATTAAAAAAAAAACAAAAAAAAAAATTAAATAAAAACAAAAAATATATATTTTTTAAATTAAAATCGGAATTTTTAAACGGAAACAGAAAATGTTTATTTTTTAAGACAAAAATATATATTTGAATTCGGTAATGTATTGTTGTTGTTTTTTGTTAGCATTGGCCATTTATAATGCCCGTTTTTCATTCGGAGTGTTTTGATTGTGGAAGCTGGGAGGGTGAGTGAAGTAGGAAAATTTTAAAAGAAATTGAAAAAAGCAAAAAAAAATGTATTTCGAGATGAAATTATACCAAAAATTATGGGTACTCATATCCCTCGATTTAACTCCTCGAATTACAAACTGAAACTGTAATGAATTTTGAAATTGATATTCCAAGATTTTTTTATGCCTGAATATTTCCTGGATCTATGGAAGTTTATTTTTCTATTTCTTTTTTTTTTGTTTTTGAATTTCATCATTTCTTGACGTATGATCATTTTTTGTTTATTTTCTGTTCTTCTTCATCTTTCTTGTTTGTTTGTTGTTTTTTTTTTGTAATAGTTTAAATAACATTTCTAATTATTAGTAATTATCTGTTTGCAGTCTTTGGTTATTCATTTATTTGTTTATATATGTTTCTTTATATTTTTTAAATATATATATATATTTTTTATTTATATATATGTATATGCTGTTTGTGTGTGTGTGGTTTTCCTTTTTGTTTATATGTATATATACAGGTGAAATATATTTGAGTGTTTTGTTTTTGTTTTTTATTTGAATTTTTTCCTCAGTTTTCTTTTTTTCTCATTTATCAATTAATTATTATATTTACATATATGTATATATGTGTTTGTGTGTTTATATGTATAATTAATAATTAGTTTTCAGTTTTTTTTTTCGTATTTCATTCATTCATACATAAAATACCTATATATATTAGCTACATATATAGTATATGGGTTGATTTTGGGATTTGTTTTTATCTTTTTTTTTTTTGGTATATACTACATATCTTGTACATATATATAGTATATACATACATTATGTATAGTTGTTTTTTTTTTTTTTAATTTACTTTCTTTTTCTGTTAATAGGGATGTGAATTTTGTTTACTGCTGTCATATGTTTTACTTTTCTCAATATTGTATTTGGGATTGGCCTTATTGAAGGTTGTTGCTGTTGTTGCATTTGTAATCGGGGTTTCCGTAAATGGAGAGATTTCAATTGTAATAGTTTGTTTTTAAAGGAATATTCAATAAAAAATTAGATTATCAACTTTTGGGGATTTTTGGGGGATTTATTGTCCAAAAAATCCTGGAACATTTTTTCAATTATTTTTTTATTATTATTATTATTATTTTTTAAAGTTTGAAATTAGGAAAACAATGTTTTAGTGATTTTACGTTACTCTTAAAAAATCCATTATTTTTCCAATTTTGGGGATTTTTGGGGAATTTTTTGTCCAAAAAACGGAGAACATTTTTTCAAAACACTTTTTTTCAAAAACATAAAGAAATCATCATTTATTTATTAAAATTATCTAAATCTAAAAAATGCCATTATTTTTCCAATTTTGGGGAATTTTTTGTTCCCCTTAAAAAAAATTCATTATTTTTTTCAATTTTGGGGATTTTTGGGGAATTTTTTGACCGAAAAACCAAGACATTTTTTCTTCAAGTTTTTTGAAATTTAGAAAAGCAATGTTTAGTGATTTCATTTCTTACCCTTAAAAAATTCCATTATTTCTTTTTCAATTTTGGGTAATTTTTTACCGAAAAAAACGGGGAACATTTTTTAATTTTTTTTTTCACAAAATATAAAAAAGAAATTCTTTAAGTTTAAAATTGGAAAATCAATATTTTATTGATTTTATTCTCTCTAAAAAATTCAATTTTTTCCAATTTTGGGGATTTTTGGGGAATTTTTTGGCCGAAAAAAACGGGGAAAATTTTTGTTAAAACATTTTTTTCAAAAATGAGAAAAAAAATGTTTCTTCAAGTTTTAAATTCAGAAAGCAATGTTTCAGTAATTTTTCGTTCCCCTTAAAAATTCCATTATTTTTTTTTCCAATTTTGGGGATTTTAGGGAATTTTTTGACAGAAAAAACGGGGAACACTTTTTTCAAAAATAAAAAAAAACATTTCTTCAAGTTTGAAATTGGGAAAGCAATGTTTTGGTGATTTTTCGTTCCCCTTAAAAAATTTCATTATATATTTTTTTAAAATTTTGGGATTCTTGGCAAATTTTTTGACCGAAAAATTCCATCATTTTTCCAATTTTGGAGATTTTTGGGGAATTTTTTTGTTAAAAAAAATCGGGGACCATTTTTTCAAAACATATATTTTCTTAATTTTTAAAAATAAAAAACACATTTCTTCAAGTTTGAAATTTGGAAAGCAATGCTATAGTGATTTTTTGTTCCCCCTAAAATTTTTGTTATTTTTATTTTTTTTTAAACATTAGAAAGAAACATTAGAAAACATTAGAAAGATTCACTTCAGAAACAAAATTCCAAAAGTGGGATTTAGCAGTTACAAAAATCCCCCAATTTTGCCGTTTTTTTTTTGGTTTGGTTTAAATTTACAGCTTTCTTATGAAATTGAAATTTTAATGAATTAAAAAAAATGAAAATTCCATCGTTTTTAGTGTTTACCCTACAAAAGAAAAAATTAAAAATTTCACCTTTTTTTGAAGGCATTCCAAAATATTTAAAAATCTCCAAAACAATGTTTACAGCTTTTCCCGTTTTTTTTTGTTTGAAAATAGCCACAGTTTCCCCACTTTTTACTCAAATAGTCCCTAAAATATAAAAAAAAATTCCCTTATTTTTCCCCGTTTTTAGAGTTTACCCTACAAAATCGGCCTTCATTTAGAATATGGAGAATAACATGTTCACCGTATTTATTTATATATTTTTTTCTTGAAAATTCCCAATTAAAAAAATTCTATAATTTCCCAATTTATAAAGCCATTTGACCTCCAAAAATCAGCCAAACATAACGGACAACCCATTTTAATCAATATATTTTTCTTCACAATGAAAACTATATTCGAGCTTAAGTGTATTTTATTTGAAATAAATGGTTTAACTTCCAATTTGGTTGATTTCTTGGTTCACGGACAAACCTTTGAATATCATTAAGGGAAAGAAAATCTTACACGACATACTATATATAAAATATGGCAACTCTGGAAATGAAATTTTCAGAAGAGAATTCACTGTTTCCTTTTTAGAAATTCAGAATTAAAACATTAAATTCTACATATTTCTTTTAAAGTACTTCTAAACCAGGGTTAAACAAAAGCTGGCATGCGTGTCTTCAATGGGCGACATTCTCTCCACACTCACAATCAGAAGCATTGAAAAGTAATGTAAACGGAGAGTAACAAATGTGGGAGAGCATAAAAGTCAGACTCTTTGACTGGCCCTGTTTCAAATCAAACACTTGAAGTTCCTTTGTAACAGTTACAGTTGAATTCTCTCTCCCTTTCTTCTCAACAAAAACTTGCTCCCTTCCTTCGCATCTATTCTCTTTTCTTTTAATTTTGGGAATTCCTTAAACGAAGGGAGCTACTTTTTTGACCCGTTTACAAATCTCTATGGAATAGTATTGCTCTTAAAAGTGTGGCTCTTTGCCTGGCTCTGTTTTAAAGTTCCCTTGCAACTGTTACAATTGAATTCTTTCTCCCTTACTTCTCAGCAAAAACTTGCTCTCTTCCTTCCCTTTTCTTCTAATTTTGGGAGTTCATTACACCAAGAGAGCTACTTCTTGGGCCCGTTTACAAATGTCTATGTAACATTTTGCGATCTTAAAGATCATATATTAGTCTCTTGTTTGCCTCCATTTTTCGCAACCCTCAATAAAGGCCATGATCTCCAAATACATATAAATTGTTTGCATATAATTTGTATATTTCTTTTTTTTATTTTTTTTTTTTTGTAATAATAGTTTTTATTTTTCATTTTCTTTTTAAGTGATATTTGTTTTCCATTTTTCTTCTACTTCTTCTTTGCCATTATTATTTTTGAAATAATAATTGTAAAAAAAAAATGTTGAAAAACATTTATGCAGGTGATTTGATTTTTAGTGAAGTTGTGTGGGGGGGGAGGGGGTGAGATTTTATCTAAATACAGTTTAGTTAGTTTGGTTTTCTTTCATGTTTTGTTTTGCTTTTCCTCACATTTGTCTTTAAACATATATTTCTGCTCAATAGTTATAATTAAAGTTTTTGCTGCTTTTCATACTCTTCTTCTTCTTCTGCTTTTTTTCTTCGTCATTATATAATAGAATAATTATACATATTTACAACATAAATGCTTCGATATTTTGTTTTTGTTCTTGGTTCCATATTTGTTTGTTTGCCAATGCCATACCAATCGATAGCTAACGATAAAGCCTCGCAATTTGTTATCGCAATTGCAGTGACAGTGGCCTGGCCACTCAACGGTTATTGTGCTGCTGCTGCTTCTTCTTCTTTCTCTGTTTTGCCATGACAAAAGGGATGATAACACGTTACCCCTTTTTGTTTCTTTGTTTTCATTTCGCCTTCCTGTCAAGTGTTGCCATTTGTACGGTTTGGGAATTTACCAAAAAAAAAAATTACCATTCTCCTAATACTCTGGACTGGAATCAAGTAAACGTTTCTCGGGTGTTAAATCTCCCTTTCTTAGTATTCGATTTGCCGCACTATTGCATTCATTGTGATGATGATGGAGTTTCGAGTTGTTGGAGGCATTTGTGGCAGCATTGCCACCACCACTGACGCCGCCGCCATTGCTGAGGACCATAACATTGTTGCCGTTGTTGCCAATCGATGTTATGGGGAACATACTGGAGGTGGAACCAATTTGCTGGCAACGACAGCCACGCCTTGCAAAACGGCCATAACACTTTTCACACGCCGCCACACATGCCCTCATGGGCCAGTAGCACCACAGACAGGGCAATACCAGGGACAGGGCTCCCAGCCAACCCCATCGTTGGGTCCGCTTATAGGGTCCACACGAACAAGGATTGTCCACACAAGGCGTACCCGATCCATCGTCACAGTCCAGATCATTGTCCCGTGCACAGTGATAGAATAAGGCCTTGGCACAGCACAGACACGAGGCATAGTCGATAATGGATTCGGCACTGCACAGACAGGTCTTGTTGCACACCCACGTCTGGGGCAGGGGCCGGGGACTCTGGCACTGTTCACAACGACAGCGTTCACAACGCGGGCATGTTATGGGATTCAACGATGAGGGACCTTCACTGCCACCAATCACCATGGGTCCCGTCAGCGGACTGGCCCCATTCACGGCCGATATCATGCCATGCGATGTGGGTATGCCGGTGGCAATGTTGTGCATGTCCAGCAGTTCATCGAGGGCCGGTAGCTCCTTGGCGAATTTACAGGAATTTGCAGCATTGCTTGACAAGGCGGGTTGTTTTGTGATTGGTTGATTGAGGGGTTGCAGGCCGCCGGCGGATAGGGCAAAGCCGCCCCTTGTATCCGCTGGCGTTGGTGATAGTTTGCCCGTCACCGCTGAACCCTTGGGGGCCAGATGCTGGTGCAGATGGTGGTTGTGGTGGGGGTGCTGTGAATGTAGAATGCCGTCCGTGCCATCAATGCCCAGGGGCAGTGCTGAGGTCGCTGAGCCAGCAGCTGAGGTCGCATGCCTTTGGGTTTGCTGATGATGATGGTGGTGGACTTGATGCTGTTGTTGCTGATGCTGCTGCTGTTGGCGCAACTCGCGCTGCGGCAGCAGTAGCAGGTGATGCGTTGTGGTCTGACCATTGTCATGCTCGCCGGCCGGATGTTGGATACGCGTTGCATTCTGCAGCTGTTGGGCCGTGCGCAACGGTGTGTCCACATACTCATTGCCGAGTCGTTCGGACTCGGGTCTAGGTTGCGCCAGTGTGACGGTAGATAATGGCACCGGCTCTGTGGTATGGAAATGATTAAGGAAATTGTTGTTGCTGTGGTGCTGGTGGTGGCTGCCACTTATTGCCGTTAGCAGCGGCACTGCTGCCGAATTACCCAAGACCGGTGAGGCGGCTGTTGGTGTTGGTGGGGGTCGGCGTCTGGTAAAACTATTCGCCGCAATAATACCGTTGTTTGTCGAGGCCGTCGTCGACGAGGAGACACCACCCACCGAGGTCGTTGATGTATTGGTCGTGGTTGAATTGGAGCTAATTTGGCTACCGTTGCGACTCAAATTGCTGGGTCTTTGGGGTAAATAGGTTAAATGATGTATCTGATAATCGTCTGCTATGCCTCCGGACGCTGGCTGCTGGGTGATGACATCAATGTTGCCAATGTGATTGTTGTTGCAACTGACACGATTGTAGCGTATGGGAGGTGGGGGGCCAACCAGCAAAGCGGAAGTGCTGCTGTTGGAGGATGTTGTTGCTGCTGTTGATGGCGATGATGCTATGGGAATTGTGCTGTTGTGTGCCGCCAATGTTTGTTGGTTAATACTAAATTGTTGTTGTTGCTGCTGCTGATTCAAGTTATTATTCCGACTTAAATCCGTTTGATTTGTACATTGAGGTGTATGGTTTATAACTTCCGTTTGTCTTCCGGATGCAGATGTTGCCGCTGATGTTGTTGTCGTATGATGATTATTGATCGCTGTTGTTGTTGTTGTATTCATCATCTCTGGCTCGGGAGCTCGGGGACGATGGATTTTTGGTAATAATTTAGGGGGCCGAGGAGGCGCCAAGGGATCGCCGCCATTTCTGCGATCCATGTAGCGTTCAACTACTCTGTTTAAAAGACCTCAATCCCCTCGAAACTTATGCCGGGGACCATCAGTTTCCCTCATCCTCCTTTTACGCACACAGGCAGAGGTGGCGTAGTTTTGCGGGATGGTTTTTTCCTGCCTTACACTTCTTCAAATTAAATAACAAAAGGCGATTTGTTGTAAGGGTTTCGTAGGCTTTTAGGCTTAAGCGGGTCTCGAATGTGGTTGAAAATTCTTAAACTTCCCAGGCGATTGCTTTCTGCAAAGAAAAGGTGGAAAAATAATTGATTATTAAAAATTTTTTTAAACAAAAAAAAAAATTAAAAAAAATATTTAAAACCAAAAATTTAAAAAAAAAAATTAAAGAAAAAAAAAATAATAGTTTATTAATAAAAAGAGGAGAAGTAAACATCTTAAAATATTTTATTTTTGATAATAAATTCCTCAACAAACCAAAGACGATCAGCAGCAAATATCTTAAAATTTATGAGTTCACAAAAAAGTGGCGCCCAATAGTTTTGTTTATTTTTTTCTACCTCACAATTTTGTTGTCTAGGTTTTATGTCTTGATCTTTATTATCCCCCCTGGGGGCGCTATACGAGGAATTCAATAATTAATAATTATTAATATAATCCACCTTAAATGTGTGTTTTTCCCTCCATCTCCCTCTTTCTGAAATGGTAAGCAAATTAATTCACTTCGGGACTTTCTTTGGATCTAGCATTTGCATATTATGTTGTCTACTAATTTGAATTTTTATTTTCTATTAATTCTATACCAAGAAGAAGATCAAACGGCAATAGCAAATAAATAATACCACGCACACACGCACACACAACAATGTCAAATTGGGATTTTCAGAATGAGACGACGACGTCATTGATTTTTGTGCGATTCAAGTCCGTTTTTTTTTTTTTTTTGAAAATACTCTAAAGTGTCAGTCACTTTGGATGAGACGATCGCTCGGTCCATCGAGATCCAACAAATCTAGTAGTAGTGGCTCGTTTTTGTTTTCTTTTATTAATGAATCGACGAAAAAACGCTTTGGCGATCACTTATTTGAATTGTTGGCTGCTTGTTTTCATTGAAATCTTGAATGGGCGAGATGTTTAGAATGAACACCAAGGCTAGCAGCGTTAGCCAGCCCACAGAGACTGTGAAATATTCTCTATTTTTTTTGTTTTTGGTTTTTTAAATAACATAAACAAGCAGCCAAAGTAAACCATTCAAAACCATTTGAAATGATTTAAACTTGTTGTTTACCATAATTCGAAGAATAATCTTAGGAATGCTATTATAAATTTTAATAATGAATTATACTTTTTTTCCTATATATTTTTAGGGGAATTACTTGAGGACCTTAGGGTGAGGAAGTGCTTGGATCAATTTGAAATCATGTTGGAAATTGTGCAGCTCGGAAACAAAGAAATTTAACATATTTGCATTTAAAGTTATACAAAAGTATCAAAATGAATCTAGGGAATTTCAACTGTCAATAACGTATACGACAAATGAAATCCACTGGAATTGAGAGTCTATTCCATTTGACATAAAAAAAGTGGAACTGACAGCTAGAATAAACGCGATTTAATAAGAGTAAATGAACACGATTTGGTATGTGTAAACCTACTTTAAGAAAGGCAGAGGGATCTGTAAATAATAATCTTCTAAATATAATTAAAAGAGTTGAAAGATCTCTTCAATTAAAAATTATTTATTCCCAATTGGACAACAATATTTTAACATGTTTCCATTTAAAGTTATATTCCTTTAAAATAATCATTGCATCTGTAACAGCTGATTAGCTCAACAGCTGATATAAGGTAGAGATCGCTAGATACATTTATCTATCAATTTCGATATAATTTGTTTTTTTTTTTTTTTTTGAATTCGATCCTAAAATGTGGAGCCATTTTATATGAATAATCTTCATTTAAATTAATTTAAATAAAATTTACTTCTTAAATCTCTACGGGATTAAAAACTATTTATTTCCAACAACAAAGATTAAACATATTTGCATTTAAAGTTATTATCCATAAAAATAAGCATGCATTTGTAACTATTAACAGCTGTTCAGCCCAATAGTTGACAGGGAATAGGGATCTCTAGATGCATATATCGATTATTCGATAGTTAATATACGATCTGTTCCAGAAGAGCAAGAATCTAAAAGTTTTTACAACGGTAACTGGTTTTTCTTTATAATATCTAAAAAAAAAAAAAATGGAAAAATAGTAGGTTCTGAAGCAGAACAATAATTTTGCCTATATTTTCAGATAAATTATTCGTAGGCCATAGGATTGGAAGTACTTGGATAAATTTAAAATTGCGTCGAAAATTTGAAGCCTAGAAGCTTACAAAATTTGACATACTTGCATTTAAAGTTATTCAAAAATAGACTAAGAAAGGCGGAGATATCTATGAGCACTCTTCGAAAAAAAGACAATTAAAAAATTGGCAGTTTTCGTGGATTAAATTGAATAAATTTCCGATTCTTTCAAAAACAGAGATTTACGTATTTGCATTTAAAGTTATTGTCCTTACAAAAATTGATCAACAGCTAACATGGAGTAGGGATATGTAGGTACATATATCGATTATTGGATAGTTAACACAGATAAGCACCACAATTATATGCCTTGTTCTAGAAGTGCAAAAATCTGAAATTTTTTATGACTCCCTATTTTATTTTTTTTGCATAACTAGTAACGCAGAGGTCTTAGGATTGGAAGTACTTGGATAAATTTGGAGTAGCGTCGAAATTGTGGGACCCAGAAACAAACAGAATTTGGCATATTTGCATTTAAAGTTATACAAAAGAGTTTAAGAAGGGAGGGAAATCGATGGGCTCTGTTCGTTTGATTTATGTTTGAAAAATAAAAACTTTTCTCTTTGTTTGAGCTCGCAGGTGGTTACAATGTAGATCGCCGAATGAGTGATTTCTTTCAATTTATTTTGCTAAGCTTCTATTTTTTTTAAAAGTGAAATTGTCGTCTAGAAAACAGTTAGTTAATAACGTAATTAGTGAAGTTGTTGAAAATAGTAAAAACTAAAATGCAATTTAATGTGGTATTTTTGGCAAGAGTTAAATCTTTGTGGGTAAATCAAAAAAATTGTGAAAGAGATTTGCTTCACAGATGGTTGAAGGCAAACGAGGATTGCAAATTTACTTGCTCCTTATTTATGCAATTATCTTTTCAGGCGGTAACAATGTAGCATGTTAGAATGTAGATCGCTGAAGGAGTGATTTCTTTCAATTTGTTTTCCTAGGCTTTTATTTTTTTTTTTTCAAAAATGAAATTGTCGGCTAGAACACAGTTCGTTTATAAGGTAATATTTAAGTTGTTGATAGGATAGGATTAAAGTTTTCTTGCTCTTTATGTTAGAATGTAGATCGCTGAATGAGTGATTTTTTTTAATGTATTTTCCTTAGATTATTATCTTGGAAAGCGAAATTTTCACGTCGACGTGTATTCGATGTCAAATTTGAAGTTCATTTGCCTATTTATTCCGATAGCAACTACTTTGTAGAATATTTTGTTAGGCTATGATGGAATGGAACTTTCAGCTTAATTTGAAATAAAATAATCCTCGTATTGTTATCAGTAATATTGCCGAAGACACCATGTATCCAAAATGTGCAGACTCCAATCCGAAAATTTCAAAAAATATGGAAGAGGAGTGAACTTACTCCTCTCTATTTATGTTATTTTGCGATGTAAACTTTAAAAAAACGGCGATACACGTGTCTTCTATTTTTAGCTCTACTTTCATAATTTAATGGATTTTTCCTGTAATTACTTTTTGTGTTACAAGGTTCTTGAATTAACCTTAAACTCCGTTTTTAATGCAATTGTTTTGTTTTTGCCACCTGTCACATCACTACCATTATAACTTCACAAGTATTTTAGAAAAAAAGAGTTGAAATTGACTTCAAGAAGACTTTCTTTTTCGTAGATACTTTATTTATCCTAGATAATAGAATCTCCGAATATGCTCTCATAGCATTAGACTATTTTAACATTTAAATTTTTTCAATGTAAACGCAACCTTACACTCCGTTTTTAACCGAATTGTATTATTTTTCTTGCCAATTGTCACATCACTACACGTTTCCTTTTTATTTTTCTTTCCGAGAAAAAAACTAAAAATCTTTAGCAATTGCAACCAAGGCATGGGTTCAAATTTTTTAAATTGACCCAATGTAAACTTAACATCGCTAAATTACGTGTTTTACAAAGATTCGTAATTAATTTGATATATAATCAAAGGAATTGACATTCAATATAACGCTTTTTTTTAAAAAAATTGTACGGAGGCTTTAGCCTTATGCCATGTTTACGTTAGAACTTTTTGTAGGGTTAACCTACTTTGAGAGGATTTATTTGAAGTAAAAGTAATGGATATGACAATTTAAATCCAAACCCAGTGGGTTAACCCTCATATATATAAACGTACTGTTAGACTCCTTTATTTGCCACTTGTCACATAATCTATGCGTTAAATTAAAAGATTCCTTTGGGCACTAATCACACACATTCATTTTCCCATTATTAAATTGGGTACTAAGAAAAGTAATTGTCAAACATTTGCAAGTTTTTCGTTTCTTGTAAGAATTGTTAACTTTGAAATGAGAATTATATCTAAATTATGTGTTTTACGAAGATTCGACATTCATCTGACGCATAATTATTTTAAATAACGCCTTTTTGTGAAAACATATTTAGTTTAAAAAAGCCTTTAGCCTTACACTCCTTTTTAATCCAATTGTATGGTTTTTTTTGCCACTTGTCACATGTAATTTGCGTTAAATTCAAAGACTCCTTTTTGTCAATAATCTCATACACACTCTCTCTCTCCCATTGTAAAGGTGAGGTACTTACAAAAGAAGTAACCGGCAAATATATGTAAGTAATCGGGCTTTTTCGTTTCTTTGTAAGAATTGTGGCAATTTTTAACTTTTAAAAATTAAATTCGTTTTCTTAAAAATTAAACAACCGTGTTGTATGGAAAAAGAAAACTAAACCGGAGAAAAGGCAACGAAATAGAAATAAATGAACGGTGAACGAGCGGACGCGTAGCAGCTGATTGCGATGCGTTGTTGCGTTGGATGTTGTCTCCACTGCAGGTGTTTAGGTGTTTACTAAGTCGTTGTACGACTTGAACGAAACAAAAAAAAAAAAAAAAACGAGGCTCATTGTCTATTACCCCAGCAGAGAGCATGATGGCATGGCATGGCATGGAGTGAATAGAGAGAGAGAGAGAGTTAAGTGTTATGTTATGTGGCATGAATGAGTGTGTGTTTGCGTGCGTGCGTGTGTACATTTGCTCTATTCTTCTTATAGAGCTTCCTTTTATTGTTATCGTTAGCATTGTTGTTGCTGTTCTTCTTCTTCTTTGGTTTTTCTTTACTTCTTTTTTGTATGTGAAAGTCTGATGTTCAACCGTGGATACATATGGCTGTGTTGGATGGCTGGCTTGTTGGCTCATTCATTTACACACACACAGAGATAGGGGCCAAGCATTACACGGATAGAAAACACGTTAAGTATGCTGGGTATTGTAGGTTGTTGGCCGCCGACGTTAACGTTGCCGCCGTCCGTCCGTCCATACATTTAGCCGTCTGTCCATTGACTGTCTGTCTGTCGTTTCGTTGTTTGGTCTATCCATTCGTTGGTTTTTTTCAAATGAAATAGAAATGCTCTTGAGATACTTGCCATTCACATGAATGGCGAGCGAGCGAACAAACGAGTCAGTGAGTGAGTGTGTGTGTAGGTATGTGCTTATATTTGGATTTCAAGTGTCTGCATGGGTGTATTTTATATCTATAAAGATATAAATGTACGAACGAACGAGCATGGGTGTGTGTGGTGTGGTGCGGTGTGTCTGTCTGTCCGCTGACTGTTTGTGGATGAATGAGTATACTATTTTTTTTTATTTGATTTTGAGTGCCGGATATGACGTCAATAAGTGGGCGTATTGTGTTAATTATTTATTTCTTTTTTGGGTTTATTCATAATGCTTGCTGGCTTGGTTGTTGTTATTCTTACTGCTGACGCTAGGGCCCACAGTGTGGTTATTTATTTTTTTCCCCAAGAGAATCTGAGTGTGTGTGAGTGTTTGTCTGAATTCCAAACATGTTTAATTTTAGTACACACAACATGAATTGCTGCTGCTGCCGTTGTTGCCCCAACCGACCGACCAACACCACTTAATACAAAAACTCTTTGAATGGGCCAGTGGTGGACCGGAAGATATAACACACATGTGTTTACACACAGCAATTTATTTGTGTGCCTTCCAACAGCCATAAACAAATAAAACAAATTTCCAACAATTGATCTCATAAACCCAAAAAAAAAAAAGAACTGAAAAAAATTCTATACCGGAAAAATCCAGTTGAGCAAATCTGCATTGCAGAGAGGAGACAGGGAGAGAGAGGAAGAGAGAGTAAATGCCGTAATATCACACTTTCACACAGCCAAGACGAGCAAAAAAGAAAAATAATGGCAAACAGCAACAACCTTAACCCTGGGTTTTCAGCAGACTAGCTGGCCTAGCCTATCCTACTCTGGGGGCTCTTATCGCCAAACAGCGGAAGTTTATTCACAAGCAAGTAAACAGAAGAGGCCTCAGTTTAAAATTCCAAAAATACCTAACAAATGAAAAAAGTGGGTATTAAAAATGAATTTCTTTTTCTAAATATTCTTGCAATCAGTTATGAAAAAAACGAGTGATTGAATCACCCTGTTGTCCCAAAGACAGACAACGGACCCTGGGGGTCATATCTCTCTGCTTCTCTGTCTCTCTCATCAAAAGCTTAGTGTAATCGACATCTACTCAGCATAGCCACATATTTGGCATTTGTTTTTGTATCTGTGCCATTTCGTCGTCATCATCATCAGCAACAGCATCAACCGACCAAACAACTCGTTTGCTGCTTGTCATTCATCATTCACTCAATTGATAATTGAAACAATTTATGCGTCCGCCGCTATTATTATTATTATTGCTTGCATGTTGTTGTTGTTGTCGACGTCGTTGTTGAATTTCGGTCTTGTGTTGATCTCGTTCTGAATGAAGATCACTGTGACACTGGGTAACCTTAAATTTGTTTTTTGTTGTTTTTTTTTCGCAAAAAAAAGAACGTTGAAGAAATAATGAAAAAATATGCAAAGATATGAACTAATGATTAAAATATGACTAGAATTCTAATTGGAAAAAATGAAAAATGCTTGATGGAATTGAAATTAGAATTTTGGGTTTGAAATTGAATAGACTTAAAAAAGAGCGAAATATTTTCTTTCATTGCAGATTTTTGGGAAAAGATGGATAAAGGAGCAAAGAGCGTAACAATTGTCTTTTGGCTAACCGGCTCATCACACATAAAAGGTAAGCTTTCCAGCACATTTTTGTAATTGAATGCTAAATTTTTAAACTTTTATATTTCAGAGAACACCTTTGTGATTGCAAAATCCTACTCTGACGGAATCGGAATTGATGCTAGTCCCTTTGGCGGAGAAAAATTTAACATATTTGCATTTAAAGTTACAAACAAAAACTTCGATTTGTTAAAACGAAAATTCTACCAGTACCAGTAAGGAAATGTCAAAAGTCGGGCGGGGTCGATTATATGATAGCCTACATCACTATGGATAAAGCTCCCGTAACAAAAGAATTTAATTGAAGTAGATCATACAACCTATTTGGCTTTAGAGCAGGTATAATTTGGTTTCAGAGGGAACTAAAATATTAGAGACAAATCCAATTCTGAATCGATTTTCACTAAATTTGACGAGGATATTTTTATCTTTTATACCAAATAACATTGCTATAGAGTGCATGATATTACTTCGAGGAGGATTATATTAAAAACAAGTAAAAAAGTTGTTAGTTAGGCCGGCCGAACTTTGAGTACCCTCCACCATTTGGAACAAATTTGGCAATTTTCAAAAAGAAAAAAATCTTAAAAATGTCAAATTTATATTAGGGTCTATACGACGTTATATTAGGGTCTATACGACGACGTGGATTTGCATAGGAAATTTTTGGTATGAGCAATTACAACATTCAAATGCGAAACTTGAAAAAAAATGTGTGAATATGTCTCTGTAATCAAAAAAAATACCGAATGTAGGGTAGTACCGTTATATGGGGGCTATACTAAGACGTGAATCTGCACAGACAATTTTCTGTCCTAGTCTCTAGTATCTATTACGAACTTCAAATACCAAATTTGAAACAATTCCGGTGAATAATGTTGCTGAAATCATCAAAATATCGAATATCGGGAGGTACCGTTGTATGAGGGCTATACGAAGGCGTGGACCTGCACTGACAATTTTCTGCCATAGGCTGTAATTTCCATTTCGAACTTCAAAACCCAAATTTGAGACAATTCCGGAGAATAATGTTGCTGAAACCATAAAAATATCGAATATAGGGAGGTACAGTTATATGGGGGCTACACGAAGGCCTGTACCCGCATAGGTAATTTTCTGTCAGATTCGAACTTCAAATTCCACTTCGAACTTCAAATTCCAAATTTCGGCGAATAATGTCGCTGAAATCATGAAAATACTGAAAATAGGGAGATACAGTTATAGGGGGGGCTATACATAAACGTAAACCTATGTAGCCTATTTTTAATTCCAAAAGTCCTGCAGACCAAAGACACATCTGAGTAAAATTGCATCAATAAACTACACTTCGTTCGGAAGCTGGAGTCATTTCCACAGACGGACGGGCATCGATAAATCGACATAGAATTTTATGCTGGTCAAGGAGGGTCTAAAATGTATATTTCGAGGTGTTACAAACGGAACGACAAGCTTAATATACCCTTCATACTATGGTGGAAGGTATCAAAACAGTTGGAGATACTTTTCGCAGCCATGCAAATTCATTCGGACATTGCCGATGGTGTGTATAATGGAAGCAAGGAAGATCTCAACCATCACTCAACTTAATTCCATGGCGGAATTTAGAGGCGAAACTGAATTCCGAAGAGTCAATATTAAAAGCTCCAACCGAATGGAAAAAAATGATCAAATTTTTTGTTTTGAAAAAGTTGAATGTAAATTAAATAACGGAATGTTAACACAAACTATTGTTTCAAGGGACCACAAGTTGCGTCATAATTTCTTGAATCGCACCTTGGGATACCTTGTTTATGTGTTTTGCTACTCCCTAGCATTATGAGCTGTAGCTGATATTTTGTTGTATTACCTTAAAATGGAAAGTACGATGTTCTAAATAAAAGTGAAATGCAATAGGGGGATGGAAAAAGTATACTCTTCATGGGCTCAAAAAGAGACTACCAAAAATTATTCCAAAATGTATATATTTTGAGATTAGGGTCCTTACAATCGATTTTGTATATTTATATATTTAAAGTTTTACAAATTCCGAAATTTATAAAATTGTGATTGAAATCCATTCAAAAGTTTAGCATATTTGCATTTAAAGTTATATAAAATAAACAGATCTAAGGAGTTGGATGTTCCTATCTGAGAATATAAATGTTCCAGTGAATATAAGACATCCTAAGGGAAGCATTTTCATGCTGTCAAGTTCAATATTTAATAATGAGGCCCGAGGCCCCAGAATTGCAACTAATGCGGATGTTCTAAACAAGCATTGCCCTAGGACTCTTTCCAATAAAGTTTTAAGTCCCAATTAAGAATTTAGGATGCAAATGGGCTCTCTATCCCCAAGCCTAATTGAATTCCAAAACAGTTACCTTTTCTCCCACAAATTCTCCAACGGCCCTCCTTTTTTTTCAAACTTCAAACACGCCATCTCATCATGATCTACACCTTACAATTACAAAATACTAGGGCTTGTCTTTGGGCTACCTGATGTTGTACGCACAAAATGTAAAACTACAACAACAACAACGACGACAAACATCATTAAAATTACAATAATAACAACTTTTTTTTCTGTTCGATAATAACGATAATGGGGAATGTGGTGGCCGTGGAGAGGTACGGGTACGGTCCAAAAAAAATAAGAAGAATGAACGATTGGAACAAGCAATTCCCCGTATAAGAGACAGCAGCAACAGACGGATGTGGCGGCCATAGAAAAAGAAGAAGAAATACTAACAACAACAATATTATGGATAGAAGTAGGGGCAACAACAACAAAAACTAACAGCTGTAAACATTTAGTGGGCTCCAACAAAATTGAAAATAAAACAAGAAGCAGCATAAAGTAGATGGATGGAATGGAGTAATAATGTAGGCCCACGGAGTTGGTTTTTAGTCGGTGTGTGTGTGTGTGCGAGAACGAGCAATAGAAGTATGGTGTGTTTGTGTGAATGTGTTAGGGGTCTCTTGTTTAGAGGTCGATCACTTTTGTTTGGTTTATGAGTTTTGTTGCTGCTTGCTTGCCTCATAGAACACAAAGTCTCTCCCTCTCGTTCTCTGTCTCTCTTCAAATAACATTTGTTTTCCACACTTGCTGGAGTTTTCTTTAAACCTCTTTTGCTCCCAAGTAAATGAGGGAATGGGAGTTTGAGTGTGTGCTACTCTGTGGCTGCTTTTGTTTTCTCCATCTGTTCTTAATTTCTTTTAAAGAGTATCATTAAAACTCATTATTTCCTTATTTGAGCGACGGGGATTAAGTGTTAAGACCTCGAGACGAGAACCTTTTGTTGTATGTTCGTATGCACACACAGACACACACACAAAATTACTTAAGTAGATTTTTTTTTGGAAACTAGGTCTTTGGAATTAAGTTGGAAAGAGAAGACGAAGAGGAAGGGGGGAGTTCTTTCATAATAAGTCCAGTTATTTTGATGATTGGAAAATCATTATGGAATTAGTTCTCCAACAATTTTTATACCCTCCACCATACAAAGTATGGAGGGTATATTAAGTTCGTCATCGAAATAACTAAAAAAGCAGCATACAACTCCAAGAAGATTTAGCCCCGACATGCGTCCGTCTGGCCATCTGTTGTAGTCCCGCCAGAGTCAAAACGAATAAAGATAGGAACCTAACATTCTGCACAGATCGGTCTTTTGTCTACAGGCAGGTGAAGTTCGTAGATGGGCTATTTCGGGCCACGATATCGTATAGGTCCCATATAACGGTACACCCCCGTATTCGGTATTTTGATGATTGGAGCCAATTTTGTCAATGAAATTATCTGAAAATCCAGAAAAGGAGTTCTTTGTGAGTACTTTACCCTCAGGAAGAGTATTGTCTATATAGGTCCACGATATCGTATATCCCTCCTATATCGCGGTACCTCCCTATATTCGGTATTTTGAGGATTTTAGCTACAGTTTTCAATGGAACTGTCTAAAACATCATACTAGAAGTTCTTTCTAAGGACTTTACCCCCTGGAAAAGAAATTTCTATATAGGTCCACGATATCGTATAGCCTCCACATAGCGGTACCTCCCAATATTCAGTATTTTAATGATTTTAGGGAAATTATTCACCGGAGTTGTTTCAAATTTCGTATTTGAAGTTCCTAATAGGTACTACAGCCTGTGACAAAGAATTGTCTATGCAGGTCCAGGTCTTCGTATAGGCCTCATTTATTAGTACCTCCCTATGTTCGATAATTTGACTATTTTAGGGACATTATTCACCGGAGTTGTTTCAAAATTTCGTATTTAGAATTCGTAATGGGAACTACAGCCTATGACAAAAAATTGCGTGTGCAGGCCCACATTTTCGTATAGCCTCCATATAACGGCACCTCCCTATATTCGATATTTTACCGATTTAAATTACAATATTCACCCGAATTGTTTCAAATTTCGTGTTTGAAGTTCCTAATAGGTACTACAGCCTGTGACAAAAAATTGCGTATGCAGGTCCAGGTCTTCGAATAGGCCCCATACATCAGCACCTCCCAACTTTCGGTATTTTCACGATTTTCGGTGCAATATTCACCCGAATTATTTCAAATTTCGTATTCGAAATTCATAATGGGAGCTATACCCTATGACAAAAAATTATCTATGCAGGTCCAGGTTTTCGCATAGGCCCCATATACCAGTACCTCCCTATATTCGATATTTTGATGTTAATAGCGACATCATTCACCGGCGTTGTTTCAAATTTCGCATTTGAAGTTCCTTATAGGTACTACAGCCTGTGACAGAAAATTGCGCGTGCAGGCCCAGGTCTTGGTATGACCCTCATATAAAAGTACCTCCCGATATTCGGTATTTTGATCATTTTAGCTACATTATTCGCCGGAGTTGTTTGAAATTTCGTATTTGAAGTTCCTAGTATGTATTGCAGCCTGTGACAAAAAGTTGCGTATGCAGGTCCAGATCTTCGTATACTTTATTCACCGGACTTTTTTTTCAAGTTTCGAATTTGGATATTGTAATGGCTTCTTGGAAAAGTTGCCCATGCAGTTCTCAGTCTTCGTATAGACCTCAATACAATGGCTATATTCCTTAATTTTTAAAATTTTAAACGGATTTTTTTTTAAATTTTTCAAATTCCTTCCAAAAGTTCGAGCCGGCCCAACTAACTGTTGTTTTATTTATTTTTTCTTTAAAATTTAACTTTCATCATTCCTGTAATTTTTGTCGCCCAGTGTAATTAGCTGAAAGTCTCTGAAAAATTGGCAATTTAAAAAATCTACAAATTTTTTTTTGCATTTTGCCATGATCGGCCTGCTCTCCAAAGTCACAGCGTAAAGCAAGCTGGCTGGCTGGCTGCTAGGGTTATTTGTCAGTCTGTCCTTATGTCTGGCAGGTATGTCATAGTGGCCTCTTCCCCTCCATTTTTGTCACACATTCATTTCCCCCTCCCCCTTCGTGCCAGTAATTAAAAGGGAAGCAAAGCCCATATTGTTGTTGCCCGAAATGCGCGTGTATATTATTTTTATGAATGCACTGACGATGTTAATTTTTGGCAAGCCAAGCCAAGCATCAGGCAAACTGCAATAGCTATGGCATCAGCACACCAAAGTAGTAGTGTATGGACATCAGCATCATCGTCAGCAGCAGTAGAAGCAGCACAACAAACAAACATGTGATTTGAATTTATAAAATTTTTTGAAAATCTCATTTGTTGTTGTTGTGGTTTCTATTTTTAACCAATTTTTGTTGTCAATTTTAAAAATTTTCCTTAAGATCTAATTTTAGACTTAACACAAATTCAGCAAAAACAAGCAATAATAACAACAATGATGATGCGATTTCCACTAGGCAAGAGGACACACAAATTACCATCAAATAGAACAACAACAACAGCAAACATTGTGTTTTGCCAAAAAAGAAGAAAACCCCAAAAACGACAGCAATCTATACAAAAATATACTCGAAACATTTGAATGCATTAAGAATTGGGGAGTATGGATCGACGTAGGCAGCACAGCAGCATGTACGTAAATACTTTATGTACGTCTTTTACGACAACACCAAAAACAACAACATCATCGGCAGAAATAAAGATACTATGTGTATCCTTTTGGCCTATAAATATTTTGAAGATACGAGAAGAGGTATGCAAAAGGTAATTAATAATGGATTTATTTTCTTTGACGTTTTCCAGGTGATGTCGGAGAACAGTTGCTGGAGAATGCAGAAGCCGGAAGAGGAGTGACAAAAATAAGGAAAAAATGCTGGATATGACATGTTCCGGAAATACGGAAATATTTAACATATTTGCATTTAAAGTTATTATGGAAATCAGATATTTCACACTCTTCGTGGGAAAAATAAGGTTATAAAATTGGTCAAGTCTAGGTCTTGAAATAAAATTTAACCTATTTGCATTTAAAGTTATTATTTTCAATTAAAATAGGCATTATATTGTATAGCCGCCAAATTCCCTCTGATATTCGATATTTTGATGATTGTACCCAAATTTTTCAATGAAATATCTGAAAATCCACAAAAGGAGTTCCTTCTGAGTACTTTACTCACTGGAAGAGTATTGTCTATATATCACGCTACCTGCCTATATTCGGTATTTTGATGATTTTAGCTATATTTTTTCAATGAAATTGTCTAAAAATCCATATAAGAAGTTCTTTCTAAGCACTCTGCCCCCAGGACGAGAAATGTCTATATAGGTCCACCATATCCTATAGCCCCCATATAAAGGTTCGTCCTGATATTCGGTATTTTCATTTTATTTTTGCGACATTATTCACCGGAATTGTAACAAATTTCGTATTTAAAGTTCGTAATGGCTACAGCCTATGACAAAAAATTTCGTATGCAGGTCCAGGTCCATGTCTTCGTATAGTTCCCATATAACGGTTTTCATTGAAGTGGTAGTTTTCAGATATTTTTGAAGATTTTAAAGTTCCTTCAAAATATTACTAACATAGGTTAAATGGCTTAAGCCTAACTATCCCATAAATAAACATGCATTTACGAGTCCAAAATCTTTTTTTTTAATATTTATAATATGGTTTTGTTTGGTAGCTCGTTCGATAAAAAAAAATCAGACGAAAATCGAACACAGCCATGGATCGAAAGCATATAGTGTCGAGAGTGAAATATGATGGTGTAGCACTGCTCAATGTTAAGAGAAAGTCAGGTTTGATCAATTCTATACCGAGACAAATACAGTGACAGACGCTGATGGTTTGAGGTGCCTTTGCAGCATCTAGTATTTATCGAGGAATAATGAATCGGTATCTCTATAAACCCATATTTGAAAATAATTTGAAGGCTTCGGTTAATATTTTCTATCTTCGTAATCACTGGATTTTCCATCAAGACAATGATTCCAAACATACAGTTCACATTGAAGGAAGTTGGCGGTTCTACCATGGTCTACCACCTCAAAACCCGGTTTTCAATGTTATTGAGCACGTTTGGGAAGTACTTCAAAGAAAAATACGAAAACGCCGTTTCAGGAGAGGAGAATTACAAGAAAAAAATTTGGAAAAAAACCCAAAAAAATTGATCTATTCAATGCCAGGACGAGTGCATATTGTTATAGATGGTGTTGATGGATCAAACAAAAATTAAAACCAAATAAGAGAAGATCCTGTATTCGTGGAAATGGGTATGATTATTGAAAACCATATATGAGGAAAGGTCTTTAAAGATATGTTTAACATATTTGCATTTAAAGTTAAATTTGAAATAAAGTAGGAAGCAAACACGGTAGAATTAAGAGGGTATATTCAGCCTCTTTTAAAAAAGATGAATTTGCTTTACGAGCTAAATTCCCTACACCCGAGCCCATTTATATATGCTCTCAATAAAAAAACTCAATTTCTAGATAGACTTTTGGAAATATGGGATATTTTAAAAAGAGTGGCTTGAGATATCGAATTGATGTCTTTTAAAGACTATTTCAGACTTTCAAGACGAGTAGGCCGTAGTGAATATTGAAAGGCCTTGAAGTTCAAAGAAAGATATCCTTTGAGTAACTTCGTTATCTCTTTTATGAAACACCCCTTTAACAATCTATTCTCCCCAAATAAATAATCACGCCACAAAAAAAGGTTATTGCCGTAGTTTATCTATAAAAAATTATGATGAACGTCTTTATTTGACGAGAGAATGAAAAATATTCAAATTATATAAAAATTAATACAAATTATTACAAATTATAACCAAAATACTTATCATTATACATTACTATCAAGTAATTTCAACAATAACGTGGTGATCTACAATTATTTGACATATTTGCATTTAAAGTTAAAATTGTTAAGGTTCAAGTAGTTAAATGTTGGGCGCCACACTACGATTTACTGTTTTGGAACAGCGGACATTTTGTAAATTTAACATATTTGCATTTAAAGTTATTGAAATTAATCAATATCGGAATTTTTTTAAAAAAAAGTGCCTTGATGTACCGAATTGATGTCTTTTTAAGACTATTTCAGACTTTCAAGACGAATATTGGAAGATTTTCTAGTTCTGGAAAGGATATCCTTTGAGTAACTTCGTTGTCTCTTTTATGTCAGACCTTTTTCCCTCGCGAATATTAATCCAGCCTCGTAGATAATGATTTTTGAAGAAGAATTTTTTTTTGCCGACAACAATAAATCCACATAAATCTGTGTCGTCAAAAGTGTTTTCTTTCTATCTTCATCGGCTTCTTCCTCGCATTTTGCTCACATGCCTGCATACTTGAAGGCACAATTATACACACCATGAGATAATATATACTATATCAGGCAGGTAGGTAGTCGCAGAAGAGGCCAAAATACATACGTATGCACAATTTTTTTTTTGTCGTACATGGTTCGGCATTATATAGTACATACATTGTAGGTAAATATGTATGATAGCTATTTTGAATGGATTGGTATATGGATGGATTTAATAGCATTCAAATGTCAAAGGTAGACAATAATTCTCTATTTGTTGTTGGTTTGGCCACAAGACTGGTGTGTGTGTGTCGGTTCGAATGCATGCAGTTTCTGGTAAGTACTATGGCCTTATTACCACAGATGATACTCACATGCCAGCCAGCCAGCCTGCATGCATGCATACGTACACCACAGTGGGCGATAATTAGCTACTTTGAACAGCCAACAAACGAGAACAATGTGATTTATTAGTTTTAATTTTAGATGGAATTAGTGTGAATTTTTCGTATGGCATGGGAGGTGGGTTTACACTTGATAATGGACAGGGTATAAAAGGGTGTTCACATTTATTCATAGAAATTTTTGGAAATAATTTTTCAATTTTTGATTTCTATGGAAATCACGTAGATATTTAATAAACTGATATATGACAGCACTTGGACTTCCTTTGAACTTTTTTGCTATCAATTCCATTTTTTTCTCCCCATAATTATTCATTAAATAGAAAAAGAAGCGCACAAGAAAAATAAGAAAAAAAAGCGAACCATAACTTTCCAAACGGAAATGGTTATAACTACACATGGCTGTCTATATTCCCCCCTCGCCTTCTTTCCCCAACATTTTTACAAGTATGTAGCAGAGAGACATACTTGTAGTTACAATAACCCATCCAGTACACCACCATTCATTGCCATAAACCATGCCGCCGACAAACATCAACGAACACAAACAAACCAGTCAGCCTGCCAGCCAGCAGAAAAAAAGCGCAATGAATAAGAAACAATAACAACAACTGGCAAACAACTAGTTGCGGATATCCGGTCATAAAGAACGTTTAGCAAATCAAGGCAGGCACAACAACAACAACAAAGTCCGCAGCAGCAAAATATTGCCATTATTGTCGCCGTCAACAATCATAAGCAGCAAACAACACCGGCACTACTACCACCATTGCAAATGTCGCACTTTCTCATTTCTCAATTTGGTCATAACGTCATATTCGTACATCTGAATGGGAGATATTTTTCTCATAGTTTGAGAACAACAATTTTGAAGGAGAGGTGGGAAATCTGGCAGAGAATTACACTTGGAGAAAATATTATGACATTATTTTTGGGCGGAAGATGTTGGAGATCTATTGGAACCTTGTCAATTTAACATATTTGCATTTAAAGTTATGTAAAATAAGGGAAAGATTTGGGAAACCACAAAAAAAATTTCAGAGCCTCACTAAAAGGCTAACGCTGGAATTTTATAATTTTCAAATTTTACAAAACATTCAATAAAATAATTTCCAAAGTGCTACTTTTTATTATCAAGTAATTTCACAATCTACAATTATTTAACATATTTGCATTTAAAGTTAAAATTGTTAAGATTACAGCAGTTAAGTTAAATTTGGGCGCCACACTAGGATTACCCGATGTTGGAGAGCGGAAGCTTTGCCAATTTAACATATTTGCATTTAAAGTTATAAAATAAATAATCTTATACGGTATAACATTCTGAAAATATAGGTTATTTTAAAAAGAGTGCCCTGAGATACCGGATTGATGTCTTTTGAAGACTTTTTCAGACTTTCCCGTCGAGCAGGCCGTATTGCATAGTCTTTGAAGATCCGGAAAAGATATTCTTTACGTACCTTCATTGTCTCTTTTATGAAAGACCCATTTAACAATCTTTTCCACCCAAATAAATAAATAAGCCACAATAAAAGGCTAACGTCGTAGTTTAATCGGCCAAAATTGTTTAAAACATTCAAACCCTACTTATTTCAATACAAATCATTTCAAAATACTAGTTTTATTATCAAGTAATTTCAATAATTTCAGGGTCAACAATTATTTGACATATTTGCATTTAAAGCTTACACTGTTAAGGTTAAAGAACTCAAGTTAAATGTTGGGCGCCATACTGAGATTCTCTGATGTTGCAGGGCGGAAACTTTCTCAATTTAACATATTTGCATTTAAAGTTATAAAAAAAACGGTCTTGCCGTCAGCTTTATATCCCCAGCCCTAGTGGTGGAGGTACCAGAAGGAATGGTCCTATCTCTACCATATTTCTAATAGACCTTGTGTTAAAGGAAATATTTAGATGTGCCAAGTCTGAATGGAATCTGATTTTAATTTCGCGATTTATGAGCTTCATGAATATTCAAAAATTCGAACCTTTGTGGGGGAGGTACCGGAAGAAGTGGACCGATAAATTCCGTCTTCACAGCAGAACTTGTATTAATGGAAATAATGGGATGTGTGAAGTATTTCGAATTATGTGTTGGTCTAAACTAAATTTCCTCAATGTGTAACTTCCGAATCGCGCTCTATACACCATGAATTGGTGGTGTTTCGAACAATTCAATTCATATTCTCTACTCTTATAATAATTCTTTATTATTTATGAGCCAACGCCAGTCATTATTGGAATTTGCGTGTGTGTGTGCTTTTTTTCTATTTGGCAATGATGACGACGGCGGTAAAGACGACGACGTCGACTACGAGTATAGCAATAGAATTTACAAATGAACATCAGAAAGAGAGATATATGGTGATGACGATGATGAGGATGGAAAACGACAAAAAAAGTATGCACCTTGCTAGCTAACTATGTAGCTGGCTATGCTAGTGTGTTGTTTGTTCATCGCGCAATTAGTAGCCCATCCATACACATACTTATATACAATTTGTCCATTTTCAGTGAGTGGCTGTGTTTAAGGCCCAATGACTTTTTTTGGGATTTCCGTTCCATAAAAAAACAACTACAAAAGCAGCGGACATTTTATAGATATATTACGAACATGCTTTGTATACTGAATGAATTAAAAAAACATATCCAGAAGCCAAAGAAGAATTTACGATGGGTGGTGGGGGTTTTTCACTTTTTTTTGTCTTGAATTGGCCATACACACTTGGTTAATTAAGGAAAAGCTTATTGGAAATTCATAACCTCAAAATGTGTCACATTAAGCAACACATATTTGTTCAAAATTATGGATATCTAAGTGTACGTGCATCCGTTTCGTTTAAATTTGGCGGCGGTAATAAAAAAGTGTTTTTTTTTGTAAAAAACAAATATTAAAATTATTATTATGACCGGAAATTATTTTTTTTTTTGTTTATTACAGGTTCTAGAAGCCAAGTTCGTGATAGGAAAGGAATTTTAATATATTTGCATTTGAAGTTAATAGATTTCTATTCTGAATGGAAAGAGTTGGAATGGTTTCACAACTGGATCTATCGCCCAAAAACTTTTGAACCAGAAACTTCAAGTGGATGGATTCTTCGAACTAGATTTCCGTCTTGAGATAAATGGAAAGATTCAATACCAATGTCAGAAAATCGACGACCCTCAGCAGTTCTGAAAATTATTATTGACTTCAGCGGAAATAGCCTGGGAGAGTAGAAAAGAGTCGATGCCATTTTTAAGATAACATTTAGAAATTTTTAATATTTCAAAGGCAGCTTTACCTTTCTAAGGAGAATGTGCGATTATGGAATGATTGATATAATTGGGAGGTAATAAATACTTGAAATTGTCATAATTTTTATTGCCGGAAATTAATTTCTGTATTTATTACAGGTTCTGGGAGCAGAATTCGTGAATCGAAAACATTTAACATATTTGCTTTTAAAGTTAATATAAACTTATAAGTCGTAGCTGAGATTCAGAACAGAATTCAAGGCTAACAACTTATTAACCAACTTATTCTTGATTCTGCCAGCTATATTTTAGGAAGCCAATGTCACAAAAACATAGACCAAATTGATTTTGAAACTTGATATCGAAATTTAGTTCAACGACTTGAATGGCGCCCAACGAATTCTGGAAGAAGAGTTCGTGATAAGAAAAATTTAATATATTTGCATTTAAAGTTATTTGAAATTGTTGCAACCGGATTTAACTGTATTTCTGGCTTGAGATCAAGAAGAGGATTCAATGTCACCAAAAATAGACCAACTTGATCTTGGAACAGTCCCTTTTGTTCATCGTAGCTGTAATGGGTTTCAGAACAAAAAGAGCAGTGATTGATTCTTCCAACTTGATATCGAAATTGTGATCAGGAAGGGGATTCAACGACCTGAACGAATTCTAGAAGCAGAGTTCGTGATAGGAAACAATTAACATGTTTGCATTTAAAGTTAATAGAAGTTTATCCATCGTTGTTGGATCCTGCTGCAACAAGTGTTTTCCGGATCAAGAACAGGATTCAATGTATCAAGAAATAGACCAATATAACCTTGGAACTATATTTTAGATCTTTATCTGACGCAGAAAGTTCTCCAGCAATGACTGCTCCTACCAGCTTATTATGGGCTGAACATCAAGACGAGGATTCATCGACTTGAAGAAAATATCATATTAATCTTGGAACCTACTTTCTTTACTGTTTGACCGAATCGATTTTCTCTTCGTCTTGACAGGATCTGCGATGGAAGTCCAATAGAAGTATATCTTCGTTATGTGTTCCTAAAGAGCAGTGATTGATTCTTCCAACTTGGTATCGAAGTTGAAATCAAGAAGAGGGTGCAACAATTTGAATGGCTCCCAACATATTATGGAATCAGCGTTTGTGTTAAGAAAAATCTAACATATTTGCATTTAAAGTTAATAGAAATGTATTCATTCATTTGTTCATTGCCACCGGATTTAGCTGTACCTCGGGCTTGAGATCAAGGGAATGATAAAACATCTCCAAATTTTTAAGTCGTGCAGTTTATAAATGCTTTGTTCCAGAACCTGCAAGAATCTACTAGTTATGCCACTTTTTTTCGATATCATGAAGGGAAAATCGGTTATCGTAGTAAAAAATCTTACTTTCTTGCAGTTCTGGAACAGAACAAATATATTCGAATGTAGGAGCAAACAGGCAACCTTTTATTTAACATATTTGCATTTAAAGTTAAAATTTTCTAAGTCAAAGCTTAGATTTACATTTTTGAAAATATTTCTATGGTTCTAAGCCCACAAAATTTAAAAACCCAGCAAGATTACAAGTTCAAACCACATATAGCAGCTTCTTCCCTCTCTCCTCTTTAAAACCTCCAGACGGATGTGTTTAATGTATGGGTATTTTCTTGTATTTTTTTCTGCTTCTTGTCTTTGTTGTTACTGTTATTCATGTGAGTTAATGCCCCCAACCAAAAACAAAGCCTTCAGCCTACAACTTATTTTTTTTGCCGGCTTGTTCCCCTTATTGTTGTAATAAGTGGTCCTTTATATGGGGATATCCTCTCGCTCTCTGGCTGTTTTCCTTTATTTTTTTCAAGTCTCTGATTACTGTTGTTACAAAAATAAAGTGTGAATGCACGGGCAACACACCCACACAAGTCAGGTTCTTTTCTGCTTCGTCTTCTCCTTCATTCAATAAATAACGGTTGCCAACCTACAAACGAAGTAACCCAAAGGAGGCGAGTGTGTGAGTGTTATATTTCTCTTTTAATGCAAAGAAATTATGTTGGTATGCTGCGGAGGTGTAGTTTTGATGAGGCCCGTCTAGGTCTCTCTTCCTCTTCGGTTCAGGTTTATTTCACTTGGTGTGTGTACATGTGTTTTTGTGCCTGACTACCGAAGATGTTCGTGCTCAAGAGTGAATGTTATGGTGGGTCGTGCTCAAAAAAGGTCTGTCTGAAAATTCAATGAATGGCCAAAGTGCTGGTGAGGAAACACAAAAATCATGTGAAGACGACAAGTGGAGAGAAAAAAGTGTCCTTTTTATGTAGTTTCAAAAAGTTTGCCTGTGCCCCTTCCCCCTGCTATCGCTTTATTATTATGTCAATAAGTCTGAGAGGGTGGTTGGAATTTTTTTTATTTGGCTTGGCTTGTAGGTGTTGTGGGTTGTCTAAATGCCTGCCTGCTTGCCGGTTTAGAAGTCGTAAATTGTTTTGACGTCATCATTGTTGAAATGGGGGAAGGAGGAGCAAGGTGGCAAGCTCCTATTTCAATGTCTATAAAAAGATTCATGGCAGATTTTTTTTTGGGGGAAAAAATAAATAGCAAAATCGGAAGATGGCATGGGAAATGGAAAATTTCTTTCCCTTTAAATTCTTGCAAATTCAACTTTTGAGCATTGGAAAATTTTCCGTGGATTTTGATTTACAAATCAACTTGTTCATTGAGCGCTTGAAGATTGTCATTGTCTATGGTTATTCTTGTTTTTGACGTTTGTTTTGTTGTGCCAACCTCAAAGACTTGGGCCTCACTCATTTGTTGGCATGTCTAGGCTGTAAGTTGTTGCCCAACCGGTTTTTTCCTTGTAAACGTTTTATTTCTCGAGACTTCGCCAAGGTTCGTTCTAACACAACAAATGTTCTCTTGGCTGAGTAGTTTCGTTTTTTTTTTTATTTTCTGATTTCAAAGAAAGAAAATAGAACTTGCGTTAATTTTCCATTCAATTTTAAAGCTAATGGAGATGAGATATATGAAATTTGGTCGAGAGAGGAGAATTAGAGAAATGGTTAATATTTAAAGTCGAAATGTGGTAATCCTTCTTTGCCATGGTAAGGATACATTGCTGAGCAGCTGTTCCGAGAAAGAGAATGGTTTAAGGAGGATTCAGGGCTATCTCAAAAACTCTAATCGGGAATCATAGACATTTGAAACTTGGAGACACTTTCACTTTCCTTTTCAGCTTTACTGAAGATTCCATTTTGAGGTAAATGAAAAAATTCAATACCAATGTCAGAAAATCGATGCCCCCCACCTCAGTTCTGAAAATTATCTTTGACTTCAGGAGAAATAGCCTAGGGAGAGAGTAGAAAAGAGTCGATGCCATTTTTAAGATAACATTTAGAAATTTTTAATATTTCAAAGGCAGCTTTGCCTTTCTAAAGAGATTAGGCGATTATGGAACGATTGATATAATTGGGAGGTAATAAATACTTGAAATTATCATCATAATTATTATTGCCGGAAATTAATTTCTGTATTTTTTTACAGGTTCTAGAAGCAGAATTCGTGAAAGAAAAACATTTAATATATTTGCATTTAAAGTTAATATAAATTTATACGTCGGAGCTGAGATTCAGAACAGAATAGATTCGAGGCTTACAACTTATGGATCAGTGATAAGTAATAATTGCCAACAATATTTCAGGAGGCCAATGTCCTAGGCCAATGCGTCGTCCTTTTCAGCTTTACTAAAGAGGTAAAGTTATATCCATCGCTCTTCGCAGGAAAATAACTACGTCCCTGTAATTGTTGTGAAATATTCCAGGCTTATCTATCTTTAACTTTTCATCGTGACTGAATTGCCTTGGCTGTAATCCATAGAGTAGCAGAGCTATATCAACATCCTACCTTGGAATTATGGAACTTCAAAACCTTTGCTGGAGATATTTTGAAACTAAATAGGTTCTCTATTTTTGCCTTTACAGCAGATTGAGTGGTATTTCCATTCGTCCCCCTGCAGCGTATCTCAAGCTATCTCTACATCCTACCCAGGAATTATGGAACTTCAGAATCTTTGTTGAAGGTACTTTCAAACTAAATCGGCTGCCCTTTTTCAGCCTTACAGCAGAGGAAGAATAATCTCTGTCACTCCTCGTAGTAAGAAAGCTACATCCATGTAAATGTGCTGATTAAACATTCCTATCACGTCGTGACTGAATGGTCTAGGCTGTAACTCTTAGAGTTGCAGAGGTATAAGATAGAATTCAAAGGTATCTCAACATTCTACCCTAGACCTATAGATATTTAGAATCTTTGTTGGGGACACTTTCAAACTTATAGGGCTGCCCTTTTCCAGCTTTACGCCAGAGAAGGTCCAATTTCTGTCGCTCCCTCGCAATGTTTAAACCACGCTTATCTCTTGTTAGGCTCAAAAGTTTTGTTCTGAGTGAAAAGTCCAGTCTGATGCGGCATGTGGCTTCAACTTGTAGCACCAAGCAGCGAATGCGTCAGGGCCCTCAGGGACTTCTCTGGCAGATTTTATGAGTAATGACGTGACTTATTCCCACGCTGCGGCCTGGGCTTTGGCTTAATGGTAGGAACTTCAAGAAGGGAATCTAAATCCAGGAGCCCAAAAGAGTTTACATTCAAACTAAATGGGTTGTCCTTTTTATCAGAGAGGCGCCATCGGAGAGGGTGCTATTTCCATCGCTCCTCGTAGAGAGAGAGCTACTTGGCTTATATCCAAGTTGGGGTCCGGATTTCAGCTTAAAGTGGAATTGCATAGGAATTGCTCTTTAAGAAGAGGATAATCCTTGCAAGGGCAATGGAAACCCAAGCACAGGTTATTTTCTTATGCAGTCTTGTGTCAGGAGACTTAGAAACTTTCTTACTAGCCTAGCGGATTTTGGAAGCAATGCCATGGCTCGTACCCAAGTTACGTTTATGGCTTTGGCTCAATGTGGAATTGTATTATCAATAACTGTTCGCTAGAGTAGCAGAGGTATAAGATATAAGTACTCCTTCCTAAACATATGATTGCACTAAGTTACCTTCATAATTCTACCACATGTTTCTCTTTCTAATTTTCTATGCAAGATTCCGCTCCAAGAGATTTTTACTGTCTAACATTTTGTCTCAGATTATAATCGTGTCTTCCAAATTCACAAAAGGTCAGTTATGTTTTCCCATATTCCATTGCTTTTTCTTCAAAACTATTCCCTTCAGTTTATTTGTTATTTTGAAACTTCAAAAACCCACCAAACATAACCTCCAAAGTACATTAACCTAATTATTTTTTTTATTTATTTATTTACTTTTATTTTTAGTTTTGTGTTGCTTTGTTTTTGCTTTTCATATCAAAAGCTTACAAATAAGACCCTTCATATGATTATTTCAACACCTTTCAAAGTTACTACACACAATCGTTTGGTTTGTGAAAGCTTGATAAGACAATTTACTCTACCTCCAAAAAAAAAAACGACTACACCCTGACTGCAAGTGCAGTAGCTGGAAGGAAACACCTCAAAAACTTATCTATGTCTCACAAAAAATATGTTGGCAACTTATCTCCAACCTATGGGGGGAACACCATTTCATAAAACTCTTATCTTTTTATGTGGCCAGTCTAATAGCCGACTACACCCAACCAGCCGTTTACATTGTAAACGTAAAATTATTTTTTTTTCGCCTGATATGTCATAATTGAAAGCATTTTTCTTTGGAAACCAAGAAAGCCCAAAAAGGGGTGGGGTGGAAGGGGAGGGGAGCAATTTGATACCATGTGTTTTTTTTTCAATTATTTGACGGAAATTAACGAAATTTTTTTCTATTTAAAAGCAGTTACTTATTCCTATTTGCCAAGGGAGCAGATGGCGCCCGACGTTGTGGCAAAAAATCTCCAATTTTAAATAAAATTATAACGTTTTTCTCAGCTTTTCCCAGAAGATCATATTAATCTTCAAACCTACTTTCTTTACTGTTTGACCGACCCGATTTTCTCTTCGTTTTGGCAGAATCTTTGATTGAGGTCCAGTAGATGAACATTTTCGTTATAATGTGTTCCTAGAGAGCAGTGATTGATTCTTCCAACTTGGTATCGAAGTTGAAATCAAGAAGATCAAGATGCAACGACTTGAATGGCGCCCAACGTATTATGGATAGAGCGTTTGTGACAGGAAAAATTTAACATATTTGCATTTAAAGTTAATTGAAATGTATTCATTGTTGTTGCCACCGGATTTGATAAAATATCTCCAAATTTTTAAGTCGTGCAGTTTATAATTGCTCTGTTCCAGAACCTGCAACAATCTACAAGTTTTGCCACTTTGTTTTTCGATATCCTAAAGGGAAAATCGGTTATCGTAGTAAAAATGTTACTTTTTTCCAGTTCTGGAACAGACGAAATATATTCTAATGTAGAAGCTAACAGGTAACTAAGTCAAATTCAGCTTTTGTATTTGACAATTTAAACAGCCGTATCTAAAATGGCGCCCAACGTGGGGCAAAAATCTGCAAAAGTTAAATGGTAAGCTCAGAAAATGCCATGTTTGTCCCATCGCTCCCTAAACACGAAGTTATGTTTAAATTATTTATATTTGGTATATTATTGTCACACCTAAGATGGCGCCCAACGTGGGGCAAATGTCATGCAATGTTAATTGGTTTAAATATCTGATTTTTCTCATCATTTCCTATAACTGAGATAAGTTCTGCATCTTATATTTGGCATTTTACCTTTATTGTCATACCTAAACTGGCGCCCAACGTGGGGCAGAGTCACCCAATGTTAATTGCTAGGCTTTGGAAAAGAAAATGTCTTCCTCATCACTTCCCAATAACAACTGACGTTTCTAAAATGGCGCCCAACGTGGGGCAAAAATCTGCGAATGTTAAATGGTAGGCTCAGAAAATGCCATGTTTGTCCCATCGCTCCCTAAACACGAAGTTATGTTTAAATTATTTATATTTGGTATATTATTGTCACACCTAAGATGGCGCCCAACGTGGGGCAAATGTCATCCAATGTTAATTGGTTTAAATATCTGATTTTTCTCATCATTTCCCATAACTGAGATAAGTTCTGCATCTTATATTTGGCATTTTAACTTTATTGTCATACCTAAACTGGTGCCCAACGTGGGGCAGAGTCACCCAATGTTAATTGCTAGGCTTTGGAAAAGAAAATGTCTTCCTCATCACTTCCCAATAACAACTGACGTTTCTAAAATGGCGCCCAACGTGGGGCAAAAATCTGCGAATGTTAAATGGTAGGCTTAGAAAATGCCATGTTTGTCCCATCGTTCCCTAAACACGAAGTTATGTTTAAATTATTTATATTTGGTATATTATTGTCACACCTAAGATGGCGCCCAACGTGGGGCAAATGTCATCCAATGTTAATTGGTTTAAATATCTGATTTTTCTCATCATTTCCCATAACTGAGATAAGTTCTGCATCTTATATTTGGCATTTTAACTTTATTGTCATACCTAAACTGGTGCCCAACGTGGGCCAATGTAAATTGCTAGGCTTTGGAAAAGAAAATGTCTTTCTCATCATTTCCCAATAACAAAATTAGCTGTAGCTTCTCATAATTTTGTAATTTAACGTCCGTGTCTAAAAATGGCGCCCAATGTGAAGATTTTTTTTAAACAATAAATCATATTTTCTTCGGTTTTCATGGTGGAAAAGTTATGCCTTTTGCAATGTGGGGATTCATCTGTCTCTGGACAAAAATATACAGTTTCTCATATTTGGCATTTTAATTGCCGTATCTAAATGGCGCCCAACGTGGGGCAAAGTCAAGCCAATGTAAATTGGAAGGCTTTGGAAAAGAAGATGTCTCTCTCATTGTTTTCCAATAACAAAATTAACTTTAGATTCTCATAATTTTGTATTTTGACTTCATTTTCAACTAAATGGCGCCCAACGTGGGGAAATTGTTTTTTCAAACAATAAATTGAATTTTCTTCGATTTTCATGGAGGAAAGGCTGTGCCTTTTTCAATGTGGGGATTTATCTGTTCCTGGTCAAAGAAGCAACTTCTGAAATTTGGCATTTTCACTGCATTATATAAAATGGCGCCCAACGTGAGGAACATATATGTGTTTACCTCCGTTTTAAGAGTAAAAAGCTTATGGCTTTTTAAATGTGGTGATCTAGCGGAGTTCCCAGTCAAATAGACAGCTTCTCACATTTTAGCATTTTAACCAGTCGTCTCCAAAATGGCGCCCAACCAGAGAAAATTATTATTTTTTTTTAAGTTTTCTGAAGATTTTCCATTTTTTCTTTGCTTATTTTGCCACAACTTCCTGTTGCCATAACAGAGATAATTTCACTTTTTTACTGAATTTCCCCCAACATCAAATCGACAATTTTCTTTGAATCTCCAGCAAAAGAAACCTTTCCACCAAATAAAAAAAGGTTTCATATTCAGTTTTGAATGAATTGCAGCTTTTTTATGTGTTTTTTTTTTTTCATTTTCTAAAAAAAAACAACATGAAATCTAGGTTGCCAATGCAATTGCCGAAGCATTAGCACCGTAGCTATGCTGCAATTCACACTACTCCATGCCATTACTAGATTCACATGATTCACCGAATCATGGGCTGTGAAACCAAAAGTTAAGCATGAATTTTATTTTTTTTTTGTTTTTTTTTTTTTAATTTAGTTTCGAAAGTAAAAAAAAAATAAAAACCAAAACAAAGAAGAGGTGGTGGAAAAATGATACAATAATGAGACGAATTGCCACGTTAAGGCCAATAATAAAAAAAAAAAAAAACAAAAGAATTATACTTTTAGGTTGGATGTTGTATTGCGAATGGGTGAGCAAGTGAGCAAGTGAACGAATGACTGACTGACGTACAAAAACCCAACAGCTAGCCAGCCACCTAAGCATAGGGTCTGCTGTGTTGTTTTTTTTTTTTTCTTTCTCAATGAAATCTATTTTTTGCAGTTGTTGTTGTTATTATTGTTGTCGTTGAATAAGAATAAAGCCAGCAATTTAAAAATTTGCTAACAACAGCAGCATTTGCAGAGCAGCAATCACCGCCCAACAACCAATGATGTTTTGAGAATTGTTTTTTTTTTTTTTTATAAATTCTGATTGCTTGGCAATGCCAACCAACTGCTGGGTTTTGAAAAATTATAAAGGGGTCCAAGAATTATTGCTCTGCTCTGTATGGGAATCGAATAGCCCCAGCCAACTGGTGGGTGTTCTAATTTCATTGGCTTACATTTAGCTGTGGTGTGCAAAAAAAAACGATGGTTTGGTTTTGATTTCAATGGTGGAAATACGAACGAAAAAGGATTTGATATTCAAAAAAAAAAAAAAAAAAATAAATAAATAAATTAAAAAAAAAAATATTAAAAAAATAATAAAAAAGAGAAAAATAAGGAAAGAAAAAAAATCAGCTTAAAAATTCCGAAAAATTTCCTGCTAATGATTTTTGGAAGGAAGAGATATCCTAAACCTCAGTTTTTTTCATTTTTTTCCGATAGTAAAATCTGTTACAGATTGGGTACGGGATATGGAAGATGCCATATATAATTAGCGCCCAATGTGGTGCACCAAAAGTCTACATTAAAGTGGTGCACGAAAAGTCTGGACTAAGGTTGCTAATTCCTTACACATGTGTTGTCAGATTTTCGCTGTGTCAGAAAAATGGTTAATCTCCAGAACCTGAAAAGTTATTTTGTAACTTTTGTGTCCAGGCAAATAATGGCGCCCAACGTAAAGCTAATGGCTTCTGGAAAGGGAAGATAGCAAAAAATTCTGCAAGCTTACTAACGGCTTACACATGCCTTGCCAGGTTTTGCCTGTGTCAGGAAAATGGTTCATCTCCGGAATCTGCAACTTTTGTGTCCAGGCAAATAATGGCGCCCAACGTAAAGCTTATGATATTGTAAACCTCCGATATTTAACTTTTCATTATTAAATTTTGTTACAGATGGGGATCGGGATAAGAAAAACCTCCGTTACGCTAGAATATTCTCATAAAAGTTAGTAATATTATGCCATGCCATATATAATTGGCGCCCAATGTGGTGCACCTAAAGTCTAGATTAAGGTGGTGCACCAAAAATCTAGATTAAGCTTGCTAATGCCTTACACATGCCTTGTCAGATTTTAGCTGTGTCAGAAAAATGGTTCATCTCCAAATCTTAAAATTTATTTTGCTACTTTTTTGTCCTGGCAAATAATGGAGCCCAACATAAAGCTAACAGTTTCTGGAAAGTAGAGATATTGTAAACCTCCACTATTTTACTTTTCATTATTAAATTATTTTGCAGATTACGTTCGATATGGGGAAAATAGCAAAAATCTCCGTTATGCTAGGAAATTCTGATAAAGACTAGGAATATTATGCCATGCCATATATAATTGGCGTCCAATGTGGAGCTCCAAAATTGTAGGTTAAGGAAACTAATGCCTCACACCTACCTGTGTTAGGTTTTAGCAGTGTCAGAAAAATGGTTCATCTCCGGAATCTGAAACTTAAGTTGCAACTTTTGTGTTCAGGCTTAAGATGGCGCCCAACGTGAGGAAACATAGCCTGAAAATGAAGCGTCGGGGGATAATTTGTATAATATTTTCCAGCGATAATTTGGTAAAATCAAGTTATCAATGCCAAAATGATTTATTTTCCATTTCCATCAGGGTTGGTAGTATTCCGTGGTGGCGCCCAATAAGGGGTCACAGAGATCATGCTTTTTCTTAGTATGACCCTCTTTTACAGAATTAATTTTTTTCCTGTTTCAGAAACTTTCCCCCGTAACTGTAGAACAAATGTAAAAAAGTAAATCCAATGTTTTTCTGATTTTTATGGCGACATGTGTGATGGCGCCCAACGTGAAACAATTGATTTTATTATCATTTTGCAACAATAAATGACTGCATAATTTCAATTTTTTTTGATGTCGTACCATTTGTCTATTCAAGATTCGCCAATTATTTTCCATCGGCTCTGTCCATTTTTCGCATATTTTACTGCCACATTTGTGATGGCGCCCAGTGTGAAACAAAGGATTTTTGCCAAAGGGTGAAAAAGTATTTTCATGTTTCTAAGAATTTTTCTACCCAAAACTAATAACTTTTCAGCAGCCAATGTATGTGGCGCCCAACGTGAAGCAACGGATATCACTGCAAATTACCTATATAAGCTTAGGGAACTTAATCTTGTAGATTATTATCTAGTGATGATTCTTCTTCTATTCCCACCTATGTAGATATTACGTTGGACGCCATCTTTCATGCCTCAGGAATATATTTTTAATTATTTCAGGCATCGGGAAAGTTCTCTCGAATAATGTTAATGTATTATTATGAGTTTTCATCATTTCAGCTGCGATGGCGCCCAACGTGGGGTTATGAATTTTCTTGAGAACCAATTTTAATAAATCTCTATTGACTTTAAGACACCTCAGACTCAGACAGACCGATTTTAATAAATCTCTATTGACTTTTACACACCTCAGACCAAAATATATGGTGTTTTCCATTGTAAATTTAAAGTAGGTTTGGTCGATTTGTGTGTGGCGCCCAAAGTGGGTCCACGGATTTGAGTTTCGAGCAAATTTTTCCATACTTTAATGCCTTACAAATGTTTTTTCTAACCTTCGCACATATCGGAAGATTTCTTTGAGTAGGCTTATAGAGAATATTTTCAAATCTCGATGTTTTAGCTGCAATGGCGCCCAACGTGGGGTAATCAATTTTTCTGGTGAACTGATTTTGTTGAGTTTCTCAGCATTGATTTAAGCCTCAATCTGAAAATATACTATATTGAACTCTCACGTGATATAAGCTGCAGTATTTTAAGTATGTGGTTGCCCAATATGGGTCCACCAACCCCGATTCCTAGCAATTTTTATTGGTGATAATCAGATTAATTTCCTCATTGTGTTCATGTTACCGAGTCATTTCCAATGACTGAATAATAATTTTGATGATGGCTCAGGTTGGGCGCCATCAGTCCAATATTTGTCAAGACATTTGCAAACGTAGGGAAGGTTAGTGAAAACGAAGCTGAAGACCTAAGGTATACAACCTTTCACAACATCTGCTTCTAAACTCCCTAAATTTTATGGTGAATTGAATTCCTGTAGTTCCTCAAAACAAATTTTTTTCTGAAGTTTCTTTTCAAAACCAAAAAATCCTTTCCAACTCCCAAACTATTCGGAATTCGTTTACAACAACTACACATTTCCACTACCATCCACGACGACAACTCATTGCAATGAAATTTGTCTTTCGTGTTATGTGTTTTTTTTTTGCTCATTTTTTTCACAACTTCTGAATCATCCATTGAAAGCCCAAAAAAAACGAAAAAAAAACAACAACAAATTTTTGTTGAAAAACAAAAAACCTACACAAACTAAAAATAGAGGCACACACAAACCAAAAAAAAAAAAAGAACGAAAAACAACAATATTTTTGCGCCTAAAATACGCAAAAAACTACTGCTGTCATTAACGCACAAAAACACAAAACGTCAAAGCAAAAAATAGATGTCATCGTCTCCGCCATCACCCGCACCACCAGCATCTTCGCCCTACTCCTCCTCATTCTCTCACTCAAAAAAAAAAAAAAATAGGTTCATCGCCAAGAAGTTTGTTATAGATTATTTTTGTATCTCCCATGTTGGCGATGATGACGATGCTGCTGATGCAGGCATAGGAAAATGCAACAACATTTTAATGTAAAGCCGGCAAATTGGTAGCAGTGCAAGGGAGCTGGGGAGTACCGGAAGGAGGTTATGGTGGGCATATGCTGATATTTTTATGAATTTATTTTCGTATATGCACTCTATGGGCATTGCATGCTGACGATGTCTAGAAATTCTCGATTGCGGATAGTAGCCTTTTCGAAAACATATTTCAAAATTTCTGTGTGTGTGTGCGTGCATCCCCCCAACCATATATTCCAATATTATCTTAGAAAAAAAAAACGTCCCCATACACGAGAAATTAAAAAACAAAATCCTAAACGACGTTCATTTTGAAAACAAAATTTTGTTTTTTTTTTCCCTGCAACCTGGCTGCATTCATGCCCTGCTAGCCAGACCTGACTGCACTTCCATATTCAACGTCAAGACAAGACACAGCACACGGGAAATGGCCCTATAAACGCTTCATATTACTACGTGTGTGTGTGTGGGTTTGTACACACCTATGCGTATAGCCATCTAAAATGTACCCCTCTACATAAATATGAAATCATTAATTTTATTCTCGGTATGTGTGCGTGTGTGTGTGTGTGTGTGTAAATGTGCGTATTAGTGGCCCATGTATTTTCCCCCTTTTTTCGAATTTCGTGTTTAGTTTTTCCATGTCTGTCTGTCTTTCTGCGTTCATACATATGTCCTCCTTTACGAAACGCATAAAGAAAA
The DNA here is from genome assembly GCF_030504385.1 of Musca domestica. Lineage (NCBI taxonomy): Eukaryota > Metazoa > Arthropoda > Insecta > Diptera > Muscidae > Musca > Musca domestica. The sequence goes on along the minus strand of NW_026712207.1, from coordinate 3,561,149 downwards.
CAATAATAAAAACATATGGATGGGTTGTATTTTCCACACCCAACCGGCCTTTCCTTTTTGTTCGTTGTGTTTTTGAGGGCAAATAGTTTGCATTATTAACATCTGCAGTGGAAAAGCGATGAACAAATTATAAGGGAAGTTTTGTGTTAAATTTCCTTTAATTTTCCAACATTTTGGCCATGGAAAATGGAAAGCATGATTAAACATAACAAGAAAATTTCAAATGGCGCCCAACGTGGAGTTCATATTTAGGTTTTTGGATGTGAAATCCATAAACACAATAGAGCGATCCAATTTTCTTGAATTACGTGGGAAAATTAGAAAAAAATAAAAAAATCATTAAAAGTGGCGCCCAACGTGAAACACAAAAATAAATTTATGAACAATCCAATCTTCTTGAATTACGTGGGAAAAATAGAAAAATTTTCAAAAGATAGTAGCCTTTGAAATGATATTTCAAACAAACATATTAAAAGTGGCGCCCAACGTGAAACACAAATATAAGTTTATGAAAAATAAGCCCACAAATCTTAAGATATTTTAATATATTCCAAAAATCCAATCCTCAAAGCGACACTCAAAGTCGGATAAAAAGTCATGTAAACGGCTATAAAAACCTCTTCACCTAACTTTTTAAGGCAGAAGTTTAAAACAACAAAAAAAAAAGGAAAATCAACAACGAAAAGTGTCTCATAATCCTGTATCTACGATGTCTCTCTAGCTTTTCGGGGCTAATTTCGAATTCTAAGTAAAATCCCATAAAATCCCAAAAATAAATTGTGAGAAAAGTGTAAAAGTGGCGCCCAACGTGGATCGCAATTAAAATTGCTTGCATTTCTAAGTAATTTGTAGGACCTCATCACTCAAATTATTATTTTTATTTATCTTGTCAAGCTAAAGCCGTGTAAAGTTAAGCCGTAGAGAAATCTCAAGAGCCCCACAACAAAGTGGCGCCCAATGTAACCAATTATATTTATAAACATTGCATTAAATATTCATATATTATTATCACGATTTTAGGCGAAGGGGTTAGGTTGCAGGGGAAAATCACAGGGAATACATTCCATATTTAAAGTGGCGCCCAACGTGGAATGTGGAACAATTTAATGTAGAAATATTGCAAATGAAGGAAAAACGAAAACGCCAACCTCTAAAGTGGCGCCCAACGTTGGGCAAAATGATTACAAGCTATCCCGATCGGAATAAACAATTCATAGAATTTGGAGGAACTTTAAAATTCTTTAATGCGTTATCCTGAAACTAGGCGGGGAATGTATTTCATATCTAAAGTGGCGCCCAACGTGAGATCGACATCAATTAAATGCATTAATATTACAAATGATGACAGAAGAAACAAAAATTAATTGTTTTTCCTAAGAATAAAAGGACGTCAAGTGGCGCCCGAGATATCCATTTAAGATTTTGTTTGAAAATATTCTGTGAAGAGGCACCCAATATTGATATTAATCTTGGAAGTGCTGGTGACAGTTTTATTCCAATTTGAAGCTATAGTTATAACTTGGCTTGAAATATCCATTAAAGTTGGCAGTCGATAGTGTCTACACAAAAATATAGCTCACATTTTGGGTTAACAAACCTCAAAATCAAAGGAGGATATTTTTATTTAATTTATTTTTTAAATGGCGCCCAACGTGGGGATACATTCTTTGAAACCCCGGCTTGGTTTTATTGGAATTTCGAATGACATCAAATAAACCCAAGTTTGACTTCAAAATCAAAGGTAGATATTTTTATTTCAATTAATTTTCAAGTGGCGCCCAACGTGGGAGCCATATTATTTGAAGTCACGGCGTTAGATTTCCTTGAATTTCGAAGGGCAACTAATACATCTAAGCTACACTTGTCATGCGATTTTCACAATATTTCGCCAATTCTTCCCAATTCACATCTTAGAAATTCAGGTCCAAAATTTTCAAAGTCCTTTCGAAACCTTTTACCAGACTTTCATAATAACCACACCTTAGCTACCGGTCTCACATTTGTTAAACAAGACTTTAAGTACTTTCTTTCCAGGCTCTATTGATTTTCTATTAAGAGATTGAAGGGTGTCTTGCTCCTCGCTCCTGTCCCATACCTAGGAAACTTCTACAGGTAGCGCCCAAGACATTTTGAAATACCTCCATCACAGGAGTATATAGAAGGCCAATAAATCCACTCAAGCTTTGGTTATGGCAATTGTTTTGTACGGTTTTCCAAACCATAAGAGAATTTTTTTTTACCTCAATCTTAAAAGTTCATCAGGTGGCGCCCAACGTGTGGCAACAAACTACCAATGGTCTCTCGACTATTTTATCAGACTTTCAAAGGACCGTTACCGGATTATCCTTTCTCTTTGACACTTTTTGAGGGAGGTACCTGTAAAAGTGGACCGATATTGCCCATATCCGAACTCTATCTACGTTTGATAATAATATTACGATGTAACAAGTTTTAATAAAATCGGATACTCCCATCGAGAGCTATCGTGCCCACCAGTCAGACCGACAGACGACGGACTTCGCTCGATCGACCACAAATGTCCTAAAACGGATTTGGTGCAAAGAGACCTAGGTTCTAAAACCGTTATTTTGATGGCCGTATCAAACGATATATAATCTCTGTAGCCATATGGCTGAGGGTATAAAAATAAACGTCCATCTCTTAGATGTTAGGTGTGGCCAGAAGGGACCTTCCCACTTGTCTGAGTTCTCGTGCCAATAACCCTTAAGAAGTCTTGCCTAACGGGGGGTGAGCACGTACTTGAATTTTAGCAAAAACTTGTAAAATATTCAAAAATGTCGAAAGGTATAGATTTGGGAGGAGGCCCAGGGCCCCCACTCAGTTTGTGGCAGCATGAGTTTTAATGTTTTATCTACTCCACATTGACCCACCCAACCATAATTTCAATTCTGACAAAATTTTAACTTTCAATGTAAAATGTAGAAAAAATGTCGAAAAGGTATAGATTTCGTAGGAGGAGCAGGGTCCCCACCCATTTTGTGGCTATATGCCAATTATTGGTGTTTCTACTCCCACAATAGCCCACCCAACCATAATTTTTAATATTTACCATTAAAGTTTTTTTTTCACAATTTTTTTTTACTTTTTTTTTTCATTCTTTAATAAAAAACACCAAATCCTATACTCCACCTACAACACGTACACATTACCTTAACGTTACATTTCTCTAACTAAGCCTTACTTGTGACTTAGAGAGTTTAGAGAGGAAGTTATAGAAAGAGAGAGAGCGGCAATACATATACTTTACTTTTGTAATATTAAATAAATAAAAAAGAACTTACATTTTTTGTAAAAAGCAATCCAATTGTTTTTTAAATAAAAAATAACTGCAATTAATCCTTTTTTGTTGAGGGGGTCGAAGGTGTTTGTTTATAAATTTTGTTTGGTTTTGATTTTCTTTTAAAAGACGACGACGACGACGAAGAAAACCATTACTCTACAAAAAAAAACAACTCTTGCACCAGGAAACATGGACTGGCCGCGAGAGAGAGAGACACACACACACTGAGAGTGGAAAGAAGAAGAAAAACTTATTTGCCGTTGGTTTTTGTTGCTGTTGGTGTAACAATAATAATAATCCACAGGAAATGACAGACAGATGTGCATGCGTGCGTGCATGCGTATGTTTTGTTGTTGCCTTGCCTTAGGTTCGTTGGATTTTTTGATGTTCACTATAATGCTGTTTGTTGTTGTTTTTAGATGCTGACTGGTGATTCTTCTTCTTCTTGATTTTTACTTTTTTGTATTTTGTTGTTTATTTTCTTAGTTTTGTAAGTTGTTGAATAGAGCGCATTGATCATTTGTTTGACTGGCTGACACTACTACAACTACTACTCTTCTCTTTTGCTCTTTGTTGTTGTTTTTTCTGTTTAGTTAAATGGGCAATGAGTTTTGTGTGTGTTTTGTGTGTGCACGAACGATTGTGTTTCTTGTTGTTGTTTTGTTTTCATAAAGAGTCGTCGTCGAGTATTTCTGTGTGTAGTTTGTTGTGTATGCGAGGAGGAGAGCCTTTAGGTTTTGGTTTTATGTAATTGTTGCAAACAAAAATTTTGTATTTTTTGAATTTTTTCGATTAAAAACATTTAAAAAACTAAGGAAAATATTTTATTGCTTACTAGGCAGAGAAATAAACAAAATTCCACTTCTTGTTTGGTATTCGAATATCAAAAATTGTTTTTCACTCTTGTTGTTGTTGCGTTTGCTTTGGTTTCTCTTGAGAAACTTTGCCTTCGTTTGTTTTTTTGATTCATTCATAAAATTTTTTATTCTTTTTTGTTGTTGTTGTTGTTGTTTGTTGGCTTTGCTCATCTGCTATATATACATATATATCCTCTATGTGTTTTGTTGGTTTTTATTTGCTATCCACACACTTCTTTCATACACATAATACAAATTTATTTGTTAATTATTTTTCCATTTTTTTTCAAAAAAATTTTCTTGTAATACTTCTTCTGCTTCTTCTTGTGTGTATGTATGTATTAAAAATTTGTTGTATTTTTTTTTTTTTTTTGAAAAAATTATTTTTTTTGCTTTTTTCAACTCTTGCTTGATTTTTCTTTCATTTTGGTTTTATTTTTAGGCACTGAATGAACTTTTCGTTTTGTTTTTTTTTCTGGCTTTTCTTTATGTATTTTTTGCTTATTTTTTTACTTTTCGTTTTTTTCGCTTTTTTTTTTTGGTTAATTTTGTTTTAATTATATCCGATGATGATGGTGTTGCTGCTGCTGCTGATATTGATGATGAATTTGTTGGATGCCTCTATCTATCTATGCTGCGGGGATAAATGAATAATGACGAAGAATGATGAGTAAAAAATGGCTATGCATGGGGGAAGAGGAGGTGGAGGAGGTAGGCATTACAAAAACAAAAAAAAAACCAATGAAAATGATTTCATTAAGCAGACATAAATAATGCAAGGTTTTGATCAATGAAAGTGGCAGAAAATCAGCATCGTTTTTTTTATTTTTATTTTTTTTGTTTCTCAGCAATCACTCACTTTGCTATTCCACAATGAAATTTAAATCGATTTTTTTTAAGTGGCGCCCAATCGTTTTGTTTTTTCTTATTTAATAAATTTAATTTCTATTAAAAACATTTTTTGTTTTGGGGCTGGGTCGTTTGGTTAGTTGTTGGTCGATCGAAACGCGTGTACACTCAATGTCTGACTGACAATGGGATTCTTTATTTTATTTTTTTTTCTGCTTTCAGTGAAAAAGCGGTAAACGATTGAAGCGAATTAAATCCAAGTGGTTGTATTCCGTACTGTGGCTAACTCGAACTAATGGCAATGCTCAGGAATTACTCTCACATAGCTGGCAAAGGCAAAACAAATAACCACATACACGTACATGTATGCATGGCGAGAGAGGAAGATCGAGAGAGATCGAGCAAACCCCACACAATTCTCACTCTCTCATGAAATCATTATGGGAGAGCACCCATGTAAAACAAGATTTCCATTAGCAGGGGTGCTCAAAAAGAAATATCTCTTTTCAGTCAAATTTCTCTTTGCTTATTTAAATCAAGAACAAAACAGTGTTAAGTCATTATTTATACAAATATTTTGTATCCATTTGTTTTATAATTATTTTGGCAAACATTCGTGTTTAAAAACAATTAAATAGAACCGTAAAATATAAAGAAAAACAGAATTTTAATTTTCTCTTAAATTATCTCTTTTTTCTCTTCATGTTCTAGAACACGGTTTTGAGCACCCCTGCCATTAGGCAATACCAAAAGTGATATTTGTATGAAGAGAGAGACTGAGAGAGAGAGGAAATGTGTGCTGCAAGAGAATCCAATTACAATTCTCTCGTCGGTTTTTGGATATCTCATAGATATATGCATAATATGGAGAGAGAAAAAACTACAGTGGCTTGAAGTGAAACCATGGGACAATTGGGTAAGTCATGGACTTCAAAGACAAAAAAAAAAAAAAAAACAAAAAGATTGAAAAAAAATTCCGTGCAGATATTTACAGAAGATAAGGTTAAGCTGAAGGAGAGGAGTGCAAAAGTCAGGCAAATTGTCCTATGTTCAGTCGCCTATCAGGGTCAATAGCTGATGGATATTTGAACATAAGCAGTTGCTTATTTATTCATAGATATGATAAATAAGAAAATAAGTTTTAAATGGCGCCCAACGTGTGGAACGCATATAGCATTTAAATAATATTGTTTTGCTGTTCTAGCCTAAAAGGCATCTAAATAACAACGTAATTGTTTTATTTTAAGACTCTAAATGGCGCCCAAAGTGGGACGTCGGGAACTTAATTCTCGTTTTATGTAAATTGCAAATTAAAGAAATTCCAAATAAAAATTGTGACAAAGAAACGCTTTTTTTAATTTTCCCTTGATTATTTATTTAGTTGTCTTTCGAGACGAGTTTATTGTTTTGAAATTTCCAGTGAAAAAAGAAAACCAGATAGACACTATCACACACCGTTTGGAGTTAAGGTCCATAAGGCATATTTGGTGTGGATGTCTTACGAGGGCGTGCTTTGAAAAATAGTTTTTATGAGAACTACACACAAGTCCATCTCTAGTTCTATTAGCAAAACTTTGTCATATCAAAGTTTTTTATATCATGTTTTCTTATATCAAAAATCCAGCCTCGGTATTGGTTTTATCCGCATACATGATGAAATTCCCAAATGGCGCCCAACGTGGGGTACAAGGTTCAGTTATTGGTACAATGTATGACTAACACCTACTGCAATTCTTTTAAATCGCTCATTTAACGTCAAATATTTAAAATAGCACTGAGAGAAACGCCTACAACGTTAGTATGAATCACATATGGCTCAGTAGTGAACCAAAGGTAAAATTGTCCATAAGCTGTGGTGACGCCCAACATGTTGCTCTGTCTGAAAGGTATGTTTTAATACCACATTCGAACGATTACTGAAAACAATGTTCCCTTTTCGATTACAGAATCCAAGAGCGAATGCATATCACGAGTGGCGCCCAATGTGACCCCACATTAATTGATGCTATGGATCAAATTCTATATGCAGTCTTGGTTAATGGTGATAAAAGCTCTTTCAGTCTATGAAAACTAAATGGAGGGTAGAACTAAATTCGACCCTTTACTTATAAATAAAATTAATGGCATTTATGTGTATCTTTTAAATTAAAATCTTAAAAATACCAAATGTAGCCGTAATATTAGGGTCTACGACGACGTGGACCTGCATGCAGGCAACTTTTGTCATAAGCCATTACAATATTCAAATGTGAACTTGAAAAAAATCGGTGAATAATGTAGATAAAATCATCCATATAGGGAGGTACTATTATATGGGGGCTATACCAAAGTGTGGACCTGCACAGACAAATTTCTGCCTTAAGCTGCAGTATTCATTACGAACTTCAAATACTAAATTTGAAACAATTCCGATGAATAATGTCGCCTAACTCAACAAAATACCAAATATAGGGAGGTACCCTTATATGGTGGCTATAAGAAGACGTGGACCTACACAGACAATTTTCTGTCATAGGCTGTAGTATCCATTTCGAACTTCAACTACCAAATTTGCGGTGAATAATGCCGCTCAAATCATTAAAATACCGAATACAGGTAGGAATCATTATATGGGGGCTGTACGAAGACGTGGACCTGCTAAGACAATTTTCTGCCTTAGGCTGCAGTATTCATTACGAACTTCAAATACTAAATTTGAAACAATTCCGATGAATAATGCCGCTCAATTCATTAAAATACCGAATACAGGGGGTATCATTATATGGGGGCTATACGAAGGCGTGGACCTGCACAGACAATTTTCTGTCTAGGGCTTTAGTATCCATTACGAACTTCAAATACCAAATTTGAAACATTTCTGCTGAATAATTTCGCTAAAAGTATCAATATACCGAATATCGGGAGGTACCGTTATATGGGGGCTATACAAAGGCGTGGACCTGCACAGACAATTTTCTGTCATAGGCTCTAGTATCCATTACGAACTTCAAATACCAAATTTGAAACATTTCCGGTGAAGAATGTCGCTTAAATCATCAAAATACCGAAAATAGGGAGGTACAATTATATGGGGGCTACACCAAAACGTGGACCTTCATGTCCCATTTTCAATATCCTTTTCAATATTCCTGCAGGCATAGTATACATTTGAGTAAATTTTTATCAACTTAGTTCATTTCGTTCGGAAGGTAGAGTGAGTTTGACAGTCGGACAGACATCGCTAAATCGACATAGAATTTTATGCTGATCAAGAATATATATACTTTGTGGGGTCTAAAATATATATTTCGAGGTGTTACAAACGGAATGACAAACCTAATGTACCCTCCATACTATGGTGGAGGGTATAAAACGATCATAATATCCGAAATAAGCTTCGAATCTCTTAATATTTCACACATCCTATTATTTCTACTAACACAAGATCTACTGTGAAGATGGGATATAACGGTCTACTCCTTCTGGTACCTCCCCCACAAAGGGTCAGAAGTTTGAATATCCATGAAGTTAATAAAACGCGAAATTAACGTCAGATTCCATTCAGGTTTGGTGCAACTCTATATTTCCATCAACACAATATCTGTTATAATGATGGTAGAGATCGGACCAGTTCTTCTGGTACCTCCCCCACAAAGGGTCAAAGTTTTGAATAACAAAAACGATCATAAAATTCGAAATAAGCATTCGGTTCTCTTAATATTTCACTCATCCCATTATTTCTACTAACCCAAGATCTACTGTGAAGATGGGATATAACGGTCCACTCCTTCTGGTACCTCCGACACAAAGGGTCAACATTTTAAATATCCAAGAAGCTCAAAAAAGGCGATATTAATATCCGATTGCATTCAGGCTTGGTGCATCTCTATGTTTCCAGCAACATAATATCTGTTATAATGATTGTAGAGATCGGCCCATTCCTTCTGGTACCTCCCCCCACAAAGGGTCAAAGCTTTGAATAACAAAAACGATCATAAAAAAGGAAATAAGCATTCGGTTCTCTTAAAATTTCACACATCCCATTATTTCCATACTATGGTGGAGGGTATAAAACGATCATAATATCCGAAATAAGCTTCGAATCTCTTAATATTTCACACATCCTATTATTTCTACTAACACAAGATCTACTGTGAAGATGGGATATAACGGTCTACTCCTTCTGGTACCTCCCCCACAAAGGGTCAGAAGTTTGAATATCCATGAAGTTAATAAAACGCGAAATTAACGTCAGATTCCATTCAGGTTTGGTGCAACTCTATATTTCCATCAACACAATATCTGTTATAATGATGGTAGAGATCGGACCAGTTCTTCTGGTACCTCCCCCACAAAGGGTCAAAGTTTTGAATAACAAAAACGATCATAAAATTCGAAATAAGCATTCGGTTCTCTTAATATTTCACTCATCCCATTATTTCTACTAACCCAAGATCTACTGTGAAGATGGGATATAACGGTCCACTCCTTCTGGTACCTCCGACACAAAGGGTCAACATTTTAAATATCCAAGAAGCTCAAAAAAGGCGATATTAATATCCGATTGCATTCAGGCTTGGTGCATCTCTATGTTTCCAGCAACATAATATCTGTTATAATGATTGTAGAGATCGGCCCATTCCTTCTGGTACCTCCCCCCACAAAGGGTCAAAGCTTTGAATAACAAAAACGATCATAAAAAAGGAAATAAGCATTCGGTTCTCTTAAAATTTCACACATCCCATTATTTCTACTAACACAATATCTACTGTGAAGATGGGATATAACGGTCCACACCTTCTGGTACCTCTTCCACAAAGGGGGGACTTTCCCCATAAATAGTCAACAGTTTGAATAGTCATAACTCAAGGCTGGGGATATATATCTGTCGACAAAACCGAGTAGTATCAGTCGGTTTTTAATTGCACACTTCTGAACATTTTTACAGAAATTCGTGAAAATGTCGATATCCCAAATTTTTTAACTGTCCATAGAAAAAATAGTACCAATGAGTTTATAGCAGATTGAATGGTGCAGAATCGCATCCGCCATTGTCAGAACGACATTTAATGCATTTATTTAACAGGAATTCGTGAAAATGTCGGTATCCCAAAATTTTGACTATCCATAGAAAAATAGAACTAATGATTTTATAGCAGAATGAATGATGCAGAATTGCGTAACTTGTTTTAGGAAACTTCAAATATTTGCTTGTCATTCATTTTTGTCCCCTAATTATTTTATGGAGCCACTGTACATGGGAATGGGTGTATGTTGTGTATTGATGGTTTTGCTGTGTTTATCGATGACGTAGATCTTTCTTGAGGTTGTGTGCCTTCCTCCCTTTGCAGTTTGCTCAGTTTTTTTTTCTCCTAATCTCTTGAAACCAACTAAATTGAATTTAAATTTATTTCTCTGAATTAAAGAATGGATTAATCCTATTTTTCTATTATTTCCTAACAATTTTTAATTCATTTCATTAATAATTTATTTAAAAAAAAAATAAAACCCCTTTCATTTGTCCGATCATGTATGCGGCGAATAGATTTTTAGCAAATAAGAAATAAAAAAAAAAAACAAGAAATAAAACAGCGGATACAGCAAACGACAATGGTCGTTGGCGACGCCGTCATTTGCTGCCGGCAGCAGGCGGCTCATTCGAAAAACAACAACAAAAAGCCGCTAACGTCGGCAGCAGCTGCTGCTGGCTGACTGCCGTGGCTGGTTCTTCTGCTGTGTTTTTAATTCATTTGAAATACACTTTTTTCAATGAATGAATTTTGCACAGTTCGATAAGGTCGTCCGCACACAGTATATTTTCCTGTCTTCTGCTTCTTCTTGTTTTTTTTTTCTTGTTGCCCATACACCCATACAGGCGCACGGTGTAATGTCGGGTATTGGTATTTGTTTTTGCTGATTGTCAACGTATTTTTTTTTGTACATAATTTTTATTTAATTTTTTTTTTTTTGGTTTGATACTGATTCTCCTACTCCACACCTTCGGCGGCCTCCACCTCTTTCCGAGAGAGTGAGACAAACCAAGCATTTTTATGCCTCCTTTTTTTTGGTTGTTGTTTGGAATGGGGATAAATGAAAACTATTTTTGCACTGAAATTCATTTTTCATAATTTTTCTTTAATTATTTTTCGATTTTTCTTTCATTCTTTTCTTTTTTTCTTTCTTTGCTTGCATTACCATCATTCATTCGTTTGCTGAAATTTCGTTTTCTTTCATTTTTTTTTGTGGGGTCGTAATGAATTAAATTTTTCGTTAATTACACATAAACGTTTTTCTTTCTTTCTTCTCTTTTGTTTTGGAAAACTTTTTTTTTTTTTTTGTTTTCCTCAAGAAATCATTTTTCCAGAAAAGACACACCAACGACGACGACGAAGACGACAGACCGTGTGTAGTAGAAAATTTGTGTTTTTTTCTTTTACTTTATTTTTTTGTTGTGTTTTGTGTTGGTTTGGTTTGAGGAAGAAAAAGAAAAACGACGACGACAACGTACTCTTCTATACGCGTACTTCGCTCCGTCCGCTCAACAGGGAATATGAAAAACGACTGATTTTGCACACATACATCGGTGCTTGCGATTGCTGCTGGGGCAAAGCAAACTTAAATGGGGGCCCACACACACGCACACACTCATTCAAATGTAGTAATTTCGCTCTCGGTTTCTCGGTGACCGGAAAGAGAACAAACAACGGTGTGTTTTGAGATGCGAATTCGCCGTTCATGTTTGCAAGAGTTGTTATTGGGAGAGCAAAAAAGGTATTTAAATGAGATTTTAATATGCGGATGGGAGCAAAATGCCCAGCAAACCAAATTTGGGGAATAGAAAACTAAAAACAACGAATGTTAATACTAGGCAAGGCGAGCTGAGTGGTAGTGGGATTTCTTTACATTTGGCTGGAAAACCATAAGTGGATATCGTTAGAGCTCTCGTACCATCGCTCGTTACCTTTATACTGGTAGCGTAGCCCGAAATCATGGAAGTGGACGGAAGAAAACAACAACATCAGTAGAAATGGTTCGAAAAGTAAATAAGCGACTTGAACGATATCCGCGTCGCAGTGGCCGGAAAATAGCTTGTGCGCTTAACATATTGCAATATTCCATTCGTCAAATATTGAAAATTGAGCTCGGGGTAAAGCCATTGAAATTCCAAAAAGTGCAAAAACTTACACCGCAACAGAAAGAAAATAGGCTCAAAAGAGCTAAAGAGTTGCTTCGCTTGGCTGAAAGTGGTGAACTGTCGAATTTGGTTTTCTCCATCTCCGATGAGAAAACTTTCGTTGTCCGGAAGTTTGTAAACAAAGAGAATGATCGTGTTTACTAGCCAAAGAGGTCCACCTTTTGTGGGCAACCAGAACTCAAGCTCCGGCCATGGTGATGGTTGTGGGCCGCCATAACAGCCGATGGTCGCTCTCCGCTCGTATTAATCGACCGTGGCATCAGAATAAATGCCGAATATTATCACGAAAATATTTAGGAGGTTGTACTAAAGCCTTGGGCACGGAAATATTTTGGCCGCAGACCTTGGACATTTCAACAGGACTCAGCACCATCGCACTCAGCACGCGCCACCCAAGAATGGTTACTAAATGAGGTTCCTCGCTTCATTTCCAGCACACAATGGCCACCAAAATCTCCGGGTACCAATCCGTTGGACAATTGTTTCTGGAGTATTTTGGAAAGCAAGGTCGGCATCGCCGGAAATGGGCCCAAATACCGCAGAGTTTGGCCAACGTGTGACGGTTTCATTGGCAGTTTGAAGGCCATAATTCGTGCCAAAGGTGATTAATTCCAAAAAATCTAAACTTATTCTAAAATTTGATGCTATTTCCGACATTTTTTGCTTTCATTCAAATAAATTAAAAAAATTTAGAAATTATGGCTTTTGACTTTGTTGCAGTTTTTTTATCTCCCTCTGCATATTCCTGATCAGCAAAAAATCTATGTCAATTTGGCGATGTCCATCCGCCTGTCAGTCTGTGGAAATCACTCTAGCTTCCGAACGAAATGAAGTAGGTCGATAAAATTTTCCTTAATTCATCGGAATTGTTTCAAATTTGGTATTTGAAGTTCGCAATGGTTACTACAGCCTGTAACAGAAAATGGTCCGTGAAGGTCCGTGTCTTCGTATAGCCCCCATATAACGGCACCATCCGATATTCGGTATTTTGACGATTTTATCGACAATATTCACCAGAATTGTTTCAAATTTGGTATTTGATGTTCACAATGGATATTAGAGCCTAAGACAGAAAATTGTCTATGCAGGTCCACGCTTTGCTTTAGACACCATATAATTGTACCTCCCGATTTTCAGTATTTTGATGATTTTAGGGACATTATTCACCGGCAATGTTTCAAATTTGGCATTTGAAATTCGTAATGGATACTACAGGCTATTACAGAAAATTATCTGTGCAGGTCCAGGTCTTCGTATAGCCCCCAAATAACAGTATCTCCCTATATTTTGCTGATTAAAGCGACATTATTCACCAAAAATATCTCAAATTTGGTATTTGAAGTTCGTAATGAATATTGCAGCCTAAGACAGAAAATTATCTGTGCAGGTCCAGGTCTTTGTATGTCCCCCATGTAACGGTACCTCCCGATATTCGGTATTTTGATGATTTTAGCAACAATATTCACCAGAATTATTTCTAATTTGCCATTTGAATTTCGTAATAGATATTACAGCCTATGGCAGAAAATTGTCTGTGCAGGTCCACGTCTTCATATAGCCCCCATATAATGGTACCTCCCGATATTGGGTATTTTGATGATTTTAGCGACATTATTCAACGGAATTGTTTCAAATTTGGTATTTGAAGTTCGTAATGAATAGAAAAATGTCCGTGCAGGTCCACGTCTTCGTATAGCCCCCATATAACGACACCTTCCGATATTCGGTATTTCGATTTTTTTAGCGATTTTATTCACCGGAATTGTTTCAAATTTGGTATTTGAAGTTCGTAATGGACACTACAGCCTATGACAGGAAATTGTCTGTGCAGGTCCGCGTCTTCGTATAGCCCCCATATAACGGCACCTCCCGATATTCGGTAGTTCGATTTTTTAGCGATTTTATTCACTGGAAGTGTTCCAAATTTGGTATTTGAAGTTCGTAATGGATACTACAGGCTATGACAGAAAAAAATCTGTGCAGGTGCACGTCTTCGTATAGGCCCCATACATCAGTACCTTCCTATATTCGGTATTTGGACGAGTTTAGGTACAATACCCACCGAAATTGTTTGAGATGTCGTATTTGAAGTTCGTAATGGATGCTACAGCCTGTGACAGAAAATTGTCTATGCTGGTCCAGGTCTTCGCACAGTTCCGATATAACGGTACCTCCCTATATACCATATTTGAATTTGAATATCGTAATGACTTATGACCAACAATGCCTATGTAGGTCCACGTCGTATAGACCCCAATGTAATGGCTATATTCTATATTTTTAAAACTTCAACAGAATTTTTTAATAATTTTATTTTTTGAAAATTCGTTCCAAACGGTGGAGGTTATTCAAAGTTCGGCTCGGCTGAACTTACTTACCAGATGGACCAAACCGATATATCCTATCTTCACAGCAGATCGTGTATTAATAGAAGTATGAAGTTATGTGAAATATGAGGAGAATGGGATGCTATGAGGAGAACGCACCTAAGCTATCACAGATTTAAATATTAGGATTTGCAAAGTTGAAGCAAAATCGGAATATCCTTTCTCGTTCTGTGCAATAAATTATTTTCTTTGAAAATGTTGACTTTTTGGACCAATCGGATACTCTTTTCCGAGAGTTAATTTCGCCTATGCCATACGGCTTACAAATAAATATTCCAAATAAGCAAAATAAACTGAAACTCTTTTCTTGTTTTTCAAAATCGTGATATTTTTTTGTCCACCTAGTAGAGGTTTTCAAAACCAAAATAGTTCATAAAATGGTAATGGGGGGTAATTTACATGAAAATGCGTATTTGAAACTGCGTTTTCAATAATTGTCCATACTACTTCTCTACATTAGCCGCAACATTTTTTGCAATATCTTAAGATTCTCTCTTTCATTTTACAATCCAGAAACTCTTGACTACCGATTTCTGCTGCCTACACACATCTCCAGACCGTAATATAACCTTATCTGTGTTTAAAGGTTTTGACAATATTTTTCCACTAAGGCTTCATATGTCTGTCTCCATAAATTTTAAGTTTGTTTTTTGCACCAATTATTTCGAACTTGCCCTCGCCGTTAAAAAAAATATATATTTTTTGCCAGAAGTATTCGAAAAATAAAACTCGACTCCAATAATAATATTTATTATTCATTCATTTTTAATCGGCAATAACACATGCATAACACATACCAATCTTCCAAGGCCCCTCCTAAATGTTTGTTGGGTATAAAGAACCTTAATCATGAGAGGGGACAATCGACGTGAGCGGAAGTCAACGGAAACATAAATGAGAGTTCACATCCGTCGTTGGTTTGGCCAATGCGGGCGAGAGTGGCGAAAACAAAACATGCGAGGTAATCAAGAGACAAAATATGTGCGAGAAACGAAGAAAAAGAAGAAGCAGCAATGGCAGAGTAAACACCGATAAGGCGGCGAATTTAATCACATACTCGCATACACACGTACATACACACATCCATTCGAATGCCGCATCGTTGTACATCATATCGACATTCATGTTCATTGCTATTTTCAATACTAGATTTTAATTTGGCAATTATTTTCTTTTTTTTTATCATTCATCCAAATGACCAGCCAAACAAACTTAATGCGAACGACGACGACGACGGCGACACACACACACAATGTGACAGCAAGAACAACAGCAACAACAATGAATGACAGATTAATACATTGCCGCACAACAAAAAAAAAAAATACGCTGATAGCAGAAATTTCATTGATAAATAACGAGGAAATTTCAATTTACCCAACAAATAATACAGCAGCGAACGCGACAGGGAGAGTGAGAGCAACGCGCACAAACACAAACACACAAACCCGGCCAGACCCACACACGGTTTGGACACCTCTCACGTCGCTCCCCGACACTTAATAAAACCACTCGCTCGCTATAAACCGCCACCCCACGCAGCAAAAGTATTCGCATTTGTATGTAGGCCAGATCGTTCGTAGCGTAGATCACCTCTAGAAGGCGGTGTATGAATGGAGGACGGATAGAAAGAAAACAGCAACAACAAAGTTGGTGGTCAGGGCGGCTGGCTGGTTGGTTGGAATGAACTATAAGTGGATGTCACTTGGCTTCTTGACTTCCTTCATTTCATTGCTGGGGAGTCAATGGGTGCGTTTCAGCCACAACAACAACAACACCTTCCCTATGAATGCTACGCCAACCCATAGGTAATCCAATGGGAGATTTCGTTGAGAAAAAGGTGTTTTTTCGGGCTGCCTTAATTTTTGTAAATATTTGGCTGCAACAATAACAACAACAGCGCCCCCACCCCTCTCAGCATAACCATTAAAGTTTGGCAGCAACAAAAAAAATAAAACAACAGCGAGCAACAACAAAAACGGAAATTGAAAATATGAAATATGCCAACATGTGGGCGCACGCTCTTTGCTTAAATCACACACGGACAAACACTCACACACACGCACACACAAAACCCGTTCATTTAATCGCCAAGCACAAACAAGCAAGCAACTAGGCAGCCAAAGCAGACAAACAAGCAGTCATTCAGTCTATCTCTAAGTTGTTGGGTTATTGGCAAACTTTTTGTTCAATTGGTTGATGGGGTAATCAGCGGGGATCGGAAGGAGCAGGCAAAAGTATAATCATGGCAAATTCATGGCTGTTGTTGGCACTTCATTCATTTAAATTTGCGGCGAATTTGCCAAAACAAACAAAAACCCATTCAGTGTTTTACTCTTCCGCTCTCACTCTCTCTCTCTCACTCGTTGCACACATAATGGTGAGCAAGCAAACAAACGGAAATGGCAAATATTTTATTGAGAGTTGATATGGGGCCGCTGGATGACACAGAGAAATGGAGTGGGAGATTGAGAGAATAGGAGTGTGAATTAAACTCTTTTGGGATTTTTTCCTTGGCTCCATGAGCAGCAATGGGGTCTCATTTATGTTTTCCACATGTTTGATGGTTGGGAGAGCTGCAAATCAACAGGGATGCCATTATGTGGAATAGTACATTGCAATATCTCTTTATGAAAATGGGGATTTTGGAATCCAGTGGCCAATCTGACATAATATTATTTGAAATCCAAATTCGTTGGCCTTTCTACTTGATCATTGCATAAAAAATTTTATTTTTTAGCTTTTTTGAGCGTTATGTTTTTATACCCCCCACCATAGTATGGAGGGTATATTAAGTTTGTCATTTCGTTTGTAACACCTCGAAATATACATTTTAGACCCTACAGCAGCATAGAATTCCATGTCGATTTATCAATGTCCATCCGTCTGTCCGTCTGTGGAAATCACTCTAGCTTCCTAACGAAATGAAGTAGGTTGATAAAACTTTACTCAAATGTGTACTATGCCTGCAGGACTTTTGGTATGGGCCATGTGGGTCCACGTCTTCGTATAGCCCCCACATAACGGTACCTCCCGATATTCGGTATTTTGATGATTTTTGCGACATTATTTACCGGAACTATTTCAAATTTGGTATTTGAAGTTCGTAATGGACGCCAAAGCCTATGACAGAAAATTGTCTGTGCAGGTCCACGTCTTCGTATAGCCCCCATATGACGGTATCTCCCGATATTCGATATTTTCATGATTTTAGCGCCATTATTTACCGGAACTATTTCAAATTTGGTATTTGAAGTTCGTAATTACTATTACAGCCTATGGCAGAAAATTGTCTGTGCAGATCTACGTTTTATAACCCCCATGATACCTCCCTATATTCGGTATTTTTATGATTTTAGCTACATTATAAACAGATTTTTTTTAAGTTTCGCATTTGAATATTGTAATAGCTTGTGACAAAAGTTGCCTATGCAGGTCCACGTCGTCGTATAGACTCTAATATACTGCTACATAAGGTATTTTCAAGATTTTAACAGATTTTTAACCGACTTTATTTTTTCGAAAATTGTTAAATTTGTAGCAAATGGCGGAGGGTATTCAAAGTTCGGCCCGGCCGAACCTACAGCTTTTTTACTTGTTAAATCTTCATAACAGATCTTGTGTTGATGGAAATACAGGGTGAGATGATAAAACTGAAACCAATTTCAGTCTGCTGTCATTTCTAAGCCACTCGTCCGACAGCTGTTAAAATTATTCCAGTGATAGCTCATTATATTGTTTACAAGAGTACAAAAGCATTTTGGTGAGAATTATCCAGAAAAAAAGTTATTCGTGATGGAATTCAAGCGTGATTTCTTTATATTTGGCTGGAATACGTCAAATGGCTATCGTTAGAATACTCCGGCATTTAAATGTGAATGAATTTTTTGTGTTTCGTATCATCGCCCCACATCAAGAAAGTGGACGGAAGAAAACAGCAACATCAGCAGATATGGTTCGAAAAGTAAAGAAACGACTTGATCGAAACCGGCGTCGCAGTGGCCGAAAAATGGCTCGTGAGCTAAACATATCACAATATTCCATTCGGCAAATATTGAAAAATGAGCTCGGGGTAAACCCATTGAAATTCCAAAAAGTGCAAGAACTTACACCCCGACTGAAAGAAAATAGACTCAAAAGAGCTACAGAGTTGCTTCGCTTGGCCGAAAGTGGTGAACTGCCGAATTTGGTTTTCTCCAATGAGAAATCATTCGTAGTCCAGCAGTTTGTAAACAAATAAAATAATCGTGTTTACTTATCAAAGAGGTCAGCTGAAAATGTGCACCTTCGGTTGGCCAACAGAACTCAAGCTCCGGCCATGGTGATGGTGTGGGCCGCCATAACAGCCGATGATAGCTCTCCGATCTCGTGTTAATCGACCGTGGCATCAGAATAAATGCCGAATATTATCGCGGAAATGGAGGGTGTATTAAAGCCCTGGGGACGCAAACATTTTGGCCGCAGATCTTGGACATTCCAACAAGACTCATCAGCATCACACTCAGCACGCGCCACCCAAGAATGGTTACAAAATGAGGTTCCTCGCCTCATTTCCAGCGCACAATGGCTAACAAAACCTCCGGATACCAAATTCGTTGGACTATTGTGTCTGGAGTATTTTGGAAAGCAAGGTTGGCACTAAAAAAATACCAAAGTGTCGATGACCTCAAGCAAGCGCTTCGCCGGGAATGGGCCAAAATACCGCAGAGCAATATTCGGGCAGCGTGTGACGGTTTCATTGTCCGTTTGAAGGCCATAATTCGTGCCAAAGGTGACCAATTCGAACAAATCTAAACTTATTCTAAAATTTGATGCTATTTCTGAAATTTTTTGCTCTCATTCAATAAAATTTAAAAAAAAATGTAAAAATTATGGCGTTTTACTTTTTTTCTCACCCTGTATTGAGATGTACCAAGACTGAATGGAGCATCATGAATACTCAAAAATTTTGACTCTTTTGTGAGGGAGGTACCAGAATAAGTTGACCGAAAAATTCCATCTGCACACCAGACCATGGTTTATTAAAAATATTCTGATGTGTGTAACTTGAAGAGAACTGGATGTCTATTTCGGATTTTATGATCCTTTTGGGTTATTCAAACTTTTGACCATTTATGGGGGAGGTACCAGAAGGAATTATCCGATCTCTACCATATTTGTAACAGAAATATTGAAATGTGCCAATTCTGAATGGAATCGGATGTTAATTTCGTGTTGTATGAGTATGAGGGAGGTATTTCATGGAGTAGGCCGATATTTTCCATTTTCGTACCTAACCTTGCACTGAGGCAAATATTGGAATTAGCAAAGTTGGGGCTAAATCGGATTTGTGTGCGTTAAATTATTGTTTTGACCCTTTGTGGGGGGTGTACCAGAAGGAGTGGACCGATATTTCCCATCTACGAACTCGATGTAAGTTTGATAATAATATTACGATGGACCAGGTTTAGATCAAATCGAATACTCCCTTCGAGAGTTATCGTGCGCACCAGCCAGACAGACGGACGAACGGCACGCGACGTCTTCGAAGAAAAAAAGTCCGATGACTCCTCCTCTTTGAGAGGGTGCAATGGTTCTTCGTGGGTTACACGCGGGTTTTCAGTGTCCCAGAAGAGTAAATGTTGCTTATTTACCAATCCGCTAAGCTGGAAATGGGCCTCATCACTCATGATTATTTTTGATGAAAAATCAATTAAGGATGGCTTAAGCGTATGTTAGACGCCATTGACGGTCAGCAGCTAACATCTGATGCGCCATCTGGACTTTGTACGGAAACTTCTTCAAAGCTTGTACCAAAATTAGCTGTAAAAGACCGTCTACTGATACCCATTTGCGTGATACGTCGTCTGGTCGATGTGGACGTCGCTTCCATGACAACTTCGGCTACAGTAGCAATATTATCTGCAGAACGGATGGCAGCATCTTTTGTTGTGTCAGTTTCTTCGAGGCGAGCGGCTAAACGTCGCAGTGTTTCACAAGTAGGCGTTGGACGGCCAGGAAATCTGCCACGAAATTCACTTTTGGGCAACCGACCGGTTATTAGTCATAGTAAGTCAATATTCCGTATTCTGGAGCAGTGTAGATTAACATCAATTATTGGCATGTATTGGAATGTCTAAGCTTTAAAACGCCCTCCAGAATATTTTTTGGCGATAATAATCGGCATTTATTTTGATGCCACCGTCGATTAATACGAGCGGAGAGCGACCATTGGCTGTTATGGCGGCCCACACAATCACCGTGGCCCGCGCTTGAGTTGTGGTGGTCAACCGAAGGTGCACATTTTCAGCTGACCTCTTTGACAAGTAAACACGATCAGTTTCTTTGTTTACAAACTCCAGGACAACGAATGTTTTCTCATCGGAGAACACCAAATTCGGCAGTTCACGACTTTCGGCTAAGCGAAGCAACTCTTTAGCTCTTTTGAGTCTATTTTCTTTCTGTTGTCGGGCAACGCTACCAGTATCACAGTAACGAGCGATGCCATTTTCTTTTTGTTGCGTTGCAAGCTCTTGCACTTTTTGGAATTTCAATGGCTTTACCCCGAGCTCATTTTTCAATATTTGCCGAATGGAATATTGCAATATGTTCAGCTTACGAGCCATTTTTCGGCCACTGCGACGCGGGTTTCGATCAAGTCGCTTCTTTACTTTTCGAACCATTTTGGCTGATGTTGCTGTTTTCTTCCGTCCACTTTCTTGACGTCGCTACTGGCTACGCTACCAGTATCCCTGTAACGAGCGATGGTAAGAGATTTATTCTTATCTAAATGCTGGAGTGCTCTAATGATAGCCCCTGGTGGTTTTCCAGTCAAATATAAACAAATCACACTATCACGCTTGAATTCTATCACGACTAACTTTTTTTCTGGAAAATTCTAACCAAAATGCTTTTGTACGCTTGTCGACAATATAATGAGCTGTCACTGGAATAATTTTAACAGCTGTCGGACGAGTGGCTTAGAAATGACAGCAATCTGAAGTTGGTTGCAGTTTTTTTTTTATTTTAACCTGTATCTTAGATACAAATCACTGGACATTCGTAATGAAGTATGGTCTAAAACGGCCGCCCTTTCTATAGAGTTCTATAGAGCTTTAGTGAAATGCAAAAAAAAAAAAAAAGAGGCCTCTGACGATCATAAACAAAGCAATGTTCTTTCATTTAATTGAGGTTGAAATCTTTTGCCTTTAGGGTCATTGCAATTGGTTGCCAAAGTTAGGTCGGGTCTGTACGATTCATTTCAGGTACTAGATCAGGTATTGGAATGCTCTGGGTGACTAACAAAAGATTGCAGACTTTCTTCAGATTTCCTTTCGATTTCCATCATCAAAGGGACTTTATTTGGGCGCCACGGTTTATATGTTTGTATGTAATGTCGAATGAAGAATTGGTCTGAATTTGGTTGCAGTTTTTTTAATCTCACCCTATATATATATACTCTATGGGGTCTATGACGAATAAACTGAATGACAAGTTAATGTACCCTCCTTGAAAGGTGGAGGATATATAAATATCACGTTTTATATGTGAAAGTACTTTCAGCCATCGAAGACCCATAAGAGGTCCTTCATTTGGGGAAGGTCTACTCCCTATGCAGTAAGGACCTTTAAAAGTTGTCATTCCTGCAAAGCACTGCAGGGTATTCTTAAATGAGACCAACTTGCCTTCTTTAGGGAAGATTAAATTGTGTGTGTGGCATCCCTGTCAGTATTTTAAGAGAGACGCAGTTATTTGAAGTTAGAGTTATGAGAAGAGTTCATATTCATGGCTCGTTAAGATTTTCTTCTCCTTCGAGAGAGAGAGAGGCCACAATATTTATCCCAATGCGAAGGTTTTCGATGGAGCAGACTAACCATAATTTATGTTATGCTCGATTTGAGCATAAAAGGAGCTATAGAGAAAGAGAGTGGTACTGCAGTCTTCAAAACAAGAAGGGACCACATTCAACTAAACCCCCTCACAAAGACTTGTTGTCCCAAAAAGGGGAGCAAGGGGGGTAAACTACCACAGTGCAGACAAGATGCAAACAAACCCACATATGTGAGCTTGTGTGTGTGTGTATTGGTGTATGCAGTTTTGTATGCCTCTTCCAATGTTGGCTGGCTGGCTGCATTGATTTCATGTACGTTGGGTCCATCGGGCGGGAGTCTTCGAGGGGGGTGTGTTACTCGTTTATTCAACGTTCGGTCGTTCGTTTAGTTTGTTATGATGTTGCGGGCTATTGGGACGTGGGCATCCACAACCATTTTCGTTGTTGTTGTTGCTTTTTCCTTCTTCTTCTTCTTCTTGTTCTCCGTCTTCATGCCGCTGAGTTAAATCAAACGAATTCATTCAGTGAGTCAATCAAAATTACAACCCAACTGTCTCTTTGGCCGCTGTTCGACTGCATTTTCTTGGTGTTTTTCTGTTGTTGTTCTTGTCTTCTGTTTGTTCGTTGTTGTTGTTATTGTTTTTGCTTATATTTTTCTTGCTTTTGTAGCGGATGTCGAACAAGTTTTCTACGAATGGGTGTGGATAGCAAAACATTACAAACACACACACACGCACGCACACATACTTATATCCAAGACAAACTTACAGCCATACAAACAAACATTACAAAGTTATGGTGTTGTTGCTGTTGTGACATTGTGGCTATTTCCTCCGTTCTTTCATATCGTAGATTCTGCGTGTGTGTGCTTTTCCGTCTGTCCGGTAAGGCAACGGCTGCCCCTCTTTTTTCGCTCTCTCTCCCTCCAGTAGTTCTTATTGTTTTTTTTCCGAACGCGTGCGTTTTTCGCTTTGCCAGACCAAATTGGATCATCTGACCGGGTGCCATTTGCTCAGCATACGCTGATCTTTGCCACATTTCTCCAGCGCAGAGCAGCGCATGTTTATGGATGCAATAAAAAATGCAGCATAAATGAAAAAAAACCGAACAACAACAACAACGAACCTTCTATGCAATTGGACCTGAGACTGATCTTTTCATTAGAAAATGATCAAGTGGCCCAAAGAGGTGGCCGAAGGGTTAGAGAGACTAAGTGATGGAGTTGAAAGGTCAGAGAATTTACAGGGGCAAGAATAAGGGCCAGGAAGCTCAAAATGTTGAGATGAAGAGCTGGACAGCCTGAATAGATGAGCTGAAGACCGAGGGAACATAGAGCCGAACTGAAGATATTGAGATTCTATAGAGGTGTACTTAAAAGGTGGAATCTACGGAGGGCAAGTTGGAGCTCCACCAAGGGGAGGTGAAGGTGACACACTAGAATTGAGGCTCTCTAGAAGCGAACTTAAAGATGAGTTAATTAGGCAATTTGAAGGACCCCAAGCGACGTTCTATAGGCAGGTTCTGAAAGGGGAGGCAAACTATAAGACCAAGCAATCCATAGAAACGGAAAGGGCCCCGAGGTGCTGTAGAGACGATCTGTAGACCACTGAATGTATAGACGCGAACTGTAAGGCCAAGAGCCAGGAGGAGAAGTGCCAGGGAGCTCACAATGGTGAGATAAATAGCTAGACAGCCTGAATAGATGAATCAGGAAGTATATAGAGGCGACCTGAAGATTTTAAGTTTCCATAGAGCTGTACTTAAAGCCGGGAATCTTCCCAAGTTGGAGTTCCTTCGGAGAACAAGAAGAAGAAGAAGGAAAAATGTATAGACGCGATGAAAGGCCAAGGAGTCCATGTAGGTGACATGCAATAATTGAGGCTCTCGAGAAGCGAATTTAAATATCAGTTAGTTAGGCAAGTCAGGGACCCGATCTGAAATGGAAAGGCCGACGAGGTGTTGTAGAGACGATCTGTAGATCAGTGAATGTATAGACGCGAAATGTAAGGCCATGGAGCCAGGACGGTTTAGTGACGACATTAAGAGCGAAGGTGTCTATGGAGACGTGGTAAAGTGTTCGACAAACTATGGATGCGAATTAAGGGGCTGATGAGCCTCTTTATAATTAGTATGTCCAGGAAGTCTGTAGAGTCAAGCTGAGCCTCCCCTACAGCCAAAGAGTCCATGAAGGCGATCCCACGGTGAAGAGAGTCTCTAATGGCGAAAGCAGACTTCAAAGACCAGGGAATCATAGAAATTATCTAAAGGAAAAACTTGCGAGGCTTTAGAGTTTGAAGGTCTATTTTGGGCGAGCAGATCAGCAGATCAGAGACTTTATGTAGGGAAGAAGTCCACAGAAGTTCCATAGAGATGGATTACCAAAGAGTCCACAAGGGTGAGTTGCTTTAAATCCTTAGATGCTATATCCTAAAGAGTCGATCTGAAAACCCTGGAAGCCTTCGCTGGAATGAAGGTCGCGGATGTCTATAAAAATGAAAAAAAAATCAAGTGTCACCTAAAGGCGAACTCAAGATTATGGAAGGTCATTGGGCCATGGAGTCTAAAGAGGCGATCCTAAATTCTAGGCGAAGAAAAGGGAGTCGAAAATATTGCCTAAATGTAAAACTTGCAAGTCTTTTGAGACAAAATCAAGGAGCACCTAAAGGCCAACTGAAGGTTAAGGAAGCTCATAGGGCAAGGGAGTTTACAGAGGCGATCTTTAATTCTAGGAAATCTCTAAAAGTGTAAGAAAGGTGAAGAGGTGAAGGAGAAAACTTGCGAGCCTTTTGAGACTTGAGTCTTTGCGGTCTATTACGCTGTCTGAAGAAACAGGGAGTCCATATAGTAAAACTGAAGTTCCATAGAGACAGAGTAGTCTATATGGGTGAGTTGTATGAAATCTTTAGATGCTGTAGCCTTTAGTGGTCATCTGAAGAATCTCTGAGCCTTCTATAGGCTGAAGGTCCAGGGTGTCTATAGAGACGAAAAATGAGTGAAGGAGAACCCAAAGGCGAACTGAAGGTCCAGAATATTCAGAGGGTCCAGGAAATCTGTAAAGAGCGAACTTAAAGGCCAAGAAGGGCCCGTGGCATCAATAGAGAAGGGATGAGGTTTCAGGATGTCCTTAGAATTCATTGGGGCGAGCTAAAGGACCAAAGAGTTTGTAGTGGTCATCAATGAAATTGGGAAAGGAAAGGCCGGTGAGTCTCTGGACCACTACCACGACCTGAAGTCTATATAGTGGTGAGGAAGTTCATTAAGAAGTGCTGTAGGTCAAAAGATTCCATACAGGAGATCTAAAGGATCGGGGAGCCTGGAAAGAATCGGTAAAATAAAGAGAGCGAGCGAGAGAGGCAGAATGTCCGTAGAGGCGAGCTGTCTATTTCAATCTATTCAATCTATTTCAATGACTTAAATGTCGGTGGAGACTTTAGAGGTAGCTGTAGAACCAGAGGGTCCCGTAATAAAGAGCTAAAGGAAAATGGAGTGAGTCGCTAAAGAGTCTATGATTGCGAGCTGTAGGGACAAAGGGTTTGCAGAGATGAGCTGACATCTCAGCGAGCTTATAAAGGCGAGTTGAGATTGTGGGAAGGTGTTGAAGGGATAGTCAACAA
This sequence comes from Musca domestica, assembly GCF_030504385.1. Lineage (NCBI taxonomy): Eukaryota > Metazoa > Arthropoda > Insecta > Diptera > Muscidae > Musca > Musca domestica. The sequence continues at coordinate 3,535,157 of NW_026712207.1, read as the reverse complement.
AGGTGAGCTGAAATGGTGAAATGGTTAGTGCGAAGAAAGAAGATCTAATTTGGCCAGAAGAAGCAACTGGGGGAATGGGAAGTCCATAGAGCCGACAACAGGTAGTCGAGGAGTGTCAAGTTTTCGGTTGAGTTGAACTGAAGGGTAGAAGGACCTAAAAAAGCGTATATAAGGGGCCAGGAAGTGTTCGGAATCGAGGTAAGTGGCCAGGTTGTCCATAGAGACAAGATAAAAGACAGGCAATATGGATAGCTGTGGATTCAAGGCGTGAACTGAACGTTCAGAAAACCAATTGAGACCTAGGAGTCTACAGAGAAAATTTTGAGGACCAGATAACAAGCTGCAGCTCATATGAGTGCATATAGACAAATTAGGGGGTCAGGGAGCCTATATAGCCGAGCTGTCTATAGAGGCGAGCTAAACGGCCAGGAAGTATTGGAGGTGAACTGAAAGGATGAGAGCTCCTAAGGGACGAACTGCAGCTGCAAAAAGTCTATGGGGAATAGTAAAGGTGCCAGGTAGCCTAGGAAGTAAATCGAAGGGCTAGGGAGTTCATAGAGAAAATCTGTAGGACCAAATTCTGGCTGAGGGACATGGGAGCTGTTACAAGCTTGTTGAAGAGCCATGGAGTTAGAAGTGTACAAGAGGGCCAGGATGTCTCTAGATGTAGTCTGAAGAGGCAGAAAATTAATTGAGACAAGCTAAAGGGTCAGCAATTCCACTGATACCACTTGGAGGGCTTGGGAGTCTACTGATGGGAGCTAAGGAGTTTGCAGCATTACAGAGTACAATTGCCAGGGAGACGAGATTAAGGTCCAAAAATATGAAACCGAAGGGCAATAAGCAAGCAAAATGGCCCGGGTGTTAATGGAGAGAAGCTGAAGAACCGTAGGGTCCACGGAGACAAGAATCAGCAAGTCGTAGTTGTGAAGGATAGAACTTCATCTTTCAACTGAGATGAGATGAAGGTCCAGAAGATACAAGCCGAAGGGTTAGTGACGAAGCTGAATGACCAGGATGTTAATGGAGAGGAGCTGAAGAATCGAAGGTCCACAGAGACAAGGATCAGCAAAGACGTAGTCGTGAAGGTTAGAACCTCATCTATGATTATCTTCTTAAAAGACCTATCGAAGTTTGATCTCTCACGCAAAAAAAAAAAAAAACACCAATACACCCCCACATTCAAGTGGTATGTAGATGTGATCTGAAGAGGCCTGGGTTTCGGTCAAATGAAATGAAGAACCAAAGAGGCCATTAAGAGAAGCTGGAGAGTCAAGGAGCCTACTGAGGCGAGCCAAGAAATCCGGGAGTCTGCGAAGCTAGGTGGAAGGTCCAGCAATGCGGTAGAGGCGATCTGAAGGTTCGACGATACAAACCGAAGGGACACTTGTCAGAAGTGCAAGCTGAATTGCCATGAAGTTCAAATGGAGAAGCTAAAGCACCAAAAGGTCATCAAAGGATCAGGTAGTCCTAGTCATTGAGGATAGAACCTCTTCTCTGATTATCTTATAAAAAAGATTATGGGATCTTCAAATTATCCACCATTTCCTCACATGTCAGTTCCTTTCTCAAAAATTTCTTTGGACAAACTTCCACTTTTCGGGATAGCCCATTGACAAGAAATCCGCAAAAGAACAGAAATTGCAACGACAGGCAGCAAAAAACCTAGCAATTGACGAAAAGCATCAACGGCAGCAGGCGTCACGACCTCAAACAGCACCAACAACAGTATCAGCATCATCATGGGGCAGCACAAGCCACAAACGCACACACACATACTCACAATAAAGGCGTAGCTATCAAAAATGAGTCCCCACTAAATTTTCTTTGAACGAATTTTTTCAAAAAGATCTTTCAAACCTTACGCCCATGCCAACAAAACAAAGTACCCAACATGTCAATCATTCAACTCCAACTTACATTCATACATACAACTGCAATACTCGAATGCTTCTTCTTCTTCTTTTTTTTTAGAAAAAGAGAAGAAGAAGAAGAAAAACAGCAACAACAACAACATCAGTAAAGCAATATCGCCAACAGACTTCATGATGCCCACGATGGCTTTTTTTTTTGCGGAAGGTGTTGTTTGGGCGAAGCGGAGTTTGAATTGGTTGTGTGTAGGAATGTGTGTGTGTGTTTGATGTGGATTTATGTATGTTTGTCCGTCCGTGTGTCTGTCGGTCGTATGTTGAACGATGGATGGATGGATGGATGGCATAGGCAGATATGCTGCCGTATGCATTGCAAGTGTATGGGGTTATGTGGGGTTGTACGTATGGATGTATGTTTGTATGGATCTCAGTGTGTGTGTGTATCTGTATCTATACCATAATTTCAAGTGAAATACTTGTTTCCAGAGTACAGCAGGGTTGCCAGGGCGTACTTTTTTTAGGGAGAAATGGGAGCTATAGCTAAATTATAAATTTGATCTAGATTATTTCTACAAAAAAGGAGATTTGGACTGAGAATGGAAAAATTTCAAATTAGCAGTGACTAAAAATTCAAATTTTCAAAAATTACAGAAAACCCCCAGCAGCGTATATCGGCGTTTTGAAAGTTTACATCGGAAAGTAACCCAAATAGAGGTGGAATGTTCTCCTTTCTTCCACATTTTTTTAAAGTTTTCGTATTAAGAGTCCTTGGGATCCTTGCATTTTAGGTATATGGTGTCTTTGGCAATATTACCGATAATGGTACGGAGATTTTTTTGGTTGACAATTTTAACCCTCATGCAAACCACCAAAGGGGTCTTTGTCATAAAACCAAAATTATTTGTCATAAAATTCAACTATTCAGGATAAGATAAAAACAAGTTAAAAAGCAGTAAGTTCGACTGGGCCGAACTTTAAATACCCTCCACCATTTGGAACGAATTTGGAAATTTTCAAAAAATAAAATCCTTAAAAAATTCTGTTAAAATTTTAAAAATACGGAATATAGCCGTTCTATTGGGGTCTATACGACGGGGACCTACCTAGGCATTGTTTGTCATAAGCCATTGCCATATTCAAATTCGAAACTTGAAATAAACGGTGAATAATGTAGCTAAAATCATCAAAAAAATCGTATATAGGGAGGTAGTGTTATATCGGAGCTGTACGACGACCTGCACCACCATAGACAATTTTCTGTCATAGGCTGTAGCATCCATTACGAAGTTCAAATACGACATCTCAAACAATTTCGGTGGGTATTGTACCTAAACTCGTCAAAATACCGAATATAGGGAGGTACTGATATATGGGGCCTATACGAAGACCTGGACCTGCATAGACAATTTTCTGTCACATACTGTATTTCCCATTACGAACTCTAAATACGCAATTTGAAATAATTCCGGTGAATAATGGCGCTAAAATCATCAAAATACCGAATAAAGGGACTATACGATGATGTGGACCTGCACACACAATTTTCTGTCACAGACTGTATTTCCCATTATGAACTTCAAATACCAAATTTGAAACCATTCCGGTGAATAATGTCGCTAAAATCATCAAAATACCGAATATTGGGTGGTACCGTTATATGGAGGCTATACGACGACGTGGACCTGCACAGACAATTTTCTGTCACAGGCTGTAGTATCCATTACGAGCTTCAAATACCAAATTTGAAACATTTCCGGTTAATAATGTCGCTAAAATCATCAAAATACCGAAAATAGGGAGGCCCCCAAATAACGGTACCCCCCTATATTCGGTATTTTGATGATTTTAGCGACATTATTTACCGGAATCGTTTTAAATTTGGTATTTGAAGTTCGTAATGGATACTGCAGCATAAAACAAGCGCTTTGCCGAGAATGAGCCAAAATACCGCAGAGCAACATTTGGGCAGCGTGTGCCGGTCTCATTGACTCATTGGCCATAATTTGTGTCGAAGATGACCAATTCGAACAAATATAAACTTATTCTAAAATTTCATGCTCTTTCCGACATTTTTTGCTTTCATTCAATAAAATTTAAAAAAAAATGTAAAAATTGTGGCGTTTGACTTTGTTGCGGCATTTTTACCTCACCCTGTATTCTGTGCAAATATATAGACACATTTTGCATTAGAAGAACTCTGCTTTATTTTCATTAAATGTAGCTCCTTTTCTAAATTCCCTGCATATTTTCGTAAAATTTCACTAACTATAGTCGGTTTGGGTTGTGGAAAATTCCAAGTTAAAAGTAGGTCTTGAGTATTGTGTCTAGGATGGTCGGTATTGAAAATGAGATATATCGGTCCACGCTTTGGTATAGTCCCCATATAATGGTACATTCCGATATTCGGTATTTTGATGATATTTGCCACATTTTTTCACGGATTTGTTTGAAAATTGGTATTTGTATTTGTCCTAGTTCGTGTGGCGAAATATTGTATGTATAGGTTCACGTATTGGTATAGCTCCCATATAACGGTACCTCTACATATTCGGTATTTTGAAGATTTTTGCCACATTTCTTTGCGGATTTGTCTAAAAATTGGTATTTGTGTGTCCTAATAGGTTCTAGCTCCGTTGGCGAAACATTGTATATAAAGGATCACGTTTTTATATAGTTTCATATAGCGGTACCTCCCGATATTCGATATTTTGATGATTTTTGCTACATTTGTTGTTGGTCATAATGGGTTCTATTGTTTCCTTTACCCTATGGTGGAGGGTATTAAAAGTTCGGCCAGGCCAAACATAATGTATTTTTACTTGTTATCACTAATATTTCCGAAGACACTATATACCAATAATGCAAGGATTCCAAAAATAATATTTCTCAAATATTTTTAAAAATTTAAAAAAATGCCGAACTTTCCCTACCTATTTTGATACATTCCTTTTTAAAATGTTGAGATTTTGGCTTTTTCAAACTCCAATAATACCTCTACTTTCAAAATTATGACAACACATGGCAATCTTCAATATCTGTTTCGTTTCGTTTCTTATTTTTTTATTTTTCTTTTTGGCTTCTTTTGCTCAAAACCAGTAGCTGCTTAGCTTGCTTGTTAAATCTCTGAACAAAAAAAAATCGCAGCAACAACAAAAAACACTCGACAAGCTTATCAAACATAATCGTATTTGAATATTAAATGTGTGGACTTGGTGGCAATGGAGGTGTATGGATGGATGGTTGGCTCGATGGTTGGTATGGTTTGATTCGTGGTATTTGTATGGAGCAGCAAACCAACAACTTTACATCCCACCAGCCAATGGTGTCTGGTGGGGCATTGTCGATGATGCTACTGATTTTTGGTGTTTTATGATTGAAGAGACTGGCAGGCAAGTTAGGGCCGCTTTTGTTGTTGTTGTTTTTAGGTGTTATTGGTTGCATGAGGTTGGATGGAGAATATAGCAATTTTGGAGATGTTATTTTTTTGTATTTATTTATTTTTTATTGTTTTATTGTTAAGAGTAAAAAATCAATAATTATTTTAAAGTTTTTTTTTTATAAATAGTTTGAACGTAATTTATTAATATTTATTATTAATTATTTTCTCTTTCATTTTATTTTAATAGAAAGAGTTCCTTGATGCACTGTAAATTTTGTGTAAATCATGTCCATCCAACCCGACCCAAGAAATGCATTACCAATGACCTTCTCGATTATTTCTCCGGTTATCTCTAGCATGCTCTTAAATTCCCCCAATAAATTAAAGAGTTTGGAATTGTGGATGAGAGAGAAGGAGAGCAGAAATTAAACCATACTCTTTTCAGATGTGTGTTTTGTTGCACAGTGGCTCATAAAGAGAAAAGGATTTTTCCGTATATTTTTATACCCTCAACCATACATCGTATGGAGGGTATATTAAGTTCGTCATTCCGTTTATAACTGATCGAAATAATAATTTTCGACATAACAAAGTATATATATTTTTGATTAGCGTAAAATGGTGATTTAACCCTGTACGTCCGTCACGCTAGAGTAAAAACGAAAAAAGATAAGTGGCTAAAATCTTGCACAGATTCGTCTTTTGTCTGCAGGCAGGTCAAGTTCGAAGATGTGCTATACCGGTCCACGATATCGTATATACTCCATCTAACGGTACCTCCCAATATACGGTACTTTTATAATTTTAGCGGCATTATTTACCGGAGTTGTTTCAAATTTCGTATTTAGAGTTCGTAATGATAACTACAGTCTATGCCAGAAAATTGTCTATTCAGGTCCAGGTCTTCGCATAGCCCCAATATTCGATATTTTGATTATTTTAGCTACATTATTCAGCGGATTTTTTTCAAGTTTAGTATTTGAATATTTTAGTGGCTTATGATAAAAAGTTCAATATGCAGGTCCCCGTGTTCGTATAGACTCCAATATAAGGGCTGTATTCGGTATTTTTATACCCTCCACCACACTATGGAGGGTATATTAACTTTGTAATTCCGTTTGTAACTCCTCGAAATACTCATTTCAGACCCAACAAAGTATATATATTCTTGAATTCGATTTAGCCATGTGTGTCTGTCTGTTGTAATAACGCTATCTTTCGAACGAATTGAGATAGAAAGCTAAAATTTTGCACACATGTTTATTTTTTTCAGTAGGCAGGGACATGTAGGTCCACGTTTTCATATGGCCCCGATAAAACGGTACCTCCCGATATTCGGTATTTTGATGATTTTAGCGACATTATTAACAGGTATTCAGTATTTTGATGATTTTAGCTTCATTATTTTTGCTTCATTATTAAATTACATATTTAGAGTTCGTAATGGGAACTACAGTCTGTGATGGAAAATTGTCTATGCTGGTCCAGGTCTTCTTATAGGCCCCATATTCCAGTACCTCCCTATATTCGGTATTTTGAGGAGTTTAAGTACAATACCCACCGAAATTGTTTGAGATGTCGTATTTGAAGTTCGTGATGCTACAGCCTGTGGCCTCATTATATTCGATATTTTGGTTATTTTAGCGGATTTTTTTTTCAAGTTTCGTATTTGAATATTGTAGTGGCATATGATAAAAAGCTGTTTATGCAGGTCCACGTCTTCGCATAGACCCAATATAACGGCTGTATTCGGCATTTTTAACTCACGCACATTTTAAGGAAGTACCCAATATAGTCCAAGTAACCAACACATATCATATTTATTTAGGTCCGATACAAAATGGACAATAGTGGTCAATTCCTCCATAGAGTAGGTCAGCATTTTGAATAATCATAGCAGAAGTCAAAATATATTTAAATAATCTAACATTGGTTGAAGGTCGGCAAAACCGACTGACACTTTTTAACTTGTTTAAGGACTGTTTTTTAGCCAATTCTGCCATATAACCTTCTCGAATGTAAAATTTAATAAAATCTTGGACCCACATAATACACAAGTCCAAGTTCGTGATGTGCCAAGTGGCGCCCAATGTGGGTCAGATACTCAAATTTAGATGAAAATTTATTTATTTTATTGTCCAAACTAAAATTGTTTGACGTAAATCTTTTTGGCACATTAGTTTGCATTGTATCTAGGATGGTTGGCATTGAAAATGAGATATATCGGTCGACGTTTTGTAACGGTTCCTCTTGATATTCGCTATTTTTAAGGTTTTAGCAATGTTTTTCCACGGATTTGTCCAAAAATTGGTATTTGTAGTTCGTAATGGGGTTCTAGCTCCGGTGGCGAAACGTTGTATATATAGGTCCTCGTTTTCGCATAGTCCCCATATAAGGATACCTACCGATATTCGGTATTTTGATGATTTTTTGCCACATTTTCTAACGGATTTGTCTGAAAATTGATATTTGTAGTTCGTTATGGGTTTTAGCTCCGGTGGGGGAACATTGTATACATTGGTTCACTTTTTCGTATTTTCCCCATATAAGGGTACCTCCTGAAATTCTGTATTTTAATTATTTTTGCCACTTTTTATCCACGGATTTGTCTACAAATTGGTATGTTTAGTTCGCAATGGTTTCTAGGTCCGGTGGCAGAACTTTAAATCTACGTCCACGTTTTCCTATATCGCACATATAACGTTTTTTTCGGATGTTCGGTATTTAGATGATTTAAGCCACCTTTTCTAATAGATTTGTTTGAAATTTGGAATTTGTACATTCTAATAGGTTCCACAACCGGTGTCAGAACATTTTCCATTTTTCCACATTTTCTAATAAATTTGTGTGTAATTTGGTATTTGTACTTTATAATGGGTTCTACAACTGGTGTCAAAACATTGTCCATATTGGTCCTAGTCGTCCTAGTCACATTTACTCACGTATTTTTTTAATTTGGTATTTAAGACCCACAACAGATTACTATCGTTGTAGTATAAAATTGTCTATATAGTCTCTCGTTTTAGTATGGCCACCATATAATGGCTCCAGCCATTCTCCTACCGATCTTACTGATGTTTGTAGTTTAAAGTGGAACACGTTTGAATCCAGATTATATTATATAAAAATGTTATTTTTTTGCCGAATGGCGGGGGGTATTAGAAGTTTCCGGCCCGGCCGAACTTAATGTCTTTTTGCTTGTTTGTTATATTTCCTTTATGCCAAATAAATGCAAAATATTATTTCAAAGTTATTTAGCAACTTCTGAGCCACTGTGCCTTTCCAGAAAGTTCATTTCTATTTCATTAGGCAAAGAAGGCAGCAAAACCTTTTTGTTTTCTCTTTTAAAACAACTTTTTCTCTTACAAAAGCAAATATGAGGACCCTGTTAACCCCACTTCTTTTATATTCTCCTTGAAATCCAAAGGAAATAAAAGTATTACCATAAAAATTCCCCAATTTCTTCCATGATTTTTAAAGAGAATATCTCTTATAACCCATTGCATCGATTGCATTTCTCTTATCTCTCCTCTCTTTGGTTGGTTGTTTGTATGCACCAAGGTCTTTAAGGTCCATGTCGATGCATGTTTGTGGTATCATTGTGTTTTTATGAATGAAGCTGCAAAAATTTGCAAAGCGCCTTATGCGAATGGGATGGACATGGTTTCTGGCTCTCTTTTCAGAGAGAGAGAGAGAGAGAGAGAGAGAGAGAGAGATAGGAAAGCCAGACAAACTGAAATTCGTTTCTTTTCATTTCATTTTCTTTGAATTTCCATTTAATTTTTTTTTCTTTTCATTATGAATTAATTCTCTCCTCTCTTCTCTCCTTGAAGCAACCCATTTCTCTTTATTGTTGGGGGGTTTGTAATGGGGGCCAATTTTGCAATGATAGTCGTTGTCTCTCTCTCTCTCTCTGTTTAGCCTTCACAAGAAATTCACGTACATGTATTTGTTTGCTGCTGCTTTTTTCTTTCTTAAACTGGCACATTTATCAAGGAAATGCAAAATAAACAACAACAACACCATCAACGTTGTTTGTTAGGAGGCAAACCAGCAACCGGCTGACATGGGGCGATATATTCAGCAAAAAAAATATAAAAAAAAGTGTTTTGATGGTCAAGGAAATCCCCAATAAACCATGTGAGCAAAAAAAAACAACGACGAACAAGAATAATGAACACACATACTCTCACACACATATATATTTATATATGTATGTATGTTGCATGTTTGCTTGAATGAAAAGAGTTTTGCTTAGGTGGGGAGGAAGTATGTGATTTGTATCTATTTCCGGTAAAAGGTTGTTGTTTGTTTGTTCAGTTCTTTTTTTTTCAATTTGGGCAATTGGAAATTTTTAATGACTATTTAGCGGTAATTGGTAAAATTTGTTGTTGTTTTTTTATTTAATTTTTAGGTGATGAAATTTTGTCAAAAAATCTATTTAATTATTGAGTCATTTTCTATTCAGAATATTGGTCATTAACATTCTAACATTCTTCTAGTTGGAAATTTTTGATGACAAACAATTTAGCGATAATTGGTAATATTTGTTGTTGTTGTTTTCATTTTCGTTGATGAAATTTTGATAAAAAAAAGTCTATTTAATTTTTAAAACATTTTCTATTCAGAACACTATTAGGCATTAATATAGGGACTTCATTTTGGCGCCACGATTGGATATTTTTGCTGACAAACTATTTAGCGGTAATTGGTAATATTTGTTGTTGTTGTTGTTTTCATTTTCGGTGATGAAATTTTGCTAAAAAAATTTATTTAATTTTTAAAACAATTTCTATTCAGAACACTATTAGGCATTAATATAGGGACTTCATTTGGGCGCCACGCTTTATGTGATCTATGAGTTGGGACAGATTACGGTTTGGCAGATGTAAGCGATTGATTATTCGTGATATATTCCAAACAAAAACATAATATGTCCAAAGTCTTCTATCATAAAATGCATGGCGCCCAAATGGAGACTCCATTTTAAAGCCTGGAAAAAAAGATGGAATCCAAGTCAAAAACTTAAAAAAACACTTAACTTCTCGTTGGATATCATAGTCAAAACGTCGGGAATTCGATTTCATTTGGGCCCCATGTTTTTAGATTTTTTTGATAATTTGACTTCATTTGGGTCCACGTTTTTCCTATTTTTTTATAACCTTCAAAAAATAGTGGCGCCCGAATGGATGCCCTATCGTAATGCGTTTTTTCAGATTTTTTCATAACCTCCAAATTTTTAATTTAACCGATTTTTTTTAATTTGACTTTATTTGGGTCCACGTTTTTCAGATTTTTTTATAACCTCCAAAAAACCGTGGCGCCCGAATAGAGGCCCTATCATAATGCGTTTTTCCGCCTTTTTCATAACCTCCAAAAAACCGTGGCGCCCAAATGGAGGCCCTATGGTAATGCCTGGGGAAATGGATGGAAACTAAATCAAAACTTAAAAAAAAGTCCTCAACGTCTCCTTGGACACCCTTGTTACAACGTTGGGAATTTGACTTCATTTGGGCGCCACTTTGAATATGATCTGCATAGCTAGTTGTCGCTCAATGGTTTTATACCCTCCATCATATACAGTATGGAGGGTATATTAAGTTCGTCATTCCGTTTGAAACTAATCGCATTAATAATTTTAAACCTAACAAATTATATACAGGGTGAGATAAAAAAAATTTGCAACAAAGTCAAAGGCCATAATTTTTAATTTCTTTTTGAATTTTTTTGAATGAAAACAAAAAATGTTGGAAATAGCATCAAATTTTAGAATAAGTTTAGATTTGTTCGAATTGGTCACCTTTGGCACGAATTATGGCCTTCAAACGGCCAATGAAACCATCACACGCTGCCCGAATATTGCTCTGCGGTATTTTGGCCCATTCCCGGCGAAGCGCTTGCTTGAGGTGATCGACACTTTGGTATTTTTTAGTGCCAACCTTGCTTTCCAAAATACTCCTGACACAATGGTCCAACGGATTGTTATCTGGAGATTTTGGTGACCATTGTAAGCTGAAAATGAAGCGAGGAATCTCATTTTCTAACCATTCTTGGGTGGCGCGTCCTGAGTGTGATTGTGCTGAGTCCTGTTGGAATGTCAAGGTCTGCGGCCAAAATGTTTGCCTGCCCAAGGCTTTGATACAACCTCCAGAATATTTTCGCCATAATATTCGGCATTTATTCTGATGCCACAATCGATTAATACGAGCGGAGAGCGACCACCGGCCGTTAATGGCGGCCCACACCATCACCATGGCCGGCGCTTGAGTTGTGGTGGCCAACTGAAGGTGCACAGCTTGAGCTGACCTCTTTGGCAAGTAACCACGATCATTTTGTTTGTTTACAAACTGCTGGACAACGAATGTTTTTCTCATCGAAGAAAACCAAATTCCAAATTCGGCAGTTCATGACTTTCGGCCAAGCGAAGCAACTCTTTAGCTCTTTTTAGTTTATTTTCTTTCTGTTGCGGTGTAAGTTCTTGTGCTTTTTGGAATTTCAATGGTTTTACCCCGAGCTCTTTTTTCAATATTTGCCGAATGGAATATTGAGATTTGTTCATCTCACGAGCCATTTTTCGGCCAATACGACGCGGGTTTCGATCAAGTCGCTTCTTTACTTTTAGAAGCATTCCTGCTGATGTTGCTGTTTTCTTCCATCCACTTCCTTGACACCGAGCTACGCTACCATTATCACGGTAATGAGCGATTGTAGGAGACACAAAAGATTTATTCACATTTAAATGCTGGAGTGCTCTAACGATAGCCCCTGGTGGTTTTCCAGCTAAATATAAAGAAATCACACTATCACGCGTGATTTCCGTCACGAATAACTTTTTTTCTGGAAAATTCTCCGCAAAATGCTTTTGTACGCTTGTAAACAATATAATGAGCTGTCACTAGAATAATTTAAACAGCTGTCGGACAAGTGGCTTAGAAATGACAGCAGTATGAAGTTGGTTTCAGTTTATTCATCTCACCCTTTATATGATATGAATGGAGTATTTACAGAAATAATCTCCCTAAGAAGCTTTTGAAGACCAGACAAGACTTTAAAGGGGTACTGAAAAAAGACAAGGTGTCTACATAGGGCGAACCTCAATATTCGTGACGTGGAATCGATTTTCATTTCGTCATAGATGTTTTTTCATCTTCCAACCCGTAGAAGCTTATCCTGCCTCACAGAAGCTTGCTTTTAATGTTCAATACAGAAACTTCTCGGATTTCCTCGTCGGATTTCCAAACCCACTTTTGATTCTACGGCTACTCCATGCCAACTGACAGTCAACAAAGAATTATTTTAGATTACCTGTTAACCAGAAAAGAATCCCTAAAGTCGGAAGTGCTTTTTTTGGTTTGAGAAGTTAGAGTCTTTGGACCTTTACAAAGCTTAAACTGAGGACCAAAGGAAGTCTCCATGGCACACCATATCTACAGTCCTTGTGGGCGCTATAGACATGGGTCAGATGGGATACTTTTTAGCCTGCCTCTTTGTGAGGTATCGAAAGGAGATCTCGATTACAAAGCGATATGGAATTATGGGGTTCTTTGGACATGTCTTTAGACGGGTTTCTATTTGAAGTCGGCCAAATTGAGACTATTTTTGCAGTTAGAGTATTGAATCAATTAGACACCACCCTGAAATGGCCCCATAGACAACCCAAGAGTGTCTATAGGCGATCAATGGAGTCAGAAAGGACACCACATACAGTCAGAGGGTTTCCTTTTTAGCTGTACAGAAGGCAGTCTTTATAGGCTTTCAGAAGGGAGGCACCATACACGATCCAAATGAGAGCTCGTTATGACAGAGAATTCTGTTTTTCGTACCCATGGTCTGGTCTATAGAAGTTCACAAATGAATAAATTTAGATCACCCCATAAATTTCTCCGATTCACTGTATGCAATCTTAATTCGGAAGCTATAGACGATTTGGGGAGAGTCCTCTTAGACGAGAAGGTATCAATAGACGACATTTTTTACAGTTTTTAAGTTAACTAGAAGACAGGCTCTATTGATAATCGGGAGGGCAGTACGCCTATGAGTGGTTATAATTTTCTATAGATGGTTAGTATAGAGTTCCTGTGCGGAACAGGAACGCCAGCAAGGAGCCGGAAAAGAATATATTTACCTATCCCTTATACTTTATCCTCCAGCCTCAGAGCTGGTATAATCTATAGACTGTTAAATGATATAGGGGGGTTGAAGTATTTCTTTAGAGAACCGCAATGAAGCCTCCATAAACAATCAGAACTAGGTCCTATTAAATACAAAATTTAGTCCTATAAAATTCCAACGGCGGACTCCATCGAAGAGGACCCTCAAAGACGACACTTGACATTTCTACTTTCCGAAAAAAGAAAGCGTAGACTTCAAAATTGTCCAATAGAAAGGCCAACCATTTACTGAGGAAACGGAAATTCAGAATTCCCAGGCTCCTTTTGCAATTCTAAACATTTTCAAATTTACCTTGAAATATTTCAAAATCCATTTCTAATAACATCTCTCACACTACGCTATCCATTCCTTCTTTTTTTTCATCCTCTCTCTAAAATTTTGCAGATCAATTGAAATCCATTTCTAAGATCTTCAGAACAAGAACACTTTATCATTCCCTCATTATCGTCGACTGCTATGGCATGGCTCTCTCTTTCTACATCGCTCATTTACTCAATTCAAATGTTCTTTCACTTCCCATTCATCAGTCCGTCCGACCGTCCGTCCGTTCCTTCATTTCATTCATTGAATCGATTCAAACGTTTACAAATTCCCATTAATTCAAATTCATTCATTCATTATGAGTTTTGGTTGTGGTTGTTGCTGTTCTTCTTCGGTAGCGTAGAGTGGAGTGAAGTGTTGTATAGACAACAACAACAACGGCAGTCAGCCCGACGAGTATCTCAAAATACGTGCCTACGTATATCCGGTGGTCTCATATTTCGCAAGCGAAAGCAAAACAAACGTGTCTGTTTACCGTCGGTCGTTCGTTCGGTTGGTTCGTTCATTTGTTCGTTTGGTCGGTAGTACCGCTGCTATTATTTTACTCTGCAGCTATGATGGCTTTTCACGCTGCAAGTGCGGCGGTATGGTTAATGTATGAAAGACATACACAGATACATATATTTATATGGGCGTATGTCGGTATGTGTGCAGTAATTCATAAAAAATACACAAAACTAATATGGTCTTAGATATAAACACTTACGCTATGCGAATGCCAGCATATAATTTTAGAAGTTTTGGAAATTGTCACGGTCCCTAGAAATTGGAAGCCTCCCATGAGAAGACCTCCAGCAGGTCTTCTATGAGGGAAGACCTCCAGCAGGTCTTCTATGAGGGAAGACCTCCAGCAGGTCTTCTATGAGAGAAGACCTCCAGCAGGTCTTCTATGAGAGAAGACCTCCAGCAGGTCTTCTATGAGAGAAGACCTCCAGCAGGTCTTCTATGAGGAGACCTCCAGAAGTCTTCTTTGATAAGACCTCCAGCAGGCCTTCTACGAGAAGACCTCCAGCAGGTCTTCTATGAGAAGAGCTCCAGCAGGTCTTCTATGAGAAGACCTACAGCAGGTCTTCTATGAGAAGACCTACAGCAGGTCTTCTTTGAGAAGACCGCCTGGTCTTCTTTGAGAAGACCTCCAGCAGGTCTTCTATGAGAAGACCTCCAGCAGGTCTTCTATTAAAAGATCTCCAGGTCTTCTATTAAAAGACCTCCAGGTCTTCTGTGAGAAGACCTCCAGGTCTTCTATGAGAGAAGACCTCCAGGTCTTCTATGAGTGAAGATCTCCAGGTCTTCTTAGAGTGAAGACCTCAAGGTCTTCTATGAGAGGACCTCTAGGTGTTCTATGGAAGAACTCTTGGTCTTCTATGAGAAGACCTTAAGGTCTTCGATGAGAAGACCCTAAGCTTTTCGATGAGAAGACCTTAAGCTCTTCGATGAGAAGACCTCCAGGTCTTCTATGAGAAGATCTCCAGGTATTTTATGATAAGACCTCCAGGTCTTCTATGAGAAGACCTCCTGGTCTTCTATGAAAGGACCACCTTGTCTTCTACGAGAAGACCACCTGGTCTTTTATGAGAAGACCACCTGGTCTTTTATGAGAAGACCACCTGGTCTTTTATGAGAAGACCACCTGGTCTTTTGTGACCAGACCACCTGTTCTTCTATGAGAGAAGACCTCCAGGTCTTCTATGAGAAGAACTCCTCCAGGTCTTCCATGAGATGATCACCAGGTCTTCCATGAGATGACCACCAGGTCTTCCATGAGATGACCACCAGGTCTTCCATGAGATGACCACCAAGTCTTCCATGAGATGACCACCAGGTCTTCCATGAGATGACCACCAGGTCTTCTATGAGAAGACCACCAGGTCTTCTATGAGAGAAGACCTCCAGGTCTTCTATTAGAGAAGACCTCCTCCAGGTCTTCTATTAGAGAAGACAACCTCCAGGTCTTCTATTAGAGAAGACCTCCTCTAGGTCTTCTATTAGAGAAGACCTCCTCCAGGTCTTCTATTAGAGAAGACCTCCAGATCTTCTATGCGAGAAGACCTCCAGATCTTCTATGCGAGAAGACCTCCAGGTCTTCTATGAGAGAACACCTCCAGGTCTTCTATGAGAGAAGACCTCCAGGTCTTCTATGAGTGAAGATCTCCAGGTCTTCTTTGAGTGAAGACCTCAAGGTCTTCTATGAGAGGACCTCTAGGTGTTCTATGGAAGAACTCTAAGTCTTCTATGAAAAGACCTTAAGGTCTTCGATGAGAAGACCCGAAGCTTTTCGATGAGAAGACCTTAAGCTCTTCGATGAGAAGACCTCCAGGTCTTCTATGAGAAGATCTCCAGGTATTTTATGATAAGACCTCCAGGTCTTCGATGAGAAGACCTCCAGGTCTTCTATGAGAAGACCTCCTGGTCTTCTATGAAAAGACCACCTTGTCTTCTACGAGAAGACCACCTGGTCTTTTATGAGAAGACCACCTGGTCTTTTGTGACCAGACCACCTGTTCTCTTTGAGAAGACCTCTAGGTCTTCTATGGAAGACCTCCAGGTCTTCTTTGAGAAGACCCCTAGGTCTTCTATGGAAGGCCTCCAAGTCTTCTTTGAGAAGACCTCTAGATCTTCTATGAGAAGACCTTCAGATCTTCTATGACAGGACCTCCAGGGCTTCTATGAGAAGACCTTCAGGTATTTTATGAGAAGACCTACAGGTCTTCTATGAGAAGACCTCCAGGTCTTCGATGAGAAGACCTCCTCCAGGCCTTCTATTAGAGAAGATCTCCAGGTCTTTTATGAGAAGACCTCCAGATGGCATTCTATGAGAAGATCTCCAGGTGGTATTCTATGAGAAGACCTCCAGGTGGTTTTCTGTGAGAAGACCTCCAGGTGGTCTTCTATGAGAAGACCTCCGGGCGGTTTTCTATGAGAAGACCTCCAGGCGGTTTTCTATGAGAAGACCTTCAGGCGGTCTTCTATGAGAAGACCTCCAGGCGGCCTTCTATGAGAGAAGACCTCTAGGTCTTCTTTGAGAGATGACCTCTAGGTCTTCTATGAGAGAGGACCTCTAGGTCTTCTATGAGAGAGGACCTGGTCTACTATGAGAGAGGACCTGGTCTACTATGAGAAGACCTCCAGACCTTCTATGAGAAGACCTCCAGGTCTTCTATGAGAAAACCTCCAGGTCTTCTCATAGAAAGCCTGGCTGTCTTCTCATAGAAGATGACCTTCTCATAGAAGACCAGGAGGCCTACTCATCGAAGAACTGCTGAAAGAACTGAGAAGACCTCCAGTCTATGAAAAGACCTCCAGGTCTTTTATGAGAAGACCTCCAGGTCTTCTATGAGAAGACCTCCAGGTCATGAGAAGACCTCAAGGTCTTCCATGAGAAGACCTCAAGGTCTTCTATGAGCGGACCTCCAGGTGGTCTTCTATGAGAGGACCTCCAGGTGGTCTTCTATGAGAGGACCTCCAGGTGGTCTTCTATGAGAAGACCTCCAGGTGGTCTTCTATGAGAGACCTCCGGGCGGTTTTCTGTGAGAAGACTTCCAGGCGGTTTTCTATGAGAAGACCTTCAGGCGGTCTTCTATGAGAAGACCTGGAGGTTTTCTCATAGAAGACCTGGAGGTCTTCTCATAGAAGGTCTGGAGGTCTTCTCATAGTAGACCAGGTCCTCTCTCATAGTAGACCAGGTCCTCTCTCATAGTAGACCAGGTCCTCTCTCATAGAAGACCTAGAGGTCATCTCTCAAAGAAGACCTAGAGGTCTTCTCTCATAGTAGACCGCCTGGAGGTCTTCTCATAGAAGAAGGAGAACTCCAAGTCTTTTATGAGAAGACCTCAGGGTCCTCTATTAGAAGACCTCCAGGTTTGCTATGAAAAGACATACAGGTCTTCTTTGAGAAGACCTCAAGGATTTAACTCTGCTGCCGCATTCGTTTGCTAGCATTTCTGCTCTATCGTAAAAAAAAATCTTTGGAGAGGGTTAGTCAAACATCTAAATGTTTAGTTTATAAAATGTAAAGCATACACGAGTTTGCGATCGGCCATCTAACTGTAGATCAAGTTTTGTTTTTTGTTAATCCGAATTCGACACCCGCCCACACGGCAGGCCAAACAAACGATCGCTTGAATGAAATGCTTTGCGAAAAAAAAAAAACTGAACTTAACGCCTCTTTAAACATTTGAAAAATGAATTGTTGCTATTTTTTGTTGTTGTTATTATTGCTGTTGTTGTTTATCTATTTGAGTATTTTTTTATAATTTGTTTTTTGTTTATAGTGGAGAAATCAATTAATTGCCTCCACACACATACAGAGGTACTTTTCCTTTGCTCAGTTTTCCATTAAATTGGATTGAAGAAAAATCCGTAGGTTTTGATGAAAATGTTTGTTTGGGAAATATTTGTGTTCATTACCAGTTTTGAATATTTGAGATATTTGTATATTCGTTTATGGATGAAAAAAACGGATAACTACTCAAAAAAGGGGTCTAGAGGTTAGGTAATAAAATATTTCTCTTTAAACTAAAATAAAGCCTTTATATGAGTTTGCTTAGGAAAACGATGAGGAAGAATCCTCTCGATTTCTTGTAAGGGAGGGAGTTTCAATAAATATGTCATTTTATGCCAAATAGGGTTTTAAATTATATCAGGGCCACTTTTTTGGAAGAGATGTTTATATATTCTCTTTCAAAATACAAAATTTCTTCGTATGAAGTTCTTGAAAAACTCTGTAAAAATTTACGATTTTTGGCCAAGAATTTGGTTATAAAAAGTTTGGATTTTCGTGGACTGTCATTAATCATTTTTCCGACTGCATATACAGGGTGAGATGAAAAAAACTGCAACCAGCTTCAGACTTCTGTCATTTCTAAGCCACTCGTCCGACAGCTGTTCAAATTATTCCAGTGACAGCTCATTACATTGTTTACAAACGTACAAAAGCATTTTGGTGAGATTTTCCAGAAAGAAGTTATTCGTGATGGAATGGAATTCAAGCGTGATACTGCGATTTCTTTATATTTGGCTGGAAAACCAGGAAAGTGGCTATACTTAGAGTACACCATCATTTAAATGTGAATAAATCTTTTGTGTCTCCTGCCATCGCTCATTACGGTGATATTGGTACCACCGCACCACCCAAGAATGGTTACAAAATGAGGTTCCTCGCTTCATTTCCAGCGCACAATTGCCACCAAAATCTCCGGATACCAATCCATTGGACTATTGTGTCTGGAGTATTTTGGAAAGCAAGGTTGGCACTAAAAAATACCAAAGTTTCGATCACCTCAAGCAAGCGCTTCGCCGGAAATGGACCAAAATACCGCAGAGCAACATTTGGGCAGTGTTTGACGGTTTCATTGGCCGTTTGAAGGCCATAATTCGTGCCAAAGGTGACCAACTTCGAACTAATCTAAACTCATTCTGAAATTTTAAGCTATTTCCGACATTTTTTTGCTTTCATTCAATAAAATTAAAAAAACCAGTAAGGAAAGCTCAAAAGTCGGGCGGGGCCGACTATATGATACCCTACACCACTATGCATATTTAGTAGAGCTCTCGTAAAAAGGTTTATACAGGGCATTTCAGAGCTCTATGAGAAATCGGATGAAGATATATATGAGAGCTATATCCAAATCTGAACCGATTTCGATAAAATTTAAAACAGCTATTCCTGTGCTCCATCTAATACTTGGTACCAAATATCACGGTTGTAGAGTGAATATTACGAATGTATGGGACTAAAACTCTAAATCGGATGAAACATATATATGGTTGCTATATCTATATCTGAACCGATTTTAACTAAATTTTATATACTTGCTTCTAGGCTGAATTTGGTCCGATGTACTAAAATTCAGTCCATTTGGACTTATATTGGCCATTTGGTGCACAATTAATCCGAAATCGGATGAAGATATATATGGGAGCTATATCCAAATCTGAACCGATTTCGATAAAATTTAAAACAGCTATTCCTGTGCTCCATCTAATACTTGGTACCAAATACCACGGTTGTGGAGTGCATAGTAGGAATGTGAGGGACTTAAAGATCAAATCGAATGAAAGATATATATGGGAGCTATAGTTATATCTGAACCGATTTTCTCCAAATTTGATATACTTGCTTCTAGGCCGAACTCGGTTGGGTGTGCCAAAATTCAGGTAATTTGGACTGATAGTGGACATTTGGTGCACATTTAACCCGAAATCGGATGAAGATATATATGGGAGCTATAGCTGTTTCTGAACCGATTTTCTCCAAATTTGTTGTATTTGCTTTAAGGCTAATCTTGGTCACATGTGCCAAAATTCGGGCCATTTGGACTTATATTGGCCATTTGGTGCACAATTAATCCCAAATCGGATGAAGATATATATGGGAGCTATATCCAAATCTGAACCGATTTCGATAAAATTTAAAACAGCTATTCCTGTGCTCCATCTAATACTTGGTACCAAATATCACGGTTGTGGAGTGCATAGTAGGAATGTGAGGGACTTAAAGATCAAATCGGATGAAAGATATATATGGGAGCTATAGTTATATCTGAACCGATTTTCTCCAAATTTGATATACTTGCTTCTAGGCCGAACTCGGTTGGGTGTGCCAAAATTAAGGTAATTTGGACTGATAGTGGATATTTGGTGCACATTTAACCCGAAATCGGATGAAGATATATATGGGAGCTATATCTAAATTTGATCCGATTCTCACCAATTTCAATAGGGTTCGTCCTTGGGCCAAAAAAATATTGTTTGGAAAATTTCATCTCAATCGGATAATAAATGCGACCTGCATTTTGTTCACAAGAATACATGGACAGACGGACAGACGGACGGACGGACGGACGGACAGACGGACTGACGGACTGACATGCATAAATCGACTCAGAAAGTGATTCTATGAAGGTTCTCAAAAGTAACTATGGGTCTATCTCGTTTCCTTCTCCATGTTACAAACAAATGCACAAAGACATAATACCCTTACCACTATGTGGTGTAGGGTATAAAAATATGAAAATTATGTCGTTTGACTTTGTTGCAGTTTTTATACCCTCCACCATACTATGGAGGGTATATTAACATTGTCATTTCGTTTGTAACTCCTCGAAATACTCATGTCAGACCCAACAAAGTATATATATATATTCTTGATCAGCGTAAAATTCTAAGTCGATTTAGCCATGTCCGTCTGTCTGTTGTAATCACGCTATCTTTCGAACGAATTGAGATTGAAGGCTAACATTTTGCACACGTGTTTATTCTTCCAGTAGGCAGGTTATTCGAATTGTTTCAAATTTGGTATTTGAGATTCGTAATGGATGCTACAGCCTTTGGCAGAAAATTGTCTGCGCAGGTCCACGTCTTCCTAGAGCGCTACCTCTCAACGGTACCTCCCAAAATTCGGTATTTTGATGATTTTAGCGCCATTATTCACCGGAATTGTTTCAAATTACGTATTTAGAGTTCGTAATGGGAACCACAGTCTGTGACAGAAAATTGTCTATGCAGGTCCAGGTCTTCGTATAGGCCCCAACCTGAACTGAAAAAACTGAAAAATTTCCTGATTTTGCAGTAGCTCTACAGGTCGCAATTATAGACCAATCGAAGCAGAAGTTAGCACGGGGCTATAGCTTAGGATTGGGCAAAAGCCTTCCAATTTTGGTGATCATCGGGTAATATTTAGTGGTTGAAACCATACCTTAACATTTGTGTTAAAAAAAATCGAATTTTCCATTAAACCGCGAATATTCTTAATTCCGTCGAAATCACAAATAGACGAACAGGTCAATTCTGACCGTTACGAAGATGTCAATAGTAAATATATCGGATATATATATATATATATATATATATATATATTGCGAAATATATACAATATTTATATACAAAGGATGCGAATGTTAGCTAGAATGCTTATATCTCAAGAATGGCTGCAGCGATTTTAACAAAATTTCTCAATTCACAATGCCCTCTTGGCATAAAAGTAAAAAATCTAAAAAAAAAAAACGCATAAAACATGCCAATAATGATGTTAATATAGATTTTGTAGTGTTTTGTGATTTTTTTTTTTATTTTTTCATATTTTTTATCGCATGCGATTTTTTCAATTTGACATATAATATTGAAGTAAATATTTTGTAATATATTTTCACCTTACAACACAGGTTGGGGTTATTACATTACAAATTTTCACAAGGGTAGGTTTAGGCCCAGAACGGCTAGGTCTATTGTTTTCAAAGATGTCCGCAATATATTTAGGGGTTGAAATGGACCAACAACTAAAAATGTTCCTGATTTTGCATCCGTTAGAAAGGTCACAAATATAAACCAAAGGACACGAAATCTCGCATGAAGTTCGAATTTAGGACAGCGGGTAGAATGTACCACTACTTTCTGGCTCTTTTATGCTGATTTCATTGAGGTCCCAAAAGCAGAGGGACCTCTTGCTTTTGGAGATGATCGCAAAATATTTAGCGATTCTGATGAACCCAAAACAGAAAAAATTTCCTCATCAAACAATTGAAGTCAATCGACACGCCTGAAGAGAAGAGAGTTAAGGACAGGTAAGGAGTCTAGCATTTTGGATTGCGATTGGATTATATTTAGCTGTAAAATGGACCACAACAACTAACAGCACGACGGAGTGCGTAAATATTGGGCAAATATAACTGGTCAAAATGCTAAGTGTAATATCTTGGCAGTGCTCCGTGACATAATTTAAAAAGCGAACTCTTCCAAAAATTAGTTTGGACATATAGGGGCTTCTAACATATTGTAGTGTTGTAGGGTATCACAAGGTATCGGTCCCGCACGCCTCTAGCTTTTGCTTACTAGTTATTACTACTTTTCCGGGTCCATACAAATTTAAAAAATAAAAAAATATCTTACATTTGAAGTCCTTCGGAGAAATAAAAAATTAAAAATCCATGATTTTTTCAGGAGGTCCTTACAATTTATTTTTTAAAAATCCATGAGTTTTAACTATGAAGCCATTGGGAAAATCTACCACTTTTGAACAGAACATTTGGTTTGGTGTGTGTTTACTAAAAAGCTTTTTGCAAAATATTTGCAATTTTTGGCCAGGATGTCCTTGTCCAGGAAATCCTTGCAGTAAATTTTAAATAAAATCCATGATTTTTTAAAATGAAAAAGTCCTTCAAGTACTTTTTCATTTTAAAAAAAAAAATATTATTAAAAATTCATAATTAATTGTTTTGAAATCCTCGAAAATATATTTTAAACCAGTAAAGAATGTCCTAAAGTCGGGCGGGGCCTATTTTATGATACCCTACACCACTTTGCTAATTTAGTTGAGCTTCACTTAATAATTAAAAGTTTTTATGGGAGAATTCAATCATACACGCTAGGATTATAATTATAATTTAAGAGTCAAAGGACTAAATATGCCGAAGCATTTGTATCTTTTAAATTCGGACTTGTATTGCCCATTTGGTGCAAAATTAATTTGAAATCAGATAAAGATATATATGGGAGCTATATCTAAATCTGAACCGATCTCGATAAAATTTGGCAAAGATATTTCTGAGCTATATTTGATATATTTCCCTGAATATCGTTGTTTCGGAGTGCATATTACGGCTGTGGGTAATAAATACAACAAATCAGATGAACAATATATATGGGAGCTATAACTATATCTGAACCGATCTTCACCAAATTTGGCATACTACCTTCTAGACTCAATTCGGTCGTATGTGCCAAATTCCATCTCATTTGGACAAAAATGTTGTTTGCAAAATTTCATCTCAATCGGATAATAAATGCGACCTGCATTTTGTTCACAAGAATACATGGACAGACGGACGGACGGACAGACGGACGGACAGACGGACTGAAATGCATAAATCAACTCAGAAAGTGATTCTATGCAGATCATCAAAAGGAACTATGGGTCTATCTCGTTTCCTTTTGCCTGTTACAAACAAATGCACAAAGACATAATACCCTGACCACCTTGTGGTGTAGGGTATAAAAATGCACGCTTCTTGTCCAAAAATCTTTTTTTAAAATTCCCAAATTAATGTTTGAGAATCGTATTAAGATTAAAAAGCTCTACTAAGTCTGTGTCGAGTCAAAAAAGTTGTTTTTTTGTGGGGATGTAGCAGAGATATGTTCAAATGTTTTGGAGCAACGCGGAAGCAACATTTTTAGTAACAAGGATCACAGATTTTAAATATTCCGTGTTGATCCGAAAACATGTGCTCTTATCTCTTGCTACATCCCAACAAAAATGCAAATTTTTGACTAAAATTTTGAAATTAAAAAAAAAAAAATCTTCTAAATCATAAAAATTGAATTGGTCATCATATTTTCTAACATAAATCGATTTGTTTCCCTTCATTGGAGTTCATTAAAGACTTGAGCGAAACGAACTTGAAATTTTCCTCCCATTTTTTGTGCTCACCAGCTTCTGAATTTAGCATTTTTAGTTATTATGCAAAACAAAATGCTTAATCCCTTCAATTCACTTAAGCGACACGTCTTTCGTGATCTTGCCAACGGCAAGGAGATGAAAAAGAAACAATGATTTCGAATTTGCTATAGACAAAAACCCCAACTCGAATTCTAGAATCATATGCGCCTGTGCATATGCGCCTGTGCGTACCGTCAACAAAGAGCAAAGATATTACTATGCTGCTGCGTAATTCGGTTGCTACATGCAGGAGCACTAAAGAGGCCGTCGGAGGCGCACAATAGCTGAGATTGTTATTTTTCCAAAGTACCTCATTAGGATTTGCATCACGTTTTTCGGTTCTCTTCTTCCTCTTCTTCGACTTCTTCGGTTGGTAAATGTTGCCGCTATTTGCCACCGGATTACACCTCCTCGCCACCAACACCACGTGTGTGATGTGCCATAAAAAAAATCAGAAGAAGCAGAAGAGAAGCCGAGAGGAAGTTATTAACACCGCTCCCACAGCTGCCTGCAAAAGGCAGGCTTCTTGGCCGGCCAGCTATTATTCTAAACACGCCACTTATTAGGAATTTTAAAGTTCCATTGATTTCGTAGAAGTAATGAAAATTATTCAAAGGTGTTGTTGTTATTGGTTTTTTTTTAATAATTATTTGGAAGTGTTTATTGATGTTTATTGCTGTTTATTGTTTTTTTTTGTTTGTTTAGTTTTGTAACGGAAATTGAACATTAAAGGCTTGAATAACAGGTTGTGCTATCAAGTTTGGATGTCGGCAAGGGTAAATGAAGAAAGCGATTTCCTCTTGCCTAGAATATTCTAGAATTCGAAAGTCTTGTGGTTTTAAAGGTTTTTAACCTCAACTCAATCTCTATATGAATAAAAATATTCGATTAAATTAAAACGAAGGCTGTAATAGCCATTAGGACCTTAAAATACAAAATTTAAAACCATTCCGCTGAATAATCTCGCAAATATCATCAAAGTACCGAAAAAAGGAGTGGTATCGTTATATGGGAGCTATACGAAGACGTGGACCTGCATAGACATTTTTCGTCATAGGTTAAGGTATTCATTACGAACTTCAAACAAGAAATTTAAAACAACTCCGGATAATATTGTCGCTAAAATTATTAAAATACCGAATATCGGGAGGTATTATTATATGGTGGCTATACGAAGACGTGGACCTGCAGTACCCTTTACGAACTTTAATTACGAAATTCTAAACAATTCTATGATGTTGTTAAAATCATAAAAATACCGAATATTGAGAGTTACCCTTACATGGGGGCCATATGAAAACGTGGACCGACATGACCCATTCACGAACTTAACCCGCGTATTGGCAAAATACACATGTGTGCAACATTATAGCCTTCCATCTTAATTCGTTCGTTACAACAGACAGATAGACAGGCATCTCTAAATCGACTTAGAATTATATGAGTATTTGGAGGGGTTACAAACGGAAAAACAAAGTTAATATACCCTCCATAGTATAGAGGAGGGTATAAGAAGCGCTTTTTCTCGAAACTGAATATTTCGAGATGTGAAACCCGTCAAGTAAATAATGAAAGAGGACACTCTCATATAGACAGAAATTTCCAACAGCTAATTTTAAGGTTTCTACTATTTTTATTATGGATTCTCACAGACTCCGACATGTTGACCTTAACGACAAAATCAGGGGATTGTACACCACATCAGAAATTATATGAGAAAAATTTCAAAGAAGTCTTTTATACCCTGAGAACCTCAAAACGTCTAATTACGACTAATTTGAAAATACAGCAGGTAACATTTTAAGATCATTTACCAAATGCGGATGTAAGTCAAATATTTTTTGAAGAGAGGGACCAAGCACAATATGTCCGAAATCTCAAATTACAGCTGCTTCCGTTTGGTTTTGGACCTTTAAAATACCGAAATCAGAAGGCGGACATATTTTTTCCCCCAGTCATATGGCTAGAGAGGGTATATATCAAAGACAAATGTGTCTAATCGAAATAGAGGTTTTGGACCCTAGGTCTCTTTGGACCAAATTCGTTTTAGGACATTTGTAGTCGTAATATTATTATCAAACTTAGATCGAGTTCGGAGATGGGCAATATCGGTCCACTCCTCCTGGTACGTCCCACGCAAAATGTTAACATTTTTAAAGAAAATAATTTACTGCACAAAAAGAGAAAGAATAATCCTGTTTTGCTCCAACTTTTAGATCTAGGTCAGGTGTAAAAATAGACAAGATTGGCCTACTCCATCATGTACCACCTCCACAAAGGGTCAAAATTTTGAATAATTATTACTCGTATAAAATGTGAAGTAAGATCCCGATTGTCTTCAAATTACACACATCACAATATTTTTATTTACCCAAGGTCTGGTGCGACGATGGAATATATCGGTCCACTCCTTCTGGTACCTTACCCACAAAGGGTCAAAATTTTGAATATTCATGAAGCTCATAAAACATGAAAGTTACATCCGATTCCATTGAGACTTGGTAAATCTCAATATTTACATCAACACAAGATTTGTTATAAACATGGTAGAGATCGGACAATTTCTTCTGGAACCTCCCCTAGAGAGGGTTAACGTTGTGAATAACAAAAACAATCATAAAACCCGAAATAAACATTCGGTTTTCTTCAAATTACAAACACATCCAAATATTTTTATTTACCCAAGGGCTGGTGTGAAGATGGTAGAGATCGGACCACTCCTTCTGGTACCTCCTCTACAAAGGGTCAAAATTTTGAATATTCATAAAGCTCATAAAACACGAAATTAATATCCGATTCCATTTAGACTTGGCACATCTCAATATTTCCGGTACCTTCCACAACATAGGGTTCAAGATTTTTGAAAAACAAAACGCTCAAAGAGAGCCAAATAAGCATCCAACTCTCCTCAAATTTTACACATCCAAATATTTTTGCTAACGTAAGGTCTGTTGTGAAGATGATATATATCTGCCAGCCTATGAATGAATATGTAATTTATCGGAATTTATGATCTCGTATAAAATTGGACATAAATGCACAAACCAATATTTTTATCTGTTTTAGATGAAGTGGAATACTTTGGTCCACTATGTCTGGTCATTTCAAAATTTTCTTAAAACTATCACATATCTCATATTAAGTGAAGGAAGTAATCGGATATAGTCCAAACTTGGCACGTGGCAATATTTATATAATATTTACTTGTTGTGCAAGGGGTTGTTATCTATACCAGATTTCAAAAAAAGTTTTGGCTAAAATCATTAAAATGCCGGAAATGAGAATATACCGTTATAAGAAGGTTACATAAAAAAGCTTGCCCTATGTTGGCAATGTTCTGCAACAAGGAGGTGGATCCCAATACCGAATTTTAATCAATTACCATGGAAAATGTGGCTCAAATCATGAAATTATCAAACATCGTGAGATGTCGTTATATGGGGGCAACGTGGCCCAATTACGAACCTAATCTCCCAATTATTTTAAAAATAATCATACTAATGTTGCCGAATGCGGGTTTTGGAAGAAAACAAGCCCGTACTTGGGGTACAGAAAACTCTCACACAAATATTGAAACGCAAATGCACCCAAAACTAGTCCCTGATTGGTGCGGGTTTTTAATCCTAAGGCATTATTGGGTCATTTTTGTTCGAAAATTAGCAAGGAGTGCAGAGGAGATTATTGGCATCATTTGGTTGCATCAGGACGGCGCTGCGTGCCACATAGCCGAATCTACAATCGATTAAAAACAAGGCATTTTGCGAACTCTATACATTCTCTTATAATTTTAGAAATTTTAAAGCCAAAAAATTAGACCATAATTTAAGTTCTTCATAGGTTTACCCTTCGCCATGGAGGGAGTTTTTATATTCTACACCACATAGTGGTAAGGGTTTTATGTCGTTGTTGTGCATTTGCTTGTAACAGGAAGAAGGAAGTGAGATTGACCCATAGTAACTTTTTAAGATCTTCATAGAATCACTTTCTGATTCGATTTTTACATGTTAGTCCGTCTGTCGGTCTGTCCATGTGTTTTATGAACAAAATGCAGGTCATATTTATTTTCCGATTGAGATGAAATTTCGTAAGTAAGTACATCAAATTTGTAGAAAATCGGTTCAAATATAGCTATAGCTCCCATATATATTTGATTTAATGCCTTCACATGCGTAATATACACTCCACAACAATGATATTTGATAGCGGACATAAGATACAGCTCGAAAATAATTCTGCCAAATTTTCATCGGATTTTACGGTTATTGCTCATCATTTATATATAATATCTGCCCAAATTGGATAGATATTCCACCGAATTTTTCCATTTGGTGAAATTTGGTCTGATATATCTATGGCTCCTAAGAATGAGATGAGTAATTGCGAAAAAAAATATTTGCTAATATTACCATTAGATGTACAATTCAGATATTTTAAGAAATATATATATATATAATTGTGTAGACTAATCAAGCTAAAAATATTTGTTTGCTTTTCGATTTTTTTTCCTAAGGACCTACATCTACATTTTCAAAGTCAAATTAACACTCCCAAAATTCAAAGATTTGTTGGCATTGTTATCCACAACCAGAGCTTAAATACAGGAAATTTTAAGAATATTTTATAAGAAGTAACCGATGGTAAGGCTATGAAGGTAATGTTAGAAAGGTGTCCTTTTTTCAAAATTCAATTTCATTGTCAAAATGTTTATTTATAAATCCATTGTGTATATACAGATCAGAGATGGGAGCCAATTTTCAAAGAAATTAAATTTGAGAAGGTAAGTTACAGAAAAATAAGAAATTGGATATTATTTTTTGAAATGAGGTTACCTTGATTTAATTGTACCATGGACTAACCGATGCTTTTTTTCCAAACATAAATTGAAAGGCTAAAGAGCTGTGAATGTAATTTTTCAGATAATTTAAGAAGAAGGGTATCCTGAAGAGGGCATTTTTATGATTTGGTCCATTTTCAATATCTAACCTAAGAATAATAATGGCTCTAAAATTTAAAGTTATATCAAAACGAGAATCCAAGAATTTTTTAGGTATATTTCCTCAGGACAAAACTAGAATATTATGAAGATTTTTTGAGATTATTTTCCAAAGGTCTTGTAGAGCTATTAATTAAATTTTTTACGCAATTTGGGAAGAAGATTCTGTTGAGTAAACTATTTTATGCCTTCCCCTTCCCGTGTTATTCATTTGCATTTAAAATAAAAAAAATTCTTTATATTTGTATCTCCCAAGTCATCTGCAGAATTTAGCCCACCAAAAAGGTCTACAAGATCTTGGAAACCATAAGAAAACACGTAGTTGCCATATTGTTGTGATATGGCAAAAGTGGGAGGAGCCTATTTGATGGTGGCAAATAATGGACACCATTTACAGAAAATATCAAAATATATAAAAATTATTAAATATATTATTATAGTCTTAAAAAAATATTAAAAAATTAAATATTTTTAAAATTATATTTTTAAAATATTTTTTTACGAAATTTAAATACTTACCTTATGTATGGGAATATTTTAGATTTATAAATTAAATCGTAATATATCTTTGCACAGTAATTTAATTTTGGATTATTTTTTTAGTTTTTATAATTTATTATTAATTTTTTTATCTTAGTTTTTTTAATATTTGAAATATTTATTTTTATGTTTTTGTTATGATTTTTATACCTCCAACACCATTTGCCCTTTTTGCAATTTTTTAAATTCAAAATTGTTAATTTTTATTTTTTTTTAGAATTTTTATTTTTTAAATTTCATTGAATATTTCTATAACTATATTTTTCTATATATAGTAGTAGTAGGTTCTGTTTTTTATATTTTTAATTCTGTTAGGTTCTGCTTGGTTTGTTCTTAGCTTGGTTTTTGTTTTTCTTTTTGCGGATGTTAGGAACGTATCTCTTCACTCAATGCATTCAAAATGGTAACTGCAATCGAAACGATGCAATGAAATTCCACAAACATCGTGTCGATGGTTGGATGGATGGATGCTCGGCTTCATGGTTGCAGGCCCAGCAAGGGCTGGCAACCGAACATTCCAACTCGGCTAGTAACGGTTTTGCATCCTTTGCTTGCTCTCCTCGTTTCACTTGGAACTTATGTCCTTTGTCGTTGCAAAGCTCTTCTGCATGCATGCGAAACGACGATGGCTGATGGCCTGCCTGGCTGGCTGGCTGGTTGTTTTGTTCGTACGTTCGTTTATTTTCGTGTTTTCTGTTGGAGTACAGGACACGCTCCATTCAGCAAAGCCAAAAAAAGCAAGGCAAGGAGTCGTGTATTGCCTCGTTTTCAATTTTTTTTTTCACACAGCATCCTTTCGTGTCCTAGAGAGAGAGTCTGAGTATAATTTTTTATTCTCATCATTTTTTTCTCCATTAAATAAGTTGCATGGAAAAATTAGAAAAACTCATAATTTTCCATTAACAGATTTAACCTTTTGAGGATAAATATAATATTCTCCTCTTTCGCTATTAATAAACCAAAATTATTTTCCATTTATCCTCCATTCTCTTTATTTCCCAGCATGACTCTCGCTCTGCACATTGGCGGTGTGCAGATTTTTTTTCAAATTATAGGTTATGCACCACCAACTCCCCCATTTCTCTCCTCTTGCTTTCCTTTCCTTTCTTCTCTCCCTCCACCCTTTCTCCTCTCCTCTCCCCCAAACGAAGGCCACCAATGAACATTTCACGTTCAAGGTCAGTTCCGTAATGTTGTTGTTTGCATTGCCCCAACAACAACACCAAAGGCATTGCAAAATATGTGGGGGCTTCAAAAGCTGCAGGTCCATTGGTTCTTTTCGATTTCTTTTTATAGTTCAGGGTGGATTGTGGATTCTTGTTGTTGTTGCTGTTCTTCCTTGTAATTTTTATTGCACACAATATAGTTTTGGGCGGATCTTTTTGGGGAATGTGTGGGCTTACGTTTTTATCCCGCCATATGTTGTCGTGCCATGATTGGGCGCCATTATTTTTAAAGAGTTTTCCAACTATGGGTACGCAGAGGAATTTTAAATTTTGGATGGAACACTTTTTCAAAAAATTTAAGGAGGAATTTTCGGAGGACTAATTGTGGCTCATTTATAGGGTATTTTCCAAGGACCAGCCGAGCTGTAAACGCGAGCTTTTAAAAGTATTTTTAGAGGAACGAGAGGTCTATAAAAATGAGTATTTCTGAAGGACTCTCCGAGCTATAAAACGTGAACTTTTCAAGGCGTATTTTTGAAGGACCTTGAGAGCTAAAAACGTGGACTTTTCAAGGGTTATTTTTGAAGGACTCTCCGAGCTATAAGCGAAAATTTTTATGGAGCATTTTTGAAGGACTCTCCGAGGTAGAAACGTGAACTTTTCAAGGGGTATTTTTGAAGGACTCTCCGAGCTATAAGCAAGAATTTTTTATGGAGCATTTGTGGAGGACTATCCGAGCTAGAAGCGTGAATTTTTCAAGGCGTAAGTATGAAGGACTTTCCGAGCTAGAAACGTGGACTTTTCAAGAAGTGTTTTTGAGGGACTCTCCGATCTATAAGCGAGATTTTTTATGGAGTTTTTTTGGAGGACTGTCTGAACTAGAAACGTGAACTTATCAATGTGTATTTTTTAAAGGACTTTCCGAGCAATAAAAATGCATTTTTGAGGGTCAACAGAGCTGAAAACGGGGACATATTAGGGAGAATTATTGAAGGACCAACAGAGCTGTAGGCAAGTACTTGTAAAGTAGTATTTTTAAAGGACCAGCGAACTATAAACAATGACTTTTTAAATAGTAGTTTTGCAGAACTATCTGAGTTATAAACGAGGTCTTTTTAAAGAGTATTTCTGAAGGACTATCCGAGCTATAAAAGTGAGCTTTTCAAAGAGAATTCTTGAAGGAGTATCCAAGATATAGACATGAACTTTTAAGGGAGTATTTGTGGTGGACCAACAGAGCTGTAGGCAAGTACGTGTGAAGTAGTATTTTTGAAGGACCAGCGGAACTATAATCGATGACTTTTTAAAGAGTAGTTTTGCAGGTCTATCTGAGTTATAAAGAGGCATTTTTAAGGAGTATTTCTAAAGGACTATCAGAGCTATAAAGGTGGGCTTTCCAAGGAGTATTCTTGAAGGACTATCCGAGATATAAATGTGGACTTTTAAGGGAGTATTTGTGAAGGATTATCCGAGCTGATTATTTTTGAAAGTCTAACCAAGCTTTAAATGAGAACTTTTTAAGGAATATTTTTTAAGGACCAACCGAAGGATGAATTTTTATGGAGTAATTGTGAGGAACTAATTGAGCTATGAATGTGGACTTTTTAAGGAGTATTTCTGAATGACTACTCGAGCTATAAAAGTGGTCTTTTTAAGGAGAATTTTTCAGGGACTTTCCAATCAACAAACATGGATTTTCGAAGGACAACAGAGCAATAAACGAGGAAACTTTAAGAAGAACTTTTGAAGGAGGATTTTTAATGGACCATCCGAGCTATAAACGTGAACTTTTATGGAGTATTTTTGAAGGAATATCAACGTAATAAAAGTGAATTTTTAAGGGGGTTCTTAAAAAATGAGGACTTTTAGGGAGGATTTTTTAAGGACTATCCAAAGTATAAACAAAGACTTTTTAAGTAGTATTTTTGAAGGACCAACAGAGCTATACTCGTGGACTTTTTCAGGAGTATTTTTGAAGAAACAACATAGCCATAGGTAAGGACTTTTGAGAGAATATTTTTGAAGAACCAACTAAGCTATTAACATGGACTTTTTAAGGAGTATTTTTGAAGGACTATCCGAGATATAAATGTGGACTTTTAAGAGAGTATTTGTGATGGACCAACAGAGCTATAAACGAGGACTTTTAAAAGAGTATTTTGGAGAATTATCCGAGTTATTAACGAGGACTTTTTAGGGTGTATTTAAAAAGGACTACTAAGACGAGGAATTCTTAAGAATAATTTTTGAAGGATTATCCGAGCTGATTATTTTTGAAAGACTAACCAAGCTTTAAATGAGAACTTTTTAAAGAATATTTTTGAAGGACCACCCGAAGGATGAATTTTTATGGAGTTATTGTGAAGAACTAATTGAACTATGAATGTGGACTTTTTAAGGAGTATTTCTGAAAGACTATCCGAGCTATGAAAGTGGTATTTTTAAGGAGAATTTTTCAGGGACTTTCCAATCAACAAACATGGATTTTCGAAGGACAACAGAGCAATAAACGAGGAAACTTTAAGAAGAACTTTTGAAGGACCAACCGAACTATAGACAAGGGCTTTTTAAGGAATATTTTCGAAGAACCAGCTGAACAAGGACCTTATAAGAAATTATTATGAAGGGCGAATACGAGCTATTAACAAGGACCTTTAAATAGCATTTTTGAGGGATCATTGAAGCTATAAACGAGCCCTTTTGACGAAGTTTTTTTTAAGAAATATCCGAAACTTGGACTTTTTAAGGAGTATTTTTAATGGACCATCCAAGCTATAAAATTGAACTTTTTATGGAATATTTTTGAAGGAATATCAACGTAATAAAAGTGAATTTTTAGGGGTGTTCTTAAAAAACGAGGAGTTTTAGGGAGGATTTTTTAAGGACTATCCAAAATATAAACAAATATTTTTTAAGTAGTATTTTTGAAGGACGAACAGAGCTATACTCGTGGACTTTTTCAGGAGTATTTTAGAAGAAACAACATAGCCATAGGGAAGGATTTTTGAAAGAATATTTTTGAAGAACTATCCGAGTTATAAATGAGGACTTTTTTAAGGGAGTACTTTTGAAGAACCAACTAAGCTATTAACATGGACTTTTTAAGGAGTATTTTTGAAGGACTATCCAAGCTATAAACAAGGACTTTTTAAGGAGTATGTTTGAAGGATCAACTGAGATATAAACATGGAGGATTTTTGAAGGACTACCCGAGTTCTGAACGAGAGCTATTTCTGGAGGACTATCCGAGCTATAAACGATGTCTTTTTAGGAAGTATTCCTGAAGGATAATATGGCTATAAACCAGACCTTTTAGGAATATTTATGAAGGACTCTTGGGGCTTGTACCGAGGAATTTTTAAGGAGAATTTTTGAAAAATTATCAGAACTATGAAATATGTTTTTTTAAAAATTATTTTTAATAGATTAACCGAGATTTAAACGAGACATTTTTAAGGAGTTTTTTTAAAGACCAACTGAGTTATGAACGATGAATCTTTGAGTAGTATTTCTGGAGGACTATCCGAGTTATAAATGGGGACTTTTTATGGAATATTTCTAAAGAACTATCGGAGCTATAAACATGGACTTTTTAAGAAGTATTTTGGAAGGACTACCCAAGCTATAACCGGGAAATTGTTAGGTAGTATTTTAAAAGGAACAACAGAGACATAAACTAAGACCTAGAGTGATTTCCAAAGACGGACGTTCATCGACATAGAATTTTATGCTTATCAAGAACATATATCTTTTGTGGGTTCTAAAATGTATATTTTGGAATGTAACAAACGGAATGACAAATTCAATAAATTGTGCTTCGGATTTATTAATTTTATAGCACATGCCAAGCTTGCTCCTGCAATCTTTTGTAGTTTAGTGGCATATATGTTGCTTTTAGAGAATTCGAGGTAGCAGCATGCCTCCCCGTAATATTCGTATCCTCAATTAAATTGTTGTGTAGTTTTTTACAGTTAGCCTAATACCATTGGAAAACGGCCGAAAATATATATGTGGGAGCTATATCCAAACCTCAACCGACTTCATTATAATTTGATATTTTTTCTTAAACTTTTCTAAATTCCGTCACTTATACCAAACTTATATAATTTAAAAAAAAATTCAATATAATTTGAAAAAATAATTTTTGCTCCAAAATCCGTCACGCTCTCCAAATTTGAAGGCTATATATGTAAACGATCTATAACTCCTGTTACAAGTGGAATTTCAAAAATTTATATAGCCTTTGTCACTTTCAGGATATGCTGTAGTACATTTGGAAATATTCATTAAAATCTGTTTTGCCGGTTTTGAGTCTATAAATTACAAACAACCTAACGTACAAACATTTCCTCTTTTATAGACACGAGTATAGATGTCTCGAAACGTTGTTCTGAATTTTAGTCTGGGAATTTTTCAATGGAAAAAAAGCAAGGATGTCTCTAAAAGTTATTCGAAAGGAAATTTTCTCCATGAAAAGGTTACCCCGAATTCTTCTTTCCCATTGAACCCCCATGAAGAATTCATCTATCTTTTTAAGGTCTGTCTATAGAAGTCGTTTAAAACTTCTTCTAATTGTCTAAGACATGTTAAATATATTCTCTAGATATATGTATATTGGTGAGGTTTAAGAGGTTAATTATCTATTAAAAACCATAGGATAGAAGAGAATAGCAAAAAGTCCTTAAGCTGTTTTCAATTTATAAAAGTTCTTTAAGTTGTCATCCATAGAAGGATGTCCTCTTGGACCCTTTCTAGCCAAAATGAAAATATACGTCATGGAAGAGATTTTAGTCTCTCGAAAGCCTATAAAATGTCTTCAGCATACAGAAGACATTAAAAAGGTATTCCGTCCATATATATGGTATGTCCCAATTAAAGCAACACTACAGCGGAGGCGTAGCACAGAAGCCCAGTTTTAGTTCACCTATAGGAAGAAGGCCATCGAGAATTCTTCCATAGAAGTAAAATTCTAAGTCAATTTAGCCATGTCCGTCTGTCTGTCAGTCCGTCTATCTGTCTGTTGTAATCACGCTAGCTTTCGAACGAATTAAGATAGAAGGCTAAAATTTTGCACACTTGATTATTTTTCCAGTAGGCAGGTTAAGTAAATGGTCCATGTAGGTCCACGTTTTCATATAGCCCCCATATAACGGTACCTCCCTATATTCCGTATTTTGATGATTTTAGCGACATTATTCACCTGAATTGTTTCAACTTTGGTATTTGAGGTTCGAAATGGATACTACAGCCTATGATAGAAAATTGTCCGTGCGGGTCCACGTCTTCGTATAGCCCCCATATAACGTTACCAC
Source organism: Musca domestica (assembly GCF_030504385.1). Classification (NCBI taxonomy): domain Eukaryota; kingdom Metazoa; phylum Arthropoda; class Insecta; order Diptera; family Muscidae; genus Musca; species Musca domestica. The sequence continues at coordinate 3,498,971 of NW_026712207.1, read as the reverse complement.
CCGATATTCGGTATTTTGATGATATTAGCGCCATTATTCACCGGAATTGTTTCAACTTTGGTATTTGAAGTTCGAAATGGATACTATAGCCGAAGACAGAAAATTATTTGGGCAGGTCCACGTCTTCGTATAGCCCCCATATAACGGTGCCTCCCTATATTCGGTATTTTGATGATATTAGCGACATTATTTACCGGAATTGTTTCCAATTTGGTATTTGAGATTCGTAATGGATACTACAGCCTATGATAGAAAATTGTCTGTGCAGGTCCACGTCTTCGTATAGCCCCCATATAACGATACCTCCCAAAATTCGGTGTTTTGATGATATTAGCGACATTATTCACCGGAATTGTTTCCAATTTGGTATTTGAGATTCGTAATGGATGCTAAAGCCTATGATAGAAAATTGTCTGTGCAGGTCCACGTCTTCGTATAGCCCCCGGTACCTCCCTATATTCGATATTTTGACGAGTTTAGGTACAATACCCACTTAAAATTGTTTGAGATATCGTATTTGACGTTAGTAATGGATGCTATAGCCTGTGACAGAAAATTGTCTATGCTGGTCCAGGTCTTCGCACAGCTCCGATATAATGGTACCTCCCTTTATACGATATTTTAATGATTTTAGCTACAGTGTTCACCGTTTATTTCAAGTTTCGAATTTGAATATGGTAATGGCTAATGGCAAACAATGCCTATGTAGATCCACGTCGTATAGACCCCAATATAACGGCAATATTCGGAATTATTAAAATTTAACAGAATTTTTTTAAAGATTTTATTTATTTATTTTTTTTTAATTTCCAAATTCGTTGCAAATGGTGGAGGGTATTCAAAGTTTGGCCCGGCCGAACTTACTGCTTTTTATTTTGTTTTTTTTTCTTTTTCAAAAGAACCCTCAACATTTCATTATATAAGCAATTTCTCCAACCTACCTTCTGAATTTTAGTCTGGGAAATTTTCAATGGAAAACATGGAAGGATGTTTCTAAAACTTATTCGAAGAGGTCGTTTTCTTCATAAAAAGGTTGTCAAGAAGTCTTCTTTCCTTTCCTTTCCTTTTTAAGGTCTTCTATGTATACGATCCCTTTAAGGGGGTTTCTATCCCTAGAAGATCTTTCGTAAATCACAGAATCTCGGAAAATTTCAATGGCAGGCAATTTCATTGAACAAATGTACGAACTTCTATACATACATATATATGTTGTTTTGCTAATCTATCGCACTTTCGATTGAAATTTCAATCAGATTTTAAAAGAAATTAAATGAAAGATAAACAACAGAAAATAGCCAGAATACAAAGAGAACTAAAAAAACCAAAGAATTACAAATGTTTGTCATTGAGAATGATGTGAATGATGATGCTGCTGCTGATACTTCTCAATGGTCTTATTTCTGTGTACATTCATCATTTGGCTATGTAAATATGTAATGTGCGTTTTTCCGATTTTTATTTTGTGAAATAAAAGGCATACACACACATAGGCACTTGTTCGCATCGAAATTTTTATGAATGTATCTAAATTTGAGATACATTCATGGGTAGCCAGTCATCCAGCCCCCAGTGCCTGCAATGCGTTCTTTGCTTTTATCAATGAAAATATTAGACAATGAATTTCGTGTTCGCATTTCTGCCTCTCTCTCTCTCAATATTTTTTTTTTTGGCTCCTCTCTCTCTCGCTCTCTAGCTCTTTTGGCAGTGTAATAAAACGAATATTTCATTGAACATTAATGCACTGCGGCCTTGCGAACAAAACGTCATAAGGACATGTGGAACAAGTGTATTTGTGTGAGTGAGAGAGAGAGAGAGAGAGAGAGAGAAAAGAGAGCAATCCTATGACACTATAAGAAATGGGAGATATTGCATTTGCCACTGCATTTATGAATGTATGCATCCATTCTGCCGTCCATGGTGCTTAACCTAGTTCCACATTTCGGGGGTGGTTGAGGACTGGCTGCTGCCTCATTTCTTCAATGAAGAAAACGAATGAATGAATCTCCTATCTCTGCCAGAGTGCATCGCCTCCTGGCGCTGTGTGGTTTGTGGATGCCATGTTGAGCCTTCAAATGAATGACATCCTTTTCGCTTATGTACCGCCGAATGACGTCACAGACACTGGCACATAGGTCAGAGAAAAGTTCGTTGAATGCAGCACAGCAGAAAAACAATGAAAATGGATTTGTTTTCTTTTGCCATTTACGAAACTAGGAAAACTGTTCTACCGAAAAAGTTCATCTGGTAACGGCTATGGAAAAGGCCACTGCAGTCAGCTTCGCTGAGTTGAGTTTTTCACTTCGTAAACTGCTGCTTCTTAATAAAGCAGCCATCAATGACATTTATATGTCATTGGAAAGCTATTTTTATTTGGCTTTACATTTTACGTTTTCAACTGCAAATGATATGGAAATTGCCTTGTTATCAGTTGTTGATGGAGAGGTGGGATGAGGGGTGTGGGAGGTATATATGTTGACATTTAGTGTGTCTGTGTTTCTGACAAATTTATATTTAGTTGCTATTCATGGAAAAATTAATTTTAGATTTTTTTTTGGGAAAGTGTGGCAGATAAAAATGGAATTGAACGGAATAAAATTGAATATTAAATTTGTTCGGAAATCAGGGAAAGAGGCGTCATTTTAAAATTCTCGGAATACCGACATATATTTTTGGGGGTCGTTATGAATCTCATTTTCGGAGCGTAGTACAAAAAACAAGTAAAAATGTAAGTTCGGGCGAGCCGAACTTTAAATATCCTCCACCATTTGGAACGAATTTCCAAATTTTCAAAAAATGAAATCCTTAAAAAATTCGGTTAAAATTTTAAAAATATCAAATATAGCCGTTATATTGGGGTCTATACGACGTGGACCTATATAGGCATTGTTTGTCATAAGCCATTACCATATTCAAATTCGAAACTTGAAATAAACGGTGAATAATGTAGCCAAAAATCATCAAAATATCGTATATAAGGAGGTAACGTTATATCGGAGCTGTGCGAAGACCTGGACCTGTATAGGCAATTTTCTGTCACTGTAGGCTGTAGCATCCATTACGAACTTCAAATACGACATCTCAAATAATTTCGGTGAGTATTGTACCTAAACTCGACAAAATACCGAATATAGGGAGGTACTGGTATATGGGACCTATACGAAGACCTGGACCTGCATAGACAATTTTCTGTCACAGACTGTAGTATCCATTAAGAACTTCAAATACCAAATTTGAAACAATTCCGGCGAATAATGTCGCTAAAATCATCAAAATACCGAATATAGGGAGGTACTGGTATATGGGACCTATACGAAGACCTGAACCTGCATAGACAATTTTCTGTCATAGGATGTTGTATCCATTTCGAACTTCAAATACCAAATTTGAAACAATTCCGGCGAATAATGTCGCTAAAATCATGAAAATACCGAATATCGGGAGGTACCGTTGTATGAGGGCTATACGAAGACCTGGACCTACATGGCCCATTTTCTGTCTTAAGCCGTAGTATATATTACGAATTTTAAATTCCAATTTTGAAACAATTCTAGCATATAGTGTCACTTAAATCGTCAAAATATCGCATATCGGGAGGTACCGTTATATGGAGGCTATACGAAGACTTGGACCTACATGGCCCATTTTCAATACCAAAAGCCATGCAGACATAATACACATTTAAGTAAAATTTTATCAACCTACTTCATTTCGTTCGGAAGCTACAGTGATTTCCACAGACGGACGGACATTGCTAAATCGACATAGAATTTCATGCTGATCAAGAATATATATACTTTGTGGGGTCTAAAATGTATATATCGAGGTGTTACAAACGAAATGACAAACTTAATATACTCTCCATACTGTGGTGGAGGGTATAAAAAGGGGGGGGGGGGAGCAAATTCTTGCTGTTATGACATGTCCTTGATGTGATGAATAAAAACATAACTCAGGAACAACTGAAAACATTGCGCCTGTAAAACACATTACAGAAAATCAAGGCTTGTCGATTCCTAGTCTTGTCGATTCCTAATTTTGTCGATTTCTAGTCTTTCTTTGGAATTTGAGCATTTCACAGACGTGATTACATCATATTTCGTAAAAACTCTTGGGTCTGAAACCTTATAAACTTGGAAGTTTGGAAAACCCAAGATGGCGCCCAACGTGGGTCCAAAATCTAAAACATTTTTTGAACTTCCACGTTCGTATTTCAAGGTTGTAGACCATTTTTAATACAATAATAAAAATTCTGTGGTTCTTGTTTAAGACAACTAAAAAACAAAATGCATAAGTGAATTTTAATTCCAGGTATTTGGAGATTATGATTCATTATTTGACCCAATTACCCCAAAACATATGCCTCAATTCAAAGTAATTGGTTAGACCCCCCAGATTTACAGTACAGACCAGTTATTTTGTGTGATAAGTTGAAATATATATTCCTTTTATTTATATACAAATAATGGCGCCCAATGTATATTGGTATCCAATACGGTCGATGTTCTCCATGTTTAAGTTTTTCATGTTTTGACCTTTGCCAAATTTACAGGGTGAGATAAAAAAATCTGCAACAAAGTCAAAGGCCATAATTTTCACATTTTTTTTAATTTTATTGAATTAAAGCAAAAAAATGTCGGAAATAGCATCAACTTTTAGAATAAGTTTAGATTTGTTCGAATTTGTCACCTTTGGCACGAATTATGGCCCTCAAACGGCCAATGAAACCGTCACACTCTGTTCGTATGTTGCTCTACGGTATTTTGGCCCATTCCCGGCGAAGCGCTTACTTGAGGTGATCGACACTTTGGTGTTTTTTAGTACCAACCTTGCTTTCCAAAATACTCCAGACACAATAGTCCAACGGATTGGTATCCGGAGATTTTGGGGACCATCTGGTGCGCTGGAAATGAAGCAAGGAACCTCATTTTGTAATCATTCTTATTTTCGCGATAATATTCGGCATTTATTCTGATGACACGGTCGATTAATACGAGCGGAGAGCGACCATCGGCTGTTATGAAGGCCAACACTATTACCATGGCCTGCGCTTGAGTTCTGGTGGGCAAACGAAGGTGCACATTTTCACCTAACCTCTTTGGAAGTTTACTTGCCGATCACTTTGTTTGTTTACAAACTACTGGGCAACGAATGTTTTCCCATCGGAGAAAACCAAATTCGGCAGTACACCATTTTCGGCCAAGCGAATTAAGCTCTTTTGAGTCTATTTTCTTTCTGTCGCGGTGTAAGTTCTTGCACTTTTTGGAATTTAATGGCTTTACCTCGAGCTCATTTTTCAATATTTGCCGAATGGAATATTGCGATATGTTGAGCTCACAAGCCATTTTTGGGCCACTGTGACGCGGGTTTCGATCAAGTCGCTTCTTTACTTTTCGAACCATTTCTGCTGCTGTTGCTGTTTTCTTCCGTCCACTTCCTTGACGTACAGCCAAGCTACCAGTATCACGCTACCAGTAACGACCGATGGCACGAGACACAAAATATTTATTCACATTAAAATGCTGGAGTGCTCTGACGATAGCCACTTGTGGTTTTCCAGCCAAATATAAAGAGATCACACTATCACACTTGAATTCCAGCACGAATAACTTTTTTTCTGGAAAATTCTCCGCAAAATGCTTTGGTACGCTTGTAAACAATATAATGAGCTGTCACTGGAATAATTTTAACAGATGTCGGACAAGTGGCTTGGAAATGACAGCAGTCTGGTGTTGGTTGCAGTTTTTTCATCTCACCCTGTATGTTTGAAATTTTAAGAGAGTTGAATGCTTATTTCTCTTTTTTTAAAAATTTTGTTTTCAAAATCTTGAACCCTATGGGCGGGAGATATCAGAAGTAATGGTCCAATCTCTACCATCTTTATAACATATCTTGTGTTACTGGAAATATTGAGACGTACCAATTCAGAATGGAATCGAATGTTGATTTCGTGTTTTATGAGCTACATGCAATTTCAAAATGTTGACCCTTTGTGGGGGAGGTACCAGAAGGAGAGATCCGATCACTACCATATTTATAACAGATCTTATGTTGATGAAAATATTGAGTAGTGGCAAGTCTGAATGGAATTGGATGTTTATTTCGCGTTTAATGAGCTTCATGGTTATTCAAAATTTTGACCCTTTGTGGGGGAGGTATTAGAAGGAGTAGACTGATATATCCGAACTTCACACCAGACTTTGGGTTAATAAAAATATTGTGATTTCTGTTATTTGAAGAGAACCAGATGCTTATTTCGGATTTTATATTCGTTTTGGTTATTTCAAATGGTAATCTTTTGTGGGGGAGGTACCAGAAGGATAGGTCAGATCTCTATCATCTTTATTACAAATTTTTTGTTGGTGGACACATTGAGATGTGCCAAGTTTGAATGGAATCGGATGTTATTTTCGTGTTTTATGAGCTTCATGGATATTTAAAATTTTTTACCTTTTGTGGGGGAGGTACTAGAAGGAGAGGACCGATATATTCCATCTTTACAACAGATCTTGGCGTAATAAAAATATTGTGATGTGTGTAATGTGAAGACAATCGGACACCTATACCACATTTTATAAGAGTTATCATTATTCACAATTTTGACCCTTTGTGGGGGAGGTACTTGATGGTGCACCGGTATTGTCCATTTTCGTACCTGACCTAGCACTGATGCAAATATTATAAAATCATAAAGGGTATAAAATCATAAAATAAATCGATGAGGCACGTTTTGGCCATATCAAATGATATCTCCTGCCATATGGCTGAGGGTATAATAATAATTTTTAAAAGTGAGAAATAAGTGACCAATTACTTTCAAATTTAACAATTGTATACCTTCCACAATACTATGGAGGGTATATTAACTTTGTCATTCCTTTTGTAACTCCTCGAAATACTCATGTCAGACCCAACAAAGTGTATATATTCTTCATCAGCGTAAAATTCTAAGTCGATTAAGCCATGTCCGTCTGTGTGTCTGTCTGTCTGTCGGTCCGTCTGTCCGTCTGTTGTAATCACGCTATCTTTCGAACGAATTGAGATAGAAGGCTAAAATTTTTCACACATGTTTATTTTTCCAGTAGGCAGGTTAAGTTCGTAAGTGGGCCATGTAGGTCCACGTTTTCATATAGCCCCCATATAAGGGTACCTCCCGATATTCGGTATTTTGATGATTATAGCGACATTATTCACCGGAGTTGTTTCAAATTTGGTATTTGAAGTTCGAAATGGATACTGCAGCCTAAGACAGAAAATCCTCTGTGCAGGCCCGCGTCTTCGAATGATTTTAGCGACATTTTTCACCGGAATTGTTTCAAATTACGCATTTAGAGTTCGTAATGGGAACTACAGACTGTGAGAGAAAATTATCTATGCAGGTCTAGGTCTTCGTATAGGCCTCATATATCAGTACCTCTCTATATTCGGTATTTTGATGATTTAAGCGTCATTATTCACGGGAATTGCTTCAAATTACGTATTTGGAAAATACAGTCTGTGACAGAAAATTGTCTATGCTGGTTCAGGTCTTCGCACAGCTCCGATATAACGCCACCTCCCTATATACGATATTTTGATGATTTTAGCTACATTATTCACCGTTTATTTCATGTTCCGAATTTGAATTTGGTAATGACTTATGACGAACAATGCCTATGTAGGTCCACGTCGTACAGACAGAAAATTACATTAAAAATGTTTAAATCTCGATTAATATTACAAAAAAATCTTTAGAAAACATCTTTTATAGTTCGGGTATTTTTTCAAAAATTCTCCTTAAAAAATCCTCGGTACTAGCTCGAAAAGTGCTTCATAATTATTCGCTAAAAAGTTCTGGTTTATAGCCATGTTGTCCTTCAGAAATACTTCCTAAAAAGACATCGTTAATAGCTCAGATAGTCCTTCAGTAATAATCATTAAAAAGTCCTGCTTTATAGCTCTGATAGTTCTTCATCAAAGTTCGGCCCGGCCGAACTTACTGCTTTTTAACTTGTTCAATAATTCTGTAATTATATGGTCCTTTGTCAAAATCTCAACTGCTTTTAATAGCTCCCCCACGAAAGTTCAAAGTTTTCCTAAAACTCAAACTTAGATTAAACCATATGCTGAGGGTACATATCTGACGAAAAATCGACTTATGCTTAAACGACTTCTAATCTTTACTACAATAGAAGAAAGTGACTCGTATAGTGACACTATATCCCCCACCCCTTTTTTCTACCTCTCTACAGCTATATATGATAGAAAACACCCCGAAATTATGGTTCGCGATTGGAGTAGCTTTCTTGGAGAAAGGACTTTCTTCGCCACAAATCTTCATGGGTCTTTTCTTTCTCTGAAAACATTACTGTATGGTATCAATCTCCAGCTTTAGTCCATAAAATTCACAAAAAAAATGCGGAGCCATAAGACCCATACAAAAAATCTTCCTTTTTTTTGGAAGACTTAAAGACCCTTTCCAACTAAATTATTAAATATTTTCGCTCACATTTTCTGTTGCCTTTAAAATCCATCGACGAGAATTGCAGACTCAAAAAAAAGACCTGAAACAAATCCTTGAAAGCTATTTTTGAACCATGTAAAGGATATTTTCGTAAGGACATTTAAAAATATAAATCGAAACCTTTTGTTGGAAAATCAAAAGCAACAAAAAACAACAACAACAACTTTTTCCCAACAACACAGCTTTACGTCATTCATTTGTTCTTGCCAAGGATACGATTGCTGTGGCAATAAAAATTTTATCACAGTTAGTTGCTCATGGCAGGGTGGAAATGAGGAGATGGCGGGAGGAGGAAAGGGAGCTAGACATGTGTATCTGGCAGCATTCATTTCAACTTGGGGTAGGTTATGGTTATGGAATTACGCAAATGCGGTCCTTAACTGAGTTGCAATGTGTGATTTTGGGTTCATTGCCTCTATGGCATGGTTCATAGTTTGACCCAAATCTGAAAAACGGCAGTGGCGGCGTGCGAGCGAGAGGGATGCACAGAAGAAGTGAAAGAGATGGCGCAGAAGAAATGTGTTGCAGTGTGAATTCATTGAGTAAACGGCAAGATAAGTGACGATGACGATGGCTGATGGTTGTTGCTGGGTTCGCAACAATGCTGTTAGTAGTAGCTCTGACAGCAGCGAGCAGCGGCAGTGCAGCAGTGGTTATGGCAGTGTTACTGGGTGGCAACAGCATTTAACCGGGCTGCACCACACTTTCATCCATTCAGAAAAGCAGTAGCCTAGTATTTTTTGTTGTTGTCTGTCCATCTGGCATTTTCCATTTCCATTCATGCAACCGTGGCGCTGCTGCTGCTGCTGGTTGGTCCGGCGTCTCTCGTTCGGTCCATCGCTCCATCCATTTGTATGCTTTCCATTCAGCTTTTTTTTCTGCCGATTGATTTATACGCGTCTTGCAGCCATGGCAAGGTTGGTCTGCAGCTGAGTTCATTCACATTTAGCATAGTTTTCCTTTCCATCCATGGCGATGGCAGCCGCATCGCTTCGCAGCGTATTGTCGTCAACGTGTTGTATAGGTATGTACGAATGGATGGGACGGACGGATAGACGTATGGATGGATACTTTTTCATGAATGAAAGCATGCGCAGGTTATTTTCACAGTTTTCTTTTTTTCTATAGATTTTGCTCTGGTTTCATACCCTACCACGGTATATGGAGCTATGGGGCAATATTCAGCTACAGAAAGGAATGTGGGAAATATGAGACTTAAAAGTGGCCATAACTCCTTAAATATTGACATTTCGGGGTTTTTAGCTATAATTTGTGATCACTTTTTTAAAGAGGAAAAATAGCATACTTTAAAATGGCCATAACTCCTTAAATATTGACATTTCGATGTTTTTAGCTATAATTTGTGATCACTTTTTAAAGGAGGAAAAATAGCATACTTTAAAATGGCCATAACTCCTTAAATATTGACATTTCGGGGTTTTTAGCTATAATTTGTGATCACTTTTTAAAGGAGGAAAAATAGCATACTTTAAAATGGCCATAACTCCTTAAATATTGACATTTCGGGGTTTTTAGCTATAATTTGTGATCACTTTTTTGAGGAGGAAAAATAGCATACTTTAAAATGGCCATAACTCCTTAAATATTGACATTTCGGAGTTTTTAGCTATAATTTGTGATCACTTTTTAAAGGAGGAAAAATAGCATACTTTAAAATGGCCATAACTCCTTAAATATTGACATTTCGGGGTTTTTAGCTATAATTTATGATCACTTTTTAAAGGAGGAAAAATAGCATACTTTAAAATGGCCTTAACTCCTTAAATATTGACATTTCGGGGTTTGTAGCTATAATTTGTGATCACTTTTTAAAGGAGGAAAAATAGCATACTTTAAAATGGCCATAACTCCTTAAATATTGACATTTCGGGGTTTTTAGCTATAATTTATGATCACTTTTCAAAGGAGGAAAAATAGCATACTTTAAAATGGCCATAACTCCTTAAATATTGACATTTCGGGGTTTTTAGCTATAATTTGTGATCACTTTTTGAACTAGGAAAAATAGCATACTTTAAAATGGCCATAACTCCTTAAATATTGACATTTCGGGGTTTCTAGCTATAATTTGTGATCACTTTTTTGAGGAGGAAAAATAGCATACTTTAAAATGGCCATAACTCCTTAAATATTGACATTTCTTGGTTTTTAGCTATAATTTGTGATCACTTTTTGAACTAGGAAAAATAGCATACTTTAAAATGGCCATAACTCCTTAAATATTGACATTTCGGGGTTTTTAACTATAATTTGTGATCACCTTTTTAAAGAGGAAAATAGCATACTTTAAAATGGCCATAACTCCTTAAATATTGACATTTCGGGGTTTTTAGCTATAATTTGTGATCACTTTTTGAACTAGGAAAAATAGCATACTTTAAAATGGCCATAACTCCTTAAATATTGACATTTCGGGGTTTTTAGCTATAATTTGTGATCACTTTTTTGAGGAGGAAAAATAGCATACTTTAAAATGGCCATAACTCCTTAAATATTGACATTTCGGGGTTTTTAGCTATAATTTGTGATCAGTTTTTAAAGGAGGAAAAATAGCATACTTTAAAATGGCCATAACTCCTTAAATATTGACATTTCGGGGTTTTTAGCTATAATTTGTGATCACTTTTTTGAGGAGGAAAAATAGCATACTTTAAAATGGCCATAACTCCTTAAATATTGACATTTCGGGGTTTTTAGCTATAATTTGTGATCAGTTTTTCAAGGAGGAAAAATAGCATACTTTAAAATGGCCATAACTCCTTAAATATTGACATTTCGGGGTTTTTAGCTATAATTTGTGATCAGTTTTTCAAGGAGGAAAAATAGCATACTTTAAAATGGCCATAACTCCTTAAATATTGACATTTCGGGGTTTTTAGCTATAATTTGTGATCACTTTTTAAAGGAGGAAAAATAGCATACTTTAAAATGGCCATAACTCCTTAAATATTGACATTTCGGGGTTTTTAGCTATAATTTGTGATCACTTTTTAAAGGAGGAAAAATAGCATACTTTAAAATGGCCATAACTCCTTAAATATTGACATTTCGGGGTTTTTAGCTATAATTTGTGATCACTTTTTAAAGGAGGAAAAATAGCATACTTTAAAATGGCCATAACTCCTTAAATATTGACATTTCGGGGTTTTTAGCTATAATTTGTGATCACTTTTTTGAGGAGGAAAAATAGCATACTTTAAAATGGCCATAACTCCTTAAATATTGACATTTCGGGGTTTTTAGCTATAATTTGTGATCAGTTTTTAAAGGAGGAAAAATAGCATACTTTAAAATGGCCATAACTCCTTAAATATTGACATTTCGGGGTTTTTAGCTATAATTTGTGATCACTTTTTTGAGGAGGAAAAATAGCATACTTTAAAATGGCCATAACTCCTTAAATATTGACATTTCGGGGTTTTTAGCTATAATTTGTGATCAGTTTTTAAAGGAGGAAAAATAGCATACTTTAAAATGGCCATAACTCCTTAAATATTGACATTTCGGGGTTTTTAGCTATAATTTGTGATCACTTTTTTGAGGAGGAAAAATAGCATATTTTAAAATGGCCATAACTCCTTAAATATTGACATTTCGGGGTTTTTAGCTATAATTTGTGATCAGTTTTTAAAGGAGGAAAAATAGCATACTTTAAAATGGCCATAACTCCTTAAATATTGACATTTCGGGGTTTTTAGCTATAATTTGTGATCACTTTTTTGAGGAGGAAAAATAGCATACTTTAAAATGGCCATAACTCCTTAAATATTGACATTTCGGGGTTTTTAGCTATAATTTGTGATCAGTTTTTAAAGGAGGAAAAATAGCATACTTTAAAATGGCCATAACTCCTTAAATATTGACATTTCGGGGTTTTTAGCTATAATTTGTGATCACTTTTTTGAGGAGGAAAAATAGCATACTTTAAAATGGCCATAACTCCTTAAATATTGACATTTCGGGGTTTTTAGCTATAATTTGTGATCAGTTTTTAAAGGAGGAAAAATAGCATACTTTAAAATGGCCATAACTCCTTAAATATTGATATTTCGGGGTTTTTAGCTATAATTTGTGATCAGTTTTTAAAGGAGGAAAAATAGCATACTTTAAAATGGCCATAACTCCTTAAATATTGACATTTCGGGGTTTTTAGCTATAATTTGTGATCACTTTTTTGAGGAGGAAAAATAGCATACTTTAAAATGGCCATAACTCCTTAAATATTGACATTTCGGGGTTTTTAGCTATAATTTGTGATCACTTTTTAAAGGAGGAAAAATAGCATACTTTAAAATGGCCATAACTCCTTAAATATTGACATTTCGGAGTTTTTAGCTATAATTTGTGATCACTTTTTAAAGGAGGAAAAATAGCATACTTTAAAATGGCCATAACTCCTTAAATATTGACATTTCGGGGTTTTTAGCTATAATTTGTGATCACTTTTTGAACTAGGAAAAATAGCATACTTTAAAATGGCCATAACTCCTTAAATATTGACATTTCGGGGTTTTTAGCTATAATTTGTGATCATTTTTTTAAAGAGGAAAAATAGCATACTTTAAAATGGCCATAACTCCTTAAATATTGACATTTCGGGGTTTTTAGCTATAATTTGTGATCACTTTTTTGAGGAGGAAAAATAGCATACTTTAAAATGGCCATAACTCCTTAAATATTGACATTTCGGGGTTTTTAGCTATAATTTGTGATCACTTTTTAAAGGAGGAAAAATAGCATACTTTAAAATGGCCATAACTCCTTAAATATTGACATTTCGGGGTTTTTAGCTATAATTTATGATCACTTTTCAAAGGAGGAAAAATAGCATACTTTAAAATGGCCATAACTCCTTAAATATTGACATTTCGGGGTTTTTAGCTATAATTTGTGATCACTTTTTGAACTAGGAAAAATAGCATACTTTAAAATGGCCATAACTCCTTAAATATTGACATTTCGGCGTTTTTAGTTATAATTTGTGATCACTTTTTTGAGGTGGAAGACTAGCATACTTTAAAATGGCCATAACTCCTTAAATATTGACATTTCGGGGTTTTTAGCTATAATTTGTGATCACTTTTTGAACTAGGAAAAATAGCATACTTTAAAATGGCCATAACTCCTTAAATATTGACATTTCGGGGTTTTTAGCTATAATTTGTGATCACTTTTTTGAGGAGGAAAAATAGCATACTTTAAAATGGCCATAACTCCTTAAATATTGAAATTTCGGGGTTTTTAGCTATAATTTGTGATCACTTTTTGAACTAGGAAAAATAGCATACTTTAAAATGGCCATAACTCCTTAAATATTGACATTTCGGGGTTTTTAGCTATAATTTGTGATCACTTTTTTGAGGAGGAAAAATAGCATACTTTAAAATGGCCATAACTCCTTAAATATTGAAATTTCGGGGTTTTTAGCTATAATTTGTGATCACTTTTTGAACTAGGAAAAATAGCATACTTTAAAATGGCCATAACTCCTTAAATATTGACATTTCGGGGTTTTTAGCTATAATTTGTGGTCACTTTTTTAAAGAGGAAAAATAGCATACTTTAAAATGGCCATAACTCCTTAAATATTGAAATTTCGGGGTTTTTAGCTATAATTTGTGATCACTTTTTGAACTAGGAAAAATAGCATACTTTAAAATGGCCATAACTCCTTAAATATTGACATTTCGGGGTTTTTAGCTATAATTTGTGGTCACTTTTTTAAAGAGGAAAAATAGCATACTTTAAAATGGCCATAACTCCTTAAATATTGACATTTCGGGGTTTTTAGCTATAATTTGTGATCACTTTTTGAACTAGGATAAATAGCATACTTTAAAATGGCCATAACTCCTTAAATATTGACATTTCGGGGTTTTTAGCTATAATTTGTGGTCACTTTTTTAAAGAGGAAAAATAGCATACTTTAAAATGGCCATAACTCCTTAAATATTGACATTTCGGGGTTTTTAGCTATAATTTGTGATCACTTTTTGAACTAGGATAAATAGCATACTTTAAAATGGCCATAACTCCTTAAATATTGACATTTCGGGGTTTTTAGCTATAATTTATGATCACTTTTCAAAGGAGGAAAAATAGCATACTTTAAAATGGCCATAACTCCTTAAATATTGACATTTCGGGGTTTTTAGCTATAATTTGTGATCACTTTTTGAACTGGGAAAAATAGCATACTTTAAAATGGCCATAACTCCTTAAATATTGACATTTCGGGGTTTTTAGCTATAATTTGTGATCACTTTTTGAACTAGGATAAATAGCATACTTTAAAATGGCCATAACTCCTTAAATATTGACATTTCGGGGTTTTTAGCTATAATTTATGATCACTTTTCAAAGGAGGAAAAATAGCATACTTTAAAATGGCCATAACTCCTTAAATATTGACATTTCGGGGTTTTTAGCTATAATTTGTGATCACTTTTTGAACTGGGAAAAATAGCATACTTTAAAATGGCCATAACTCCTTAAATATTGACATTTCGGGGTTTTTAGCTATAATTTATGATCACTTTTCAAAGGAGGAAAAATAGCATACTTTAAAATGGCCATAACTCCTTAAATATTGACATTTCGGGGTTTTTAGCTATAATTTGTGAACACTTCTTGAACTAGGAAAAATAGCATACTTTAAAATGGTAATAACTCCTTAAATATTGACATTTCGGGGTTTTTAGCTATAATTTGTGATCACTTTTTGAACTGGGAAAAATAGCATACTTTAAAATGGCCATAACTCCTTAAATATTGACATTTCGGGGTTTTTAGCTATAATTTGTGATCACTTTTTAAAGGAGGAAAAATAGCATACTTTAAAATGGCCATAACTCCTTAAATATTGACATTTCGGGGTTTTTAGCTATAATTTGTGATCACTTTTTGAACTAGGAAAAATAGCATACTTTAAAATGGCCATAACTCCTTAAATATTGACATTTCGGGGTTTTTAGCTATAATTTGTGATCACTTTTTAAAGGAGGAAAAATAGCATACTTTAAAATGGCCATAACTCCTTAAATATTGACATTTCGGGGTTTTTAGCTATAATTTGTGATCACTTTTTAAAGGAGGAAAAATAGCATACTTTAAAATGGCCATAACTCCTTAAATATTGACATTTCGGGTTTTTTAGCTATAATTTGTGATCACTTTTTAAAGGAGGAAAAATAGCATACTTTAAAATGGCCATAACTCCTTAAATATTGACATTTCGGGGTTTTTAGCTATAATTTGTGATCACTTTTTAAAGGAGGAAAAATAGCATACTTTAAAATGGCCATAACTCCTTAAATATTGACATTTCGGGTTTTTTAGCTATAATTTGTGATCACTTTTTAAAGGAGGAAAAATAGCATACTTTAAAATGGCCATAACTCCTTAAATATTGACATTTCGGGGTTTTTAGCTATAATTTGTGATCACTTTTTAAGGGAGGAAAAATAGCATACTTTAAAATGGCCATAACTCCTTAAATATTGACATTTCGGGTTTTTTAGCTATAATTTGTGATCACTTTTTAAGGGAGGAAAAATAGCATACTTTAAAATGGCCATAACTCCTTAAATATTGACATTTCGGGGTTTTTAGCTATAATTTGTGATCACCTTTTTAAAGAGGAAAAATAGCATACTTTAAAATGGCCATAACTCCTTAAATATTGACATTTCGGGGTTTTTAGCTATAATTTGTGATCACTTTTTAAAGGAGGAAAAATAGCATACTTTAAAATGGCCATAACTCCTTAAATATTGACATTTCGGGGTTTTTAGCTATAATTTGTGATCACTTTTTAAAGGAGGAAAAATAGCATACTTTAAAATGGCCATAACTCCTTAAATATTGACATTTCGGGTTTTTTAGCTATAATTTGTGATCACTTTTTAAAGGAGGAAAAATAGCATACTTTAAAATGGCCATAACTCCTTAAATATTGACATTTCGGGGTTTTTAGCTATAATTTGTGATCACTTTTTAAAGGAGGAAAAATAGCATACTTTAAAATGGCCATAACTCCTTAAATATTGACATTTCGGGGTTTTTAGCTATAATTTGTGATCACCTTTTTAAAGAGGAAAAATAGCATACTTTAAAATGGCCATAACTCCTTAAATATTGACATTTCGGGGTTTTTAGCTATAATTTGTGATCACTTTTTAAGGGAGGAAAAATAGCATACTTTAAAATGGCCATAACTCCTTAAATATTGACATTTCGGGGTTTTTAGCTATAATTTGTGATCACCTTTTTAAAGAGGAAAAATAGCATACTTTAAAATGGCCATAACTCCTTAAATATTGACATTTCGGGGTTTTTAGCTATAATTTGTGATCACTTTTTAAAGGAGGAAAAATAGCATACTTTAAAATGGCCATAACTCCTTAAATATTGACATTTCGGGGTTTTTAGCTATAATTTGTGATCACTTTTTAAAGGAGGAAAAATAGCATACTTTAAAATGGCCATAACTCCTTAAATATTGACATTTCGGGTTTTTTAGCTATAATTTGTGATCACTTTTTAAAGGAGGAAAAATAGCATACTTTAAAATGGCCATAACTCCTTAAATATTGACATTTCGGGGTTTTTAGCTATAATTTGTGATCACTTTTTAAAGGAGGAAAAATAGCATACTTTAAAATGGCCATAACTCCTTAAATATTGACATTTCGGGGTTTTTAGCTATAATTTGTGATCACCTTTTTAAAGAGGAAAAATAGCATACTTTAAAATGGCCATAACTCCTTAAATATTGACATTTCGGGGTTTTTAGCTATAATTTGTGATCACTTTTTTGAGGAGGAAAAATAGCATACTTTAAAATGGCCATAACTCCTTAAATATTGACATTTCGGGGTTTTTAGCTATAATTTGTGATCACCTTTTTAAAGAGGAAAAATAGCATACTTTAAAATGGCCATAACTCCTTAAATATTGACATTTCGGGGTTTTTAGCTATAATTTGTGATCACTTTTTAAAGGAGGAAAAATAGCATACTTTAAAATGGCCATAACTCCTTAAATATTGACATTTCGGGGTTTTTAGCTATAATTTGTGATCACTTTTTAAAGGAGGAAAAATAGCATACTTTAAAATGGCCATAACTCCTTAAATATTGACATTTCGGGTTTTTTAGCTATAATTTGTGATCACTTTTTAAAGGAGGAAAAATAGCATACTTTAAAATGGCCATAACTCCTTAAATATTGACATTTCGGGGTTTTTAGCTATAATTTGTGATCACTTTTTAAAGGAGGAAAAATAGCATACTTTAAAATGGCCATAACTCCTTAAATATTGACATTTCGGGTTTTTTAGCTATAATTTGTGATCACTTTTTAAAGGAGGAAAAATAGCATACTTTAAAATGGCCATAACTCCTTAAATATTGACATTTCGGGGTTTTTAGCTATAATTTGTGATCACTTTTTAAGGGAGGAAAAATAGCATACTTTAAAATGGCCATAACTCCTTAAATATTGACATTTCGGGTTTTTTAGCTATAATTTGTGATCACTTTTTAAGGGAGGAAAAATAGCATACTTTAAAATGGCCATAACTCCTTAAATATTGACATTTCGGGGTTTTTAGCTATAATTTGTGATCACCTTTTTAAAGAGGAAAAATAGCATACTTTAAAATGGCCATAACTCCTTAAATATTGACATTTCGGGGTTTTTAGCTATAATTTGTGATCACTTTTTAAAGGAGGAAAAATAGCATACTTTAAAATGGCCATAACTCCTTAAATATTGACATTTCGGGGTTTTTAGCTATAATTTGTGATCACTTTTTAAAGGAGGAAAAATAGCATACTTTAAAATGGCCATAACTCCTTAAATATTGACATTTCGGGTTTTTTAGCTATAATTTGTGATCACTTTTTAAAGGAGGAAAAATAGCATACTTTAAAATGGCCATAACTCCTTAAATATTGACATTTCGGGGTTTTTAGCTATAATTTGTGATCACCTTTTTAAAGAGGAAAAATAGCATACTTTAAAATGGCCATAACTCCTTAAATATTGACATTTCGGGGTGTTTAGCTATAATTTGTGATCACTTCTTGAACTAGGAAAAATAGCATACTTTAAAATGGCCATAACTCCTTAAATATTGACTTTTCGGGGTTTTTAGCTATAATTTGTGATCACCTTTTTAAAGAGGAAAAATAGCATACTTTAAAATGGCCATAACTCCTTAAATATTGACATTTCGGGGTGTTTAGCTATAATTTGTGATCACTTCTTGAACTAGGAAAAATAGCATACTTTAAAATGGCCATAACTCCTTAAATATTGACATTTCGGGGTTTTTAGCTATAATTTGTGATCACCTTTTTAAAGAGGAAAAATAGCATACTTTAAAATGGCCATAACTCCTTAAATATTGACATTTCGGGGTGTTTAGCTATAATTTGTGATCACTTCTTGAACTAGGAAAAATAGCATACTTTAAAATGGCCATAACTCCTTAAATATTGACTTTTCGGGGTTTTTAGCTATAATTTGTGATCACCTTTTTAAAGAGGAAAAATAGCATACTTTAAAATGGCCATAACTCCTTAAATATTGACATTTCGGGGTTTTTAGCTATAATTTGTGATCACTTTTTAAAGGAGGAAAAATAGCATACTTTAAAATGGCCATAACTCCTTAAATATTGACATTTCGGGTTTTTTAGCTATAATTTGTGATCACCTTATTAAAGAGGAAAAATAGCATACTTTAAAATGGCCATAGCTCCTTAAATATTGACTTTTCGGGGTTTTTAGCTATAATTTGTGATCACCTTTTTAAAGAGGAAAAATAGCATACTTTAAAATGGCCATAACTCCTTAAATATTGACATTTCGGGGTTTTTAGCTATAATTTGTGATCACTTTTTTGAGGAGGAAAAATAGCATACTTTAAAATGGCCATAACTCCTTAAATATTGACATTTCGGGGTTTTTAGCTATAATTTGTGATCACCTTTTTGAGGAGGAAAAATAGCATACTTTAAAATGGCCATAACTCCTTAAATATTGACATTTCGGGGTTTTTAGCTATAATTTGTGATCACTTTTTTAAAGAGGAAAAATAGCATACTTTAAAATGGCCATAACTCCTTAAATATTGACATTTCGGGGTTTTTAGCTATAATTTGTGATCACTTTTTTGAGGAGGAAAAATAGCATACTTTAAAATGGCCATAACTCCTTAAATATTGACATTTCGGGGTTTTTAGCTATAATTTGTGATCACTTTTTTGAGGAGGAAAATAGCATACTTTAAAATGGCCATAACTCCTTAAATATTGACATTTCGGGGTTTTTAGCTATAATTTGTGATCACTTTTTTGAGGAGGAAAAATAGCATACTTTAAAATGGCCATAACTCCTTAAATATTGACATTTCGG
Source organism: Musca domestica (assembly GCF_030504385.1). NCBI lineage: Eukaryota > Metazoa > Arthropoda > Insecta > Diptera > Muscidae > Musca > Musca domestica. The sequence continues at coordinate 3,479,027 of NW_026712207.1, read as the reverse complement.
GGTTTTTAGCTATAATTTGTGATCACTTTTTTGAGGAGGAAAAATATCATACTTTAAAATGGCCATAACTCCTTAAATATTGACATTTCGGGGTTTTTAGCTATAATTTGTGATCACCTTTTTAAAGAGGAAAAATAGCATACTTTAAAATGACCATAACTCCTTAAATATTGACATTTCGGGGTTTTTAGCTATAATTTGTGATCACTTTTTAAAGGAGGAAAAATAGCATACTTTAAAATGGCCATAACTCCTTAAATATTGACATTTCGGGGTTTTTAGCTATAATTTGTGATCACTTCTTGAACTAGGAAAAATAGCATACTTTAAAATGGCCATAACTCCTTAAATATTGACATTTCGGGTTTTTAGCTATAATTTGTGATCACCTTATTAAAGAGGAAAAATAGCATACTTTAAAATGGCCATAACTCCTTAAATATTGACTTTTCGGGGTTTTTAGCTATAATTTGTGATCACCTTTTTAAAGGGGAAAAATAGCATACTTTAAAATGGCCATAACTCCGTAAATATTGACATTTCGGGGTTTTTAGCTATAATTTGTGATCACCTTTTTAAAGAGGAAAAATAGCATACTTTAAAATGGCCATAACTCCTTAAATATTGACTTTTCGGGGTTTTTAGCTATAATTTGTGATCACCTTTTTAAAGAGGAAAAATAGCATACTTTAAAATGGCCATAACTCCTTAAATATTGACATTTCGGGGTTTTTAGCTATAATTTGTGATCACTTTTTAAAGGAGGAAAAATAGCATACTTTAAAATGGCCATAACTCCTTAAATATTGACATTTCGGGGTTTTTAGCTATAATTTGTGATCACTTTTTTGAGGAGGAAAAATAGCATACTTTAAAATGGCCATAACTCCTTAAATATTGACATTTCGGGGTTTTTAGCTATAATTTGTGATCACCTTTTTAAAGAGGAAAAATAGCATACTTTAAAATGGCCATAACTCCTTAAATATTGACATTTCGGGGTTTTTAGCTATAATTTGTGATCACTTTTTTGAGGAGGAAAAATAGCATACTTTAAAATGGCCATAACTCCTTAAATATTGACATTTCGGGGTTTTTAGCTATAATTTGTGATCACTTTTTGAACTTGGAAAAATAGCATACTTTAAAATGGCCATAACTCCTTAAATATTGACATTTCGGGGTTTTTAGCTATAATTTGTGATCACTTTTTAAAGGAGGAAAAATAGCATATTTTAAAATGGCCATAACTCCTTAAATATTGACATTTCGGGGTTTTTAGCTATAATTTGTGATCACTTTTTGAAGGAGAAAAAATAGCATACTTTCAACTGGCCATAACTCCTTAAATATTGACATTTCGGGGTTTTTAGCTATAATTTGTGATCACTTTTTGAAGGAGAAAAAATAGCATACTTTAAAATGGCCATAACTCCTTAAATATTGACATTTCGGGGTTTTTAGCTATAATTTGTGATCACTTTTTGAAGGAGAAAAAATAGCATACTTTAAAATGGCCATAACTCCTTAAATATTGACATTTCGGGGTTTTTAGCTATAATTTGTGATCACTTTTTAAAGGAGGAAAAATAGCATACTTTAAAATGGCCATAACTCCTTAAATATTGACATTTCGGGGTTTTTAGCTATAATTTGTGATCACTTTTTAAAGGAGGAAAAATAGCATACTTTAAAATGGCCATAACTCCTTAAATATTGACATTTCGGGGTTTTTAGCTATAATTTGTGATCACTTTTTGAAGGAGGAAAAATAGCATACTTTAAAATGGCCATAACTCCTTAAATATTGACATTTCGGGGTTTTTAGCTATAATTTGTGATCACTTTTTGAACTAGGAAAAATAGCATACTTTAAAATGGCCATAACTCCTTAAATATTGACATTTCGGGGTTTTTAGCTGTAATTTGTGATCACTTTTTAAACTAGGAAAGATTGCATACTTTAAAATGGCCATAACTCCTTAAATATTGACATTTCGGGTTTTTTAGCTATAATTTGTGATCACCTTATTAAAGAGGAAAATAGCATACTTTAAAATGTCCATAACTCCTTAAATATTGACATTTCGGGGTTTTTAGCTGTAATTTGTGATCACTTTTTGAACTAGGAAAAATAGCATACTTTAAAATGGCCATAACTCCTTAAATATTGACATTTCGGGGTTTTTAGCTATAATTTGTGATCACTTTTTAAACTAGGAAAGATTGCATACTTTAAAGTGGCCATAACTCCTTAAATATTGACATTTCGGGTTTTTTAGCTATAATTTGTGATCACCTTATTAAAGAGGAAAAATAGCATACTTTAAAATGTCCATAACTCCTTAAATATTGACATTTCGGGGTTTTTAGCTGTAATTTGTGATCACTTTTTGAACTAGGAAAAATAGCATACTTTAAAATGGCCATAACTCCTTAAATATTGACATTTCGGGGTTTTTAGCTATAATTTGTGATCACTTTTTAAACTAGGAAAGATTGCATACTTTAAAATGGCCATAACTCCTTAAATATTGACATTTCGGGGTTTTTAGCTATAATTTGTGATCACTTTTTGAACTAGAAAAAATAGCATACTTTAAAATGGCCATAACTCCTTAAATATTGACATTTCGGGGTTTTTAGCTATAATTTGTGATCACTTTTTTGAGGAGGAAAAATAGCATACTTTAAAATGGCCATAACTCCTTAAATATTGACATTTCGGGGTTTTTAGCTATAATTTGTGATCACTGTTTTTAGGAGGAAAAATAGCATACTTTAAAATGGCCATAACTCCTTAAATATTGACATTTCGGGGTTTTTAGCTATAATTTGTGATCACTGTTTTTAGGAGGAAAAATAGCATACTTTAAAATGGCCATAACTCCTTAAATATTGACATTGTGATCACTTTTTTAAAGAGGAAAAATAGCATACTTTAAAATGGCCATAACTCCTTAAATATTGACATTTCGGGGCTTTTAGCTATAATTTGTGATCACTTTTTTAAAGAGGAAAAATAGCATACTTTAAAATGGCCATAACTCCTTAAATATTGACATTTCGGGGTTTTTAGCTATAATTTGTGATCACTGTTTTTAGGAGGAAAAATAGCATACTTTAAAATGGCCATAACTCCTTAAATATTGACATTTCGGGGCTTTTAGCTATAAATTGTGATCACTTTTTTAAAGAGGAAAAATAGCATACTTTAAAATGTCCATAACTCCTTAAATATTGACATTTCGGGGTTTTTAGCTGTAATTTGTGATCACTTTTTGAACTAGGAAAAATAGCATACTTTAAAATGGCCATAACTCCTTAAATATTGACATTTCGGGGCTTTTAGCTATAATTTGTGATCACTTTTTGAACTTGGAAAAATAGCATACTTTAAAATGGCCATAACTCCTTAAATATTGACATTTCGGGGCTTTTAGCTATAATTTGTGATCACTTTTTTAAAGAGGAAAAATAGCATACTTTAAAATGGCCATAACTCCTTAAATATTGACATTTCGGGGTTTTTAGCTATAATTTGTGATCACTGTTTTTAGGAGGAAAAATAGCATACTTTAAAATGGCCATAACTCCTTAAATATTGACATTTCGGGGTTTTTAGCTATAATTTGTGATCACTTTTTTAAAGAGGAAAAATAGCATACTTTAAAATGGCCATAACTCCTTAAATATTGACATTTCGGGGCTTTTAGCTATAATTTGTGATCACTGTTTTTAGGAGGAAAAATAGCATACTTTAAAATGGCCATAACTCCTTAAATATTGACATTTCGGGGTTTTTAGCTATAATTTGTGATCACTGTTTTTAGGAGGAAAAATAGCATACTTTAAAATGGCCATAACTCCTTAAATATTGACATTTCGGGGCTTTTAGCTATAATTTGTGATCACTGTTTTAGGAGGAAAAATAGCATACTTTAAAATGGCCATAACTCCTTAAATATTGACATTTCGGGGTTTTTAGCTATAATTTGTGATCACTGTTTTTAGGAGGAAAAATAGCATACTTTAAAATGGCCATAACTCCTTAAATATTGACATTTCGGGGCTTTTAGCTATAATTTGTGATCACTGTTTTTAGGAGGAAAAATAGCATACTTTAAAATGGCCATAACTCCTTAAATATTGACATTTCGGGGTTTTTAGCTATAATTTGTGATCACTGTTTTTAAGGAGGAAAAATAGCATACTTTAAAATGGCCATAACTCCTTAAATATTGACATTTCGGGGTTTTTAGCTATAATTTGTGATCACTGTTTTTAGGAGGAAAAATAGCATACTTTAAAATGGCCATAACTCCTTAAATATTGACATTTCGGGGTTTTTAGCTATAATTTGTGATCACTGTTTTTAGAAGGAAAAATAGCATACTTTAAAATGGCCATAACTCCTTAAATATTGACATTTCGGGGTTTTTAGCTATAATTTGTGATCACTTTTTTAAAGAGGAAAAATAGCATACTTTAAAATGGCCATAACTCCTTAAATATTGACATTTCGGGGTTTTTAGCTATAATTTGTGATCACTGTTTTAAGGAGGAAAAATAGCATACTTTAAAATGGCCATAACTCCTTAAATATTGACATTTCGGGGTTTTTAGCTATAATTTGTGATCACTGTTTTTAGGAGGAAAAATAGCATACTTTAAAATGGCCATAACTCCTTAAATATTGACATTTCGGGGTTTTTAGCTATAATTTGTGATCACTGTTTTTAGGAGGAAAAATAGCATACTTTAAAATGGCCATAACTCCTTAAATATTGACATTTCGGGGTTTTTAGCTATAATTTGTGATCACTGTTTTAAGGAGGAAAAATAGCATACTTTAAAATGGCCATAACTCCTTAAATATTGACATTTCGGGGTTTTTAGCTATAATTTGTGATCACTGTTTTAGAAGGAAAAATAGCATACTTTAAAATGGCCATAACTCCTTAAATATTGACATTTCGGGGTTTTTAGCTATAATTTGTGATCACTTTTTTAAAGAGGAAAAATAGCATACTTTAAAATGGCCATAACTCCTTAAATATTGACATTTCGGGGCTTTTAGCTATAATTTGTGATCACTGTTTTTAGGAGGAAAAATAGCATACTTTAAAATGGCCATAACTCCTTAAATATTGACATTTCGGGGCTTTTAGCTATAATTTGTGATCACTTTTTTAAAGAGGAAAAATAGCATACTTTAAAATGGCCATAACTCCTTAAATATTGACATTTCGGGGTTTTTAGCTATAATTTGTGATCACTGTTTTAGAAGGAAAAATAGCATACTTTAAAATGGCCATAACTCCTTAAATATTGACATTTCGGGGTTTTTAGCTATAATTTGTGATCACTTTTTTAAGGAGGAAAAATAGCATACTTTAAAATGGCCATAACTCCTTAAATATTGACATTTCGGGGTTTTTAGCTATAATTTGTGATCACTTTTTTAAAGAGGAAAAATAGCATACTTTAAAATGGCCATAACTCCTTAAATATTGACATTTCGGGGTTTTTAGCTATAATTTGTGATCACTGTTTTTAGGAGGAAAAATAGCATACTTTAAAATGGCCATAACTCCTTAAATATTGACATTTCGGGGTTTTTAGCTATAATTTGTGATCACTTTTTTAAAGAGGAAAAATAGCATACTTTAAAATGGCCATAACTCCTTAAATATTGACATTTCGGGGTTTTTAGCTATAATTTGTGATCACTGTTTTAAGGAGGAAAAATAGCATACTTTAAAATGGCCATAACTCCTTAAATATTGACATTTCGGGGTTTTTAGCTATAATTTGTGATCACTTTTTTAAGGAGGAAAAATAGCATACTTTAAAATGGCCATAACTCCTTAAATATTGACATTTCGGGGTTTTTAGCTATAATTTGTGATCACTTTTTGAAGGAGGAAAAATAGCATACTTTAAAATGGCCATAACTCCTTAAATATTGACATTTCGGGGTTTTAGCTATAATTTGTGATCACTTTTTTAAATAGGAAAAATAGCATACTTTAAAATGGCCATAACTCCTTAAATATTGACATTTCGGGGTTTTTAGCTATAATTTGTGATCACTTTTTTAAGGAGGAAAAATAGCATACTTTAAAATGGCCATAACTCCTTAAATATTGACATTTCGGGGTTTTTAGCTATAATTTGTGATCACTTTTTTAAAGAGGAAAAATAGCATACTTTAAAATGGCCATAACTCCTTAAATATTGACATTTCGGGGTTTTTAGCTATAATTTGTGATCACTTTTTTAAGGAGGAAAAATAGCATACTTTAAAATGGCCATAACTCCTTAAATATTGACATTTCGGGGTTTTTAGCTATAATTTGTGATCACTTTTTGAAGAGGAAAAATAGCATACTTTAAAATGGCCATAACTCCTTAAATATTGACATTTCGGGGTTTTTAGCTATAATTTGTGATCACTTTTTGAAGGAGGAAAAATAGCATACTTTAAAATGGCCATAACTCCTTAAATATTGACATTTCGGGGTTTTTAGCTATAATTTGTGATCACTTTTTAAGGAGGAAAAATAGCATACTTTAAAATGGCCATAACTCCTTAAATATTGACATTTCGGGGTTTTTAGCTATAATTTGTGATCACTTTTTTAAGGAGGAAAAATAGCATACTTTAAAATGGCCATAACTCCTTAAATATTGACATTTCGGGGTTTTTAGCTATAATTTGTGATCACTTTTTAAGGAGGAAAAATAGCATACTTTAAAATGGCCATAACTCCTTAAATATTGACATTTCGGGGTTTTTAGCTATAATTTGTGATCACTTTTTAAGGAGGAAAAATAGCATACTTTAAAATGGCCATAACTCCTTAAATATTGACATTTCGGGGTTTTTAGCTATAATTTGTGATCACTTTTTAAGGAGGAAAAATAGCATACTTTAAAATGGCCATAACTCCTTAAATATTGACATTTCGGGGTTTTTAGCTATAATTTGTGATCACTTTTTAAAGGAGGAAAAATAGCATACTTTAAAATGGCCATAACTCCTTAAATATTGACATTTCGGGGTTTTTAGCTATAATTTGTGATCACTTTTTAAAGGAGGAAAAATAGCATACTTTAAAATGGCCATAACTCCTTAAATATTGACATTTCGGGGTTTTTAGCTATAATTTGTGATCACTTTTTGAACTAGGAAAAATAGCATACTTTAAAATGGCCATAACTCCTTAAATATTGACATTTCGGGGTTTTTAGCTATAATTTGTGATCACTTTTTGAAAGAGGAAAAATAGCATACTTTAAAATGGCCATAACTCCTTAAATATTGACATTTCGGGGTTTTTAGCTATAATTTGTGATCACTTTTTAAGGAGGAAAAATAGCATACTTTAAAATGGCCATAACTCCTTAAATATTGACATTTCGGGGTTTTTAGCTATAATTTGTGATCACTGTTTTGAAGGAGGAAAAATAGCATACTTTAAAATGGCCATAACTCCTTAAATATTGACATTTCGGGGTTTTTAGCTATAATTTGTGATCACTTTTTAAGGAGGAAAAATAGCATACTTTAAAATGGCCATAACTCCTTAAATATTGACATTTCGGGGTTTTTAGCTATAATTGTGATCACTTTTTAAGGAGGAAAAATAGCATACTTTAAAATGGCCATAACTCCTTAAATATTGACATTTCGGGGTTTTAGCTATAATTTGTGATCACTTTTTTGAACTAGGAAAAATAGCATACTTTAAAATGGCCATAACTCCTTAAATATTGACATTTCGGGGTTTTTAGCTATAATTTGTGATCACTTTTTAAGGAGGAAAAATAGCATACTTTAAAATGGCCATAACTCCTTAAATATTGACATTTCGGGGTTTTAGCTATAATTTGTGATCACTTTTTTGAACTAGGAAAAATAGCATACTTTAAAATGGCCATAACTCCTTAAATATTGACATTTCGGGGTTTTTAGCTATAATTTGTGATCACTTTTTAAAGGAGGTAAAATAGCATACTTTAAAATGGCCATAACTCCTTAAATATTGACATTTCGGGGTTTTTAGCTATAATTTGTGATCACTTTTTTGAGGAGGAAAAATAGCATACTTTAAAATGGCCATAACTCCTTAAATATTGACATTTCGGGGTTTTTAGCTATAATTTGTGATCACTTTTTTGAGGAGGAAAAATAGCATACTTTAAAATGGCCATAACTCCTTAAATATTGACATTTCGGGGTTTTTAGCTATAATTTGTGATCACTTTTTAAAGGAGGTAAAATAGCATACTTTAAAATGGCCATAACTCCTTAAATATTGACATTTCGGGGTTTTTAGCTATAATTTGTGATCACTTTTTTGAACTAGGAAAAATAGCATACTTTAAAATGGCCATAACTCCTTAAATATTGACATTTCGGGGTTTTTAGCTATAATTTGTGATCACTTTTTAAAGGAGGTAAAATAGCATACTTTAAAATGGCCATAACTCCTTAAATATTGACATTTCGGGGTTTTTAGCTATAATTTGTGATCATTTTTTGAACTAGGAAAAATAGCATACTTTAAAATGGCCATAACTCCTTAAATATTGACATTTCGGGGTTTTTAGCTATAATTTGTGATCACTTTTTAAAGGAGGTAAAATAGCATACTTTAAAATGGCCATAACTCCTTAAATATTGACATTTCGGGGTTTTTAGCTATAATTTGTGATCATTTTTTGAACTAGGAAAAATAGCATACTTTAAAATGGCCATAACTCCTTAAATATTGACATTTCGGGGTTTTTAGCTATAATTTGTGATCACTTTTTAAAGGAGGAAAAATAGCATACTTTAAAATGGCCATAACACCTTAAATATTGACATTTCGGGGTTTTTAGCTATAATTTGTGATCACTTTTTAAAGGAGGAAAAATAGCATACTTTAAAATGGCCATAACTCCTTAAATATTGACATTTCGGGGTTTTTAGCTATAATTTGTGATCACTTTTTAAAGGAGGAAAAATAGCATACTTTAAAATGGCCATAACTCCTTAAATATTGACATTTCGGGGTTTTTAGCTATAATTTGTGATCACTGTTTTTAGGAGGAAAAATAGCATACTTTAAAATGGCCATAACTCCTTAAATATTGACATTTCGGGGTTTTTAGCTATAATTTGTGATCACTTTTTTGAGGAGGAAAAATAGCATACTTTAAAATGGCCATAACTCCTTAAATATTGACATTTCGGGGTTTTTAGCTATAATTTGTGATCACTTTTTTGAGGAGGTAAAATAGCATACTTTAAAATGGCCATAACTCCTTAAATATTGACATTTCGGGGTTTTTAGCTATAATTTGTGATCACTTTTTTGAGGAGGAAAAATAGCATACTTTAAAATGGCCATAACTCCTTAAATACTGACATTTCGGCGTTTCTAGCTATAATTTGTGATCACTTTTTGAACTAAGAAAAATAGCATACTTTAAAATGGCCATAACAACTTAAATATTGACATTTCGGCGTTTCTAGCTATAATTTGTGATCACTTTTTTGAGGAGGAAAAATAGCATACTTTAAAATGGCCATAACTCCTTAAATATTGACATTTCGGGGTTTTTAGCTATAATTTGTGATCACTTTTTTGAGGAGGAAAAATAGCATACTTTAAAATGGCCATAACTCCTTAAATATTGACATTTCGGGGTTTTTAGCTATAATTTGTGATCACTTTTTTGAGGAGGAAAAATAGCATACTTTAAAATGGCCATAACTCCTTAAATATTGACTTTTCGGGGTTTTTCGCTATAATTTGTGATCACTTTTTGAACTAGGAAAAATAGCATACTTTAAAATGGCCATAACTCCTTAAATATTGACATTTCGGGGTTTTTAGCTATAATTTGTGATCACTTTTTTGAGGAGGAAAAATAGCATACTTTAAAATGGCCATAACTCCTTAAATATTGACTTTTCGGGGTTTTTAGCTATAATTTGTGATCACTTTTTGAACTAGGAAAAATAGCATACTTTAAAATGGCCATAACTCCTTAAATATTGACATTTCGGGGTTTTTAGCTATAATTTGTGATCACTTTTTGAACTAGGAAAAATAGCATACTTTAAAATGGCCATAACTCCTTAAATATTGACATTTCGGGGTTTTTAGCTATAATTTGTGATCACTTTTTGAACTAAGAAAAATAGCATACTTTAAAATGGCCATAACTCCTTAAATATTGACATTTCGGGGTTTTTAGCTATAATTTGTGATCACTTTTTGAACTAGGAAAAATAGCATACTTTAAAATGGCCATAACTCCTTAAATATTGACATTTCGGGGTTTTTAGCTATAATTTGTGATCACTTTTTTGAGGAGGAAAAATAGCATACTTTAAAATGGCCATAACTCCTTAAATATTGACATTTCGGGGTTTTTAGCTATAATTTGTGATCACTTTTTGAACTAGGAAAAATAGCATACTTTAAAATGGCCATAACTCCTTAAATATTGACATTTCGGGGTTTTTAGCTATAATTTGTGATCACTTTTTTGAGGAGGAAAAATAGCATACTTTAAAATGGCCATAACTTCTTAAATATTGACATTTCGGGGTTTTTAGCTATAATTTGTGATCACTTTTTGAACTAGGAAAAATAGCATACTTTAAAATGGCCATAACTCCTTAAATATTGACATTTCGGGGTTTTTAGCTATAATTTGTGATCACTTTTTGAACTAGGAAAAATAGCATACTTTAAAATGGCCATAACTCCTTAAATATTGACATTTCGGGGTTTTTAGCTATAATTTGTGATCACTTTTTAAAGGAGGAAAAATAGCATACTTTAAAATGGCCATAACTCCTTAAATATTGACTTTTCGGGGTTTTTAGCTATAATTTGTGATCACTTTTTGAACTAGGAAAAATAGCATACTTTAAAATGGCCATAACTCCTTAAATATTGACATTTCGGGGTTTTTAGCTATAATCGGTGATCACTTTTTAAAGGAGGAAAAATAGCATACTTTAAAATGGCCATAACTCCTTAAATATTGACATTTCGGGGTTTTTAGCTATAATTTGTGATCACTTTTTTGAGGAGGAAAAATAGCATACTTTAAAATGGCCATAACTTCTTAAATATTGACATTTCGGGGTTTTTAGCTATAATTTGTGATCACTTTTTGAACTAGGAAAAATAGCATACTTTAAAATGGCCATAACTCCTTAAATATTGACATTTCGGGGTTTTTAGCTATAATTTGTGATCACTTTTTGAACTAGGAAAAATAGCATACTTTAAAATGGCCATAACTCCTTAAATATTGACATTTCGGGGTTTTTAGCTATAATTTGTGATCACTTTTTAAAGGAGGAAAAATAGCATACTTTAAAATGGCCATAACTCCTTAAATATTGACTTTTCGGGGTTTTTAGCTATAATTTGTGATCACTTTTTGAACTAGGAAAAATAGCATACTTTAAAATGGCCATAACTCCTTAAATATTGACATTTCGGGGTTTTTAGCTATAATCGGTGATCACTTTTTAAAGGAGGAAAAATAGCATACTTTAAAATGGCCATAACTCCTTAAATATTGACATTTCGGGGTTTTTAGCTATAATTTGTGATCACTTTTTGAACTAGGAAAAATAGCATACTTTAAAATGGCCATAACTCCTTAAATATTGACATTTCGGGGTTTTTAGCTATAATTTGTGATCACTTTTTGAACTAGGAAAAATAGCATACTTTAAAATGGCCATAACTACTTAAATATTGACATTTCGGGGTTTTTAGCTATAATTTGTGATCACTTTTTTAAAGAGGAAAAATAGCATACTTTAAAATGGCCATAACTCCTTAAATATTGACATTTCGGGGTTTTTAGCTATAATTTGTGATCACTTTTTAAAGGAGGAAAAATAGCATACATTAAAATGGCCATAACTCCTTAAATATTGACATTTCGGGGTTTTTAGCTATAATTTGTGATAACTTTTTTAAAGAGGAAAAATAGCATACTTTAAAATGGCCATAACTCCTTAAATATTGACATTTCGGGGTTTTTAGCTATAATTTGTGATCACTTTTTGAACTAGGAAAAATAGCATACTTTAAAATGGCCATAACTCCTTAAATATTGACATTTCGGGGTTTTTAGCTATAATTTGTGATCACTTTTTAAAGGAGGAAAAATAGAATACTTTAAAATGGCCATAACTCCTTAAATATTGACATTTCGGGGTTTTTAGCTATAATTTGTGATCACTTTTTAAAGGAGGAAAAATAGCATACTTTAAAATGGCCATAACTCCTTAAATATTGACATTTCGGGGTTTTTAGCTATAATTTGTGATCACTTTTTAAAGGAGGAAAAATAGCATACTTTAAAATGGCCATAACTCCTTAAATATTGACATTTCGGGGTTTTTAGCTATAATTTGTGATCACTTTTTAAAGGAGGAAAAATAGCATACATTAAAATGGCCATAACTCCTTAAATATTGACATTTCGGGGTTTTTAGCTATAATTTGTGATAACTTTTTTAAAGAGGAAAAATAGCATACTTTAAAATGGCCATAACTCCTTAAATATTGACATTTCGGGGTTTTTAGCTATAATTTGTGATCACTTTTTGAACTAGGAAAAATAGCATACTTTAAAATGGCCATAACTCCTTAAATATTGACATTTCGGGGTTTTTAGCTATAATTTGTGATCACTTTTTGAACTAGGAAAAATAGCATACTTTAAAATGGCCATAACTCCTTAAATATTGACATTTCGGGGTTTTTAGCTATAATTTGTGATCACTTTTTAAAGGAGGAAAAATAGAATACTTTAAAATGGCCATAACTCCTTAAATATTGACATTTCGGGGTTTTTAGCTATAATTTGTGATCACTTTTTGAACTAGGAAAAATAGCATACTTTAAAATGGCCATAACTCCTTAAATATTGACATTTCGGGGTTTTTAGCTATAATTTGTGATCACTTTTTAAAGGAGGAAAAATAGCATACTTTAAAATGGCCATAACTCCTTAAATATTGACATTTCGGGGTTTTTAGCTATAATCGGTGATCACTTTTTAAAGGAGGAAAAATAGCATACTTTAAAATGGCCATAACTCCTTAAATATTGACATTTCGGGGTTTTTAGCTATAATTTGTGATCACTTTTTGAACTAGGAAAAATAGCATACTTTAAAATGGCCATAACTCCTTAAATATTGACATTTCGGGGTTTTTAGCTATAATTTGTGATCACTTTTTGAACTAGGAAAAATAGCATACTTTAAAATGGCCATAACTCCTTAAATATTGACATTTCGGGGTTTTTAGCTATAATTTGTGATCACTTTTTAAAGGAGGAAAAATAGCATACATTAAAATGGCCATAACTCCTTAAATATTGACATTTCGGGGTTTTTAGCTATAATTTGTGATAACTTTTTTAAAGAGGAAAAATAGCATACTTTAAAATGGCCATAACTCCTTAAATATTGACATTTCGGGGTTTTTAGCTATAATTTGTGATCACTTTTTGAACTAGGAAAAATAGCATACTTTAAAATGGCCATAACTCCTTAAATATTGACATTTCGGGGTTTTTAGCTATAATTTGTGATCACTTTTTGAACTAGGAAAAATAGCATACTTTAAAATGGCCATAACTACTTAAATATTGACATTTCGGGGTTTTTAGCTATAATTTGTGATCACTTTTTAAAGGAGGAAAAATAGCATACATTAAAATGGCCATAACTCCTTAAATATTGACATTTCGGGGTTTTTAGCTATAATTTGTGATAACTTTTTTAAAGAGGAAAAATAGCATACTTTAAAATGGCCATAACTCCTTAAATATTGACATTTCGGGGTTTTTAGCTATAATTTGTGATCACTTTTTGAACTAGGAAAAATAGCATACTTTAAAATGGCCATAACTCCTTAAATATTGACATTTCGGGGTTTTTAGCTATAATTTGTGATCACTTTTTGAACTAGGAAAAATAGCATACTTTAAAATGGCCATAACTACTTAAATATTGACATTTCGGGGTTTTTAGCTATAATTTGTGATCACTTTTTAAAGGAGGAAAAATAGCATACATTAAAATGGCCATAACTCCTTAAATATTGACATTTCGGGGTTTTTAGCTATAATTTGTGATAACTTTTTTAAAGAGGAAAAATAGCATACTTTAAAATGGCCATAACTCCTTAAATATTGACATTTCGGGGTTTTTAGCTATAATTTGTGATCACTTTTTGAACTAGGAAAAATAGCATACTTTAAAATGGCCATAACTCCTTAAATATTGACATTTCGGGGTTTTTAGCTATAATTTGTGATCACTTTTTAAAGGAGGAAAAATAGCATACTTTAAAATGGCCATAACTCCTTAAATATTGACATTTCGGGGTTTTTAGCTATAATTTGTGATCACTTTTTAAAGGAGGAAAAATAGCATACTTTAAAATGGCCATAACTCCTTAAATATTGACATTTCGGGGTTTTTAGCTATAATTTGTGATCACTTTTTAAAGGAGGAAAAATAGCATACATTAAAATGGCCATAACTCCTTAAATATTGACATTTCGGGGTTTTTAGCTATAATTTGTGATCACTTTTTAAAGGAGGAAAAATAGCATACATTAAAATGGCCATAACTCCTTAAATATTGACATTTCGGGGTTTTTAGCTATAATTTGTGATAACTTTTTTAAAGAGGAAAAATAGCATACTTTAAAATGGCCATAACTCCTTAAATATTGACATTTCGGGGTTTTTAGCTATAATTTGTGATCACTTTTTAAAGGAGGAAAAATAGCATACTTTAAAATGGCCATAACTCCTTAAATATTGACATTTCGGGGTTTTTAGCTATAATTTGTGATCACTTTTTAAAGGAGGAAAAATAGCATACTTTAAAATGGCCATAACTCCTTAAATATTGACATTTCGGGGTTTTTAGCTATAATTTGTGATCACTTTTTAAAGGAGGAAAAATAGCATACTTTAAAATGGCCATAACTCCTTAAATATTGACATTTCGGGGTTTTTAGCTATAATTTGTGATCACTTTTTAAAGGAGGAAAAATAGCATACTTTAAAATGGCCATAACTCCTTAAATATTGACATTTCGGGGTTTTTAGCTATAATTTGTGATCACTTTTTAAAGGAGGAAAAATAGCATACATTAAAATGGCCATAACTCCTTAAATATTGACATTTCGGGGTTTTTAGCTATAATTTGTGATAACTTTTTTAAAGAGGAAAAATAGCATACTTTAAAATGGCCATAACTCCTTAAATATTGACATTTCGGGGTTTTTAGCTATAATTTGTGATCACTTTTTAAAGGAGGAAAAATAGCATACTTTAAAATGGCCATAACTCCTTAAATATTGACATTTCGGGGTTTTTAGCTATAATTTGTGATCACTTTTTAAAGGAGGAAAAATAGCATACTTTAAAATGGCCATAACTCCTTAAATATTGACATTTCGGGGTTTTTAGCTATAATTTGTGATCACTTTTTAAAGGAGGAAAAATAGCATACTTTAAAATGGCCATAACTCCTTAAATATTGACATTTCGGGGTTTTTAGCTATAATTTGTGATCACTTTTTAAAGGAGGAAAAATAGCATACATTAAAATGGCCATAACTCCTTAAATATTGACATTTCGGGGTTTTTAGCTATAATTTGTGATAACTTTTTTAAAGAGGAAAAATAGCATACTTTAAAATGGCCATAACTCCTTAAATATTGACATTTCGGGGTTTTTAGCTATAATTTGTGATCACTTTTTGAACTAGGAAAAATAGAATACTTCAAAATGGCCATAACTCCTTAAATATTGACATTTCGGGGTTTTTAGCTATAATTTGTGATCACTTTTTAAAGGAGGAAAAATAGCATACTTTAAAATGGCCATAACTCCTTAAATATTGACATTTCGGGGTTTTTAGCTATAATCGGTGATCACTTTTTAAAGGAGGAAAAATAGCATACTTTAAAATGGCCATAACTCCTTAAATATTGACATTTCGGGGTTTTAGCTATAATTTGTGATCACTTTTTTGAGGAGGAAAAATAGCATACTTTAAAATGGCCATAACTCCTTAAATATTGACATTTCGGGGTTTTTAGCTATAATTTGTGATCACTTTTTGAACTAGGAAAAATAGCATACTTTGAATTGGCCATAACTCCTTAAATATTGACATTTCGGGGTTTTTAGCTATAATTTGTGATCACTTTTTGAACTAGGAAAAATAGTATACTTTAAAATGGCCATAACTCCTTAAATATTGACATTTCGGGGTTTTTAGCTATAATTTGTGATCACTTTTTGAACTAAGAAAAATAGCATACTTTAAAATGGCCATAACTCCTTAAATATTGACATTTCGGGGTTTTTAGCTATAATTTGTGATCACTTTTTTGAGGAGGAAAAATAGCATACTTTAAAATGGCCATAACTCCTTAAATATTGACATTTCGGGGTTTTTAGCTATAATTTGTGATCACTTTTTGAACTAGGAAAAATAGCATACTTTAAATTGGCCATAACTCCTTAAATATTGACATTTCGGGGTTTTTAGCTATAATTTGTGATCACTTTTTAAAGGAGGAAAAATAGCATACTTTAAATTGGCCATAACTCCTTAAATATTGACATTTCAGGGTGATATCACTAGGTCGACCTAGCCGCCTCTATCCATTTTACTTCGCATCTATTTCGTCTTTTCTGTTTTAGCCTTGTTTTTAGTGTCTCCAACGTGCGTTGCAATACACCCATCTCTCTTTTCGTCCTTGTCTCTCTATATATAAGTGTCTGTTGGTATATATGTAAATGCACATATATATTTTCTAGTCTCAGATAATGCCGCAACATCGGTTGCCATAACACATTGACGTTGTGCAAACCATGTAAAAATTGGCACAATTCATTTAGGGCAACATCCTTGAAGCTTTTGCCGGCATATAACGTTCAGCGCCATCTCTCTCCTTTTACTTCCTACACCTCTCTCTCACAAATAACAGAACAATGAATGAAAGGATGTATGTATGAATGACAGAGGACGAACGCGACATGGGTACAAACAGATAAGTTCCTCATAGATTCGGATCTCTATGTATAGCTAAATGAACAAGCAATGGGGACGGACGGCATTTCCCCTCCCCTCTACCTCACTTCCTATAAACTCTCTGTATTTCACACAGAATGACGTCATTCAACCAAGTTTATCATTGAGAAAAAATAGAGAAGGTAAATTTTAGCGCCGCAAGGGGCCGGGGTCAGCTATTTTTTTTCACACTGAGGTCATACCCCAGGGTATTCGTCCTTGTTTAGAGCCCACAAAAAAAAGCCTCCCTCCCTCGAAATACAAAACTTCATTCATTTATTTTTTTGTTATACTTTTTTGTCTGTAAGCCATAATTTATTTATTGCAATCAAATTGTGTTTTTTTTTTCTCAATTTTTTTCCATTTCTTTTCAATCAATTTATGATTTGTGTGTGTTTGTTTGTGTTGAGTTTTTTGGAAGAAATTTTTTTTTATAAAAAAGGAAACTTATAATTGTTTGCACGAATCCTGGCAGCCAGCAGTTGGCTTGTCATCTTCATCCATAGTTGTTTTTTTTAAGGCGACAAGGGCCAGGACCTTCTGATTTTTTGGCAAATTAAATAATCCAGGCGCAAAAAAAGTATAAATATTAAAATTACGAAAGCATTGTTGATGTTCTTCTTCTTCTTGTTTATTTGTCTGTCTCCGTGGGTCAGTTTTTCATCATCAGCATCATCATCAGGAAATAAATATATGTTTGTATATTGCAATCGATTCTATAAACAATTTATAAAATTTGGAAAAGTTTCTTCAGTTCAACCATTAGAGCCCAATCAGCCTTAATTAAATCATCACGGAAGTAATCCTTGCAAGCATCGATACTTTGACGGGAAATCTGAAAAGAGAAGAAGGTGATAAAAAATGAAATGGAAAGGATAAAAAGAAACAAAAAAAATAAAAATTACCAGTAAAGAAAGTCTTAAAGTCGGGCGGGGCCGACTTTATGATACCCTACACCACTTTGCTAATTTAGTTGAGCTCCACATAATAATTAAATGTTTTTATGGGAGAATTCATAATTCACCCTATGATTATAATTATAATTTAAAATTCAAAGGACTAAATATGCCGAAACATTTGTATCCTTTAAATTCGGAATTGTATTGCCCATTTGGAGCAAAAATAATTTGAAATCAGATAAAGATATATATGGGAGCTATATCCAAATCTAAACCGATCTCCATAAAATTTGGCAAAGATATTTCTGAGCGGTATTTGATATATTTCCCTGAATATCGTTCTTACGGATTGCTATTACGGCTGTGGACAACAAATCGGATGAACACTATATATGGCAGCTATAGCTATATCTGAACCGATCTTCACCAAATTTGGCATACTAGCTTCTAGACTCAATTCGGTCGTATGTGCCGAATTCCACCCCATTTGGACAAATATTAGACGTACAATAAAAAGTAAATCGGACGAAGTTATATATGGGAGCTATATCCAAATCTGAACCGATCTCGATAAATTTTAGCAAAGGTATTTCTGAGCTGTATTGGCTATATTTTCCCAAATATTGTTGTTACAGAGTGCATATTACGGCAGCGGAAGACAAAAATAACAAATCGGATGAACAATATATTTGGGAGCTATAGCTATATCTGAACCGATTTCGATCAAATTTGGCAAACTTATTTTCAGACCTAATTTGGTTGTATGTGCAAAATTCCATACCATTCAGACTGATATTACACGTTTGGTGCACAATAAAAGGCAAATCGGACGAAGATAAATATGGGAGCTATATCTAAATTTTTACCGATTATCTCCAATTTCAATAGCGTTCGTCCTTGAGCCAAAAATTTCATCGCAATCGGATAATAAATGCGACCTGCATTTTGTTCACAAGAATACATGGACAGACGGGCGGACTGACATGCATAAATCAACTCAGATTCTATGCAGATCATCAAAAGGGTCTATCTCGTTTCCTTTTGCCTGTGCACATACCCTAACCATCATGTGGTGTAGGGTATAAAAAGAAAGATAATAATAGAGGTCTCTCAATTTTTTAGACCCCAGGTCTCTTTGGGCAAAATTCGTTTTAGGACATTTAGAGTCGATCTAGGGATGTCCGTCCGTCTGGCTAGCTGGTGTGTAGGATAACTCATGAAGGTCCTAAACTTGGTACATCACAATATTATCCTCAAACTTAGATCGAGTTCGGAGATGGGCAATATCGGTCCACTCCATCTGGTACCTCCCCCACAGAAGGTCGAAATGCTATAATGGACAATATCGGACCACCCCATTAAGTACCTCCCCCATAAATGGTCGAAATTTTGAATAATTATAACTCTTATAAAATGTGATAAAAATATCCAATTATCTTCAAATTACACAGATCACAATATTTTAATTAACCCAAGGTCTGGTGTGAAGATGGAATATATAGGTCCACTCCTTCTGGTACCACCCCACAAAGGGTCAAAATTTTGAATATCCATGAAGCTCATAAAACGGGAAATGAACATCCGATTCCGTTCAGACTTGGAACATCTCAATATATGTATTAAAACAAGATCTGTTATAAAGATGGTAGAGATCGGACCAATCCTTCTGGTACCTCATCCACAAAGGGTCAAAATTTTGAATAATCAAAACGATTATAAAATCCAAATAAGAGTCCAGTTCTCTTCATACTTCGCATATCCCATTATTTCTAGTAATACCAAATCTGATGCGAAGATGGGATATATCGGCTCACAGGAGAATCACACCTTCTAGAGTTTTCAATAAAAAGGAGGACCTCATAGGTCTTATTTGAAAAGTAAACCGTCTAAAGGTCCTCAATGAAATGAATACCTTCTTCGGTATTCTTCGGTCTGAATACCTTTTGCAGGTCTTCTGAGCGAAAAAGATCTTTACAAAGTCTTCGGAGACCTGTCGAAGGCCTTCCTTATTATTATTTATGAATAGGAAACCTATATGAGACCTTCTACAGGGCCTGCTATGGATTGAAGGTTTCTTTTATAAAAAAAGACCTCTACAGGTCTTTTTACGCAAAAAAAATCGCCTTTAGCTCATTTATGCGTAGAACAAAAATTTGACCTCTCTCTCTCCGGTCCTTTTAGAGGAAAACAAAAAAAAACCATACAGCCTTCAACTATGCGAAATAATGACGCACTATTCGCTCTACGATTCCATTGGAAAACAAAGGACGAATGCCGGGCGGAGAGAAGGGACTAATAAAACAAAATGAAACATTGAATGACTAGCACAACATAGAGTACGAGACCCAACTCTCCACTTTTCCACCATTTCCTCGCATTGCAGAGAAGTTGGCAGAGAACGAAAATAAGATGTGTGTATTCCAAAAATAGATTTGTAGATGATGGAGTAAACATTAAATAATTGGGTCAATGTGTCAATACAAATAAACGAATGAACGAACGTAACATACACACACACACACAGAGATACGCATGTATATATACACCACTACAATATATATTATATACAAGAAAAAGAACATGTGTGTGTGTGTGCGCGCAGCATTTCAGCCAAAAGTCAATGGCCAACAGAAAGCGTAGAAGGCAAAGTATGACGTTAACAATTTTCCAAGCAATTGTCATGAATACCCTCAACCCAGCTATTGGATGGGATGGGAGGTATGGGAAGGCATCCAACCAACAAAACATTTCTCCATCCATTCATATTTTGCCTTGAGGTCGGCTTACATACATACATACATATTTGTTTCCTTGAGGTTTCTTCAATGGATTAAAGAAGAAGATGTGGAGGAAAATGTATTTAACTAGAAAGACTAAACGGGATCGAATGAGATATAGAATCCACTTTTTTAAACCACTTTAAAATCAAAATTCTCAAATATTCCCTGGAACCGAAGGATAGTAAATTTTACGTAAAAAATACCACTAATAATAATGCTGAAGGAAAACAAAGCATCCATAATCCAAAATATCTGAGAGACATCTTCCAGAAGCAAAAGTGACCAAAACTGTTAACCAACAAATTCCAAATATTTTTGCGAAATAGTCTTCTAACCCTTGCGAAGCCAAAATATTAAGTTGTAGCCCCTTGAAATAAAAATTGTGGTTAGGATCTTCGAAATAATAGTTTTAGACCATAGGTACCTTTGGACAAAATACGTTTTAGAACATTTGGAGTCGATCTAGCGATGTCTGCCTGTCCGTCTGTCTGTCTGCCTAGCTGGTGTGCACGATAACTCTCAAGCGTGATAGTGTAATTTCTTTATATTTGGCTGGGAAACCACAAGTGGGTATCGTTAGAGCACTCCAGCATTTAAATGTGAATAGATCTTTTGTGTCTCGTACCATAGCTCGTTACCTTTATACTGGTAGCGTAGCCCGACGTCAAGGAAGTGGACAGAAGAAAACAGCAACATCAGCAGAAATGGTTCGAAAAGTAAAGAAGCGACCCGCGTCGCAGTGGCCGAAAAATGGCTCGTGATGGCAATATTTCATTCGGCAAATATTGAAAAATGAGCTCGGGGTAAAGCCATTGAAATTCCAACAAGTAAAAAAGCTGTAAGTTCGGCCGGGCCGAACTTTTAATACCCTCCACCATTTGGTACAAATTTGGCAATTTCCAAAAAATAAAACCCGTTAAAAATTCTGTTAAAATCTTAAAAGTACCGAATGCTTATACGACGACGTGGGCCTGCATAGGCAACTTTTGTCATAAATTATTACATATTTAAATGCGAAACTTGAAGAAAAATCTGTTTATAATGTAGCTAAAATCGTCAAAATACCGAATATGGGGGGTACCGTTATATGGGGGCTATACGAAGACGTGGACCTGCACAGACAATTTTCTGGCATGGGCTGAAGTATCCATTACGAACTTCACATAGCGTAAAATCATTAAAATATCGAATATCGGGGGGTTCCGTTATATGGGGGATATATGAAGACGTGGACCTACATGGCTCACTCTTTGACTTTGGATGAAGTATCCATTACGAACTTCAAATACCAAATTTGAAACGATTCCGGTAAACAATGTCGCTAAAATCATCAAAATACCGAATATCGGGAGGTACCGTTATATGGGGGCTATATGATAACTTGGACCTACATGGCCCATTTACGAACTTAACCTGCCTACTGGGAAAAAATACATGTGTGCAAAATTTTAGCCTTCTATCTCAATTTGTTCGAAAGATAGCGTGATTACAACAGACAGACAGGCAGACACACAGACGGACAGACAGACAGACACACAGACAGACAGACGGACATGGCTAAATCGTCTTAGAATTTTACGCTGATCAAGAATATATATACTTTGTTGGGTCTGACATGAATATTTCGAGGAGTTACAAACGGAATGACAAAATTAATATACCCTCCATAGTATGGTGGAGGGTATAAAAAGTGCAAGAACTTAAACCGCAACAGAAAGAAAATAGACTCAAAAGAGCTAAAGAGTAGCTTCGCTTGGCCGAAAGAGCTGAACTGCCGAATTTGGTTTTCCCCGATGAGAAAACATTCGTTGTCCAGCAGTTTGTAAACAAACAAAATTATCGTGTTTACTTGCCAAAGAGGTCAGCTGAAAATGTGCACCTTCGGTTGGCCACCACAACTCAGGCGCCGGCCATGGTGATGGTGTGGGACGCCATAACAGTCGCTCTCCGCTCGTATTAATCGACCGTGGCATCAGAATAATGCCGAATATTATCGCGAAAATATTCTGGAGGGTGTATTAAAGCCTTGGGCACGCAAATATTTTGGCCGCAGAACTTGGACATTCCAATAGGACTCAGCGCCATCGCACTCAGCACGCTCCACCCAAGAATGGTTACAAAATGAGGTTCCTCGCTTCATTTCCAGCGCACAATGGTCACCAAAATCTCCGGATCTCCAATCCGTTGGACTATTGTGTCTGGAGTATTTTGGAAAGCAAAGTTGGCACTAAAAAATACCAAAGTGTCGATCATCCCAAGCAAGCGCTTCGCCGGGAATGGGCCAAAATACCGCAGAGCAACATTGTAGGCGCCATTACTAGTAATGCTGAAAATGGGTTTTTGTTGGCAGATGCGAAGACCTGAACCAGCATAGACAATTCTCTGTCACAGGCTGTAGCATCCATTACGAACTTGAAATATGACATCTCAAACAATTTTGGTGGGTCTTGTACCAAAACTCGTCAAAATTCTGAATATAGGGAGGTACTGATATATGGGGCATATACGAAGACCTGGACCGGCATAGACAATTTTCTGTCATAGGCTGTAGTATCCATTACGAACTTCAAATACCAAATTTTAAACAATTCCGGTCAATAATGTCGCTAAAATCATTAAAATACCGAATACCGGGAGGTACCGTTATATGAGTACTATAGAAAAACCTGGACCGATATATCTCATTTTCAATACCAACCATCCTAGACACAATACAAATTGCTCTGCTAAATTTTGACGCTCTACGTCAAATAATGTGGGCTGTATCGTGATTTCAATAGATCGACAGACGGACAAACAGACGGACAGACAGATGGACGGACAGACAGACGGACATCGTTAAATCGACTTAGAATTTTATACATGTATGCATATACACATATACATTATGGGGTCTACGACGAATACTTAAGGATGTTACAAACGGAATGACAAAGTTAATATACCCTCCTTTCCAAGGTGGAGGGTATAAAAATCGTATCATAAATTTCCATCAACTTACCTTGCTAACCAACATATCATCAGCTTCAAAATGACGGCCAAACATTTTGGGTGATTCACCGGGTATGGGTTCGATTTTGACACAAATCTCCTGACCTTTGCGGGCCGTTTCCAATTGTTTGTGATTCGATTCGATGGAGGTGACAATGCCAATATCGACAAACTGCAAAAGAAAAAGAGAGACAGGAAATAAATTTCATTATTAAAAAAATACTACTCAAAAAAAATATGCAAAGCAATTTACGGATGTATAACAAGTTAACAATTACAAAAAAAAATTAACAACAACAATTCCCTGGGGATAAGAGGCGTTCGCCAAAAAAACAACCTACAATCCATTGAGTCTGGTATTTTGATTTTCCTATCTTTGGTATGTTTTTCTTCTTTTTCTTTTATAAGGTTTCAGGCATTTCTCACCTACTCGTCGTCATCGCCATCATCATTCTCCGTCGTTGCAGTTGTCGTTGTCATAGCCGCTGTTGGGCTGTTAGGCATAAATGTTGCAAGTTTATTCAATTATTCAACTTTCAGCGACAGCAGCAACAACAACATCGCCACCACCACGTCATTATGCAACTTCAACTTCTCTGGAACTATGAAAAGCAAAAACCGATTCAAGTCATCGTAAACCAACCAACCACCACCGCCAACCTAAACCTAGGACAGGAAATTAAAAGCGTAACATTTCCTGTGGGCGTTCAGTTTAGCTTTGCAGAAATATGAGTGGAAGTAAGAAAAATGTAAATGATAACCAGACAGTCAGACAGACGACTGGCAGTAAGTCAGTCAGACTGATCGTCATTCAGCCAACAAGCCAACAGAAAAAAATAATAAACATCAAGTATTTATTGAATTGAATTGAATGCTGTTGCTTGTGGTGGGTCAGGAATGACAATTGCCATTTACAAAAGGTGCTACAAATTTTTATGAAATATCAGAGATGTCCCTTACCTGTTCCTCCCATAGATAGAAGAGCTACTATAGGTGTCCAATTGCCATTTACAAAAGGTGCTACAAATTGTGATGAGCTATGGGAGGTGCCCCTTCCCTGTTCCTCCTATAGATAGAAGAGCTACTATAGGTGTCCAAAAGATAGATACGCGTTAATTACGGGTTATGTTAGGAAAGTAAGTTTGCACAAAATTGGATGATCTTTTCTTGATCGATACAATAAATTATTTTCTGTGAAAATTTTGACTTTTTGTGGAGAAGGTACCAGAAGGAGTGGACCAATATTGCCCATCTCTAAGTTTGACATTAATATTACCATGTACCAAGTTTGAGGAAATTAGGAGAATCCACTTCTGTCTGAATATGAAATGGATTTGAACACCATTTTATAGCATTCAAAAGCAGAATTCGATTGGAGATGATCTGACGAAGAATTCCCGAGAGTACTCCTTTTACAGAGAGAGAGAGAGAGAGAGTATTCTACAGATTTGCAAAGAAAAATTAACAGCAAGATCTCCGACTTTAGTTGCGAGGAAGAAATACTCAAAAGGGACAGGACTCGAAGATTGCTGATAATGAAATTTCCAATATATCGAGACAATCCACTTCTGCTTGATTATAACTTGCATATCAAAGCATCGAAATAAAAGACAGAATTTGGTCAGGTAAATCTGACCGATGAATTCCAGAGAGTACTCCTTTTACCTGTGGTGAGAGTGGCAGTACTGGAAGATTGCTGAAAATGAAATTTCCAATCTATCAGGACAATCCACTTCAGCCGATTATATTTTGGATATCAAAACATCGAAATAAAAGACAGAATTCGGTCGAGGAAAATCTGATCGAAGAATAGCAGAGAGTACTTCCTTTGCCTGTGGTCGTATCAATAGATGAAAAGATGAACTTGAACGTATTCTCCAAAATTGCAAACAATCATTTACAGCCATAAATCCGATTTACTCAATTCTATTCGCGAATGAAACACACTCAGGTTTGGCTAGAATCGATTTTCGTTTAGGAAATCACATGGTACTCCACGGATTAAAAAAAAACGCTTTCGTCAATGTAAAAAACAAGTAAAAAACAGCTATCTTGAAAATTTTCAAAAAATCCTACTAAAATGAAAACCGTTATAAGCTGGATATACGATATCGTGGACCTATATAGACAATTCTCTTCCAGAGGGTAAAGAACACAGAGAAAACACTTTTGGGGGGATTTTCAGACAATTCCATTAAAAAATGTTGCTAAACTCATGAAAATACCGAATATCAGAAGGCACAGTTGCATGGGGGATATACGATAGCATGGACTCATATAGACAATTCTTTTCAAGGATTATAGTTCTCACAAAGACCTCCTTGTCTGGAATTTCAACTCCATTAAAAAATGAGGCTTTAATCATCAAATACCGAATATCGGGGGCTACCCATGTATGGGGGCTATACGATATGGTGGACCATATCTTGACAAACTATCCAAGTTTTTCTGAAAAAAACCTAATTTTTGTGGGCGCCATATCTTTACTTTATTTTTTGTAAAGAATTCAAAATTAATTTAAATTTCTGAAATGGCGCCCATATTCGTCTTAGACCCCATAAAGTATATATATTCATAATCAGCATAAAATTCTAAGTCGAATTAACGATGTCCGTCTGTCTGTCCGTCTGCCTGTCTGTCTGTCTGTCTGTCCGTCTGTCTGTCCGTTGAAATCACGATACAGCCCACATTATTTGACGTAGAGCGCCAAAATTTAGCAGAACAATTTTTATTGTGTCTACGATGGTTGGCATTGAAAATGAGATATATCGGTCCACGTTTTGGTATAGTCCCCTCATAAAGGTACCTCCAGATATTCGGTATTTTAATTATTTTTGCCACATTTTTTCACGGATTGGTCTGAAAATTGGTATTTGTAGGTCATAACGGGTCCCAGTTCATGTGGCAAAACATTGCATTTATAGGTCCACGATTTGGTATAGCCCCCATATAACGGGACCTCCCGATATTCAGCATTTTAATGGTTTTTGCCACATTTCTTCGCGTATTTGTCTAGAAATTGGTATTTGTTGGACTTAATGGTTCTAGCTCTTTTAGCGAAACACTGTATGTATAGGTCCACGTTTTTGTATAGCCCCATATAGCCGAATTTCCCGATATTCGGTATTTTGATGATTTTTGGCACATTTTCCCATTAATATGTCTAAAAATTGGTATATGTGGGTCATAATGGGCTCTAATGTTTCCTTTACCCTAAGGTGGAGGGTATTAAAAGTTTGGCCCGGCCGAAAAATTCAAGTTGTATTTAGCAAATTTTTCCGTTTGCGTTTTCAAGACATTTCTATTCACTTTGGCTGTCATCTATTAAATGCTGGGACGAAATAGGGAACTAACGTTCAGACGACATCACTTGCTAGGGCCAAATTCTCGAATTCCGCATCGAGTAAATTATTTAGTGAACATATAAAGTAAACAATTAAAAAGCAGCTAAAATCGGTAGAACTTAAACTTCATTTCAGCTCTTAAAATTTGAAAAATTCGCAACATCAGGTGATACAATATTTGAGGGCTCTACAAAAACGTGGACCTATGTGGCCAATATAAATACCAAAAATTTTACGGACCTAAATAAAAGTTTTATCAACCTAATTTCTTTTCGTTCGAGAGTTAAATTGATTTCCACAGACGTACAGACAGAGCTAAGTCGACATTAAATTTTATGCTGATTAAAAATATATGTACTTTGTGAGGTCCAAAAGTGTATATTTCGAGGGGTTACAAACGGGATGACAAACTTAATATACCCTCCATACTATGGTGGAGACTATAGAAATAGGGATAATGGACTAGGGCACCATCGGAACTATGTTACCTCCCTTGGGAAGACGGTGAAAACATGTATCGCAGCGAAAAAAAAACGAAAATTGTATTTCCGCAATTCCGACACTAAGGATGTGTGGTCTGCATCCTCGCAGGGGGGAGGTATAGTACGACCTCAGTTGTGGGGGCGCCATAGTCACATATTCTTCCACGAAACACGGTTTGCTAAAGAATTCAAAATTAATTTAAATTTCTGAAATGGCGCCCAACGTAAATTAAGTCGAAAAAACATTTAAACAAATTTTTTCTTCACCTTTAAACAATAATGGTACTTATACACAGGTCTGAAGTCAATCTGTACCTAAGTATTTTAATTATAGAGAAAATTAAAATAAAAAGCGCTTTTTTTTGCTAAAGAATTCAAAACTAATTAAAATTTCTGAAATGGCGCCCAACGTAAATCAGGTCGAAAAAAGATTTTAACATATTTTTCAATCGTCTTGCAAATAATATTTATACTTATGTAAAGGTCTGCGGCCAACCTGTGCCTAAGTATTGTTATTAAAGAGAAAATTATTTTTCAGACCTTATGCCCATTGGGCGCCATGAAATATGAACGATTTTTTGACAATCCGTTACATGAAAATCTTGAAAAACTGTCCAAGTTTTTCTGAAAAAAACCTAATTTTTGTGGGCGCCATATCCACATGTCCTTGTACGGACCACCTTAAAGAGCCTCTTTTGGATTTTTGTAAAGAATTCAAAATTAATTTTTTGTTGTTGCAAAATGGTCAGGCTTATCCCTTTATTGTTGTTTTTATAAAAACAACTTTTGTTTATGAGTGGAGAACGATGGTAATGTTTAATTTCTGAAATGGCGCCCAACGTAAATCTGGTCGAAAAAAGATTTTAACATATTTTTCAATCGTCATGCAAATAATATTGATACTTATGTAAAGGTCTGCGGTCAACCTGGGCCTAAGTATTGTTATTAAAATTATTTTTCAGACCTTATGCCCGTTGGGTGCCATGAAATAAGAAAGCTTTCTTGATAATCGTTTACATGACAATCTTTAGTTTTGGCTATTCCAAACTTTGACCCTTTGTTGGGGAGGTACCAGTAGAAATGGTCCGATCTCTACCAACTTCATAAAATATCTTGTGTTGATGAAATATTGACATGTACCAAGTCTGAATAGAATCGGATATTAAAATCGCATTTTATTGGCTTCATGGATATTAAAAATGTTGACCTTTTGTAGGGGAGGTACCAGAAGGAGTGGACCACTGTATCCAATCTTCATCGTAGATCTTATGTTAATAGAAATAATGGAATGTGTGAAATATGAAGAGTATCGGATGCTTATTTCGGATGTTATAATCGTTGTGGTTATTCAAAACTTTGACCCTGTGTGTGTGAGCTACCCGAATCCTATTTCTAACATCAGGACAGAAAAAATGTCCGAAATTTTATGATCTTCATGACTACTCAAAACATTGTGAAATATGAAGAGTATCGGATACTTATTTCAGATTTTATGATAGTTTTCGCTATTCTAAACTTTGACCCTTTGTGGGGGAGGTACCATAAGGAGTGGTCTGATCTCTACGATCTTCATAACAGATATTGTGGTGATAGAAATATTGAGTTGAGTGCCAAGTCTGAATGGAATCAGATGTTAATTTCGCGTTTTATGACCTTCATGGATATTCAAAATTTTGACCCTTTGTGCGGGAGGTACCAGAAGGAGTGGACCGATATATTCCATCTTCACAGCAGACCTTGAGTTTATTAAAATATCCTAATGTGTGTATATTGAAGACAATCGGACTCTTACTTCACATTTTATAAGAGTTATAATTATTAGAAATTTTGGCCCTTTTGGGGGGAGGTACTTGATGGAGTGCACCGATATTGTTCATTTCCCTTCATGACCTAGCACTAATACAAATAGTAGGATTTGCGAAGCTGCAGAAAAATCGTAATATCCTTTCTCCTTCTGTGCAGTAAAATAATTTCTTTGAAAATTTCGACCTTTTTTCGTTTGGAGGGTGGTACAGGAAGTAGTGATATTAGCCATCTCCGAGCTCGATCTAAGTTTGACAATTATATAACGATGTGTCAAGTCTGTGCCAAATCGAATACTCCCTTCGAGAGTTATCGTGTGCATCAGCTAGACTGACGGACGGACTACAAATATCCTAAATTGAAGAAATTGACAACAAACATCCTAAATCGGATTTGGTCCCAAGAGACTTGAGGTCTAGAAACGTACCCTAGACCCTCAGTAGCCGCGGGTATAAAAAATGTTGAAAGATTTAACACTTCTTTGAAATTTTCAAAAAAAAAAAAAAATAATTTGACTGTCCAATAGGTGTTAGAAACGAGTGATTAAAAATTCGACTTTGAAATAGCCCCCTTTCCACATGCATATCCTTTCCAAAATGTCGAAAAATTTATGAAAATCATAATAATTACCCTTGAAATATTGTTAAAAAATTCCACTGGCTCCGATAGTCTTAAAAAAAAACTATTTTTAAAAAATCCAGGCCTCTAAAATGCTTTTCCTCCAAAAGTCTTTCAGAAATCGACATTTCCCAAAAAGACCTTGACGACATAATTTCCTACAAGAAAACCAACAACAACAACAACCCTCACTTTCATTTCCTGCCTCTATAGCTGTAAGATATTTCAGAAGATTTGACACACAAGAAAACTGCATAAATATTGGCAAATTTGTTTTTCGGCTGAGTCGTGTAAAAGCAGAATGATCTTGTGGCATTCTTTTAGCTCCTTAGAGGGGTGTTGTTGTTGTTGTTGCTATATGTTTGGAACAAATGTTGCCCGAAGAATCGAAAACAAACACTCTTGGAATGCCAAAGCAATGTTTGAACGCCATCAGGCGCAGATGTTATAAATGAGACAGACGATGGCGACGAAGGCACAAAAATAATCTGTGCCTGTGTTTTCAATTTCCTTTGCATTCCAGGGTGGATGCTCTGTAGCGGATGGAAGGCCGATAGGCAGACAGACGGACGGACCGAAAAACCAGCCGGATAGCAACTAAATCATGTTTGTTCATTGATGATTCCAGCAAGTCTTTGTTTGTAATCAGCTCAACAGGCTGCTGTGAGGCTGCAACTGTTGCCGGCTGATTTTTCCTCAATGGCTGGATGACTCTGTCTGTCGCTCGAGTGAGACAAATTTGCCAAACTCTTAAATGCACACACACACACATTCAATCTCATAGCCGCTACTTATCCGACAAGGAAGGGAGTGAGCCTTGCTGCACAAAAGGAAGACGATCATCATTATTTTGCCTGGAGGATATTGGTTAAATGCTGTTGCGGCTGATTTTTAACGATTTCAAGCCGTGAAATTTTGTTTCTTTTGTTTTTAGCAGAGAAAGAGAGAAAGAGGGAGGGAGAGAGAGAGAGAGAGAGAGGAGGGAAAAATGCAGGGAATTCTTTGGGATGAGGGCATGTTTCTTTTTTCTGGTTTGTTCGCTTGGTTATATCTTTTGTTTCGTGACTGTTGCCATTATGGCAAGAATGCCGGTTTCACAACCAACGCGAGAATCCAACTGCAGCCACAGATGTCCAAAAATAATGTGCCGCTGTTGTTGTTATTGTTGTTGCTTTGGCTGGTGATAATATAAATTGAAATTAGTAGTTCATTGCAGGTCCATCTGTTTGTCTGTCCATCGAAACAGACATTCATCCATCTGTCCACTCTCATACCTTATGGGCCCTCCCTTGCCTTTTTTATGTTTTTTTTGTCAACGGATGAAGTAAATTTCTGGAGCAACATTTGTTTTTTTGCTCTGGACTACTTTTCACCATTCATTCCCAACTTTGGTTGGTGTGACTCCGCTGGTGTGTCTGTCGATGCGATTCCTCCTGACAATTATCTTCAATTATTGAGATAATGTCTTGCGGAAGTAGTCGCATGTTCTCAGACAATTATCGATAATGAAGTACATTTCCATTTACGACAGACAGACGGACGGACGGACCAACGTCCGCCATGGATGGCCAGCCAGTTGGTATGATCGACGACATACCTATGGAGATTTGTTTCGTTGTTCTGGGCTGTGACAAATGTTTTTCTCATTTAAGTTTTTTTTCTTTTTTGGTCTTTAATTGGAAATGATTCACGCCATTCTTTGTTGTAGCTTGGATTTGTAACAGGGCGTGTGATGATGAGGTACATGGGGAAAGGGCTCAATGAGTCACCAAAAAGAAAAGAAGTCTTAAAAAATGTCGCAGGGAAAATCATTCAGCTTTGCCTTACGTTGGACCAAGAAGGTTCATTAAAAACTAGATGGGAGTTGTAAAGAATTTTGGCGCCCAACGTAACCTAAATAAGTTAAATAGTATCACTCGGTTTTTCCGATAGAGGTATACCCCCAGCCATAAGTTATGATTATTCACACTGTTTATCCTTTATGGGGAAGGTTCCGAAGCAATTGGCCTATATTATCCAATTCATATCTGACCTAAGTCTGATATAAATACTACAACGTACCTTTTTTGGACTATACCATCTAATTTCAATAATATAATAATATGAGATATCTGCAAATTATTGGAAAATGTGAAAATATGCGAGAGGTACCAGATATAGCGGACCAAAATATTCCACTTCATCTAAAACAGAGAATATTGGAATGTGTCAAATACAAAAGAAATCGAACATTTATATCAAATTATTTACGAAATCATAAATTCCGATAAATTACATATTCATATCATAGGTGTCTGGTTAAGAGAAACCAGTAAAGAAAGTCTTAATGTCGGGCGGGGCCGACTTTATGATACCCTAAAGTTTAAAATTCAAAGGACTAAATATGCCGAAGCATTAGTATCTTTTAAATTCGGACTTGTATTGCCCATTTGGTGCACAATTAATTTAAAATCGGATAGAGATATATATGGGAGCTATATCCAAATCTGAAGCGATCTCGATAAAATTTGGCAAAAATATTTCTGGGCTGTATTTGATATATTTCCCTGAATATCGTGGTTACGGAGGAGTGCATATTACGGCTGTGGGTAACAAATATAACAAATCGGATGAACAATATATATATGGGAGCTATATCTACATCTGAACCGATCTTCACCAAATTTGACATACTAGCTTCTAGACTCAATTCGGTCGTAAGTGTCAAATTCCATCCCATTTGGACAAATATTAGACGTTTGGTGCACAATAAAAGGGAAATCGGACGAAGTTATATATGGCAGCTATATCCGAATCGGAACCGATCTCGATAAAATTTGGCGAAGATATTTCTGAGCTGTATTTGATATATTTCCCCAAATATTGTTGTTACAGAGTGCATGTTAGGGCTGCGGAGGACAAAAATAACAAATCGGATGACCGATTATCTCCAATTTCAATAGGGTTCGTCCTTGGGCCAAAAAATGTTGTTTGGAAAATTTCATCTCAATCGGACAATAAATGTGACATTTTGTTCGCAAGAATACATGCATGACGGACGGATTCTATGGAGATCATCAAAAGCAACTATGGGTCTATCTCGTTTCCTTTTGCCTGTTACAAACAAATGCACAAAGACATAATACCCTGATCACCTTGTGGTATAGGGTATCATTTTTGGAAATTGTGACCCTTTTGTGAGTGACGTACCAGCAGGGGTTGGATGTGTGAAATTTGAAGAGAGTTGGATGCTTATTTCGCGTTTTATGATCGTTTTGGTTATTCAAAAATTTTACCCTTTGTGGAAGAGGTGCCGGGAGATATGGTCCGATCCCTACCATGTTTTTATACAGATCATATGTTGATAAGAATATTGAGATTTGCCAAGTCTTAATGAAATCGGATGTTAATTTCCCGTTGTGGGAGCTTCATGTAAATTCAAAATGTTGACCCTTTGTGTGTGGGGGGGGTGTACCAGAAAGAGTGGACCGATATTCCATCCCATCTCCCATCTACACAGCAGATCTTGTTTTAGTAGCAATAATGGGATGTGTGAAATATGAAGAATTATTTCGGATTTTATGATCGTTTTGATTATTCAAAACTTTGACCCTTTGTGGGGGATGTACCAGGAGGAATGGTCCGATCTCTACCATCTTTATTACAGATCTTGTGTTGATGGAAATATTGAGATGTACCAAGTCTGAATTGAATCGAATGTTAATCTCGCGTTTTATGAGCTTCATGTAAATTCAAAATTTCGACCCTTTGTGAGGGAGGTACTTGAAGGATTGGACGATATTTTCCATCTTCTCACCAGACCTTGGATTAATAAAAATATTGTGATGCGTGTAATTTGAAGATAATCGGACTTTTACATCACATTTTATGAGAGTTATAATAATTCAAAATTTTGACCCTTTGTGGGTCAAGTACCTGTGATGGAGTGGAGCGATATTGTCCATTTTCGCACCGGACCTAGCATTGATGCCTACACTCTTGCCTTTCCATATGTGTTGATATCTTTTGTAGTTCCGAAGATATTAGTGATAAAAATCAGAGATTTGCTCTACCTATACTTTTATAGCTTTTTTAGGTCCGAAGATAGTGGCTTTAAATTCGAAGGCAGGCTATCAATTTTGTATAACCGGATAAAAACCGCATTTTCTTTCCGAACTTTCAGGTCAAATAACCGGGTATTTTCCCCATGAAAAAACTACTTTGTTGTTATCAGATTGAAAATACCAGCCACTTATAAAAATTTGAAAATGATCCGAGCATAGCCCCTAAAGTCAACCTGCGCTGTAACCCAAATAGAGGGGACAACCAGCCCACCCCCTCCCTGCCCTTTCCACATTTTCTTTTATTTTTTTTTTAAATTTCGGATTAATAATCCTTGTAATATTCCAATAACAATACGAGAATTATTTTGGCCGAGAATGTATACCCCAAGTCAAGTCATGAAATGGGGTATTTTGGTTCGCTTTTTTCAGAATGTGATGAAGAAACTCAAATTACACGGGATCGCAACAAGTCGAATTATTCAACAAAAAATATTTTTCGTAAAATTCTACTATAGTTCCCGGAAGACATCAAAAGCCTAAATCTATACAAAGAAAGTTATAAACGCTTCTCAAAAAATCCCTTTTCCCTTCTGCTACTCTCCTTTAAAAAAATTCCTAATATTCCACTTCTTTAAATCCGAAATTTATATGATACACATATTTACGTTTCCAAAGACGTAATATTAATCGGATATCCGCTTCGTCTTTTTTTGCTTCCATGTTCCGTTATCGTTTCCCTCAAAAAAAAAATTCCATTAACGAAATTATGCGTCAAATTAATTGAACATGCGATTGTTTGTCTGTCCGTCTAACTCTTGCGGTCCTATGACAATTCTCAATGCCATGACTCATATTTCGTTGACATAAATTCCTCCATTCCCAACCTCCCCCTCCTCAGCAGAGCTACTGCAAAACTTAAAAAATATTTTCGAATATTACCATAAAAATATGTGACACGGTGCGCGTTTCTTTGTAATGCCTGTCACGACGACGACGACGACGACGACAACAATGAACCCAATCGCTTGCCATTACGGGCGGATAGTGTTAAGCGGCCTCGTCTTAATCACCGCTTAACCGAAAATGTCGAAAAGTCCCCCATATTTTTGTGGAGCGCGATATGAACGTTGGCGCAGAGCTCTATGTCTTCCTCCGCCACATGGTGGCATTGATGAAACATAAATATGTCACTTTGGTTCTGCTTGTTATTCGCGTTGTTTTCTTATTGTTGTTGTTCGGCACAGGAACTGATCGTGTGATTAATGCCGCCAATATTACAAAGAAAATAAACAAGAACAACAAAATAGTAATAATAATAAGAAGTGTAATATGAGTAGAACGTCCGCTTCGCATTTGTTCTTCATAAACTAATTATCAGAGATGGGAAATTGAAACTTCTTTTTTAGGTGATTTTTCACAAAACTGACGATTTCCGAAAGGGATTCTAGCTATAAAAGACTTGTTAATAATAATCCAGCCAATAAAGGGCTGTCGAGGTTCGAGGTCTTCCATAAACCTGCAGAAGGTCTTCTAGCCATGGAAGACCTGCAGCCATTGACGACCTTCTGAGGGTCTTCGAACTAAAGAAGTTCTGAAGAAGGTCTTCCTGCCATAGAAGAGTTAGAGAAGTTTTTTCTAGCCATAGAAGACCTGTAAAAGGTCTTCTAGCCATAGAGGACCTGTAGAAGGTCTTTTAGCCATATAAGACCTGC
Source organism: Musca domestica (assembly GCF_030504385.1). Lineage (NCBI taxonomy): Eukaryota > Metazoa > Arthropoda > Insecta > Diptera > Muscidae > Musca > Musca domestica. The sequence goes on along the minus strand of NW_026712207.1, from coordinate 3,443,204 downwards.
TGAGAGTTTTCTAGTTAAAGAAGACTTGTTGAAGGTCTCCCTAACACAAAAGACCTGCTTAGGGTCTTCTAGACATAGAAGACCAGTAGAGGGTATTCTAGCCATAGAAGAACTCTAAAATTCCTGTTAAAAGCTTCTAGTCATATAAGATCTGTTGAAGGTCATCAAACTATAGAAGATCTGCAGACCTGTTAAGGTCTTCTAAAACCTGAAGAAGGTATTCTAGCTATATAAGACCTGTAGCGAGTTTTATAGCTATAGAAGACTTGTTGGAGGAATTCCTGCGACAAAAAACCTGCTAAGGGTCTTTTAGCAATATACGACCTGTTGAAGATCTGTAAAAGGTCTTCTGGTTATAGAAAACTTGTAAAAGGTCTTCAAGTTTTAGAAGACCTGTAAAAGGGCTTCTAACCATAGAATTCCTGTTAAAATCTTCTAGTCACATAAGACCTTTTAAAGGACTTCTAGCTATAGAAGACCTGTAGACCTGTTAAGGTCATCCACCCATGTTGAGGGACTTCTAGCCCTAGGAGACGTGTTGAAGGTCCTCTAGCGATAGAAAACCTATCGAGAGTTTACTTGCAATGGCAAAGCTTTTAAGGGTCTTGTAGCCATAAGAGACCTGTAGAAGGTCTTCAGCTACACAAGACCTCTAGAAGGTCTCCAAGCTGTAGAAGACCTGTATAAGGTATTTTAGCTATAGAAGACCTGTAGAAGGTATTTTAGCTATAGAAGACCTGCAGAAGGAATTTCAGTTATAGAAAACCTGCAGAAGATCTTTTAGCTATAGAAGACTTGTAGAAGGTCTTCTAGCTATAGAAGACCTGTAGAAGGTATTTTAGCTGTAGAAGACATGTAGAAGGTATTTTAGCTATAGAAGACCTGCAGAAGGAATTTCAGTTATAGAAAACCTGCAGAAGATCTTTTAGCTATAGAAGACTTGTAGAAGGTCTTGTAGCCATAAAAGACCTGTAGACCGTATTCAGCTTGACAAGACCTCTAGAAGATTCATAAGCTATAGGAGACCTGCAGAAGGTATTTTAGCTATAGAAGACCTGTAGATGGTCTTCTAGCTATAGAAGACCTGAAGAGGGTCTTCTAGCTATAGAAGGCCTGAAGAAGGTCATCTATCCATAGAAGGCCTGTTTAGGGTCTTCTAGACATAAAAGACCTGTTGAGAGACTTCTAGCCATAGACGACCTGTAGAAGGTCTTCTTGCCATAGAAGACCTGTAAAATGTCTTCCAGCCATAGATGACCTGTCGAAGGTCTTCTAGTCATAGAGGACCTGTAGGAGGCCTTCTGACCAAATAAGACCTGACGAGAGTCTTCCAGCTTTAAAAGACCTGTAGATGGTCTCCTATCCCTATAAGACCGGTTGAGGGTCTTCAATTCATAGAAGACCTGTTGAGGGTCTTTTAGCCGTAGAAGACCTGTAGAATGTTTTCTAGCCGTAGAAGCCTTGTAGAAGATCTTCTGACAAAATAAAACCTGCCGAGCGTCTTCTAGCTGTAAAAGACCTGTAGAAGATTTTCCAGCCATAGAAAACCTCCTATGGCCTCTAGCTATGAAAGACCGATAGAAGATCTTATATCCAGCTTTTTTTAAATCTTCCACTCCCATTCCTGGTATTTAAATTTAATAATCCGCTGCCGTTTATCCTCTCTTCCCTACTCCCCCCCTCTTCCCCTTCCTTGTTTTTAATTTCCCCATTTATTTTCTCACTCTTCTCGCCCTTGGATTACTTCATTATGCGTTACCATTACTGAATCGAGTGATTTTTGCCGACTAATAAATTCCGGTGTCATTCATTGAGGTTTTTTTGTTTTTTTTTTTCCTTCCTTTGTTTTAAAACCGGAAGTAACCGGAAGTAGCAATTAGATTTAGCCCTTCACTTCCATGGCATGTTCAGAATGTCCCATTACGACGTGCATACATATTTATTCAGTAGCCGGCTGTAAATCGAGGAGTTCATTATTAGTCGTCTCATTTTATGTCTTCTACGAAATTCCTCTCAACTTCACAATTTGCTGCACGTCCTGCCACTGTTTCCAAATAACCCTTATGCCGGGACACAAATACACACAAAAACACACTCTCACACATAATCGAAAACGGAAGTATTTGAAAGGCAATGCATAAAATGCATGCAGCGGCATAATGATGAACTCGCAACAACAATAACAACAAGAAAACCACAAACGGAAGACAGGCATGAGGGGGTAACTACAACAAAACACCGACTAAGAACTCGGCAAAGAAAGAGAAAATCAGCTTAAATTAGATTTAACACATTCAGCTGTATCCGGACCTGGGCTGTTTGTTGTCCAACAGACGAAGATCAGTCACTCACTCACTAACTTACTCATTCCGAAACACTCACGTTCTCTGTGTATGTGTGTTCGTGTTGATTTCATGTTGTCAGTACTTAACTATTAAGCGGATTTTGATTGAATGCAAAACTAACAATCAACTCTGACAAAAAGGTGGCTGAGGAAAAAAGGTGGGAAACATGTAAACTATGACTTCTGCTGCTGATTCTGCTCCTGTAGCTACTTCCGGACTACGCTACTAAATTCCATTCACATTTCTCATTGTTTGAATACTTCCGCTAAGTAAATATTTTCAATGATCATCGCAGCATGAATTCAATCACAACAAAGATAAACACGTACAAACAGACAAACACACACAGGATATGGAAAAGGATTGACGAAGGTCTTAAAAGAATCTTAACTAATTATGACTTCCCATGGCAGTTGCAATGATCTTTGGGACAATTGTGGTATTTTCAGAGGATTAAGGATGTAAATTTAAATTCGAAATTTCTGTGAAATTATCAAAAATCATGAGCCATTTAAAGAATTGTAAAAAAGGCCACTCCTTCGAAAATTTTTCAAAATGGAACATCTTTTTTCTTTTTTTTAATTTCGGCATCTTATCATTTAAAAACTTTACATGATATGACAATTTAATTTTAATTTTACATCCTTTGAAAATCTCTCACAAAAATCCGTGTCCTTTGGATAAATTAAAAAACACGGTCTTGAAAAAATGTTCGAAATATCTGTGTACTTTAAGATACTTTTTTAAAAAATACGACTCTTGAGAAATTCTTAAGAAATCTACATGCTCCTAAAAACTATACGGCCTTTGATTAATTCTGAAAAAATCACGGTCTTTGAAAAAAATCAGAAAAAAATCACGTCCTTTCCAAAATTTTTAAAAATGTTTGTCGTTTGAAAAATCTTTAAAATTTCACATTTTTTGAAAGATCCTAAAAATCGCTGTCCTTCGAAAGGATCTTAAAAATCCACATTCTTAAAACATTCTAAAAATTCGACGTCCTAAGAAAAATTTTTACAAATCTACGTCCTTTCAAAAGTTTTTAAAAATTCTCGATTTTTTAATTATTTATTTTTTCTTTTTGTTAAATCAAAAAAACGTTCTTTAAAAATTGTCAAAATATCCTCGTCTTTTTCGATATTTATAAAATTTACGTCTTTTGAAAAATTCTCCATAAATCCGTGTCCTCTGAAAATCCTTCAATATCCACGTCCTTTGAAAGAAATCGTAAAAATCCATGTCCCTTGAAAAATTCGTAAAAATTTCACTGCCTTTGAAAATTTTTGAAAAATCCACGTCTTTTCCAAAGTTTTTAAACATCCATGTCCTTGAAAAATCTTTAAAAAATCACGTCCTTCGAAAAGTTCTTAAACATCCACTTCCTTTTAAAAAAAAAAAACTTCACTGCCTTTGAAAAACTCTGAAAAATCCACGTCATTTCCAAATTTTTTAAACATCCACGTCCTTTGAAAAATCTTTAAAAAATAACATCCTTCGAAAAGTTCTTAAAAATCCATTTCCTTTAAAAAACTCTAAAAATCCATGTCATTTCCAAAGTTCTAAAACATCCATGTCCTTTGAAAAATCTTTACAAATCCATATCATTTTAAAAATTCTTAAAAATCCACGTCCTTTGAAAAATCTTTAAAAAATAACATCCTTCGAAAAGTTCTTAAAAATCCATTTCCTTTAAAAAAACTCTGAAAAATCTATGACTTTTCCAAAATTCTTAAACATCAATGTCCTTTGAAAAATCTTTAAAAATCCATATTCTTTTCAAAATTCATAAACATCCATGTCCTTTGAAAAATCTTTAAAAATTAACGGATTTCGAGAAATTCCAAAAATAAATATCCTTTAAAATATTATTAAAATTCCACATCCTTAGAAAAATGTTTACAATTTTACGTCCTTCTTTAACATTTTTAAAAATCCTCAATTAATATTTCCCGTCCTTTTAAAACTGCTTCAAATTTCAACAAAATTTAAGAAATTTCAAGTATTTCAAAAAATCCTTCAAAACCAAATCCTTCGAAAAAGAAATTAAGAAAATCTGTGTTTTTTTTTTTAAATTTTATGCAACAACCAATGTTTTTAGATTTCTATATCCTCAGCCACAAAATAACATCAATATAACGGTTTTAGACCCTAGATCTGTTTGGACCAAGACCATTTCAGGACATTTAGAGCTGATCTAGGGGTGTCCGTCCGCCTGTCTGTCTGGGTAGCTGGTGCTCACAGTAACTCTCGAAGGGAGTATCCGATTTAATCCAAATTTGGTACATCGTATTATTATTATGAAACTTAGATCGAGTTCGGAGATGGATATTATCGTCCAATCCTTCTGGTTCTGGTTACCTACCCCACAAAATGTCAACATTTTCAAAGAAAATAATTTACAACACAACTTTGCAAATCATAATATTTGCATCAGTTCTAGGTCAGGTGCGAAAATGGACGAAAATGGACCGGCTGACTACATCAAATACCTGCCTCACCAAAGGGTCAAAATTTCAAATAATTATAACTCGTATAAAATGAGATGTAAGAGTCCGATTGTCTTCAAATTACACACATCACAATATTTTTTGGTAAGAAGATGGATAATATCGGCCCGCTCCTTCTGGTACACCCCCACCTAAAAGGGTCAGCATTTAAATACCCATGAAGCTCATAAAACGCGAAATTATAATCCGATTCCATTCAGACTTGGTAGACATATATATTTCCAACAATACAAGATCTGTTATAAAGATGGTAGAGATCGGACCATTTTTTCTGGTACCTCTCCCCCAAAGGGGCAAAGTTTTGAATAACCAAAACAATCATAAAATCCGAAATAAACTTGCGGTTCTCTTCATATTTTACACCCAAGATGGAATATATCGTTCCACTGCATCAAGTACCACCCCCACAAACGCTTTGATGGTCCTTCAAAAAATCTACGTTGAAGGCTTTGATTGTCCTTGAAAAGATTATTAAAAAAATCAAATTGGCGGCTTTGACTATTCTTAAAAAAAATAAATGGACAGAAATCCAGGCGAAAGGCTTCGATTCTCCTTCAAAAAATTATTTTAAAAAATTCGGCCAAGTATAATCCAAGTCGAAGGATTTGATAATACTTAAGGAAATTTGTTTAAAAAAATCCACGTTGAAGGCATTAATGGTCCTTAAAAAAATAAAAAAACCAGATCCTTCAAAAAAATATAAAAATCCAAGCCAAAGACTTTCATCAAATTGATTTAAAAAAATTTACGTTGGAGAATTTTGTTGTCCTTGAAAAAATTGTTTTAAAAAATCGACATTGAAGGCTTTGACGACCCTTGAAAAATTTATTTTTAAAAAATAAACGTCGAGGGTCCTTAAAAAATATTTAAAGCAATAAGAGTCCCTGAAATATTATGGTTATAATCCTTAGAAAAATATTCAAAAAAAAATCTTTGTTGAAAAAAATATTTAAAAACTCGACGTCTGCCATGGTGATGACAAACTTTGAAAATCCATTTTAAAATCCATCGTAATTATAGTCTTTGAAAAGAAACTATTTTAGAAAATATTCAAAAAATCCAATCTATTCATTCAATTCAAATTTTAAAAATTCTGCAAAATAATCAAAAAATCATGTAACAATAAAATCGGATTGCCAATATCACATTACCCGCTCACATCAGTTTTTCTTCAAAGAAGTACTTTGAAGAACAAAAAAAAACAATAGCATTTGCGTTGAGGAAGTTCATGAATTTGCAAATAATTTTTAGGGGTAGCGTTCGAATGAATGGCTCTGAATTTGCGTGTCGGCCAGGGTAAGAATAGCAGCTCCCCTCACTGTGGGAAAGGAAGTGAATTGCGGTAAATCAACCAATGATGATGGTAGTGGTGGTGGTGGTGTGAAATGTGGATGTGGTTATTATTGCAAAAAAAAAAACACACAAAACCAAATATGTTAACAACAAAAGGTGAAATAATATTTCGAACTTTTTTTTCGTAAATTGAAAACAAGATATATTTCCTTTGGAATTGGAAGGAAGTCTTTACAGACTGGTATGGAAAGGAAATGAGGAATTAACCCTTACATTTTTGCAATTGAAAACAATATTTCCAAATCTGGTATTTTGTATTGTGGCAGCAAAAGTGGAATCCGTATTTGGGTTGCTGTATTCCAACACTGGCGTTATGGCTCTGGAACATTTGCGTAATATAATAATTTACAACTCCAGCCAATCTTCTAATGTATTGAGACCTTAAAGTTGCTTTTGGCAGCAAAAGTTGAATTTTGGGTTTCTGGTATACCTATCATTAGGCCTAGCCACACTACCACGTGACTCGGAGATCAACTTGTAAAATGATAGGCAATGACCAGCCAGTGTCCTTTTGTACTTAGTTCCTACTCAAAGTTAGCGAAATTTAGAAATCGAGGCCTTTCCAAACCCAGTCGTTTAAATTTATTAATTTCAAGAGTTATTCCATTACCTCCCTGAACCAATTCACAAAATCAAGCGCCTTGGCCTTTTGAAAAATAATCTAATTAAATACCAATATTTCGTAGAAGTTCCATTGAGCAAAAGGAAGTGGATAAAACGTGCACGCATGCGCAGTGTGGTATTTGGCCCCCTTTGCTTATGTTACATGGACCAGAAGTCATAACTCAAAATTAATGCAGAGACAGACCATCCAAGCATATCCTCTTCAACACCACTACACCATGGTCTTCATCAGCTCCACAATAATAGAGATTATAAATGGCTTAGACCAGTAGCTGGCTGATCGGCACAATGGGTTAAAACGAGAGGAAATTAAAATAAATAATATTATTTTTGATAGATTTTTATTAACAAAAATTGTGGACATTTTTTCATGGTACATATTGAATGTGCAAATTTCATTTGTTCTGAGACTCACAATCAAATTTGATCTAGAATAATTCTTCCTTTGAAATCTGTCCCAAAAAATCAAGTATTAAGGGAGATTTTGACTTGGATTGGTAACGTCTTCTATTAACAGTTTAACCTACATGAATGGTTTATTCTGAAATTTATGGTGCAATTTTGTGTAGAATATTTCTTCTTTTGACAACTTCCGCCTAGAACGAAATTTTAAGTTACATCCAGGCGTCAATTTGAAAAAAGTCCCAGGAAAAATGTATCAAAAAAATTTAGGGAATATTTTGGATTTTTTTATACCCTCAGCGATATGGCTATAGAGGGTATATATCATTTGATACGGCCAAATGTGGCTCATCGAAATAAGGGTTTTAGAGCGTAGGTCTATTTGGACCAAATCCGTACAGGATATTTAAAATCGATCTAGCGATGTCCGTCCGTCCGTCTTTCTGGCTGGTGCGCACAATAACCCTCGAAGGGAGTGTCCGATTTGATCCAAACTTGGTACATCGTAATATTATTGTCGAACTTAGATCGAGTTCGGAGATGGGCAATATCAGTCCACTCCTTCTGGTTCATCCCCCACAAATTGTCAACATTTCCAAAGAAAATAATTTACTGCACAGAATGAGAAAGGATAATCCGATTTTGCTCCAACCTTGCATATCCTTATATTTGCATCAGTCAGTGAGTCAGGTGCGCACACACAACAAGATCTGTTGTGAAGATCCACGTCGATTAAGTCCTTAAAAAATATTTAAAAAATTCACGTTGACAATAGTCCTGGAAAAAATATTTTTTAAAAAATTCACGTTGATAACAGTCTTTGAAAAAATATTTTTAAAAATCCACGTTGATAATAGTCCTTGAAAAAATATTTTCATAAAAATCCGCGTTGGTAAAAAAAATCCGCGTTGGGAAAAATATTTTTTTTTTTAAAATCCACGTTGATAATAGTCTTCGAAAAATATTTTTTTAAAAAATCCACTTTGGTAATAGTCCTTTGAAAAAATATTTTTTTAAAAAATCCACTTTGGTAATAGTCCTTTGAAAAAATATTTTTAAAAATCCTCATTTATAATAGTCCTTGAAAAAATATTTAAAAAAAATCCACGTTCATAATAGTCCACAACAAAATATTTTTTTAAAAAGGCCACGTTGATAATAGTCCTTGAAAAAATATTTTTAAAAAATCCACGTTGATAATAGTCCTTGAAAAAATATTTTTAAAAAATCCACGTTGATAATAGTCCTTGAAAAAATATTTTTAAAAAATTCACGTCGATAAAGTTTTCAAAAAAATATTTTTTAAAAAATTCATGTTGATAATTGTCCATGAAAAAATTATTTTTTAAAAAATTCACGTTGATAATTGTCCATGAAAAAATTATTTTTAAAAAATTCACGTTGATAATAGTCTTTGAAAAAATATTTTTTTAAAAAATTCGCGTTGATAATAGTCCTTGAAAAAATATTTTCAAAAAATCCACTTTAATAATAGTTAATAATCGACGTTAATAATAGACTCTGAAAAAATAAGAAAATCCACACTGATAATAGTCCTTGAAAAATTTGTTTTAAAAAATTCACATCGATAAAGTCCTTGAAAAAATTATTTTTAAAAAATCTACGAGTATAAAAATACGTGTCCTTGAAAAATATTGTTTAAATCCTCATTAATAATAGTACCTGAAAAATTATTTTTATTTTTTGAAAAAATTATTATTTTTTGAAAAAATATTTTTTAAATCCCTATTAATAATAGACCCTGAAAAAATATTTTTTTAAAAATCCACATCGAAAGAGTCCTTGTAAAAAATTATTTTTAAAAATCCACGTTGATGATAGTCCTTGAAAAATATATTTTTAAAAAATCCACGTCGAAAGAGTCTTCGAAAAAATTATTTTTTTAAAAAATCTACGAGTATAAAAATACGTGTCCTTGAAAAAATATTTTTTAAATCCTCATTAATAATAGTCCCTGAAAAATTATTTTTTAAAAAATCTACGTTTATAATCATCCTTGAAAAAATATTTTTTTAAATCCCCATTAATAATAGATAATAGAATAGTCCTTGAGCAAATTATTTTTAAAAATCCATGCTGCTATAAGTCCTTGCAAAAAATATTTTAAAAACCCTCCTTTATGGCTCTGCAGTCCCTAAAAAGATTATTTTTAAAATCCAAGTTTCGCAGCACAAATATTTTTGAAAATTTACATCTTAAAGCTCGGATGATCCTATAAAATATATTCTTAAAAAAGTTTTGAGCCCATGATGGTCCCTTAAAATATTTTCAAAAAATTGGGCTGTAGGATTCTGTTGGTCCTTTAAAAAAAAAAAAACAAAGTTGGGAAGCTCTAATGCTTCTTTGAAAAATATTTATAAAAATCCACTTTGGCTCTCACCTGCCCCACTTCTCTCCACTGTGCAAGCGGTAGCCACTATAACCACTACTACTGGTCTCAAAAGTAACCATTATTACGGATATCTCGTCTACATCCATGTCGTCTTTTTTTCCTTTTGTCTTTCCTTTTCATATTCTAAGATATTCCTGCTTCCAGTCGCCCCACCTCCCTTCCCCTCCATCCACACTTAACCCGTCGTCCAATTCGCACATGAATGAGTGAGTGTAATTGAGGAAGTTATAATTGCCAATGAATAACTTTGGCGAGTATGGATGGATACAAAGAAAATAAGAAGAAGAAGTCACAAAAGACCAACAAGACCAACAACACCACCAGAAGAGTCAAAATAAAAAGAATGCGTCCGCTGGCAAAGTCAACCAGTCAGACAACCATTCCACCATTCATTTAAGGAACTCAAAAGCAACAACAACAACGAGAAGCAAGTCAAAACTTTTAAAAAAAGGGGACCAGTGGCAGCCAAGAGAAGACCAAAAAAAGGAAACAAGTTTTTGATTTGAATGAATGTAGGTAGAAGAAGAAGCAGAAGCAACAAAATCGTCTGAATGAATATCTGTCGGAATGACTGGTTGGTTGGCAGATTGCTTGGCAGGACGTGGCTGCTTTCAAGCAAAAAAAAAATTGAAATCATGAATGAAATCGAATAAGTCCAGTGTTATCAGCGACGAAGACAACAGCAGCAGCAACAACACTACCAGAAGCAATATCGTCATATTCATCTCCATCTTGAGTGTCTGGTTTCTGGTTCAATTACTTATTTTATTTTTGCGGTAGCCGGGTGTAGCGCTATTGCCGCGGGATAATTTAAAAAACATCCCAAAAGCAAAAAATACAACAAATCTGAAAGTCATCCAAAAAAAAAAACACAAAAAAGTGGCACATAATTGACGAAGGTCGTACGACAAGTTGAAAGACAAAAAAGAAACAAAAAATGTTATTTATGTTATGAAATTTGGGATGCAGGGGAATTTTTAACGTTCTTCAGGCTACAGGGGAGGATGTTTCAGTTTCGGGCAAAAAAAAAAAACCAAAAGAGATAGCTTCCCAGGCTCTTTTGGAGACAGAAGACCTTATAGAGATCTTCTGGGATTGAAAGACTTTTCAAATGTCTGCATGGATAGAACTCTTGTTAGGGATCTTCGAAAAATAGTTAGCGCTGCAAGATCTTAGAAAGGTCCCTAATCCATAAAAAAATTTCAAAAGGTATTCTGTCATAGAAAATCTCTGAGAAGTTTTTCATACATAAAAAACCCCTGACAGACTTTTTTGTACAGAAAACCTCTGAAAGGACTTACATCCAGCTCACAGGACTTTTCGTCAGGCATTTTGTCGATAGAAGTCAGAGAGGACTTTCATCTATAGAAGAAACCTATGTATTTTTTCTACAGTTGACCTTCGCCGAGATTTCTGTCTGTGGAAGACTCCACGTCGACAGTATTTCTTGAAAAAAATATTTTTAAAAAATCCACGTTCATAATAGTCCTTGAAAAAAATATTTTTAAAAAATCCACGTTGGTAATAGTCCTTGAAAAAAATATTTTTAAAAAATCCACGTTGGTAATAGTTCTTGAAAAAAACATTTTTAAAAAATCCACGTTGGTAATAGTCCTTGAAAAAAATATTTTTAAAAAATCCACGTTCATAATAGTCCTTGAAAAAAAAACAATATTTTTAAAAAATCCACGTTTATAATAGACTTTGAAAGAAATATTTTAAAAAAATCCACGCTGATAACAGTCCTTGAAAAAAATATTTTTAAAAAATCCATGTTCATAATAGTCCTTGAAAAAAATATTTTTAAAAAATCCATGTTCATAATAGTCCTTGAAAAAAATATTTTTAAAAAATCCACATTCATAATAGTCCTTGAAAAAAATATTTTTAAAAAATCCACGTTCATAATAGTCATTGAAAAAAATATTTTTAAAAAATCCACGTTCATAATAGTCCTTGGAAAAAATATTTTTAAAAAATCCACGTTCATAATAGTCTTTGAAATAAATATTTTTAAAAAATCCACGTTCATAATAGTCCTTGAAAAATATATTTTTAAAAAACCCACGTTCATAATAGTCCTTGAAAAAACTTTTTTAAATAATCCAAGTTGAGAATATTCCTTGAAAAAAAATATTTTTAAAAAAAATCCACGTTGTAACAGTCATTAAAAAATAGTTTTTCAAAACACAAGTTGTAATAGTCCTTGATTTTTTTTAAATCCACGTTGTAATAATCCTTGAAAACGCATTTAAAAAAATCCACGTTGCAATAGTCCTTGAAAAATATTTTTTTTTTAAATCCGCGTTGTAATAGTCCTTGAAAAATAATATTTAAAAAAATCGTCGAGGTAATAGTCCTTACAAAAACCACGTTATCCACACATAGAATTCCTTGTAAAAATGATTAAAAAATATTCTCGTTGATTCTAGTTTTTGAAAAATTTAGGAGGCTTTTCTGGCTGTGGAAGAGTTCTAAAGACCTTTCTCTATAAAATACCTGGGAGTAATGTTTTGTTCAAAGAAGATCCCTGAAGGATCGATTGCCAACAAAAGAACTTTGAAAAGTCGTTTCTTTTTTAGTAGACCCATGAAGGGTCTTCAGTTTGCTCTAGACCTCTGAAAGGGCTGTAGTACATTACACATCCCTGGAAAGTCTAATTTTTATCCCCCTAAGATTCCTTCCCTCCATATAAGACCCCCTGAAGGGTATCCTTTCTAAAAACGATTTATGAAAGGACTTATACCCAAAAAAGCAACACGGGGTTATTCTGTGTGTTAAAGATCTCTTCTGTCCATAGAAGACACATTCGAGGGAATGAAGGGTCCTATGTTCATAGAAGGCTCTCGAGGGGTCATCTGTCTATTGAAGTCCTTTGAGAATCCATAGAAGACACCCAAGGGGCCCTCTCTCCATAGAAGACTCCTCAAAGGACTTGTGTCTGCAGAAGCCCTCTAAAAGATCTTTTGTTAATAGAAGACACCTGAATGGTATTCTGTCTATGAAAGTACTCTGAAAGGTCCATAGAGGACTCAGAGGACTAATCTGTTCATAAACTCTTTTGTCTGTAAAAGTAGACTCAGGTTGACCTTCTATTCATAGAACACCATTTATACGGGTCTTTTGCCCATAGAAGATCTCTGAAAAATCTTCTGTCCATAGAAGAATCCTGAAAAGACTTCTGTCCATAGAAGACACCGGAGGGGTCTTCTGTCTATGAAAGTTCTCTGAAATGTCTATATTTTTTTATCCGTAGAAAACTTTTTGCAGGTCTTGCGTCCATTGAAGACCTCTGAAGGATTTTCCGTCCGTACAAGACTTCTGTCTGCAGAAGACCTCTGAAGGGTCTTCTGTCCATAGGATCGCCCGAGGGGTCATCTTTCAGCAAAAGACTCCTAAAGGATCTTCTGCCTATGATAGTCCTCTGAAAGGTCTATAATGGACTCAGAGGGGTCATCTGTCTATGGAAGACCTCTGAAGGGTCTTCTGTCCATAAAATAAGAGTCATAAAAAACCTCTATTCAAAAAAAACTCTGACAGGTCTTTTGTCCATAGAAGACCTCTGAAGGATCTTCCGTCCATAGAAGACTTCTAAAAAGACTTCTGTTTATTAAAGACACCCGAGGGGTCTTCTGTCAGCAGAAGACTCCTGAAGGAAATTCTGTCTATGAAAATCCTCTGAAAGGTCCATAGACGACTAGGAATGATCATCTGTCTGATGATCTCAAGGGTTTCTGTCCACATAAGACTCGTAAATGGTCGTATGTCTATAAAAGAAGACTCAGAGATCTTTTATCCTCAGAGGACCTCTGAAGGGTCTTCAATTCATAGAATACCACTAAAGGGTCTGCTGTTTGTAGAAGACCCCTGAACGGACTTCTGTCTGTAAAAGGCTTCTGAAATGTCTTTTGTCCATAGAAGACATCCGTGGCTTCTTTTGATCGTAGAGGACTTCGGAAGGGTCTTCGGTCTAGAAATGTCCTCTGAAAGGTCCATAGAAGAGCTCAGACGAGTCCTATAAGTGCCACTCGAGGGGTCTTCTGTCTATAAAAATCCCCTGAGCATCCATAGAACATAACCAAGGGACCTTCTGTCCATAGAAGACTCCTGAAAGGACTTGTGTCTGCAGAAGACCTCTAAAGAGTCTTCCATCGAAAGAAGACTCCTGACTGATCTTCTGTTTATAAGAATCCTATGAATGTTTCACACCTCAGAGAGGTCTTTTATCAATAGAAGATCTCTTTGGAGGATCTTTGGTCCTTAGAATACACTTGAAAGGTCTTCTATCCATAAGCATCCTAAGAGGGTCTTAAAGGTATTCCCTTCCTGGAAGACTCATAAAAAAATGTCTTCCCTCCATGGAAGACTTCCCTGAAATTCCTTTTTATCCTCCTGGAGTTCCCCTACCTTTTTCACCCCTTCCTTCGCATATCCTCCTCGAAGTTAATCGAACGGAAATTCACTTTAATGACAGAAGTGATATTTCATTGAAAATGTCAAACAAGAATAGGATAAACACACGCGTACGCACACACACACGCGCAACGACATCCCCAGCGAAAGGAAGTGACATTCATTGTAAATAGATAAAGGGGAGCGAGAAAAAGAAAAGAAATAACAACGATCCTTGTCCTGCCAGAGGCTAACAAGCTTACAAGAAGCGTGGCCATGTTGTGGACTTATCTTTGGATCGGTTAAACATAATATTGATTTATTATTGAGGCCCCTCCCATTCCCCTCCTGTCCACCTTTCTTGCAATTGCATAATTTAAATAGACTACAGACATTGCACAATTAGATCGAGTGTCTGGATGGTAGGAAGGAAAGACATTCAAGACAGGCAATATCAATCATTGCCTCCCTAGGCGAGCAGGCAGCCAGCTATCCAGCCCTCCTTTGATAAACAATCAAGAAAGCCTCTTGTTTTTGTTGGATTACACTTCGTGTTGTAAGTAGTCACACCTGAGTCAATAGTCTGTCGAAAATATTTGCCGTAGGCTTAGTTTCGTCTACAGAAAATCATATCGGTATGCATGGTAAATAGTTTAATTATCTATGGGTGATTGTCCCCAACCTGCCCTCTCCTAACCACTTCTTCCTCTTTCAAAAAAAAGGGGGAGACCCAAGACATGTCTGAAAAGTAAAAGTGATTAATTTTCAATTGTTGATCATCCAAATAACGATTCATACCACCCAGCCATCCATCGAACCATTCCAGCACCAATCAAGGTTTGTTTTACCAAAAATTGGGGGAGAAGAAACAACAGCAATCATTGTTTTCGGGTGGTAGCAAGGGAAATTGTCTAGGGGGGCATTTACTTACCCACCCAAAGAACAAAAGCTTTATTTCATTGGACACAATGTAATTGAATAATTTCATAATTTTCCGAAATCAAAATGGAATACAATTCGGAAATTTGTTTGCTAATTGGAAATTTTGAAATGGGCCTCGAGAGATGCATTCATACAAGCTCGGGAGACATAAAGAGGTTACACTTACAAAACAAGGAAAAGAAAACGATTCCCTTAATAAAATATTCCGTCATAGACAAAACAAGTAAAAACATAGCTAAGTTCGGCGGGGCCGAACTTTTAATACCCTCCGCCATTTGGAAGGTTCTTGAATATAAAAAAACAAGTTAAAAAGCAGTAAGTTCGGCCGGGCCGAACTTTGAATACCCTCCACACCATTTGGAACGAATTTGGAAATTTTCAAAAAATAAAATCCGTTAAAAAATTCTGTTAAAATTTTAAAAATAGCGAATATAGACGTTATATTGGGGTCTATACGACGTGGACCTACATCGGCATTGTTTGTCGTAAGCCATTACGATATTAAAACTGAAACTTCAAATAAACGGTGAATAATGTAGCTAAGATCATCAAAATATCGAATATAGGGAGATACCGTTAAATCTGAACTGTGCGAAGTTCAGGACCAGCATAGACAATTTTCTGTCACAGGCTGTAGCATCCATTACGAACTTCAAATACGACATCGGTGAGTATTGTACCTAAAATCACCAAAATACCAAATCTAGGGAGGTACTGATATATGGGGGCTATACGAAGACGTGGACCTGCATACACAATTTTCTGTCATAGGCTGTAGTATCCATTGCGAACTTCAAATACTAAATTTGAAACAATTCCGGTGAATAGTGAAGGTAAAATCATCAAAATACCGAATATTGGGAGGTACCGTTATATGGGGGCTATACGAAGACGTGGACCTGCACAAACAATTTTCTGTCTTAGGCTTTAGTATCCATTAGGAACTTCAAATACCAAATTTGAAACAATTCCGGTGAATAATGTCGCTAAAATCATCAAAATACCGAAAATAGGTAGGTACCATTATATGGAGCCCTATACCAAAACGTGGACCTACATTGCCATTTTCAATACCAAAAGTCCTGCAGACATAATATATATTTGACTAAAATTTGATCAACCTACTTCATTTCGTTCGGAAGATAGAGGGATTTCCACAAAAGGACAGACGGATAAACGGCGGACATCGCTAAATCGACATAGAATTTTGTCCTGATCAAGAATATATATACTTTGTGGGTTCTAAAATGTATATTTCGAGATGTTACAAACGGAACACCATACTATGGTGGAGGGTTCGATCTCTACCATTTTTAAACAGATCTTATGTAGATAAAAATATTGAGATGTGCCAAGTCTGAATAAAATCGGATGTCAATTTCACGTTTTATGAGCTTTATGGATAATACACATTAAATTTAAAGTGTTATATTTCGAAAACTTACCTCTTTGCTCGGCACACAGATCGGTGTACCCACTTTGACGATACCATTTTCGACCATTACACCCATAACAATGGGGTCACGACTGTTGAAGATGAATTGTGGCAGTATCTGAAATTAAGAAGAAAATGAAAAATAAATTAAAATGAAGAAGTTTTGTCCCCCTTAAGAAATACGAAAAGGTGGACCTATACATACAATGTTTCGGCGCACGAACAAGGACCCATTATGACCTACAAATACCAATTTTCAGATAAATCCGTGATAAAGTGTGGCAAAAATCATCAAAATACCGATTATCGCGATGTACCGTTATATGGGGACTATACCAAAACGTGGACCGATATATTTCATTTTCAATACCAACCATCCTAGACACAATACAAATTATTCTGCTAAATTTTGACGCTCTACGTCAAATAATGTGGGCTGTATCGTGATTTCAACAGACAGACAGATAGACGGACAGACAGACGGACATCGTTAAATCGTCTTAAAATTTTATGCTGATTAAGAATATATATACATTATGGGGTCTACAACGAATATTTAGGGATGTTACAAACGGAATGACAAAGTTAATATACCCTTCTTTCCAAGGTGGAGGGTATAAAAAAGGCCAGCGATTGTCCTACCGAAAAAAGAGGATTTTAGGACTTAGCTTTAAGGAATTTCTATAAGAAACTAGAATTATTTCCGTAGATTACTAGATATATTTCTTAACATGACCATTAGTCACCCCTTTGAAGAAAGGTCTTTTTAGCAGAAACTAAGGGCTATTGATTTATCTACCGGAGATATTTTAACAGGAAACCCGTATCTTTCTACTGAACTCTTCAGGTGTTTTTAATGAAACCCAGAAGTCTTTGTATGGATGTCCAGAGATGTTCATATAGAAGACCACATAAAAGTTATTTTCATAGGTTATTTTCCGATTTTCCATAGACCTACATTTAGTCTTTCCCAGAAACTGCTCTCGTCTTCTTTGGAAAAACTCCTCAATGATCTTCTCCCCTATAGAAGTCAGAGGCTTGCCTATTATGATTTTCCTTATTGAAGATAAAAACGTCTCATCAGAGAGGACCAGGAAACTCCTAACAGAAAGCGATATTTCTTCCCACTAAAGACCGGGTTTTCCTATAAGCCTAAAGCCTTTCCTTGAAACTAAAGTTCTTCCAGAGGTCTTATAGAATACAGGATAGAACCTCAGAGACCCTTTATAAAAGAGGTATTTTTATACAAGAACTCTAGAGGTTTCTTTTTGAAAACCACAAGAACCACCCTAAAAAGGTTTTCAGATTTTTTTTTTGAAACCCCGAGGGCTTCGCAAGCTTTCGTATGGAAAGGAAGGAATTTGATGTTCAGTAGTAAAACTGTACTGATAGCTCTTCCTTAACAGAACAATCAACAGGGTTCTTTTCAGGTGGCCATTAATACCAAAGCTGTCTCTTATAGAAAAGTATTGTAGAATTCTGTAATAAATATGGAGTTCATTTAAATTCGGCCAAATTCTCCTTCAGGTCCTCAATGAGGACACCTGCTGTTATTTCACAAGAATCTTTCTGTCTTTCTATAAGAGCTTCTGTTACCCTACAGAGTATTTCGCTTCATTAATTTATAGAAAGGGGACTCTTAAAGTTTTCTATAAGGCCCTTTGATTCTGTAAAAAAAATGGGACCACATGACATTCTAAGCAGAAAAATCCTGACAGATCATCTTTAAGTGAGTGATCAAAAAGTCCTCTAAAAGTAGTTAGCATAAATACCTACATAGAAATGCGTTATAGTGGTGTTCTTAAGAAAGATCTTTCTATGGAAGCCCTACAGAACTCACCTTTGGGTTCTCAATAAAATACTGCAGGTCTACTACCAGAAAACGATTTTTTAATAAAATTACGGATATTCTATAGAAAGTTACTAAGGTCTATAAGAATACCAAGTTTTGGGTTTCTATAGAGAATCTTTTCGTTCTTTCTTCCTTCTCCCCAAGAAAGGCTTTTATCTTCTTCTTCTTATAATCCTTCTGTTCAGGTTTAAAAATACCTTTTTTCTGGTATTACATGACAGAACATTTTTGTCAGTTAAACTTTCCTCCGTTCTTCTATGAGAAAGCCTTCTTCTGAGCTTTTAGATATGACCATTTTTTGGCCTCCTAACAGACACATTTTTTGATCTTGGATTGAAAGACCTGTTCCTAGACTTTAGCTGGACGATTTATTTGTCCACACAACTATAAACTTAATTTCAATTTGAGAAGATATTCTGCTACTCTTTTAGGAATAGCCCTTTTTTGGCATTTCTTATCAAAATATTATCTAATAGAACCTCCTCTATAAGAGAATATTTTTCTCTTCTCCAGATTTTCTATAAAAATATATTCTTTCATCAAAAGATCTTCTTCAGGTCTTTTTGAAAAGCTTTTCTTTATCTGAAAACAAATTTTAGTCTAGTCATCTCTAAAATGATTTTCTTCAGGTCTTTTACAGGAAGACCTTCTCCCGATTTTCTGTGATGGAACTTTATGCCAGTCATCTGTGAGAACTTCTCCTGGCCTTATACAAGAAGACCTTCATTAGGGGTTCTATAAAAATAATTTCTTCACCAGGAAGATACTTAAGTGGCATTTTATGAGAAAGGCAAAATCTTCAATGAGAAGTCAGGACAATTCTTGTGCTCTTCTACGAGAAGACAATTTTTGGTCTTCTAAAAGAAAAGACCTTCATCTGGAGTTTTATGAAAAGGCCTACTTCTGGTCTTCGTTTTTAATGACTTTTTCTGATCTACTAGAAGACCTTATTTTTTGGACTTTTATGAAAGAATATGTATCCGAACTTTTATGAGAAAAAGTTCTTCTAAACTTTTCTTGTCACCTATAAGGATCCTTTCTTCTAGTCTTCTATGGGAAGATGTCTTCTGGGATAAAACCTTGTTGTCTTCTAGAACAAGCCCATCTTCTGCGACTCTATGAGAAGACCTCATGTTTGAACGTTAGTAGAAGATTTTCTTTTTGACTATTTTGAGAGGACCTTCCTTCCTTCAAACTTTTATGAGAATATCTGCGGCTGGTATAATGGGGCTATAATAAGACCTTCTCGTCTTTTTTGGTAGACATTCTGGTCTTCTTTAACAAGAAAGGACCTTCATCTGGAGTTTTATGAGAAGACCTACTTCTGGCCTTCTTTGTAATGACATTTCTGATCTTCTGATATGTATCCGAACTTTTATGAGAAACAGTACTTCTGAACTGTCCTTATCATCTGTAAGTAGGCTTTCTTCTATTCTTCTATGGAAGGATGTCTTCTGCGATAAAACCTTCCTGTCTTCTATGACAAGACATTTTTTCTGAGATTCTGTGAGAAGACCTAATTTCTGAACGTTTGGAGAAGATTTTCTTTTTGACTTCTTTGAGAGAACCTTCCCTTCTTTAAACTTTTATGAGAATACCTGCAGCTGGTATAATGCGGCTATAATAAGACCTTCTCGTCTTCTTTGGTAGACATTCTGGCCTTTTATAACAAGATCTGGTTTTGGCAGTCTATCGAAAATTTTTATTTTTCATTTTAGGGGAAGATTTTCTTCCAGACGTCTATGGGAGGACCTTTTTTACCCTCTGATCTTCTGAGAGAAGACTGTTTTCAGGTCTTATGTGTTTCTCAGGATTTCCCCAACTTCTCCCCCCGCCTCCTTCCAAGTTTCAGATCATCTTCTGGCTCATTAAGTTTCCTGATCATTTGCCTTCGTGTGAATAGAAGAAATAACAACCTGCCTGTCTGTCAGACAGTCAATCATTCGTCTTCCCTTGAGTTTTTCTTCTTCTTTCGATACATGCAACATGTTGCATGTTGTAATTGACTAATTTCTAATCCCATGGAGAATTATGTGTGTTTTGTTGTTGTTGCTGCTATTCTGCCTTCTCAACATCCGGCCTTAGACAGATCGAAATGTTCTATGACCCTATGCAGTACCATACATCCGCCGTTTCGTGGCAAAGATGGATCATGTAAATTGCTTTAAGATCCCAGCCGGGGGAGATAATAGAAAATATATCCATGGGATAATTTCCGAACCAAAAAAAACGAACACTTTTTACTCCACAAAAACAACAACAACAACAAAAAGTCATGATGATATTATTTCATGATCTGCCAGAGCAATTTTCATCCATTGAAGTCGATTTTCAATGGCAGTGAAGTGTGTGTGTGTCTGTTGTGGCCAGCATCTTCATCTATGGCCATTGTCGTTTCCAGGCCGTCGTAAAGGCGGATGCCAGCATTTAATGTTGCTATTGTTGTAATTACACGCGTACAGGTGTAAAATACATATGACCGGATGGTGATGATGATGACGACGTCGACGTTGAGCGGATGGTCGAATGAAATCGGACAAAAAAAATACATTCTTCTTGGAGCGATTAAAATGCAGACTCACACACACGCATATGGAGGAAAACTCATTGGTCTCATACATCCAACCATTAACCTGTTGCCTGGGTATGGCGGTCTGGCTGGATATTGCAACTGGAGGCCTTTATGTCCGACTACTTGACTGGACATGGCCAGGCCCCCACCTCGTCCCCAATTAAACGTTGATTCCGGGCCACAAAATGCGAGCAAAATACCTGTATGGACAAGCAGCATCTGTGGAATGATGACCATCAACCTGCAGTCGTATGTGCGTGCGTGTGTGTTTCTGTGCCTGATCAAATCTTCTTTCAGCACGCACAGCTTCCATGTGTCCATGGCAATTGTTGCACTCCGCTATTAATCTGTCTTCTAAATGATCATCGAAACCAATCGACCGGAATAGCGAAACAACAGCGATCTTCTTTAAATTGGTCATTATTCCAGAATTTGTCTTGTCCCAAAGAGCGGAGACCTCGTGGACATGGAAACAATGGAGAGAAGGTATATAGGTGCTTGACACGTTTTGTGTGATCTGCTCGCTTTTTTGTGAGACATGAAACTGCAGCAGCATTTGTTTGAAGCGGAAATTAAGTTGTAGCTAATGTTGGTTTTTGTTGTTATTGTTATTGTTGTTGTTCTTTTTTGTTAACTATTGCAATCTTGATGAACAAGAATGTTTGATAGACTCACAATTAATTCACTTTGGAAGAGGAGGACCTTTCCTTTTCTTTAGAAGGCAGAAGATCAGCTTTTGGTGTTCTATGAGAGGAGGACGTCAGCTTCTGGAGCTCTATGAGAGGAGACCGTCAGCTTCTGGTGTTCTATGAGAGGAGACCGCCAGCTTCTGGTGTTCTATGAGAGGAGGACGTCAGCTTCTGGTGCTCTATGAAAGGATACCGTCAGCTTCTGATGTTCTATGAGAGGAGACCGTCAGCTTCTGGTGCTCTATGAGAGGAGACCGTCAGCTTCTGGTGTTCTATGAAGCAGCACCAGCAGCTTCTGGTGTTCTATGAGAGAAGCACCAGCAGCTTCTGGTGTTCTATGAGAGAAGCACCAGCAGCTTCTGGTGTTCTATGAGAGAAGCACCAGCAGCTTCTGGTGTTCTATGAGAGAAGCACCAGCAGCTTCTGGTGTTCTATGAGAGAAGCACCAGCAGCTTCTGGTGTTCTATGAGAGAAGCACCAGCAGCTTCTGGTGTTCTATGAGAGAAGCACCAGCAGCTTCTGGTATTCTATGAGAGAAGCACCAGCAGCTTCTGGTGTTCTATGAGAGAAGCACCAGCAGCTTCTGGTGTTCTATGAGAGAAGCACCAGCAGCTTCTGGTGTTCTGTGAAAAAGCACCACCTTCTGTGAAAAAGCACCACCTTCTGGTATTTTATGACAAGGCTTTCTTCGGGTCTTCTAAGATAAGAAGGATATCCTCTGATCTTCGATGAGAAGACCTTGTGGTTTTCTATTCCTTCTGCTCTACTATGAGAGAAGACCTTCAGCTCTTCTATGAGAGAAGACCTTCAGCTTTTCTATGAGAGAACACCATCAGCTCTTCTATGAGAGAAGACCTTCAGCTCTTCTATGAGAGAAGACCATCAGCTCTTCTATGAGAGAAGACCATCAGCTCTTCTATGAGAGAAGACCATCAGCTCTTCTGGGAGAAGACCATCAGCTCTTCTGGGAGAAGACCATCAGCTCTTCTATGAGAGAAGACCATCAGCTCTTCTGGGAGAAGACCTTCAGCTCTTCTGGGAGAAGACCTTCAGCTCTTCTGGGAGAAGACCTTCAGCTCTTCTGGGAGAAGACCTTCAGCTCTTCTGGGAGAAGACCTTCAGCTCTTCTGGGAGAAGACCTTCAGCTCTTCTGGGAGAGGACCTTCAGCTCTTCTGGGAGAAGACCTTCAGCTCTTCTGGGAGAAGACCTTCAGCTCTTCTGGGAGAAGACCTTCAGCTCTTCTGGGAGAAGACCTTCAGCTCTTCTGGGAGAAAACCTTCAGCTCTTCTGGGAGAAGACCTTCAGCTCTTCTGGGAGAAGACCTTCAGCTCTTCTGGGAGAAGACCTTCAGCTCTTCTGGGAGAAGACCTTCAGCTCTTCTGGGAGAAGACCTTCAGCTCTTCTGGGAGAAGACCTTCAGCTCTTCTGGGAGAAAACCTTCAGCTCCTCTGGGAGAAGACCTTCAGCTCCTCTGGGAGAAGACCTTCAGCTCCTCTGGGAGAAGACCTTCAGCTCCTCTGGGAGAAGACCTTCAGCTCCTCTGGGAGAATACCTTCAGCTCTTCTGGAAGAAGACCTTCAGCTCTCCTGAGAGAAGACCTTCAGCTCTCCTGAGAGAAGACCTTCAGCTCTCCTGGGAGAGAGACCTTCAGCTGTTCTATGGAGAAGACCTTCAGCTCTTCTATGGAGAAGACCTTCAGCTCTTCTATGGAGAAGACCTCGAGCACTTCTACGAGAAGACCTTCTGCTCTCTTCTATGATAAGTCCTTATGCTCTGCTATAAAGAAGACCTCCAGATCTTTCTAAGAGAAGACCTTCTGTTCTTCTCTGAGAAGACCTTAAGGTCTTCTATGAGAAGACCTTCTGTTCTTCTCTGAGAAGACATTAAGCTCTTATATGAGAAGACCTTAAGGTCTTTTATGAGAAGACCTTAAGCTCTTCTATGAGAAGACCCTCTGCTCTTCTATGAGAGCAGACCCTCTGTTCTTCTACGAGAGCAGACCCTCTGTTCTTCTATGAGAGCAGACCTTAAGCTCTTCTATGAGAGCAGACCTTAAGCTCTTCTATGAGAAGACCTTAAGCTCTTCTATGAGAAGACCTTAAGCTCTTCTATGAGAAGACCTTAAGCTCTTCTATGAGAAGTCCTTCAGCTCTTCTGGGAGAAGACCTTCTGCTCTTCTATGAAGAAGAACTTCAACTATCAAAGAAGACCTTTTGCTCATCTATGAAAGAAGACCGTTTGGTCTCCTATAAGAAAACCTTTTGGTCTCCTATGAGTAGACCTTTTGGTCTTCTTTGAGGAGACCTTTTGGACTCCTATAAGAATACCTTTTACTTTCCTATGGAAAGACCTTCTGGTCTTCTTTGAGAAGATCTACCTTCGTCTTTAATTTAAAAATATTTTTTTTTTGAAAATATTTTTTTTGGCTCACCTTAAGTTTACATGGGAAGACGGCAATGGATTTAAATTCTTCACGTTTCTTTTGTTTCAGCTCCTCGCGATAGGCCATAAACTTATCGAACAAGTGATAAATAATATCGGCCTGGAATATTTTTACACCCAACGAATCGGCCATTTCTTGTGCTTCCTTTTCGACCTTAACGTCGAAGGCTAAAATTGTGGCAAATCTGTTAAAATAAGAGAGAAAAAAGGAAAATGATGTCAGAACTGATTAGTTTTGTAATAAAATATATTTCGAAATTTATGGAAGAATAAAAATTATAGATTTTCAAATAAATCGTTTGCAGTAATTAAAAAGGAAATCAAAAAGATAGCTATTGGCAATTAAAAAGACGTTTTAATGATTAAAATAAAATGGAAATAAATTCCAACAGGATATGGCTGAGAGAACAGTGGGTTGGAAGGGGGAGAGGGATAGGAAAAAGAAGGAAGGAATATTTTCACGAAAATATTTTATTGACATAAATTTTGAAATTGCTATAACTCATTCGAAATTTGATGGAATCAACTTCATAAAGAAAAGCAGGTCGTTCCTTTGGCAAAGAAGTTAAACCAGGTGCCTTATTTCATCCCCTCTAAGTCTTTTTTAGGGAGGCCTTCAGGTCTTCTATGGAAAGACCTCCAGGACTTCCATAGGGAGGCTCCAGGTCTTCTATACGGAGACCTCCAGGTCTTCTATATGGAGACCTCCAGGTCTTCTATGGTAAGACCTCAAGGTCTTCTATGGAAAGACCTCCAGGTCTCCAATTGAAGTCATTTATAATATCTAAATAGAGACAGACCTTTCGGCTCTTCTATGAGAAGACCTTTCGGCTCTTCTATGAGAAGACCTCTCGGCTCTTCTATGAGAAGACCTCTCGGCTCTTCTATGAGAAGACCTCTCGGCTCTTCTATGAGAAGACCTCTCGGCTCTTCTATGAGAAGACCTCTCGGCTCTTCTATGAGAAAACCTCTCGGCTCTTCTATGAGAAGACCTCTCGGCTCTTCTATGAGAAGGCCTTCGGCTCTTCTATGAGAAGACCTTCGGCTCATCTGTGAGAAGACCTTCGGCTCTTCTGTGAGAAGACCTTCGGCTCATCTGTGAGAAGACCTTCGGCTCTTCTATGAGAAGACCTTTCGGCTCTTCTATGAGAAGACCTTTCGGCTCTTCTATGAGAAGACCTTTCGGCTCTTCTATGAGAAGACCTTTCGGCTCTTCTATGAGAAGACCTTCGGCTCTTCTATGCGAAGACCTTCGGCTCTTCTCTGAGAAGACGTTCATGCTCTTCTATGAGAAGACCTGGACCATCTTTATAAGCCATTTCCATTGTTTTCTTTTCTTCCAATATTCTATACCCACTGTTTTCCAATAACCCCTGGTCCCATAGTCAAACATCTTCAAAACTTCTCTCCCCATTCGCCAAAACAGGAAGCCAACGATTTCCATTTGAAACCCAGAACAGAAGAAGAATCTGAGCCAAGCCACGTAATACGAGAGTAGTAATAATGCCGCTCCCCACCACCACCACCATCATCCTCAGCATAATGATGACGCTGCCGATGATAATAGTAATAATAAGACAAGAAAATTCCATTTCAGCAAAAAAATCCAAAATCAACAACAACAAAAAAACGGTTGCATGTGCCGGAATCAGCAGTCAATTTCAGAATTAAAACAAAAAATACGAAAAAATAACAGCGGACGCAGCAGAGTTCCTTCTCAACATTGAATTCATTCATTCATACATTTCCCGCAAACAGAGGAATGGTTGAATGGATGGACAGACTAGCGTACGGTCATCATTCACATAATTAAGTTTCGGGTTCTTGAAGTTGTTGTCGTTGTTGGATTTGTTCTTTATTCCCCCGTTTAATGTCGTTTACTTCATCCGCTGTTTTAAATAAGTAGTCCACAGCCCGTAGATGATACCTAGGGTAATCAGATTTGCTCACAATCACCGCCATAATAATAATAATAATGATGGAGATCACCATCATCATCATCATCGTAATGTGACCAAGCGACCGACCGACAGACACTCACGATCGCCATCGTCGTTACTCACTTTGCTTGGGTTCTTTGTTTTTGGTTTTTTGCTTCCTAAGGAACATTCTGCGGATGATGTTAATGGTGGCTATTAATTTATTCAACATCGGATATTCAATATCATTCGAATTATCTCCATTACAGTTTGGCGACCGTCGTCCAGTGAACCAACCAGCCAGCCAGCCATCCAGCCAAGCACCAGAGTGCAAGGGTAAGTTGTCGTTTAAATTTTGTTAGTATGTAGCTTTACGGGTATTGGTGCATTCTTAAATCAAAGCGAGCAACCAATCACCACAAAACCAATTGAGAACAGCCGGCCCTTCCTCTCCTCCAAGTGGTTTTTTAATCTAAAGTTCTTTGTCTGCCATTAATTAGCCATGACAATAAATGGCATGAATGACTGCTGGCTGAGTGGTGGGGAAAGACAAAGATCTTGACATTCGAGGTAATTACCTTTGACCTCTTAAGTCCGTCAGTTTTTGGCAAATTAAAAATGAATCATTTTTTTTTTGGGAATTGAAGCCCTACAAAGACGAGGCCACAGAAACCTTAAGAGAAGTTCTTCGTGAAGAAGAACAGAAGGCCTTCGTATAGAAGACATGAAGGACATCGTATAGACGACCTATGAGTCTTTTCATAGAAGACCTGGAGGGCTTCTCATACAGAAGACCCGGAGGTCTTCCCATAGAAGACCTGGAGGATTCTCATAGAAGACCCGAGGTCTTCGCTTAGAAGACCTGGAGTTCTTCGCATAGAAGACCTGGAGGTATTCTCATAGAAGACCTGGAGGTATTCTCATAGAAGACCTGGAGGTCTTCTCATAAAAGGCCTGGAGGTCTTCTCATAGAAAGTTCTGGAGGTCTTTTCATAAAAGCCTTGGAGGTCTTCCCATAGAAGACCTGGAGGTCTTCACACAGAAGACCTGGAGGTCTTCTCATAGAAGACCTGGAGGTCTTCGCATAGAAGACCTGGAGGTCTTCTCATAGAAGACCTGGAGGTCTTCCCATAGAAGACCTGGAGGTCTTCCCATAGAAGACCTGGAGGTCTTCTCATAGAAGACCTAGAGGTCTTCTCATAAAAGAACTGGAGGTCTTCTCATAGAAGACCTAGAGGAGGTCTTCTCATAGAAGACCAGGACCTCATAGATGACTTGGAGGTCTTCGCATAAAAGACCTGGAGGTCTTCACATAGAAGACCTGGAAAGTCTTCTCATAGAAGACCTGGAGGTTTTCTTATAGAAAACCGGGAGGTTTTCTTATAGAAGACCTGGAGGTTTTCTTATAGAAGACCTGGAGGTTTTCTTATAGAAGACCTCCCAAAGAAGGCCTGGAGATCTTTCAATGAAAGACCTTGTGGTCTCACATAGAAGACCTGGAGGTCGTCCCAGGTCTTCTATGTGAGACCTGGAAGTCCTCCCATAGAAGACCTAAAGGTCCTCCTATAGAAACCTGGAAGTCCTCCCTCCCTTCATGTCATTATTTACATTTCAGCTTGAATACTTACTGTGGTTCATGTTCCAGCATTGTTGAGGCCTTCATTACATCACGCTTGACAACGGGACCAATGCGAATAGCGGAATACTACAGAAAAGGAAAACAAATAGACACAAAAATAGATTAGTAAAGAAAATCGAGCAAAAAGAAAACCGATTGTAACTTAAAATAAACAGCAGTAGCAACAACAACAACATGTGATAAACAACATAATTGACATAATAATAACAATAACAACAACAATCATCATCAACCATCCAACCAGCTAGCCAAACAGACTGAATGACAGCCTCTTGGCTTTAAATTAGAGAAAAAAAATCAACGAATTTTGGACGTTGCCGCTTTTGAGGCAGCCCCCAGTCTCAGCAACAACAACAAAGTAAAAAACGTGGCCGCAGTCTCTGGTGGCATTATTCATTCATTCAGCCAGTCATTCAGTCAGTCACTCGGCAACAGTGGGGGTGACACAAATTAAGTACCAATTCCATGTGTGTGTCGGTGCACCACAGATTGTTGTGGAGGAGTTTAGTGAGCCAGCCAGCCAGGCAGGCAGTCAGTCAACCAGGCATTGAACTAAACATAGACTGCCCCCATGGGGGTAATGTTGCACACTAAGCCACTCTCACTCATTGTAGTTATGGCAGACAACATCACCGACTGTCAGTCATCAGTGGCAAACTACAATTTGCCCCCACCGCCATGGTAGTGGAATTCGTAGACAAATACACAAATGTGGATCAGAATGTAATTAAATGACAATAAAAAGATATTTACAATGAGCCGGCATTAAAAACTTTTCATATGGGCTAAAGAGGTTAAAATATAGAAAAGTTTGGAAAATTTTTGGAAACATCAACATTTAAAGATTTGTTGGTCCTTTAGAAAATTTCTTTAAAAAATCCACGTTTGGAGACCAGTTGGTCCTTTAGAAAATTTCTTTAAAAAAATCTACGCTTAGAGGTCAGTTGGTCCTTTAGAAAATTTCTTTACAAATCCAAGTTTAAAGATCTGTTGGTCCTTTAGAAAATTTCTTTAAAAAATCTACGCTTAGAGGTCAGTTGGTCCTTTAAAAAATTTCTTTACAAATCCAAGTTTAAAGATCTGTTGGTCCTTTAGAAAATTTCTTTAAAAAATCCACGTTTGGAGATCAGTTGGTCCTTGAGAAAATTTCTTTAAAAAATCCACATTTGGAGGTCAGTTGGTCCTTTAGAAAATTCCTTAAAAAATCCACGTTTAAAGGTCTGCTGGTGCTTTAGAAAATTTCTTTAAAAAATCCAAGTTTGAAGGTCTGTTGGTCCTTTAGAAAATTTCTTTAAAAAATCCACGTTTGGAGACCAGTTGGTATTTTAGAAAATTTCTTTAAAAAATTTTTAAATAAATTTTCTAAAGGAACAACTGACCTCGTTCCTTTAGAAAATTTATTTAAAAATCCAAGTTTAAAGATCTGTTGGTCCTTTAGAAAATTTATTTAAAAATCCACGTTTAAAGGTCTGTTGGTCCTTTAGAAAATTTCTTTAAAAAATCCACGTTTAAAGATCTGTTGGTCCTTGAGAAAATTTCTTTAAAAAATCCACATTTGGAGGTCAGTTGGTCCTTTAGAATATTTCTTTAAAAAATCCACGTTTAAAGGTCTGTTGGTCCTTTAGAAAATTTCTTTAAAAAATCCACGTTTAAAGGTCTGTTGGTGCTTTAGAAAATTTCTTTAAAAAATCCACGTTTAAAGGTCTGTTGGTCCTTTAGAAAATTTATTTAAAAAATCCACGTTTAAAGGTCTGTTGGTCCTTTAGAATATTTCTTTAAAAAATCCACGTTTAAAGATCTGTTGGTACATTAGAAAATTTCTTTAAAAAAATCCACGTTTAAAGGTCTGTTGGTCCTTTATAAAATTCCTTTAAAAAATCCACGTTTAAAGGTCTGTTGGTGCTTTAGAAAATTTCTTTAAAAAATCCACGTTTAAAGGTCTGTTGGTCCTTTAGAAAATTTCATTAAAAAATCCACGTTTAAAGATCTGTTGGTACTTTAGAAAATTTCTTTAAAAAATCCACGTTTAAAGGTCTGTTGGTCCTTTATAAAATTTCTTTAAAAAATCCACGTTTAAAGGTCTGTTGGTCCTTTAGAAAATTCCTTTTAAAAATCCACGTTTAAAGGTCTGTTGGTCCTTTAGAAAATTTCTTTTAAAAATCCACGTTTAAATGTCTGTTGGTCCTTTAGAAAATTTCTTTAAAAAATCCACGTTTAAAGGTCTGCTTGTCCTTTAGAAAATTTCTTTAAAAAACCTAAATTTAAAGATCTGTTGGTTTTTAGAAAATGTCTTTAAAAAATCCAAGTTTAAAGGTCTGTTGGTCCTTTATAAAATTTCTTTAAAAAATCCACGTTTAAAGGTCTGTTGGTACTTTAGAAAATTTCTTTAAAAAATCCACGTTTAAAGGTCTGTTGGTCCTTCAGAAAATTTCTTTAACAAATCCACGTTTAAAGGTCTTTTGGTCCTTTAGAAAATTTCTTCAAAAAATCAACGTTTAAAGGTCTGTTGGTCCTTTAGAAACTTTCTTCAAAAAATCCACGTTTAAAGGTCTGTTGGTCCTTTAGAAAATTTCTTTAAAAAATCAACGTTTAAAGGTCTGTTGGTCCTTTAGAAAATTTCTTTAAAAAATCCACGTTTGGAGACCAGTTAGCCCTTTAGAAAATTTCTTTAAAAAATCCACGTTTAAAGGTCAATTGGTCCTTTAGAAAATTTCTTTAAAAACTCCACGTTTAAAGATCTGTTTGTCCTTTAGAAAATTTTTTTAAAAAATCCACGTTTAAAGGTCTGTTGGTCCTTTAGAAAATTTCTTTAAAAAATCCACGTTTAAAGGTCTGTTGGTCCCTTAGAAAATTTCTTTAAAAAATCCACGTTTAAAGGTCTGTTGGTCCTTTAGAAAATTTCTTTAAAAAATCCACATTTGGAGGCCAGTTGGTCCTTTAGAAAATTTCTTTAAAAAATCCACGTTTAAAGGTCTGTTGGTCCCTTAGAAAATTTATTTAAAAAATCCACGTTTAAAGGTCTGTTGGTCCTTTAGAAAATTTCTTTAAAAAATCCACATTTGGAGGCCAGTTGGTCCTTGAGACAATTTCTTTAAAAAATCCACGTTTAAAGGTCTGTTGGTCCTTTAGAAAATTTCTTTAAAAAATCAACGTTTAAAGGTCTGTTGGTCCTTTAGAAAATTTCTTTAAAAAATCCACGTTTGGAGACCAGTTAGCCCTTTAGAAAATTTCTTTAAAAAATCCACGTTTAAAGGTCAATTGGTCCTTTAGAAAATTTCTTTAAAAACTCCACGTTTAAAGATCTGTTTGTCCTTTAGAAAATTTCTTTAAAAAATCCACGTTTAAAGGTCTGTTGGTCCTTTAGAAAATTTCTTTAAAAAATCCACGTTTAAAGGTCTGTTGGTCCCTTAGAAAATTTCTTTAAAAAATCCATGTTTAAAGGTCTGTTGGTCCTTTAGAAAATTTCTTTAAAAAATCCACATTTGGAGGCCAGTTGGTCCTTGAGACAATTTCTTTTAAAAATCCACGTTTAAAGGTCTGTTGGTCCTTTAGAAATTTTCTTTAAAAAATCCACGTTTAAAGGTCTGTTGGTCCCTTAGAAAAAATCATTAAAAATCCACGTTTAAAGGTCTGTTGGTCCTTTATTCCTTTTTAAAAACCCTTTATTTATTCTTTAAAAAACCCTGGTTGTAAAATCTGAAGTGCATAGGGAAAATTCTTTAAAAATCCACGAAGGGAGGTCCCAAGGTCATAAAGAAAATTAAAAAAATATATTTCGAAACATTTTTCTTAAATAAGTTCAACAGAATAGTTGCTCCATGTTCTTAGAAATCGCCATTGGTGGTAGAATTTTCTAGAAATGAGGTATTTCCATGCACAGTGGTCCGAAATTAGGAAAGCCATTTAAATTTAATTGCTGTCTGTACTACTCATACCCCATCCAGGGGGAATCGGGGAGAGAGAGAGAGCATCCACAAAAATAACAACCCGAATTGAAAATAAAATATTTATTTGCTTACAAATATAAAACAGCAACAACAAGAAGAACAACAGCGAAAACCCATCAGCAATAACACTGAACATAACACCACCGCCACGCCACGCCATGCCACGCCACCATCCATATTCGCGCAACGGAAGTAGTTTTTCCTGTTTGTTGACGTCGTCGTCGTCTTACGTTGGTCGTTGAATCGTTCTACTCATTCATTTTTATCAAAATGTACACACGACGATAATATATACATATATATACGATTTATTTGTATGTACATATGTCGGTCGTTCGGTATATATACTATATATAGGCGAAACTATGAATGAATACCCCATCCATCCACTCAGTGTGTATTAGAGTGGCCCCAACCATAAATGGTTTCTTTCAATTGCTTTCTATTACGAAATATAAGGAAGTCATTTGACTACAGATCAACATTTTCACTGCTTGGAAAGTGGTTATGGCCAGCGATTTGAAAACCACGCGACATGCACACACACTCAAACTCACATGGAGTGTAGGCTCACTTTCAAAACCGAACAAAAAAAAACACGACAAAAAGCGTTATGAATTCATTCAAAAATATGTGGCACTTTTACACACCACAACAACAACAAACACATAATAGCTGGTGAATGCGGAAATTAAAGTGTGACTTATGAATGCTAATAGCAGAGGGCCAATAAGTTTTGGGGAAGTCTAAACTAGGAAGGTGATTAGTTATAAAAACTCGAATTGTAGATTTTTAAAGATTGGATTTTTTGAAGAACTTTTCTAAAGGACTAACTGACTCTTTAACGTGGATTTTTTAGAAATGTTTTAGGGCCTAACAGGTCTTTTAACTTGGATTTTTAAAATACATTTTCTAAAGGACAAACTGATTTTTTTTTTTTTTAATTTTCCAAAGGACTATAACTGTTAAAAGCGGATTTTTTTAAAGAAATTTGCTAAGGGACCAAAAGACTTTTTGACTTTGATTTATCAAAGAAATTCTCAAAATTTTGTTTTTTTTTTTCAAATAAATGTTCTAAAGGACTAACAACTCCAAACATGGATTTTAATGAAATTTTACTGAAAGGCTGAAAGACCTCTAAAAAAAGATTTTTAAGGCTGTTTTATAAAGGACCAACAGAGCTGCCAACATCGATTTTTTAAGACTTTTGTAGAGGACTAACAGACCTTTTTTTTAAAGAAACTTGCATTTTTAAAGAATTATTTTAAGGTCTCAACAGACTTCTAAACTTAAGACATCTCTACAGCACCAGCAGACCAGTAATCGTAGATTTTTCAAAAAAATGTTTAAAGGACCAACTGACCTTTGAACGTGGGTTTTCTTAAGGAATTTTCTATGGCCAACAGACCTTTAAACGTGGATTTTTTAAAGAAACTTTCTAAAGGAACAACTGACCCTTAAACGTGGATTTTTAAAGAAATTTTCTAAAGGAACAACTGACCCTTAAACGTGGATTTTTAAAGAAATTTTCTAAAAGACTAAGATACCTCCAAACATGGATTTCAAAGAAATTTTGCTAAAGGACTTAAAACGTGGATTTTTAACGAATTTTTAAGGGTTCAACAGATTTTCAAACCTGGATTTTTTAAGGCATATTTTAATGCTTCCGACTTTCCAACATGGATTGGTTAAATGAATTTTAGAAAGAATAAGCAGAACTCTATACTTGTTTTTTTTAGAAATTTTAAGGGACAAACTGACCCCCTAACGTATATTTTTAAAGGAATATCTCACCTATAAACGTAAATTTTTTAAAGAAATTTTCAAATATTTCAAATTTTTCTCATAGACTTCTTAACATTTACTTTTTAAAGAAATTTTCTAAAGGACTAATAGACCATTAAACGTGGATTTTTAAAGAGATTTTCTAAAGGACCAACAAACCTTAAAACGAGGATTTTTAAACCATTTTTTTCAAAAGACCAACATACCCTATGCATAAACTTGTTCCAAGGATTTCTTTCACAATTCCAAGCATGGATTTTTTAAAGAAATTTTCTAACGGCCAAAAGGCATCTAATCTTGGATTTTTTTAAAGAGATTGTATAAAGAACTAACATACCTCTAAACATGGATTTTTGTATAGAAATTCTTAAGTAAGCCCCTTACAGACCTCAAATTGTATGTATTCCAAAAAAAATCCCAAAGGACTAACAGACTTTTGAACGTGGATTTTGTAAATTAAATTTGCTAAAGAACTAACGGACCTCTCAACATGGATTTTTTAAAGAGGGTTTCACAAGGACCAACAGACCTCCAAAACGTGTATATTTTAAGAAATTTTGGAAAATTTCTTAAAATACGTGGATTTTTGAAAGGAATTTCCTAAAAAACTAAGGACTTCTAAAAACATTTTTGAAACGGCTGACAGATCTCCAAACGTGGATTTTTCTAAAGGACTTACATTCCTCTAAATTCGTTGCAATTATTTTCTTTACGGACCTGTGAACGTAGAACTTTTCTGAGGGAAATCCAAAGTTGTAAATGTGGAATTTTCTGAAGGATTTTGAAGGTTATCAACGAAAGTTTTTTATAGCATTTTTCAAAGGACTTCCAAGGCTTTCAAAGTAGAATTTTTCGCAAGGACTTCTAAGGCTGCAAACATAAAAAAATCTATTAAGGTCTTCCAAGGATATCAACGTGGAATTTCTCTGAAGGACTTTCAATGCTATCAGCACGTAATTCTTAAAGAGTTCTTCTAAAAGACTTCCAAGGCCATATGTGCAGAATTTTTCAGCAAAAATGTTTAAAAATTTTCAAGACTATCAACGTATATTTGTTCAAGGATTGTCAAGGCAATTAACGTGGATTTTTTCAAATAACTTTTTCTAAATGACTCTCAGGACTATCAACTTTGAAATAATCCTTCTAAGGGATTTTCGTGTCTTTCAAAACGTTGCTGTAATAAATATTCTAAAGAACTTTCGGATCCTTCAAGGTGATGTAATGTTGGTCCTTCAACAAAATCAAATAAACTATTAGCGGCATTATAGTCCCCCAAAAATTCCTAAAAAAATCAGGATTACTGGCTTTTAAGTCCCTCAAAATATTGTCAAAAAATCATCTAATAGTGATCTCATCGTCTTTCCAAAAGATTTTAAAATCCATGATTATTGATAAAAAGGTAATCCTCATATTCTTTAAAAAAAATATTCAAAAATCTGCAATTCAATAATGTTACTATTAAGTGGTTTTATAGGCCCTTAAAAAATCTATAATTGGACTTCAAAGGATATCAACATGGAAATTATTTGAAGGATTCGCGGAATTTTTAAGCAAAAAAATTTTAAGAATTTTTAAGGCTATCAATTTCCCATATTCTTTAAAAAATAATTTTAAAAAATCTGAGATATTTAATCCTTCAAAAATCAACTATGTGGCTTTTTTATAGGCCCTTAAAAAAATCCTTAATGGTTCAAAAAAATATAAAAATCCTAAAATTGTGATCTCACAGCCTTTCAACAAATTCTTAAGAAATCCATGTTCATAGTCCCCTCGAAAGTTAATTTAAAAATCCACATTTTCTGATCTGATCCTCCAAAAAAAATCTTTAAAAACACCATCAGTCTTCCCAATTTTCTATTTTCATAACTCCTCTACAAAATCTTAGAAGACCCAAGAAAAATAAAAAAACTTCTTGTCCTCCTACGCAGTCTAATAGTCCTTCGAAAAAAAATCCTTTCTAAAATTGTATTTGCTTTCCACCCAGACAACCAAAAATCTTTGCATATTTGACTCTCATTTTTTCACTCTGCAAGTCAGAACATAACCACTTCAAATGTTCATGTATGTGTGTGTGTCTGTCTGTCTGTGCAACATAAAAACCCACACTTACACCTCCTCATCGATGTGTTGTATGGAAATTCAAATTTCCATTTTAGAATACGAATTCAAAACCGTACAACTATTTGCAGCAAAAAACAACAAATACAGCACAGCTAACAACAACAGCGGAGGCATTACATTACTGATGAAATGCGGAAATGGTTGATGATGATGATGTGACACAAAAACGAAAAAAAAAAAAAACAGATGAAAGAAAACAAGCAAACAGCAACAACAATTCAGACCAAAAAAAAACCAAAAAGCTGGAGGTTTGCTTGGTTACATTTAGAAATCTGTGGGAATTAACCTGATGAGTTTGAAATGAGTCGTTGTTGTTGTTGCTGTTTGTTTGGAATCTAGTGTGATTAGCATCATCGAACAACACCGAAAAATATTCAAGTTTATGATGCATTCAAAGAATCAGACATTAGGCCTCCACATATTTTGACCACGACATGTTGTTGTCAATCCATTGACAGATATGCAATTTTAATCATTGAATATTTATGATGTTGTTGAGCGAAGGAGGGAGGCAGGGAGCGGCGGCACAGTGTTTAAAAATGGGAAATTTTCTAAAGGACCAACAGACCATAAAACGTGGATTTTTTAAAGAAATTTTCCAAAGGACCTACAGACCTTTAAACGTGGATTTTTAAAAGGAAATTTCCGAAAGGACCAACAGACCTTTAAACGTGGATTTTTTAAAGAATTTTTCTAAAGGACCAACAGACATTTAAACGTGGATTTTTTAAAGAATTTTTCTAAAGCACCAACTGACCTATAAACGTGGATTTTTTAAAGAAATTTTGTAATGCACCAACAGACCTTTAAACATGGATTTTTCAAAGAAATTTTGTAATGCACCAACAGACCTTTAAACATGGATTTTTCAAAGAAATTTTCTAAAGGAAGAACAGACCTTTAAACATGGATTTTTTAAAGAATTTTTTTAAAAGACCAACAGACCATAAGACGTGGATTTTTTAACGAAATTTTCTAAAGGACCAACAGACCTCCAAACGTGCATTTTTTTAACGAAATTTTCTAATGGACCAACAGACCTTTAAAAGTGGATTTTTTAAAGAAATTTTCTAAAGGACCAACAGACCCCTAAACGTGGATTTTAAAAGGAAATTCTTTAAAGGACCAAGAGACCTCTAAACTTGGATTTGTTAAAGAAATTTCCTAAAGGACCAACAGACCCCTAAACTTGGATTTTTAAAGAAATTTTCTAATGAATTCGGAGACCTCTAGACGTGGATTTTTTAAAGAAATTTTCCAATAAATTGGGAGACCTCTAGACGTGGATATTTTAAAGAAATTTTCCAATTTTTTAAATAAATTTTCCAATTAATTTTCAAATGAATTTTTTATTCAATTTTCCAATGAATTTTCTAATGAATTTTTAAATCAAATTTCCAATGTATTTTTAATTCAATTTTCCAATGTCTCCAAACCTCTAGACGTGGATCTTTTAAATAAATTGGCCAATGAATTTGGAGACCTCTAGACGAGGATTTTTAAATAAATTTTCCAATGAATTTGCTGACCTCTAAACGCGGATTTTTTAAATAAATTTTAAAACGAATTTGGAAACCTCTAAACGTGGATTTTTTAAAGAAATTTTAAAAATTTGAAATTTTTTTCTAATTGACCTTTAGATCTCCAAACGTGGTTTTTAAAGATTTTTTCTAACGGACTTTTAGTCCTCCAATCGTTGTTTTTTAAAGATTTTTTTCTAACGGACTTTTAGATCTCCAATCGTGGATTTTTTATAGATTTTTTCTAAGGGACTTTTAGACCTCCAATCGTGGATTTTTTAAAGATTTTTTTCTAAGGGATTTTAAGATCTCAAATTTTTTTAGGGAATTTTAGACATCCAATCGTGGATTTTAAAGATTTTTTCTAAGGGATGTTAAGATCTCCAATTTTTTGGGGACATCCAATCGTGGATTGAAATTTTTTTCTAAGGGATTTTTAGACCTCCGACCTGCATTTTTTAAAGAATTTTTCTAAGGGACTTCTAGACCTCTAATTGTGAATTTTTTAATGATTTTTTCTAACGGATTTTAAGATCTCCAATCGTGGATTATTTTAAAAATATTTTTTTAGGGAATTTTAGACCTCCAATCGTGAGTTTTTCTAAGCGATTTTTAGACCTCCAATCGTAAATTTTTAAAGGATTTTTTCTAACGGACTTTTAGATCTCCAATCGCGGATTTTTTAAAGATTTTTTCTAAGGGACTTTTAGATCTCCAATCGTGGATTTTTTACAAACATTTTCTAAGGGCATTTTAGACCTCTAATCGTGGATTTTTTAAATATTTTTTCTAAGTGACTTTTAGACCTCCAATCGTGGATTTTTAAAGATATTTTTTAGGGATTTTTTGACCTCCAATCGTGGATTTTTTAAAGATTTTTTTCTGAGGGACTTTTAGATCTCTAATCGTGGATTTTTTAAAGAAGTTTTTAACGGACTTTTAGACCTAATCGTGGATTTTTAAAGAAATTTTTAACGGACTTTTAGACCTAATCGTGGATTTTTTAAAGAAATTTTAACGGACTTTTAGACCTAATCGTGGATTTTTTGAAGAATTTTTCAAGGGAATTTTAAATCTCCAAACGAGGATTTTTTAAAAAAAAAATTTCTAAGGGACTTTACTGACCTCTCAACGTGGATTTCTTTAAAAATTTGCTAAGGGACCAACAGACCTTTAATCGTCAAATTTTTAATGATTTTTTTCTAACGGACTTTTAGACCCCCAATCGTGCATTTTTAAAGATTTTTTCTATCGGACTTTTAGACCTCCAATCATGGATTTTTTAAAGATTTTTTATAAGGGACTTTTAGATTTCCGATCCTGGATTTTTTAAATAATTTTTCAAGGGAATTTTAAATCTCCAAGTGTGGATTTTTCAAAGAAATTTTCTAAGGGACTTTTAGATCTCCAATCGTGGGTTTTTAATTTTTTTCTATTGGATTTTTAGACCTCCGATGTTCATTTTTTTAAAGAATTTTTCTAAGGGACTTTTAGACCTCCAATCGTGGATTTTTTTAAGATTTTTTCTAAGGGGATTTTAGACATTCATTCATTCTTTTTTAAAAATTCCTTGTAAGTGACTTTCAGATTTCTCAAGGTGGATTTTATTTAAATTTTTTTAAGGTGATCTGAAGGTTACCCAACGGGTATTTTTCAGGATTTTTTCAAAAGAATTTTCGCAGCTCTCATCGCTTATTGTTTTTTGGTATTTTTTTCTAAGGACTTTCAGGTCAATGGACGTGGTCCTTTAAAGTTTATTTTCCAATGGACTTTTAGACCTTACCATTCGGATTTTTTAACAAAGAACTATCAGACCTTTAATAATGGATCCTTTAAAGAATATTTTCGAGAGGGTTTCAAGGCCTGAAAACTTGGGGTTTTTAAAGCAATTTTTTAAAAACTTTTAAGAATTTTAACCGTATATTTTTCCGAAGTGCTATTAGGTATTTTCTTGTGGTTTTGCACTAATATTTCAACGGGAACATTCAAACCATTTAGGGAGGACTTTCATACCTTTTGACGGATATATTTTAATTGTGGATAAATTTTTTTAAATTATTTTTTTACATATTTTTGTAGTTTTTTTATTCAATTTCCCCCCACTGTGCCACCATGTCCACCACGTGCCTACTATTAGTCTCTCTCTCCCCTTTTGGCCAGGTTAATAGCTACGAGAGCAGCAACAACAAAAAACTACAAACTTGTTCATTTTCAAATAAAATATTTATAGAGTAGGCCATAACCGTGTCGGAGAGTAGGTGTTCGTTGGTTCGATTTTTTTTTCGTTTTCGCTGATTCCACGGATGGTTGGGCTAGTAATGTGTGTGTGCGTAGGTGTTCTGGGAAAGATTGTAACTTTGAGTTTACATAGAAAATAAAATATAAAATTAGCCAGGGCAAATTAAACAAAAAAAAAACACCGAAAAACACAACGTCGCACAGCTGGAAAATGTTATTTTTGAAACATTTAAAGTTCACACATATTTAAATTGGAGGTTGGAGAAGCTACTTGCTATTCATAGATATGCAGCGAGAGATAAGAACTATAAAAACTCTTCTCGGACCATGGAACTTCAAATCGGTTAAATGTCATCATGGCCTCTTTATTTATGGGGTCATTTAACACAAGGTTAGTTAATGGCTATGGGTATGTGATTTCAATCATGAATGGTTGGGGATTTGGAAATAGTTTTTTTGGGAAATAAAAAATTCCCCCCTCTCCCCTTAGCCAAAATTGGTTATTGAAACCTTAAATATCTTCCGATGGCCTGCAATGATTTTTTATTATTATTTTCATATTTTCATGGCATAGCCAAGCGACACCAGCAATGCCAAACTATTTGCCCAAGTTGGCCCCAGCAGAGGCAGCAACACATTGGGCACTTTGCACTGTTGCTGCCACCGCTGCTGCTGTCCATATTTGAAAAAAAACAACGACCAACGGAAATGACTAATAATTGACTTCATTAGATATCGTTTTCGTTTTAGAAAAACCATAGCGAACCACCAACCAGCCAACCAAACAACAACAACGAAAAATACAATTTTTAATTTTGGCTGTCGACCGCATTTTGCAAAAATACGACGCCATGTCTGTCGGAATCAACGCAGCCGGGGAGAGAGCGCTACGTGCTGTGCCACTAAGCGTACAATAATTGTATTGTGTGTGTGTGCGGGCGGGCGGACGGACGGACGACTAGAGTGGGTAAAGGTATTATAACTAGGCGAAATGAGGGACAGACAGACCGTCCGACAACTTAACCTAACATTTGTGTATGTCAAAATATTAGAAAACCGCCCGCATGGTGGCCGCGGCCACCAGCAACAACAAACAACTCGTCAATGTTGCTGACTGGCTGTTGGCGGCGACGTTGTTGTCACAAATTTTTTGACAAATATTTCATCCATAATCAGCGTTATTTAATGTCAACCGTGGCGAGACTTAAATTTCAAATTTGTTTTCTCTCCAGATGTCAACATTGAAAATTACAAAAGCGAAAACAACACTCAGGCCGGAAATTTCACAAAACTTAACCTCAATGTTTTGAAACCTAAAATATAACCTTAAAAAGTAGATAAAGGTTACATCATTAAAATATGTCTCAAACACACACAATTCTGAAAATTATGAGCATTCTTAAACCACATAACCTTGAAAACACTCAAAAAAAATACATAACCTCCAAAAAATTTTGAAACATAAACCTCAAAATAAGTTGCAATATCTCAAAATATGTAACCCATAACTAAATGTGGAAAAGAATCCATTTAAGATGGATATTTGAAAAGCCTCATATTCGAATCAAGATAACCAAACAATTTTGAAAGGAATATAACCCAGACCTATATTTTACAAAAAAAAAAAAAAATAAAATAAAATAACCTTAAAATATACTTAAGCGTATTTTGAAATCAGTGAAGCTAGAATGAATTCAAGGCACACACGTCTACATAACTTTCAGCATATCAATAATGTTAAAATACCACGAAAAACATAACCTTAAACTTTTCAAATTTGTGAAACAGAATCTCAAACTAACTTAAACAAACTTGCAAGACCTATGGAAATTTAGGCATAGAATCTTAATTTTTTAAAAATATAATAACAAGTCTAATTTTAAATTTTCAAACATTTATTTTCAAGAGTAATCGGGTTTATCAATGCGGATTTTTGAGAATTATTTCAAACAACTTTCAAACCTTTTAAATAGGGGTTTTAAAGAATTTATCGACATGGAATTTGTTCAGGAATTATTCGAAAAAATTTCCTTCTTACACGGTTTTCGAGACAAATTTCAAATATGCTATTGAGAAATTTTAAAGAATTTTTCTAAAAACTTGTACGTCTCTCGGCCTCGATTTTTAAGGGGTTTGGGAGACTTGCAGAATCATTCTAAAGAATCTTTAGTAACTCCAAAAGTGGATTTTTGAATTTTTTATATAGAGCAGAGCTCTCAAGAATTTGTATAAAAAGCTTTCA
The DNA here is from genome assembly GCF_030504385.1 of Musca domestica. Lineage (NCBI taxonomy): Eukaryota > Metazoa > Arthropoda > Insecta > Diptera > Muscidae > Musca > Musca domestica. The sequence goes on along the minus strand of NW_026712207.1, from coordinate 3,401,824 downwards.
GACTTGAAAACAAAGATTTTTAAAAGAAAATGTGGGAATTTTTGAAAAAAATGAACCCTTATTCACAAAGAATTTTTCTAAATTTTTTAAGATATTTATTCTAATTTTTTTGATGAACATGTATGAACATTTTAAGATCTTTAAGCTGAAATTTTTCTAATTTTTTGGAAAATTTTCTAATCATTTTATATCAAATAACTTGAATTTCTAAAGAAATTTCACACCCCTCAATATAGTCTTTTAAACTATTTTTTATAGACATTCATGCCTTTTACTTTTATGCATTTTTCAAGAAATTTATTTTTGCCATTTTTCGTCTCTCCATGAATATGATAATACCCTCAGCCATATGGCTAGAGAGGGTATATATAATTTGATACGGCCAAAACGTGCCTCATCAAAATCACGTTTTTAAACCTTAGGTATCTTTGGACCAAATCCGTTTCAGGACATTTGGAATCGATCTAGCAATGTCCGTCCTTCAGTCCGCCTGTCTGTTTGGCTGCTGCGGCGATAACTCTCGAAGGGAGTATCCGATTTGGTCCAATCTTGGTGCATCGTAATATTATTATCAAACTTAGATCGAGTTCGGATATGGACAATATCCAGGCAATATACCCCACAAAAGGTCAACATTTTCAAAGAAAATATTTTACTGCACAAAAAGAGAAAGAATAATCAGATTTTGTTTCAATTTTGCAAATTCTGAAATTTGCATCCGTGCTAATCAGTACCCTCAACAAGGGTCAAAATTTGGAATATCCATGAAGCCCATAAAACGCGAAATTAACTTTCGAATCCTTTCAGACTTGGCACATCTCAATATCTCCATCAACACAAGATCTATTATAAAGATGGTAGAGATCGGACCACTCCTTCTGGTATCTCCCCCACAAAGGGCCAAAGGTTTGAACCAAAACGATTATAAATTCCGAAAAAGCATTCGATTCTCTTCATATTTCACACATTCCATTATTTCTACTAACAAAAGATCTGCTGTGAAGATAGAATGCATCGGTCCACTTCTTCTGGTATCTCCCCCACAAAAAGGGTCAAAATTTTGTATGACCATGAAGCTCATAAAACGCTATTTCCATCAACACAAGATATTTTATAAGGATGGCAGAGATCGGAAATTTTCTTCTGGTACCTCCCCACAAAGGCCCAAAATTTTGAATAACCAAAACGATCATAAAATCCGAAATAAGAATCCTGTTCTCTTCATATTTCACACATGCCATTATTTTTACTAACACAAAAGCTGCTGTGAAATGGGATATATAGGCGCAGTTCTTCTGGTACTTTTCCCACAAAGGATTCAAAATTTTGAAAAAAAAAACGCGAAATAAGCATTATCTTCAAATTTCGGTCATCTAAACATTTTTGCTGGGCGTATACATCTGTCGGCAAAACCGACTGATACTGCTTGGCTTGTTAAAGATTTTTTCATGATTCTTCATTCCACTAATCGTGGATTTTAAAAGGGTTTTTAGTTTTATGTTTAATGGGTTTATAATCGTCTATCCGAGTATTTCTCAGGGGTCTTCAATACACCAATCGTGCAGTTAAAAAAAAAATTTTTCAAGGGTCTTCAGTCCACTAATGGTGGATTTTCAAAGATTTTTTTCAAGCTTCATCAGTCCACTATCAGTTGCACTTTAAAGTATTCAGTCCTCCAATCGAGTTTTTAAGATATTTTGTAAAGAGTTATTGGATCACCTATCTTGGATCAAAGTCATCAATCATACCTTTTTTAACGATTTTTTTTCAGATTTTTAAGATATTTCACTTAGGTTTTTTTGATTTTATTGCAAAGCCATTGGCACAAAATCTTATCTTCATGCACTTCGCTAAGGGGCGCCCAACATTGACGGCCTCTTATGATTCTTCTATGGATACAAGACAAGAAAAAGTGTGAATAAATGCTTTGAACCCCTTTAATAGATCCTTTTTATAAATAAGATCTTCAATAGGTCTACCCTCTGCTCAAAAAGAGGAAAAATAAACCCCTCCTCACTAAACAATCAAGAGTTTATTTTTTCATTTGCATTCTAAGATTTTGAAAAAAAATTTTCCATGTTTCAGACGAAATTTTGTAAGGGTCATCAAGACTTTGAAATCCCCAGACTTGGATGGATTTCATAAATAATTTATTTAGAGGATATTTTACAAAGTTTCCCAAAGAGCTAAAGGACACTAATCTTGAATTTTTACAATATCTTATTCACATGTACTTTGTAAAATGGCGCCCAACGTGAATTTATAACAAATGTATGTTTGTGTACATAGACGGCCTCTTAAGGGTCTTCCATGGGTAAAAAGGCAAAAAAAAGGTGCTCCAATGCCAAGAAAACCTTCAAAAGATCCCCTTTGAAGACCTTCAATAGAACTAGTATACCTCATAAGCCAATTCTTCAGTCCAATAATAATGGATTTTAGACGAAATTTTCCAAGGACCACTAAGACTTTTTAAAAACGAGACTTTGGTGGATTTTTTAAATAATTTATTTGAAGGGTATTTAGTCCACTTAGGATGGAGTTTTTTACAACTTTTCTCAAAGAGACTAAGGACTCTAATCGTGAAATTTTCCAATATCTTATTCACATGTACTTTGTAAAATGGCGCCCAACGTGAATTCATAAAAAATGTATATAAATGACGGCCTCTTATTGGTCGGGCGGGCCGAACTTTCAATACCCTCCAACTCAGGGTAATGGAAACATTAAAACCAATTATGACCCCCTAATACCAAATTTTAGACAAATTCGTGGGAAAATGTGGCAAAAATCATCAAAATACATAATATCGGGAGGTACCGATATATAGGGATTATTATACCGAATCGTAGACCGATACATCCAACCATTCTAGACACAATACAAATTATTCTGCTAAATTTTGACGCTCTACGTCAAATAATGTGGCCTGTATCGTGATTTCAACAGACAGACAGACAGACGGACATCGTTAAATCGACTTCGAATTTTATGCTGATTATGAATATATATACATTATGGGGTCTGCAACGAATATTTATGGAATGTTACAAACGAAATGACAAACTTAATATAACCTTCTTTCCAAGGTGGAGGGTATAAAAACCTTCAATAGATCCCCTTTGCAGAGAAGATCTTCAACAGGTTTTCTATGCCACGATAGCCCCTTTCGTGCCACCTTCTGCGCATAAAATATGGAAAAATAATCCCCAAAATACCTCCCCCTCTGCAAGAGTTTATTTTCCATTTCCAAAATAAAACTACGAAATATTTCGGTTTTCAAGGAAAATAACAAATTAACCTTGGATGCGCATAATTGGGAATAGTGCAGCAGAAAGCGAAGAACAACAAGAAGAATAACAAAGACCTCGTGTATTGTTGTTTTTCGTTTTCGGTTGTATATTTGAATGAACGCAAATACATACATCCATACATTATATCTTAAAGGGGGGTTATAAATAATTTAATTAATCCATCAGAGAATGTAATGAAGAATGCTGTGCATGTTTTAACTACACAAAACAAACAAAATTTACAAATATATGTAGATACTATACAAATATGTATGTATGAATGTATGTATGTATTTTAGTATGTATACGATTGAAAAAATAATTTAAAAAAAATTACAATTTGTACGGTTTTTGGCTACTGAATAAACAATGACGCGCTCTTCATGATCATCACACGCCGGCGATGAAGATGATCGTCATGATGATGATCAGCAAAATGTTAATAATGATGATCGTGCGCCAAAAACATGCTTGTTTTTGTTGTTTTATTTTGACTTGTTTTTATGAATTTCTGTGTTTTTTTTTTTGCGCTGGGTTGTATACTCATCCGTCGTTTAACTCATTCATTCATTCATTGGTTTGTCCGCTGGTGCGCTCGCCCGTTCGTTCGTTCATTCATTCATTCAGTCAGCCAGCAAGTCATTCATGTGCTTGCCGCTGCTGCTGCTGCTATGCCCCCACACCCAATGCCATTTAATATTGGCTGTTGTTTGTAATCATTGGCTCTTTCGATTCAATATACTAATGTGGAAATGTGTGTGTGTTTGTATGTACGCACATATGTACACAAAAATGTGCAAATATTATTTAAACAGTGGCTCACAGAAGGGGGCTTTTAGAAATCGTAGAGACATTGGAATTAGAAAAAAAGAAAAAAAGGACATGGAGCCAAATTGATGTTCCCCCACGTTGGGCGCCACTTTCAGTGAGGTGAATAATGTAGCAAAAATCATCAAAATACCGATATCGGGAGATACCGTTATATGGGGGAAATACCAAAGCGTGGACCCATACATAAAATATTTCGCCACACGAAGAAGGACCCATTATGACCTACAAAAACCAATTTTCATACAAATCCGTGAAAAAATGTGGCAAAAATCATCAGAATACCAGAAATCGGGAGGTGCCGTTGTATGGGGACTATACCAAAACATGGATCGATATATCTCATTTTCAATACCAACCATCCTAGACACAATACAAATTATTCTGGTAAATTTTGACGCTCTACGTCAAATAATGTGGGCTGTATCGTGATTTCGACAGACAGACGGACGGACATCGTTAAATCGACTTAGAATTTTATGCTGATTATGAATATATATACTTTATGGGGTCTACGACGAATATTTTAGGATGTTACAAACGGAATGACAAAGTTAATATACCCTCCATTCCAAGGTGGAGGGTATAATGACAGATAAGGTATGGAAGCTTGAAATATAGAGGGAATTATTTCAGAAAAAAAGGAGATGGAGCTAAATTGATATTTCCCCACGTTGGGCGCCACTTCCCTTTGAGGTGATATCCCTCAAAAATTCTAGCAATCGACAGAGCAAGTCACGTTGGACGTCAGAGGAACCAATAACAGCAATGCAAAATAACTTATTACAACAAATTAAAAATGTATAACAACCCACGTTGGGCGCCACTTTCAGCAAGGTAAGAACCTTGTTAGATTCAAGTATTCAGCTTAATTACAGCAAATTAACAAGTAAAAAACTGTAAGTTTGGCCCTCCACCATTTGGAACGAATTTGGTAATCTTCAAAAAAAAATCTGGTAAAAATTCTGTTAAAATCTTAAAAATACCGAATGTGGCTGTTATATTGGTGTCTATACGACGATGTGCACCTGCACTAGGTAACTTTTGTCATAAGCCATTGCAGTATTCAAATGCGAAACTTGAAAAAAATCGGTGAATAATGTAACAAAAAACATCAAAATACCGAATATCGGGAGGTACCATTATATGGGTGCTATACCTAAATGTGGGTCTGCACAATTTTTTGTCATAGGCTGCATTATCCCTTACGAACTTCAAATAGCAAATTTGAAACAATTCCGCTGAATATTGTACTAAGAATCCTCAAAATACCGAATATGGGGAGGTACTGATATATGGCGCCTATACAAAGACCCGGACCTGCACAGACAATTTGCTGTACCAGACTGTAGTATCCATTACGAACTTCAAACATCAAATTTGAAACATATCCGGTGAATAACTTCGCTAAAATCATCAAAATACCTCTCGATACCGTTATATGGGTACTATACGAAGACGTGGAACTGCACAGACAATTTTCTGTCACAGGCTGTAGTATCCATTACGAACTTCAAATACCAAATTTGAAACAATTCTGGTGAATAATATCGCTAAAATCATCAAAATACCGAATATCGCCAAGTACCGTTATATGGCGACTATTCCAAAACGTGGACCTACATGGCCCATTTTCAATACCAAAAGTCCTGCAGATAATATACACTGGAGTAAAATTTCATCAACCTACTTCATTTCGTTCGGAAGCTAGAGAGATTTCCACAGACGACATAGAAATGTATGCTGATGGTGGAGGATGTAAAAATGAGGTATTGAGGTCACGTTGGACGCCAGAGGAACAAATTACCACAATGCAAAAGAACTTATTACAACAAATTATAAATGTATGGCAAACGATATAGAGTTCCAACTATGTTCATCCACATTGGGCGCCATTTTCAGCAAGGTAAGAACCTTGTTAGATTAATTAGCGTAAATTAAAAATAATTGACAAATTAGATCGATCTCCCACCAGGTTGAACGTTATTTCCAGTATAATACGGTACTTGATTAATTATAGCATTCAGAAAACCACGTTGGGCGCCATTTTTTTTGGTATTTATTTGTTCAATTTCGGTAAATTTTTGAAACACCGATTTCAATTAAAATATTTGGCAAACGTCTTCAGACCTTCAAACGTATAAATATCAAATATATTTTATATTTATATACATCTTTCTAAAATCCCCAAATATAGGTCATGAAAAATCCACAATTCGAGGTCTTGAAAAATCCACGGTCATAAGTGTTGACACTCTTTCCAAATCCCCAAACATTGGTCTTGAAAAATCCACGATTATTAGTCTTTGCAAATACACGGTTATAGGTCTTGAAACTTTTTTCAAAATCCTCAAATATTGGTCCTGAATAATGGAATAGTTAGAAGTCTTGAAAATCTTTACAAAGTATCCAAGTATTGTCCTTAAAAATTCAAGATTATTGGCCTCAAAAAATCGGTATTAGTTTTGACACTCTTTCCGAAAATTCCCCAATATTCCAGGATTCTTGGACATGAAAAATCCACGGCTATTGGTCTCGACTCTTTCCACAATCCCCAAAATATTGGTCTAAAAAATCCACGATTATTTGTCTTCAAAAATCCACGGTTATAGGTGTTGACACTCTTTCCGAAATCCTCAAATGTTTAATAATTTATTAATCTTGAAAAAATGTACAGTTATAGGCCTTGACGCTCATTTCAAAATTCCCAAATATTTGTCTCGAAAATCCACGATTCTTGATCCTGTAAAATCCACGGTTATAAGTTTTGACACTCTTGCCACAATCCCCAACAGACGGACTGACATGCATAAATCGATTCAGATAGTGATTCTATGAAGATCCTCAAAAATATTATGTTTAAAGCCCAGGGATAGTGGTCCCAACAACACACGAATTATGCTCACAATTAGTGGTCTCCTTAAAAACATATGAAAATCTGGGACCATAAAGGTAATTCCTTATCTGATGTGATGGTATCCAATATAATTCTCCTTCTGGCATTCTTTCATACATCGAGGACCTTCAAAAGAACATCAATTTGCAAGAATATTAATTGTACCCCTTTAGAAGAAGGTTCTGATAACATGAAGTTCCCAACTTGAATTGTTACCAAAAACGCTTTGAGGAAATTCAGTTTGGACAACATTTTCAATTAAAATTGATTTTCAGCACCCTAATATCCTCAAGTCATCCGATCAATTGCTGTTTTGGTTTTGTTTTAAGATTTATATCACTATTACAAAAAAAAATAACAACATGCAAAAGATGACGGCGAACTGGCTCGATGTGTCAGTGTCAAATTGAATTCCACTCGATTGTTGATTGAACGACAGAATCAACGAATGAATGAATTAATGCCTTGAACTCTGTTTTTTTTTATGACGACGACATCTCAATACTCTGACTCTAATGACTGATGGACAGACGGACAGAGAGACTGAGTGGCAGGCTGACTAACTTGACTGCATCACACCCACCCATAGGCAAAACAAATTTAATCGATAAGTCGAAAAAAGGCAGGCAGGCAGGCGGAGAGGAAGGGAGGGGGGGAGGTAGGCAAACGACAAATCGACCATCCACTAATGTGACACATTTGAATATCTATCTGTCATAATCAACATCATTTGGTGATGTACATTTTTGCAAAATAATGTAAAGATCGGAATTTTCAATATGCCAGTAGAAATCTGGAAAGATAAGAATGGTTAGTACTTTTTACACCCTGCACCACATGGGGGTAAGGGTATTATGACTTTGTGCATTTGTTTTTGTAACAGGGAAAAGGAAGCGAGATAGACCCATAGTTACTTTTGAGGTTCTTCATAGAATCACTTTTTGAGTCGATTTATGCATGTCTGTCCTTCCGTCCATTTACTCTTGTGAACAAAATGCAGGTCGCATTTATTATCCAATTGAGATGAAATTTTGCAAACAATATTTGTTTGGGCCAAGGACGGGCCATATTGAAATTGATGATAACCGGATCAAATTTAGATATAGCTGCCATATATATCTTCAACCGATTTCGGGTTAATTGTGCACTAAATGGCCAATAGGAGTCCAAATGACCTGAATTTTGGTACATCCTACCGAATTCAGTCTAAAAGCAAGTACATCAAATTTGGTGAAAATCGGTTCAGATATAGCTATAGCTCCCATATATATGTCTCGTCCGATTCAGGGTTTTAAGTACCTCACTTGCGTAATATGCACGCCAGAAGAATGATATGTGGTATCAGATATCAGATACAGCTCTGAAATATGTGTATCAAATTTTGTCAAGATCGGTTCAGGTTTGGATATAGCTCCCATATAAATCTCCGAACGATTTCGGGTTAATTGTGCACCAAAATGGCCAATATAAGTCCTAATGACCTGAATTTTGGTACATCCGACCGAATTTAGTATAGAAGCAAGTACATCCAATTTGGTGAAAATCGGTTCAGATATAGCTATAGCTCCCATATATATGTTTCATCCGATTTGGGGCTTTAAGTCCCTCACATGCGTAATATGCATTCGACAACAATGATATTTGGTTCCAGATATCTTATAGAGCTCGGAACTACCTCTGCCAAATTTTATCAAGATTGGATCAGATTTGGATATAGCTCCCATATAAATCTCCGATCGATTTCGGGTTAATTGTGCACCAAATGGCCCATATAAGTCCTAATGACCTGAATTTTAGTACATCCGACCTAATTCAGTCTAGAAGCAAGTATATCAATTATGGGGTGGGTCGGTTCTGATATAGCTATAGCTCCCATACGTATGTTTCATCCGATTTGGAGTTTTAAGAACCTCACATGCGTAATATGCATTCGACAACAATGATATTTGGTACCAGATATCAGATACTTCTCTGAAATAAGTGTATCAAATTTTGTCAAGATCGGTTCAGGTTTAGACATAGCTCCCATATATATCTTCAACCGATTTCAGGTTAATTGTGCACCAAATGGTCAATATAAGTCCTAATGACCTGAATTTTGGCATATCCGACCGAATTAAGTCTAGAAGTAAGTACCTCAAATTTGCTGAAAATCGGTTCAGATATAGCTATAGCTCCCATATATATGTTTCATCCGATTTGGGGTTTTAAGTCCCTCACATGCGTAGTATGCATTCGACAACAATGATATTTGGTACCAGATATCTCATAGAGCTCGGAAATACCTCTGCCAAATGTTATCAAGATTGGATCTGATTTGGATATAGCTCTCATATATATCTTCATTCGATGTCGGGTTAATTGTGCACCAAATGGCAAATATCTGTCAAAAATTCCTAAATTTTTGTATATCCGACCGAATTCAGTCTACAAGCAAGTACATCAAATTTGAAGAAAATCGGTTCAGATATAGCTATAGCTCCCATATATATGTTTCATCCGATTTGGGGTTTTAAGACCCTCACACACGTAATATGCACTCCACAATGTTGATATTTGGTAGCAGATATCTTATAGAGCAAGGTTCAAAGTGCAAGAACTTATACCGCAACGGAAAGAAAATAGACTCAAAAGAGCTAAAAGAGCTTCGCTTGGCCGAAAGTGGTGAACTGCCAAATTTGGTTTTCTCCGTCTCCGATGAGAAAACATTCGTTGTCCAGCTAAAAGAGCTTCGCTTGGCCGAAAGTGGTGAACTGCCAAATTTGGTTTTCTCCGTCTCCGATGAGAAAACATTCGTTGTCCAGCAGTTTGTAAACAAACGAACAAATGATCGTGTTTACTTGCCAAAGAGGTCAGCTGAAAATGTGCACCTTCGGTTGGCCACCAGAACTCAAGCGCCAGCCAAGGTGGCGACCAGAACTCAAGTGCCGGCCATGGTGATGGTGTGAGCCCCCATAACAGCCGATGGTCGCTCTCCGCTTGCATTAATCGACTGTGACATCAGAATAAATGCCGTGAAAAAATCTGGAGGGTGTATTAGCACGCAAACATTTTGGCCGTAGACCTTGAACATTCCAACAGGACTCAGCACCATCGCACTCAGCACGCGCCACCCATGAATGGTTACAAAATGAGATTCCTCGCTTAATTTTCAGCGCACAATGGCCACCAAAAACTCCGGATACTAATCCGTTGGACTATTGTGTCTGGAGAATTTTGGAGAGCAAGGTTGGGACTAAAAACTAGCAAAGTGTCGATCACCTCATGCAAGCGCTTCGCCGGGAATGGGCCAAAATACCGCAGAGCAACATTCGGGCAGCGTGTGACGGTTCCATTGGCCGTTTGAAGGCTATAATTCGTGCAAACTTGACGAAGTCGAACAAATCTAAACTTATTCTAAAATTTGATGCTATTCCCGACATTTTTTGCTTTCATTCATTCAAATTAAAAAAAAAAAAATTAAAAATTGTGGCTTTTGACTTTGCTGCCGTTCTTTTTTATCTCACCCTGCATATCCTTGATCCGATTTCAGGTTTATTTTGCAAATAATGCCTAACATCAGCCCCTCCAAATAAATTCTTTTGTTCCGGGAGCTCTTCTAAATATTCAAACTAGTTTAGGGTATCATATAGTCGGTCCCGCCCGAAGTTTTCCTTACTGGTTTCAATTAGAAATTAAAAGTTAACTGTTTTCTGATTCTAGAAATGTGAAAATGCAAAGAGATATCCGGATAGTAATAGTAGTAATCGTAGCTGGTAGCAATAGTAAATTATAGGGATTCGCAAGAGTTATTCATTTACATTCTATGAGTCCACACAACCGGCGAGCCAGCCAACCAGTCATTCCGCCATTCATCCATCCATGTCTTTTTAGTCTCATTGGATTATTCAACTTCCGTTCGTATTTCCGTTTGGCATTTGTTTTCTGTATGGCAACAACAGCCATAGAATGAAAGCAGCAATGCTTGCTCGCCTGTTCGCCTGCCTGCCCGCCAGCTTGTTGGCTTGCTTATTGTGCAAATAGCGAAATGAAAAAAAATAAAATTAAACAGCAAATACCTAACAACAACAACAGCAAACAAACAAACAAATTAAATAGCTTTGCTTGCTAAAATTGTAGAAATGCCTGTAATAATAACACACATAAAAAAGAGATATGGAAATACAGAAAAAAAATGAACGAAAAAAAACCCCAAGTGTAATCACGTACTCTCTCTCACTCGGTCCTCCACCAAATGGAATTATGGAATTTCTATGACTACTGAAACAGAAAAACAGAATCGTAGTAGGCACCCAATGTGGGCAACTACAAACACACACGCCGACGTACACTTTTCAGCGCAAGATCGTCATGGACGGACTTATGCGATATTTGTCGTTTCTGTTTTTTTTTTTTGCAATTGAAGAAATACCAGCAATTAAAAGACTTAGCACACCCATGGCAACCCATAGCCGTGGTTGTGGATTATTCCATTACATCGTTGTCTAGCAATGATGCAAAATGCTTGGTTCTAGAAAGCTAGCTAAAGTTAAAAACTGAAATATATAACTTTTTCTGTTTAGTTTTCTCTTCAAATCTATAAAAAATTAAAATTATTGCTGTTCCAAAACAATGCACCAATATTGGGAAAAATCCAAGATTTTCGGAAAATCCATGTTTGAGGATCACTGCAAACAAATAATTATTGATCTTAAAAAATCAACGCTTGTCGGCCTTAAAGAATCCATGATTATTGCTGTTAAAATATCCACTATTTTTGGTCTTGAGAACTTTTCGAGAACCTACTTAGCTAGTAACCCAGAAAGCTTTGCTTATTGCTGTGGAAGAATCAAGGATTATTGGTCGAATAAGTTCGCGATTCTTTGTCCTGACATTCTTTCCAAATGGCTTTCGAAATCCCGAGACTATTGGCCTTGACATTCTCTCTGGTCTTAAAAATCCAAGATTTTCAAATCCAAAATCCATATTGAAAATTTCTAGAAATTTATCCTAATTGAACTTGAAAAATCCAAGCTTGTCGACCGTGAAAAATCCATAGTTATTGGTGTTATAAAATCCATATTGTTGGTCTTTAGAATATTTCCAAGAACCTACTTAGCTAGTAACCAAGAAAGCTACACTTATTGCTGTGGAAGAATCAAGGATTATTGATCGAATAGTCCTTCCATAGGTCCACGATTATTTGTCCCGATATTCTTTCCAAATGGCTTTCGAAATCCTGAGACTATTGGCCTTAACATTCTTTCTGTTCTTAAAAATCCAAGATTTTCGGAAAATCCATGTTGAAGATCTCTGGAAACCCATTTTAATGGAGCTTGAAAAATTCAAGCTTTTCGGTCTTGAAAAATCCAAGATTATTGGTGTTAAAAAAATCCACTATTATTGGTCTTTAGAATCTTTCCAAGAACCTACTTAGATAGTAACCCAGAATGCTTTGCTTATTGCTGTGGATCAAGGATTATTGGTCGAAAAGTCCTGCCGTAGGTCCGCGATTATTTGTCCTGACATTGTTTGCGAATGGCTTTCGAAATACCGAGACTATTGGCTTTGACATTCTTTCTGGTCTTAAAAATCCAAGATTTTCGGAAAATCCATGTTTGAAGATCTCTGGAAACCCATTTTAAATGACTTAAAAATCCGAGCTTGTCGACCTTGAAAAATCCAAGATTATTGGTGTTAAAAAATCCACTTTTATTAGTCTTTAGAACTTTCCAAGAACCTACTTAGCTAGTAACTTAGACAGCTATGCTTATTGCTGTGGAAGACCAATTAGACCAATAATCCTTGGTCTAATAGTCCTCCCATAGGTCCGCCTTTATTTGTCTTTTCAAATGGCTTTCGAAATCCCGAGACTATTGACATTGGCATTCTTTCTAAAACTCTTTAAAAAAATTCTATATTTTTGGTCTAAACCATTTTCTCATAAATTCACGATAATTATTCTTTAAAAATCCTTGATTATAAGTCTGCACAAATTTACGTTAATTAATCATAAAAAAATCCAAGTTTTTTTGATTCGCCATTTTTGGTCTAAATCGTTTTTCATAAATCCACGATTACTTTTCTTCAAAAATCTTTGAATATAAGTCTGGACAAATTTAGGTTAATAAATCATAAAAATTCAAGATTTTTAGGTCTTCAAATGCTACGATTTTTGGTCTTAAAAAAATCTTTTTGTTTTTCAAAACTTCACGATTATTGGTCTTCAAAACATTCACGATGTGGGTCTTCGGAAATCCACATTTGTAAATATTGGAAGTCTATTAATATTCCTCGATATTCCAGAACCCACAATTTTTGGAATTCATAATCCTGTCAAAATTCCCGAAAAGTGGTCTCAAAGAATCCGCGGTCATTAGACCCGAAAAATCCACTATTATTAGTCTTGAAAAATCCGAGGCACTATTCAAAAATCTTCGATTATTGGTCTGGAAAAATCCAAGGTTATGAGTCTTCACACTCTTTGCAAAATTTTCGAATATTGGCCTTATACAATTCACGATAAACAATTCCTGACAAATCCACGATTATTGGTCTTCAACAATTCACAATTATTGGTCGTGACAAATCTACGATTATTGATCTTGAAAATCCACGATTATTAGTCTTGGCACTCTTTCCATAATAACCGAATATTGGTCTTGAAAAAAAATCCAATTTCCAAAATCTTAAAAATTTTGTCCTAAAAATCAACGATTATTAATCTTGACAAATCCAATCCTTTCAAAATCCTCAAATATTGGTTATTAGTCTTGACACTCATTCCAAAATTCTAGAATATTGGTCTTTAAAAATCCACGATTAGATAAAAGTCTTGGTCTTGGTCCATTTTCCAAAATCCCCAATATTTATCTTGAAAAATCCAAGATTATTAGTCTTTACAAATACACGGTTATAGGTCTTAACTCTCTTTCCAAAATCCTCAAATATTGGTCTTGAAAAATCCATGATTTTTATTCTTGAGAGTCTTTCTAAAATTTCCAAATATTGGTCTTGAAAAATTCTAGGTTATATGGTGATGACACCGTTTCCAAAATCCCGAAACATTGGTCTTAAAAATTCACGATTATTAGTCTTTACAAATCCACAGTTATGGGTCTTGATACTCTTTTCAAATCTTTGAATATTGGTCCTGAAAAGTTCTTACACTCTTTCCAAAATCCCTCAATATTCAACTTGAAAAATCCACAATTCTTGGTCATGAAAAATGCACGGTTATAAGTCTTGACACTCTTTTCAAAATTCCTGGATATGGTCTCGAATAATCCACAATTACTGGTCTTCAAAAATCCACCTTCATAAGTCTTGATACTTTTTTCAAAACCACGTTTATTAGTCTTGAAAAATCCATGGTTTAAAGTCTTGACACTCCCTCCAAAATCACCAAATTGTGTCCTTAAAAATCGAAGGTTATTGTTCTTGAAAAGTCTACGGTTATATGTCTGGACAATTTCCAAAACTACCAAAAATCGGTCTTCTATAATTCACGATCATTGAGATAAAAAAACCACGGGACACTCGTTCCAAAATCTCCCAATATTTATCTTGAGAAATCCAGGATTCTTGACTATAAAAAATTCACAGTTATAAGTCTTGACACTCTTTCCAAAATTTTTGAATATTGATCTCTTTTCAAAAGTCCTGACACTCTTTTCAAAATCTACCAATTCTGATCTTTACAAGTCCACGATTTTTGGCCTTGAAAAATCCACGGGTATTAGTCTAGGCACTCTTTCCAAAATCCCCCATCATTAATCTTGAAAAATCCAGGATTCTTGGCCATAAAAAATCCACGGTAATAAGGCTTGACACTCTTCCTAAAATCCCTGAATATTGGTCTCGAATAATCCTCCATTATTTGACTTCAAAAATTCACGGTTATAGGTCTTGGCACTCCTTTCAAAATCCTCAAATATTGGTCTTGAAAAATTCACTCTTTTCAAAATCTTGACACTCTTTTAAAAATTCTCGAATATTTGTCTTGGAAAATCCACGATTATTGGTCTTGGTCTCTTTCCAAAATCCCAAAGGTTGGTCTTTACAAATCCATGAAAAAACAAGGTTATATGGCTTGAGACTCTATTGAAAATACTCAAATATTCTTCTGGAAAATTCAATGTTATAGATGCTGATACTCTATTTAAAATTCTCAAATATTGGTCTTAAAAATCCATGGTCATAAATCTTTACACCCTTCCAAAATCTCCAAATATTGGGCTTGACAATCCACGGTTATAAGGCTTGCACTTTTTTCCAAAATCACCAAATAATGGACTTAAAAAATCCACAATTATTGGTCCTAATAAGTCGACGGTTTTAAGTCTCGCCACTCTTTCAAAAATCCCGTAATATTGTTCTTCTATCTACGATTACTAGTCCTTAAAGGCCCACGGTTATTGCTGACAGTTATTGACCTAAGAAAATGCACTACTAGTGGTCTTTAAACATCAACTATCAATGGTCTAGACTTTTTTTCAAATAGCCCAAATCCATAATGTTGGTACTGACATCCTTCAAAAATCCACGATTATTGGACCTTAAAAAAATTCACAGATGTTCGACTTGAAAATCCATGCTTTTTGGTCTTGATAGTAATTACAAAGTTCACTATTTTTGGCGTTTCAAAAAATCCCGACTTAAAATATCAAAATATCAAAAAATCTAATAATCTTCCAAACATGCATAAATAATAAATCTTCAAAGATCCCCGAGTATTGGTTTCGATAGTATTTCTGAAAATCACGTATATTGAACTCGGTAGTTTATATGTAAATCCGCCAATTAACGACCACTCTTCTTCCCAAAATAAGCGGTTATTGGTCTTGGCCTTGAAAATTCATGATTATTAGTCTTCATGGTCATGGCAAAATTCACTATTTTAGGTTTCAAAAATCCTCGACTTCAAATATCATAAAATTCACTATTAAAAATTTTCCAAATTATGCATGTTTTGGTCTTGGGAGATACCAAAAATATTCGATTTTTGTTTTTTTTTAACATGAAGATAATAGATCTTCCTAGATCCCCGGGTATTGGTCTCGATAGTAATTCTGAAAATCCTAATATTGTACTCGATAATCTCCCTATAAATTCAGCAATTAGCGACCTCTTTTTTTTTTTTTTGGTATTGTTTTCAAAATCCCTATAATTTTTTCCCGTCGAAAAGTACCTCTTGGAAGTCTTTTAAATTGGTATTCTAAGCACATCGTTTAATACGAAAATATTGGTGCTGGTTGTCTCGGCAAAATATTCTAAAAGAATATGAAAGCTATTGGTATTGATAGTCCTTCAAAACAGAAGGGTCATATCATAGTCTATAGTCACTCAATGTTCTGTTGCTTTCTTTCCAAACCCATATTTTTGTTGTCTTGGGGGTTTAAAGCCTTTCAAGTTAGGTTTCAAAGCCTTTGAAATAATACGGAAATACTAGTGTTGATCGTCCTAAAAAGAATCTTAAAAGATCATAGCCTTTGATGTTGATAATCCTTTGAAAACAATAGGGTTTTATAATAGTCGAAAGTATTTCTGGATATCGACAATTAATGTGCTTTTTTTTCAAAAATCCGCGGTTCTTATTCTTGAAGATCCCTCCAACTTTTCAAAATGTTTTTTTGTGCTCTTTTCAAAATCCAATGTTTTCCATATTTTCCCAAAAATTGGTGTTTATCGTCGGAGACTGAATTGATGCCACTTAAATTCTATTCAAACACTCCACCACATCTGCATTCTTCACCTCAAATTCCCACCAAACTGTCAATGAAGACAATCTCACCACAACACAAAAATTTCATTACCCCCACTAATAGTTTATCACAACATGTGTTGCATACTTTTAGGCATATTGAGAACAATACAAAATACAATCACTTACCGGTATTTTTGATGTGCGCAAGAATTCCAACAGAGCTTCCAATGAACCCAAAGTTGAGGCTTGTACATACACACCGGTAGCAGCCAGCTTGATGTGACTCAAAGCGCTCTTGAGTTCACGGGCAACCTCTTCCCTGTAAAACAAAAACAAATATATATTTTCATTATTTGCCAATTAAGAACAAATTTATATTCTACTTACTTGCAAATCTCCACCTCATCCGGCTTGTGGGCAATCAGTAGATTGATGCCCGCAATTGCCTTTTCCAAATCCTTGGCGGCTATCTTAACACCCTGGGCTGCCACCACTTCTTTGTGCTCAACATAGGCATTCTTGACACGCAACTCCTTCATAGGTTGCGGCATCAACAGCGAACGTATTTGGGTAACAATTGGACCATCGGTACCAGCCAAGATCATTGTTTGACCCTCACGCAATTTGCCATTAATCAAAATGGCATCAATGGTTGTGCCCAGACCTGGAATGGCCTTAACTTCCAAAACGGTGGCCTGCAACTCCTCCGAGTACATCAGCCGTTTGGCCAACATTTTCTGACAGAATTCCACAATGAGGAACAACAGGTTGCCCATACCCTCGCCCGTTATGGCACTGGTGGGCACCAAGGAAATGTAGGTTTTCGGATCGGGATTTTCATAGAAGAGTGCAGCATTGAGACCCTGTTCGGCAAATTGCAAAATCACCTCCTTGGTACGCTGTTGGAACTCCACTTGAGTATTGGCCTCTTGTTCCTTCAACACATCACGTATATCACGACGGGCCATCAGCTTCCAATCGTACAAACGATCGATTTTATTTAAAGCTACAATGAAGGGACATTTCTTCTTCTTAAGTAAATTAATGGATTCAATGGTTTGCGGTTCGAGACCGTGCATAATGTCAACGACCAGAATGGCAATATCACAGAGCGATGAGCCACGATTACGTAGATTACTGAACGATTCGTGACCGGGTGTGTCAATAATAAGCAGGCCGGGAAGTTTGAAATCAAAATCGGAGGAGTTTCGCACCACCTTCGATTGTTCTTTGATGGCATCCATGGGGACGTTGGTAGCACCAATTTGTTGGGTGATACCACCAGCTTCGGCATCCTGAACATTGGTGCGACGCAACTTATCCAGAATTTTTGTTTTACCCGTATCAACGTGACCGAGTACACAGACAACGGCGGCACGTAAATTATCAACTGTGCGTTTCTTTTCAGCCTCATCTTGACGTTTAAGGATACGACGTTCGGCACGCAAACGTCTTTCTTCGGGATCATTTAAATTAATGGCTTCCTCCTTGGCATCGGATTCGGAGTCGGAGCCAGAATCTGAATCAGAATCATCATCTTCGTCAGAGCCCGCACTGTCATCGTCATCTTCATCGGAATCACCTTCACCGCCCTCTTGGGCATTATCATTGGAAGTCTTATCATCATTGTTGGTGGTGGCTTGTGATGTGTCATCGTTTTGTTCCTCCTCCGAATCGGAAGCATCCCAGGACTCTTTGACAACCTCTTTCTTTTCAACGGGTTCTTGGACAACGGGAGTCTGCGAAAAAGGGAGAAAGAGATAAATTAAAGAAGAGGGTAAAAATAAGGGGAATAGGAAAAAAACTTTGAATGCCAAGATCTTCCAAAACAAGGGATGCCTAATGAAAACCAATCAAAAGGAATGGATTTTTTTAATATTTGATACTTGTGTGCTGTTATATGGATCTTTTGAGTCCTTCGGTCTCATGATCCTTAAAAATTATTTTTTTCAAATTGACCTTTTAAGGTCCTTTAAAAAATTTGAAATCTTGGCTATGAAGCTCTGGCTGTCTATAAAAATATATTTGTAAACAATCTACGTTTTGAGGTCCTGATAAACTGAAAAACTATCCTCCTAAAAATTCATTCCAACTTACCGTTGTTGTTTCCTCAGTCTTTGTGTCATTCTGTTGTTGATTGTTGGCATTTGGACCCTTCTTCTTGGGACGTATGCGGGTACCTAAAAATGTATGGAACACATCAATCATACACACTATTTATTAAGAAATTATTTTCTTGCTTACCCGGCCTGGCGGGTCTCCTTTCATTGGGATCGGGAATCTCCAGACCCTGAGCCTTCAGAGCCTCCAACATGGCTTGGGCACGGGCACGATCTTCCTTTTGTTTCTTGGTCAAAAGTTTACCCTCAGCCTTGAGACGGGCCTTACGCTCCTGTTCCTTTTGTTTTTTACGTTCCTTGCGTTCGGCTTCCAGGCGAATGGCTTCCAAACGGGCACGTTCACGTTCCTCCTCTTGACGTTGACGTTCCTCTTCGAGTTGACGCTGTCGTTCTTCCTCCTCCTTTATTTTCTTTAAACGTTCCTGCATGGCCGCTACCATGGCGGCGGAGACACCCTTTTTCTTGCCATCTTTCTTGGTCTCCTCTTCCTCAGCTGCGGTCTTTTTGTCCTTTTTGCCTTTCTTTTTGTTCTTGCCACCCTTCTCCGTTTCACCTTCGGCAGCTGTGGCCTCGGTTTCGGCTTCATTGGAGGCTTCTACTTTCTTCTCCGGTTCTGCAACGGGAGCAGCTTCAACGGGGGCCTCTACTTCCACGTGGGCTTCCTTGGGCGCAGTGGCAGGCTTTGGCTTAGGCTCTTGGGCAGCCTTTTGCTTAGCTAAGGCCGCTTCCCGTTTTTGCCTTTCTTTCTTTTCCTTTTTCTTTTGGGCTGCAGTCTTTACAGTACCACCCTCCTCTGCCTCTTCATCTCCACCGGCATCTGCCTCAGGCTCATCGGCGGCCTCAACCTCGACCTGTTTCTGTTGTTTTTTATTCTTCTTTTTACCCTTACCACCAAATTCTTCTTCAATCAAATCTTCGGGTGATACAACATTTGCAGTAACATCCTTGGGAGCGGCATTGCCGGCATATTCAGCCTGAATATCAGCCAACAATTTATCCAGATCTTCATCATCGTCATCTCCCCCCTTGCCTTTACGTTTGGCTTTCTTGGATTTTTTACCAGCATTTTTGGCTACCCTGGGAGCTTCCTCCTCCTCTTCCGGCTCCTCGGGTTCACTGGGCGGTGCTGGTGGAGGTTCATCGTCGTCATCATCATCCATCAACAATTCAAAGGCCGATTTCTTGGGTGCAGCCGACTTTTTCTTGTTCTTCTTATTCTTTTTGCCACTTTGTTCCTCCTCTGCATCGTCAGCATCCTCGTCACTGTTGGCTGCCGGTTTATTCTTTACCTGCAATTTCTTGACACCTTTGGAAATGGTCTCAACCTCATCGCCACTATTACCAGCCTCATCATCGGAATCTTGTTGTTTTTTCTTGGAGTTTTGCTTCTTTGGAGGTTTGTTCTTTTTGTTTTTGGCATTAACCTTTTCTACTTCCGCATCGGAGTCTGTAGCCATGGCTTGGACTTGGGTTTGTTCACTTGAAAAGAGAAACAAAAATAAGACCGGTCAATAATGAAAATGTTTGCTGGGTGATGCAAATACCACATTGCATTTTACTCTCTGGCCAAAAACAATGCAACAACACCGCCGCCAACAAACCAACCAAACAACAACAAAAACAAATTCAATGTATACATGGCTAGTTGGCTGGCTGGCTGGTTGGTTGGTTGATATGTTGGCCAGAATCGAAAAAATATGTTTGACAACGTAGCACTTCGCTTTCCCCCACACCACACACTCTGCACCCACTAACGTGACATCTTCAACACATTTTCTTCTCGTCACCCAATTTCCAACTCTTTCGAGGATCTTTCCCTTTCTACTTACACTTCATCACCAGATGAACTGCCACCAGCGCCGGCCGAAACTATCTCTTTCTTGCCCTTTTTATTTTTAACCATTTTTCTTCGAGTAACTTCAACACGTTTATTCGTGAATCCACAGAATTCAATAAATACACAATTCCCTGCAGATCACTCAACTCGAAACCGACCAAGTATCGAAAAGTATTTACGTCAAAATAATCACAAAACAATCCTTCCTCTTTAGTGGACGGATTCAGGTGTTCGGTGGCTTCCCTGTTTTCTTCCTTGGCGAAATTTTATTTGAACAAAAAAACACTTTTCTTTCAATCACTCAGACGTCTGTTTTCGAGTTTTTCTCTTTTTGCATTAACCCTCTTTTTTGCATGCCTTCCTTTTTGGTTATGTCAAATGTCAATTCCAATTTGACATATAGACGGTATTGTTTTGTTTTTGTTGGCATGCGAACACATGTTTGTAGTTGTTACAAGGCAATGATAGGTGGCGCGCCAATTTGATGGATAATGCAAAGGAAAATAATAAGGGTACTCATGTTTTGTGATCAAATATTGTGTGTGGAAATTGTGTCCGAATGCTGCCAATCAAAATCAATTTCTGAAAGAAAAATACATTGCTGGGGTGTGTTTAAAATATTTACCAATTTAACCATTGAATTCAAAGATTGATCCGTTTTGATCAAAATTTTGATAAAAAAGTCCAAGTTCGCACTATTTAACTCATTTTAAAAATAAGGAAAAATATTAAATAAATGAAATCAGCTTTTTCATATAATTTTGTACAATTCAGGAAGCTGGCACAGTCTCAGGGATGCATTTTTGTAATTTAACGAAGCTGTTCCACCTCCTTTCTGTACCATTGCGATAACCAATTTTCCCTTTATGATATCGAAAAAATTGTTAAAATAGTAGATTATTGCAGGTTGTGGAACAGCATATACAAGTTGGCGCAAAAGTAATCCTTCTATCAGAAAATGCTATAAATGTTACGATTGACCCATATTGTCAGTTCTGTTTTGACAATGCGAAATACACGTTAATAAACTATGTTACGTGAAACTGCTCCAGAACGCGGAATATCGGAATATTTGACCAATAAAAGGGTCGGATTTCCTGACCGCCCAAACGGAAATACCGTAACGTTTGAGCGCTCGCCTTCGAAGATACTGTCACAATAAAAGATGCGGCCAGGTGTGGCAGGTGATACCCATTTCCGTGGCACGTCGTCTGGTCGATGTCGACAGCGTTTCCATGACATCCACGGCTACAGCAGCTCTATTCTCTACAAAACGGATACTCGTTCTGCTGATGTAGCCGAGGATGTCATGAAAGCGCCATCGACCAGACGACGTGCCACGCAAATAGTATCAGTCGACGGTCTTTTGAGCGAATTTCGGTACGAGATTTGAAGATGTTTCCGTACAAAGTCCAGATAGTGCATCAGCTGTTATCTACTGACCGTCAATAGCGTCTAACATACGCTCAAACCATCCTTGACCACCACCAGGAAAAAGATGATTTTGCATCAAAAATAATCATGAGTGATGAGGCCCATTTCCATCTTAGCGGGTACGTAAATAAGCAAAATTTACGCTTCTGTGACATTGAAATTCCGCATTTAACGCACGAAGAGCCATTATATCCCCTCAAAGTCACTGTATGGTGTGCTGTTTTTGCTGGAGGAGTCATCGAACTGTTACGGTTACTGTGAATGGTGAGCGCTACAAAGGAATGATCTACGACTTTTTTTTGCCGCAAATTGATGAGTTGGGATTGGAAAACATGTGGTTTCAACCGGACAGATGCATTTCCCGAGCGCCTAATATCCCTTTTTGGTGATTTGCACTAGCCAGCAAGATCGTCTGATTTGACCGCTCCAGATGACGATGACTGAAGCCAGTCAAAAAAGCCTTTTATGTATTCTCACCTTAAGCTCCTACTACAAACGAAGCTGTTTCCAATGCATGGCTGTTTAAAAAGGAACAATCAAAGGTGTGTCAAGTTCACATAGTATAAATTTATATGAACAGGATCATTTGGGACATTTGCAATTCTTGTATTAAATAAAAAAACATAATTTTATTTATATGTTTGCAAATTGTTTTGTTTTTTAATTAATATTAACGATATTCGATGCACATTCCTGTAGTGAACAAACAGCAGTTTTTTGGGAGAAAATCGCATTTCTAGAACCCTTTTAACTGAATATTTCAACCTTCTAGAACCCTTGAGCATTGTTTCTTTTTTTGCTTTGATTTTTCACTTTATCGCATTTTTCAGCTTTGTTTCTTCCTCCCCTTTTTTCTTATTGGCGCTTTACTCGGCATTTGTGTGATGCCGCTTTATTTTGTATTTTCTCCAAATTGGATTGGAATACTGCTTATCCTTGCAGATATCTAAGTAATTTGTGTGAAAAACGTAA
Organism: Musca domestica; assembly: GCF_030504385.1. NCBI lineage: Eukaryota > Metazoa > Arthropoda > Insecta > Diptera > Muscidae > Musca > Musca domestica. The sequence continues at coordinate 3,378,762 of NW_026712207.1, read as the reverse complement.
GGCAGTGTTATTGGGAAATTGGAGCGGTAGTTCGATAACATTCTACAATACAAATATTCAAATATAACGTGAGTAGGTGCTACAAAGGATGTCTTCGGCAGATCCTAGCAGCATTTCGGACGATATACCCAGCTCATCAACAAATAACGAGGTAAGCTGCCATGGTTTATTGCATTAAATATTATGTTTGTAGAATTTTCCTTAAACATATTGCAGTCCCAAAAGTCTGGTGATTTAAAAAACGACAAAACCTTTTCCCGCTATCGTTCTTTGATTGTGGTGGAGTGCGGCCTGAAGATTGCCACAAATGAGGCAACTTTGAAACGTTTGCAAAATCTACGTAGGGAATTGAATTACATTAACGAAACCGATTGGATGTATGAGCCGGTCGATAAGAAAATCCCTTAAGACCCCACAGCATCACCAATACATACAAAAATCATAAACAATTCATCCGTTAAGCATTAGCAAAAACTGCAACAAAAAGAAGCATTATGATTACCCTATTAAAAAATTTGTTGCTTTCGCGGGAGGAGCGTAAAAATGAATTGGTCTCAAAATTGGAGGAGGAACAGCGTTATTTGGATGAAGAACTAGACGATGAGAATATAAACACCAAGGCCCAGCCAACATCTTGCATGCAAAATGTCATACAAAATGTTACCATCAACGACAATGAACCACGTGAGGTGAATGGCAATAGCAATAGTGGGTGCTTTAAGAGGACAGGTGGGTAAAAATTGCAATTGAAACGTAATAGGTCTAAATTTTCCATTCACTCACAAATGGACCAATTCTAAAACCCTTTGAGCTCTACAAAATTCCTGGTATAGAGCTCACCAGAAATGGTCCAGGTGTCTATTTGGTAGAATTTTTGAATTAAAAATGACAAATTCAATTTTGTTAATAATTTCAGGTATAATAAGTAGCTTGAAAAGCAACCATGGCACCATTGACCACGGGATCTTTTTCGACATGAATGTGGCCTTATCAATCTCTTCCGAGTTAAAAGTAGGCTGTCGTGTCGAGTACTTAGCCTACAAACATTCGGCCACAGATCATATCAAAGTGGTTAAAATCGAACAAATTATGGACCAATATTGGGATGATAAGCAGCCGACAGAACAAAAGGTAGATATTCCACTTCTCTCCCCATATTGTTTAGTATAAATTACCATTTTTAATCTTTATTTTAGATTGAAGAACAAATAGAAGAGTTAAAATCTGAACAACCGAAATACTTTAATACTCATCAACGCAACATTTTGGGTTTGATTACGGAACGTAAACCCGACTCGATTCTTGTTGATACCGATTACAAGGTTATGAGCATTCACTTGGATTCCATTGAAATTGATTTTGTTCCGAAGGAGGGTGATCGTGTCTATGTTTGTTGTAATGTACAAAGTGATGAACATTTTATAGATAAAGCTGGCGAAATTCTGCAGGAAGTTAGTGTACATCCAGCACGTTTAATGAAACAGGAAAAATGCACTGTAAAACGTGTCCTACCCGATTGGGGGGTGCTGAACGATGATGCCTATTATACGAATGATATATTACCCGCAGCCTGTAAACTTAATGTGGGCGATACCGTGTGTGCTGACCTTATTGAGTGTGAAAGGGTAGGTGCATTCAAGGGATATTTTATTTCTGAGCGAATAGGTATTTCACTCATATAAGACATTTTTATCCACGGAAGAAAAAAATGCCTTTTTCGAATAGAAAACCTGTGAATAGTACCATTGGACATCCTTTATATTGAGGTCTTTCTGAAGATCTTCCACCTTCACAGGTTTTCTTCAAAGACATTTATCTACAGAAAAAGAAAATAACTTTTTTGCATAGAAAACCTTTCTAAAGGTCTTCTGATAGAAAGTAGACCTTTACAGTCGACCTTTAGGATTTAAAAAAAACTTACGGCTTCTTGAAGGTCTCCCATCTACAGAAGAAGAAAACGCCTTCTTTGAATAGAAAATCTGTAGATAAGGGATTTTTTGGAAATTCTTTATATAGTAGTCTTTCTTAAGGTCTTATAAATGCAGTAGACTTCCACAGGGATTTTTAGATGGCCTTCTATAGTTCCCTCCTTTGTACCACCTATTAATAACATTAATTCCTCTTTCAGGGTGAATTCATTTGGCGCTGTATCAAACTAGCTGTCGTCGAACAGGCCTACGTCCCCCAAGTCTATGAGTCCACACAACGTGTCATTGAACAAAAAACGGAACATCGTGCCGTTACAGTATCCCCCGATGTCAGTTGTGTGTTCACATCAACATTTCAAAAGAAAGAAATTGAATTTGTTTGCACAAATAATTGTGATCGTTCTTTTCAAGCTACAGTTGAGTTTTTGGGACGTAAGCGAGATACACAAATACGTGTCTTGGATCCAGAACCTGGTACAACATTTCATTTGGGTCCAAATGAAAAACTCAGCATACATTTCGAAGTAGAATCCAAAATTTATGGAGAAAATCAAGAATATTTTGTAATTAAATTCGAAAAGTTCCGCATAAAGCGATCGGTAACTGTGATTGTTTGTGAAACCGAAGCTGAGGCCGAGGCGGTGCAACAGGCCATTGATATGCAGAAGGAAAATGAGAGTAGTTCAAATATACCCGGTGCAGGGGGACGTAATGCGGCACATCGTTCACGTTATTATGCCAATCAGGTGAGGTTGCAAATAAAAACTTAACATTAAAATAATTAAAAAATATCTTCCAGGTCTGGTCTAAACGCAGCGAGGTGATCCCCGGTGTTGGCATTGCCACCAAACGCCGTTTTATTGCCCAACGCATTGGCTATTTTGAGGTACCGGAACGTCTATGCAAAGCCTATTTAACTTCCGACAAAAAACAAGATATGCTTGACAATATTGAACAAATGTTTCCAAGTATAAAACAAGAACTGTGCATGTCCAATTATGTTACACGTTTCCAGACCCTTATCTATTTGGAAGAAATTGAGTACTTCGTTAACTTCCGTAACTATGATCGTGAGCGGGCTCACTTTACACGTGAAGGAGAATATCTATCGCTGCAAATTGACAATCTGGCGGAGAGAAGACCCTCATTGGTTATTGGTGATGTGGTGCGGGCCATTAATCCTTGGAGTGATCGAGATGGTGATAAACGCAATTATGATGGTGTCATACACAAGGTGCTGTTTAATCGTGTCCTATTGAAATTCAATGCCGGCTTCCAAGAGAAATACAATGGCGAAGATTATCGTTTGGAATTCTTTTTCTCGCGGTTTGGTTTTCGCAAACAACATTTCGCCATACAAAAAGTTGTTCGGCATTTGGGTGAACAGTTTTTGTTTCCATCACGTGTTTATCTCAGGGAACAGCCTCAGCTGGATGTGCAATTGGATGAGGATTATAATTTGCAATTGAATGGCAATACCTATCGTTGGTATAATCCCATTTTGAATCCCATACAAAAGGTGGCTGTGTCGAAAATTCTACGTGGAGAGGCCCAAAATATGCCATATGTCATCTTTGGACCACCTGGAACGGGAAAAACCATGACATTGGTGGAAACTATTTTGCAGTTGGTGAAATTATTGCCCAGCTCACGTCTATTGGTGGGTACTCCCTCTAACAGTTCGGCAGATTTAATTACCACCCGGCTAATTGAAAGTGGTGATCTTCAAGCTGGAGATTTTATACGACTGGTGTCACAGAATCAAATTGAAAGGGAGTTAATACCCAGCCATCTGCAGCCGTATTGTGCCACCATCGATGTTGCGGCCGATGGCACCTGTAATGATTCAATGATTGTCACCGAATCGGGCCTCAAACTCAAATGTCAAATGAAATATTTGGGTAGACATAGGGTTACCATTGGCACTTGCTCTACTTTGGGGAATTTCCTTCAAATGGATTTCCCTCCTGGTCACTTTACCCATGTGCTCATCGATGAGTCGGGCCAGTGTACAGAATCTGAGGTCATGGTTGCCATTACCCAAGTCTCCAAAACCCGCGGCCAGGTCATACTCGCTGGCGATCCACATCAATTGCAGGCAATTGTTATAAACCGTTACGCTGGCGAAAGAGGTTTTACAACATCATTCCTGGAGCGAATACTCACACGATCACCATATTTGCGAGACATTATACGTTATCCAGATTCTTGTGGTTTTGATCCACGTTTGGTAACAAAATTGCTGTACAACTATCGTGCCCTACCCTCCATATTAAATGTTTACAATGAGTTGTTTTATGATTCCGAATTATTGCCCATGATAAAGGACGATTCAAGGGAAGCCAATATGATAAAGAGTATAAGTGATCTATTGCCAGATTCTCATACCCGACCCGCCACTCATGGTGCCTTCTTTTATGGCATGCTAAGTGAAAATATGCAAGAAAAGGATTCGCCTTCGTGGTACAATCCTCATGAAGCAAAGAATGTAAGTTACATCTTATATTTTGTTGCGTTACTATTTTTAATTCTTTTCTTATTCCTTTTAGGTTTTCCTAATGACCCTGCAGCTTTATCGCAAGAATATCAAGCCAGAAAGTATTGGCATTATTACACCCTATATGAAGCAAGTGAAACATTTGAGAAATCTTTTTACCACTGCCGATATTGCCATGCCTAAAATTGGTTCTGTTGAGGAATTTCAGGGACAGGTATGATTTGAACTACAAAATTGCATACACAAGACCTGAGCCTTTGGTCTGAGCTTCCAATCCAACAACTCGAAAATATTTGATCTGATTTTTTTGGTTTTTCTTACAGGAACGTGACATCATTCTCATTTCAACGGTACGCTCCACCAAGAAACACTTACCAAACGATATACGTCATTCATTGGGTTTTGTCCAGTGTGCCAAACGTATGAATGTCGCCATATCTCGTGCTCGTTATTTACTCTACATTTTTGGTAATCCCCATCTGCTGGTTTTGGATCCATGTTGGCGTTCATACATTAGGTATTGTGTTGAAAATGATGCTTATTTAGGTTGCGATTTACCACCAGGTTTATACGAACCATTAGAGCTGGCAGCAAATGGCGAAGAAAAGGACAACGATGTGGAAAATTGAATAGAAACACACTTTTAACTTTACAAATTTCAATATAGTCGTAAGAATTTAAAAATTGCAATCCAAAGAAATAGGGAAATATGAAGAAATGAGTGAAATAAATTCCTATAGTCTTTGAATATATTAATGATTTCAAATTTCAAACAATAAAATTGTTCGACCATCAAAAAGGGTTTGAAACTTTTTTTCTATTTCATTTGTGAAGCTGGTTAAAATATGGACCCTGCAAGAGAAGTAAGATAGAGGCAGTATAGAGTCAAGGAATCCACTGGCTATAAACAGGGAGAGGTGATGGTTGGTCGGTAATTTGAAAAACGTAATCCTAATCGACAGGGAACCTATCCATAACTTATCAAATTTAAAGGAGATCGGCGGCCTCTGTCTTCTCGTGCTTACGAAATCAAAGTTTTCAATTGTTAAGACAAAGATCTGACGCAACTTATTTTGGGACAGAAGGGAACTAACTCTTCGTTAGCCCTGGAAACCTTGCAATTGGTTTTTAGATGTATGTATTTTTGGAGAACGGCCCTTTTAAGACTGTAGCCGACCATTAACAATTCCAAGATTTTCAGTTGTATAAAAATCCCTGTATGCAGTTGATATGAGTGGTCCTTTATCATTCAGTTTTTATGGAAACAGATTCTGAATCTCCAGCGGAGTGGGGGTCGGATTCTCTAAATTTTTCTTTGGAGATCCAGACCTGACAAGTTTCAGTCTCTTCCGTCAAAAGGATATCCTGTTTGTTCACAGGAGAAGTTGAGGCATTTGATTGTTCTGCAGCATCAGTGCTTGAACTGTGGTACAAAAAAGATGATCCACTTTAAAATTTAACTATTTACTGGGACTTAAGAACATGAGTCCTTCAAATCCCTTCAACAACGCCACAGAAAATGTTGTCTATATCCAATTTGTAGATTTTTTGCCATCAGATTCTGAATATCCAGTGGGATGGAGTCCAGGACTCACCAAATTTTCTTGGGAAATTCGGTTCGAAATCCGACAGGATTGTTCCTTTTATCAAAAACAGTGGTCGTCAATCTTCTGTCTTTCTGTAGTTTGATATCTATAAATATTTTCGATAAATAACAGCTCTTCAGGATGAGATGAGTCTTTAATTGCTCTACATGAATCAAATGGAACCTTCAACTGATTTTCAATAGAAATTGACCCCTTGTATTGTCCTTCAAAAGAAGATGAGCCAAAAAACTATTATTCGAGAAAATATGTGCCTTTTAAATGGTCCATAGGAGAGGCCAAGCCGTCAACTGGTTAGGAAAAGATGGGCTTCAAAGCTACTTGACGGGAGTTGATGTACCTTTTAACTAATAATAGTAGAAGTTGGACATTACAAGAACTTTTATCGTTTCTATCCGCCGGGTAAGGGGAATAGTTTCTTATAGTGTTTGGTGGTTGGCTAGACATCTATTTCTTGAGAAAAGGGTTTGAATTTTTTGAATATTAGCACAGTTTAGCAGAGAATTTTTCTCGAAATTGCATCGAAAAATCATCTTGAGTGATGAGGTAAAAAATTCATTGCTCTTGTGCGGGAAAAGTTTTTAGATCGTGTTATTGGCCATTGAGATCTTGTGATATTACACCTTGCAACTACTTTGGATCCACATCAAATACAAGGCCTACCTCAACATTCCATCGTCGATACAAGATCTCGAATATGGAATTCGCAAGACCATGGAGGGCAAAGGACAGCCAAATTGCTATTTGGTTACGCAACATTTCATGAACAAGCGTGCTCGTTATAGTCACCTAACGGCATATCCCTGTCATTATTATAAAAAAAATATTTTCAGCAATTTATTTATTTCATTTGCATTCCTTTATGTAATACAAGACCCTTAATACTTTCAAAAAATATTTTTTTTTCCTTAATACCAAACTGACGCCACTTATTTGCAATACTCTGCCTATTTTTGCATGCTACCGTTATATTTTGTTTGGTACAATCGATTATTCGACATTTCCCCAGTAATCGATTAATTACTATCTCTCTTGCTCCGTTGTGGCCTCTCATTCGTATTTTCTGGCTCCCCTTTGGTGCTCTTTTTCACCATGGCAAGTCGACTTGCGTTCCAACCAATTTCAAATAGAATCAGTCGTTTTTCAATCGTGAAGAGAAAATAACAGACGGCGGGAAAGGTGGAATAGCATTTAGCCGGAGAGAGTTGGGAACAAAGGACACAAGAACAAAAAGGATATTAGCTGTTCGCATCTAATCAAAAGTATTTGCAAATACTTCAAGTAATTGTCAAACGACTTTAAAAAAGTTATTAATTAAAAAACTTCTGGAAAGTTTAACATTTTTTGGTTAAGTTAACAGCCGCAAAAGAAAAATCGAAAAAATGGAGCAAATTATTGCAAATTTATTGTGTGCCGATAATAATTTGATTAAACAGGTAAGTGTGCGAAAGAATCTCTCAATTGTTATTTAAGATTTGTGCAAAAATCCATTGCATTCCTGTGAAATTGGAAAAATGTTCTTTTGAAAACACGTGGGGACTGAAAAATTGATGGCGTTTTCTTTTTTGCAAGTTCTTCTTCTTGCTGTACCTTTTGTGTGTCTTTTATTGCAGTTTCCATGTTATTCGATTTTCTTGCTGTTGCCGTTGCTGCTGCTGTTTGCCTAAAAATTTGCAGTATGCGTGTTGTATTTGTATGACAGGCGGTAGATTGTGTTAGTGTGTGTGAGTTGGGTAAAATGTGTTCGGCGCGAGTTTTATAAGAAAAGATAAAGTGGGTTACCGTCTCTCATGGAATTCGGCCTAAGTAGAGGAATTTATTGTTTGATTTATGGGTATTTCCGCAAGAAAAGGGGGAATTTTATTTGTGCTTTGATGACTATGATGGTGGCATGAAATGTTTACAAATTCTACTGCCTGTGGGTTAAATGTAAATACATACATCATCTGTGTGTGTACATTTGTAAGACATAATTATCTTACTCTAATTACTGACTATAATACTAGATTTGAGAATGATACTTTTTTTCACTTAATAATTAATCATAACAATTTATGTGTTGCAGGGTTAAAGAGGAGGGGTGTGGCAGGCTGGCTGGTCAGTCGGCAACCGACCGCCATTTGGCAACAATTTATGTATAATTTTCTATAAGACATCATTAAATTAATTTCTTTGGAAGATGTTCGCACACACAACTCATCACTAAAAAAATCTTGGAAACATGTGCTTCTTCCATGATTGAGTGACTAATGTAGAAAACATTTGCCACTTTTCTTTTTTGCTAGTTTGCCGGCTGGCGCATGCTATGGTACTTATGAGTGCTATGTCTGTGTTCTGGCGTTTTGTGTTTAATTGAAATTCCTAATAAGACCTAGCCCCAGCATATGTATAAATTTGGATATGAATTAAAAAAATGTTAATTTATGTGTAATGTTGTTGCTATTTTTGGCACATTTTATATCTGTGCGTAGATCATGACATTAAAATATTTTTGGATAAAATGATCAATTTATGTTCGCAGGCATGTGCGTGCACATATTTCTGCAAAATTTAAGTATTCTTTCAAATATGATTGGGTCCAAAGTTGAATAATATCAATAATTTGGACATATCGAAGATCTTCTTTTGGTGAAATTTGTTTTTGTTTTCTATTCCTCGAATATTTATACCCTACACCACATAGTAGTAAGGGTATTATGTCTTTGTGCATTTGTTTGTAACATGGAGAAGGAAGCCAGATAGACCAATAGTTACTTTTGAGGATCTTCATAGAATCACTTTCTGAGTCGATTTGCATGCCAGTACAAAATGCAGGTCGCATATATTATTCGATTGGGATGAAATTTTTCAAACAATATTTGTTGTTTGCCCCTACAGAAATTGGTGATAATCGGATCAGATTTAGCTCCCATATATCTTCAACCAATTTCGCATCAATTGTGCACCAAATGGCCAATATCAGTCCAAATGACCTGCATTTTGGCACATTCGACCGAATTCAGTCTTCAAGCAAGTAAAATACAATTGTTGAAAATCTGTTCAGATATATATAATACGCCATAACTTGGAAATACCTTTGCCAAATTTTATCAAAATCGGCCAAGATTTGGATATAGCTCCCATAAATATCTTCAACCGATTTCGGTTTAATTGTGCACCAAATGACCAATACCAGGCAAAATGACCTGAATTATGGCACATCCGCAAGTAATAAAATGGGCGAAAATTGGTTCAGATATAACTATAGCTCCCATTCGTAATATGACCCCACAACAATGATATTTGGTGCCAAATATCTTATTAAGCTAGGAAATACCTTTGCCAAATTTTTATCGGCATCGGCTAAGATTTGGATATAGCTCCCATAAATATCCTTAATCCGATTTCAGGGTTATTGCGCAAATAATGGCTAATATCAGCCCAAATTGAGTGAATTTCTGGCCGTACATTTCGATTTTGTGGAACTCTGCTTCGAAATATATTTTTTTTTCGTATAATCCTTCTCGAAGTAATATCATGCACTCTGTAGCAATGTTATTTGGTATAAAAATTTAGTGAAAATCGGTTCAGAATGGGACATGCCTACCATATATTAGTTCCCTCTGAAACCAAACTATAACTGCTCTAGAGCCAAATGCTGATAGTTGGTATGATCTACTTCAAATAAATTATTTTCTTACGAAAGCTCTATCAAAAATACATAGTTACTTTTCCTTACTGTTTTTTTTGCATCTCCTTTTGTGCATATTAATTCTATAGTGGAACGTATTTATTTATGGTTTGATGCAGAGTGTGCAGTCATGATTTAATTGCCGTTTATTATAGTTATGGCATTTTGGCAAAATATTCGGCACAAGATACTATACAAAGGTCGAAATATCAAGGGACGAAATCCTGTGGGTGATCGTAATAATTCGTTATTTAATGTTCATTAATGTTACCCTATTGTAATGTTATGTTTTTCTTGATCAGCCATTGGCATTTCTTTTTCTGACTTCTTTTTGTATTAATTCTATAGTGGAACGTATTTTTTTAGGGTTTTGTGCAAGTTAATAAAAAGACTTGTGTGCCTTTTGGTGAGTTAGAATGAACTAACTTCTTTATTCAAATCAAAAACTTATTCTACTTAAACTAAACAAATCAAAATTGCTGACAATACGCTGACACTACACTTCCCATGGTCACGCCACCAGACGTAACACGACTCCATGCTAAGCACACAACAGTCAACCAAGCAAAGCTCACAAAGGCAACATTGTTGCCTGTTAGTTTGGCAGGGATGTGCTAACTACCCCCTCACTTAAGTGAAGGCCGTCCTCGGTCTTCTTTATAGCCATTGCTACGGCAGATTGGAAATCTCGCTGTTCTCTCTTCTTCGCCCTACGCTTAACGAGGCACAATATGGAATAGAGTAATCCGATACTCATAAAAACAACACAACCAACTAATATTGGCCGCACTTTTGCATCTCTTTCAAGTTCGCCAATATATTGTAAGTTTTGCAAGTTCATCTCATGGACAGATGATAAACTTAAAATTTCGCTGTGGTTGTTTATAATAATTGAGGGAAATGATGGTGTTCCTGGTTTCCGCATATCAATGTTGTTTCTATTTACGAACAGCGTACCATTGACAGTCACATTTTTTTCAAAAGTTATTAGGAATGTGCCGTTTATGTTTCTTACATTTTCGGTTGCTTCTTTCACTTCTGCAATAGCGTCATTCACAATGACAATTCCATCATCGATTTCTGCCACTTTTTCAAGATTATTGCTTTGCGTATTACAGTGTGCTGATTTACCCGATATGAGTTGTTGAGCGCAGGTTGACTCTGGCATCAGTTGACAATAGGTTGAAGATATTGCGTGCTTGCAATCTGTTGCTGAATAAGTCTTTCCTTCACAGTCTACCACAGTGTTGGTGTCAGCGAATTGAATAATTTTATTGAAGTGGGGAACTGGGAATAAAGAAATTTTCTGACATGTTCGTATTGGAATGGGATATCTAATGATAAAATGCAAACAAAATTCATTTGATATTACTTTTACTTTAGACAAATACATTAGTTCTGATATGGAAAAATCTGTGTATTGCTCATTGATCTGATTTTTTATAAAAAATTTTAAATCATCCTGGTCCAAAACTGTGGGATTTATAATATTGATTTTAGCCAAAGTTACAGATAAAATTATATTTTGTAATTCCATAAGCAGCATTCTGTTTCTAGCCATTAAAATTTCAAAAAGTTTAACAGTATTGTTATATATCCCGGTCTGTTAGTAAAACAACTGTTGCCTTCAGGTAACTCATAACAACTGAGTGATGGTGTTTATTGCATATGCTTACATCGATAGTAGTTTAGTAGTTACTGAATACGTAACGTATACAACACCTCTCCCCTCTCTTATAACAAAAATAATAAAATGAATTCAATAAAATACTATTAGCTAAAAACTCCGAACACTAATACCTTTCAATCCGTATCGATAACATAATCATTTAGTCGATGAGGTCGCCGTATATTCCTCCTAGGATTCGTTCTTATGTTGACTGCCTCGCCATTCCCTGCTGGCTCTTCAAATCCGATGAATGCTGACCCCGGAGAACTTGGGGGCGTTGCGAAGGACTGATCTCGATTGTCTGACATCACGCATTCGTCTGTTGCTTCTCGTTCCGCATTACTCATACTTGTAGGGTTCTCTCTCTTCTCCAAAGTCAAATCTGATGACTCATAACTAGCACTATGTGTTTCCTCAACTTCGTTATCCAGCTTTACTCTGCCATTAATCTTTCTCAATTGATCAATGTGTCTGTTCCAACACCTACCATCTTCCAGCCTCACTTTGTAATGCAAATCACCAATTCTCTCTCTTACTATTCCAGGCTTCCACTTAAGCTTATCCATATAATCCCGAGCCATTACAGCGTCTCCTACTGCTAACTCTCTTGTAGTTTTTTGTCTTTCGGGGTCTCGGACTTCATTGTTGGGCAGTAGGAGGTCCAATCTGCTTTGTATTTGTCGCCCAAACATTGTCATAGCTGGTGATTTATTCGTGACCGGGTGAATTGCTCGTCGATATGCCAATAAAATTTGATCAATTTTTCGCTGTAACTCCTCCTTACGAGGCATTGCCTTCAACTTGGTCTTGAAAGTTTGTATAAAACGTTCTGCTTGACCATTCGTTGCAGGGTGGTACGGTGCCCCCAACTTATGCATGATACCATTTTGTTTTAAAAACTCTTGAAATTTCGCGCTTTTGAACTGCGTCCCGTGGTCGCTGACTAGAATGTTTGGTATTCCAAATTGCGCAAATATACTTCTACATACTTCGATTGTTGTCTCCGTGGTAATGTCTCGAACTATCCTTACCTCCGGCCATTTACTAAAAGCATCCACCAGTACAAAAAAATATTTGCCCAAAAAGGGACCAGCGTAATCCACATGCACCCTTTCGAAAACTTTCTTCGGAGGTAACCAGCAATGAACCGGTTCTTTCTTTACATCTGGTCGCCCGATCTGGCATTCATAACAGTCAGCAACCGCTTTTTCAATGTCCTTATCTAAATTTTTCCACCAACAATACGCTCTGGCAAGTGACTTCATTTTTGATACACCAAAATGTCCCGAATGTAATTCTTGTATTATTCTAGTTCTCAGCGGTTTTGGCACATACACTCTTATGCCTCTTAATAAGCATCCTTGTTGCAAGCTAAATTCGGATGGGTCGATTCCAAAACTGTCGGCAGGATCACACTTCCGGCCATATGACAAACTGTCTACTAAACGTCTTACTTCCGCATCTTTTTTTGTGGCTTGTCCTAATTCCTTGACGGTGATTGGCAAATTCTCAATTAATTCCATTTCAATTTGATCAATCTCGCTGATTGTTTTGCTGCATTCATTTACAGGAAGCCTCGATAGCGCATCTGCATTCCCATTCTCCTTAGATTTACGCAAACGAATCTTGTAATCAAAAGATTCCAGGAATACTGCGTAATGTTGCATACGCGTTGCAGACAATACCGGTAATCCATTGTCAGGCGCAAAAATCTGTGATATTGCTTTATTGTCGGTAATTAAAGTAAATTCCCTTCCATATACATATTGGAAAAACTTTTTTACCCCGAATATTACTGCGTATGCCTCCTTGTCTACTTGGCTATACCGTCTCTGTGTTGCATTTAAAGTTTGCGATGCAAACTGTATAGGTCTTTCCGTTCCATCGCCAAATTCGTGACTCAATACGGCTCCCACACCCGTAGGGCTCGCATCCACTGCCAATGTTAATTTTTTTCTTGGATCATAATGTGTCAGCACCACCTCTGATCCCACTTGTCTCTTTACTTCTTCGAAAGCCCATTTACATTTAGCATCAAAATTAAATGGAACTTCTTTGTGCAGTAATCGATTTAGAGGGTAAACTATAGAGCTCAAATTTTTTATAAAACGACCATAATAATTCACTAGTCCCAAAAATGATCGAACTTCGTCCTTGGTTGCCGGATATCTCATTTCTTGAATAGCCTTAATCTTGGCTGGTATCTTACGAATTCCTTGTCGATCAATCACATAACCACAATACTCAATACTCTCTCGCAGAAATTCCGACTTAGCAAGATTTATTCGCATATTGTATCGGTCTAATCTTTTTAACACCTCTTCTAACCGGTCTAAGTGTGTCCTCTCATCCTTGGCTGTTATTTTAATGTCATCCAGGAACACCTTAACACCCGGTATATCCGCTAATAACTGCTCCATTAATCTTTGCCACTGAGACGGGGCGCTAGCAACGCCAAACATTAATCTTGTTGGTTGAAATAATCCTTTGTGTGTGCTCAGGGTTAAGAACTTTTGGTCATCTGGATGTACTTCTAACTGCAGATATGCCTTGGACAAGTCAATCTTCGAATATTTTTCACCGCCTGCCATTGTACTAAACAATTCGTCGACTGTAGGCAATGGGTGCTTGTCCACCACTAAGACCGGATTGATCGTTATCTTGTAGTCTCCACAAATTCGTATCTTGTCATCTTTCTTTCTGACCACCACGATTGGTGTAGCCCACTCGCTACGTTCCACTTTTTCCAATAATCCAGCTTTTACTTGGTCATCTAATTCATCTTCCACTCTCTGCAACAGTGGAAAAGGTACTCGTCGCGCCTTCATACATTTCGGAACAGCATCGGTTTTAATATTCAAACGCGCCTGAAACCCCCTAATTTTGCCCACTGACTTCGAAAATAAATTTGGATATTTCTCCAAGATACTCCTTAACTGACCTTCCAAATTCGCCGACTCCTGAATTTTGTTTACGCTTACCGATGACACACTCTTTCCTTTTAACATCTTCAGCCAGTCCAATTTAACTAACCGCAGCCACTCTCTTCCCAGCAATGGTTTCCGATTGGCCCGTACTAAATACATTTTGACTTTTGTTATGTCTTTGGCTCTTACTTTCACCCATATGTATCCCGCGCAATCTATAGGCGTCTTGCAATAACTATAGAGTTCCAAATCTGGTTCATGAATTCGTATTTTCTTCGAAAAATATTTGTACGCATCGGCAAGACTTATGATGGTGACCGGCGCTCCCGTGTCAACTTCAAATGTGATATTACGATCATTTACTTCCAATGTACATAGAATTTTATCCCGTATGCTGGGGCTCTGTCCATTACTTTCCATCTTACACACTTCTTGCTCTGAGTCCTCCTTTCCACTGACTTCGCCGTCAGATATTTGTTTCATTGTAGATCTTGCTTTAAAACACACACGCCTTAAGTGGCCTCTCTTTCTGCAAAAATTGCATACAGAATTTATGTGACGGCAATCGTTTGAATTATGCTTACTGCTGCCACATCTGTCACAGTTTGTATTCAGTTTCGATCTCGCTCTTTGTTCTGTCTCTCTGACTCTTTTCTCCCTCTCTTTTGTCTTTCTCATATTCACCATGTCAACGGCTTCTTGCTGCTTATTCATTTCCTGGAACCCCTTTTCAGCTTGTTCAAACATGTTTGCCAAATGTATTGCATCATCTAATGTTAAATCGTCCTTTTCCAATAACCGGCCTTGAATCTTTCTGTTCCCTATGCCGTACACAAACTGGTTCCTCAGTGCTTTGTCCAGGTATTCACCAAATCCACAGCCCGTTGCTAGATGTCTCAAAGCCACTAAATATTCTGCGGCGGATTCTGTAGGTTCTTGCTTACGTGAGTGGAATTTAAAGTTCAAAAATATTTCATTGGGTTTAGGGTTATAATGCTTCTCCAGCAATTCACAAATATTATCATACTGCAATTCCTCTGGTATCAAGGGTAAAGCCTTGTCACATAGCTTATTATAAGCCTCTGTACCCATGAAATGTAATAGATATTTAGCCTTCATCGCCTCGCTCGTACCAAAAATCGCCAACGCCGTCTCAAATCTTTTCACCCAACGATTCCAGGTTGTAGCCTTTTCATCAAATGGCTCCATTTGAAAATTGCCACGCGGTTTTGGTTCACTCGTCGCCATAATTGTTATATATCCCGGTCTGTTAGTAAAACAACTGTTGCCTTCAGGTAACTCATAACAACTGAGTGATGGTGTTTATTGCATATGCTTACATCGATAGTAGTTTAGTAGTTACTGAATACGTAACGTATACAACAAGTATCAATTTGTTCCTTTCGTTCGGTATTTAAGATTGTGTTTACTGCATTGGTCAACTTTTCTATTTGGATCTGTATTTTCGTATTTATTTCTATTTGTCTGTTGTTGGAATCTACGAGTTGTTTCTCGACAAATTTGACATCCTCCCAGTCATCGGCATCTGGTGTACCGGCAATAACCTTCAGTGCTGTGCCTATAAGATTGATGCTTCTCGCATGCCGATGATGTACGGTGAGTGTTGTTAAAAGAGTATCAATATGCAATACATCGGCCTCCAATATCTTTTTAACATGCGTCTGAGGGAAGATCTGTATTGCGTTTTTTGTATCGTCTAATATCTCGGAATACGTTGTAAGGTTTGTCGTATGTCTTAAGTACCCATATTTGTTCCATATAATCGCGTTCCCGTCCAAAATTGGGATATAATCGGAATGCGAATAATCAATAATCTTTGCAAATGTGAGGTTTATCATAAGAAACAATTGTAGTGTTAGCCTGCGTAAAGAAAAAATAAAAGGTAGGAGAAGAAACATTTAGACATCTTATTGAAAGGATTATCTTAGGTTGTCCTTATGGACCACCCTCCCCTTTATTAGGACAGTTGTCCCCATGTCTGCTTCAACAGTAGCTTCTTCATAAAGTGGGGTCATTTTATTTCCAAGTCTACGATTATTCTTAACAAAGACTTTGTCTCCCACGTTATAAACTTTGTCATAACGACTTTTGTTGAAGTATTGTAACTGCCTGTTTTGCGCGTTACAGATTCGCTCTTTAATCTTTTCTCTTACTTCAGAAGGTGTAGAATGTATCGTATCAATAGGTCTCTCATTCGTGACAGAATGAATTGTCCGGTTATATTCTATGGTCGATTGTAAGATGAGTTCGACAGTGTCATCGATCTTCCTTTCTATTTTTAGGCATCTTGCGATTTCGGCAAGAGTGCTGTGAAATCTCTCTACCTGCCCGTTTGATGTGCTGTGTAGAGGAGGTGAATTGACAATTTCGACATTAAAACTGTTTTTCAGAATTGATCTGATAGTCTCGGAGTTGAAAGACCTCTCATTGTCACAATAGACAATTTTGGTGTTAGGAAAAATATTCATTAATTGGAGAATCGGTTCTCTTATGTCCAGAATTGTTCTGGTGGCTATTGGCTGTACCACTGCGAATTTTGAGAATTTATCCACGCAAGTTAAGAAATGTTTTTTATCAGTTGAATAAATGTCAATATGTAGAATTTCACCGGCATATGAAGGAACTATTGTCTCTCCTATAACATGTTTCTCTGGGTGTCGATTGTATTTAGCTTTTGAACAGGTTTTGCAGTTTGCAACAACCTCATTCGCTATTTTTACCATTTTGGGGAAATAGTATTCCGAAAGGATTTGTTTAACATTCTCTTGAGCTGCCCGATGAGCTCTATTGTGTTCACTTACAACAATTTCTCTCTGATCGCATTGATTGAAGATGTCAGCGACAAATTTACTACAAAATCTGAACTTTGTTGAAGGAAACATTTTAATCAAATCATGTTGAATGTGAGCCAACACAGGTAGGTCGCAATGAATGGCATTTACTACTTCAGTATTGACTGCATCAACAAGTTTAGCCAGTATTTCGTTTTTATCCCCGAATTCTATGATATGTCTCGTTTTGTTTCCGAAAAGTATAAAATTTCGAGTGACGGGAAATTCTGCCTCTTCCAGAATGATTTGGTTGCGGAAACAATTGACCGGTTTGTCTGAGCTTTCCATAGTGTAGGTGTATGACTCCTCACTATGAACTGTTGCCATGTCTGACGAATTTTCGTTCTCTAATGCATAGACGACTTGCCTTGATAGCGCATCTGCAACTTGATTTTCTTTTCCTGGTTTATAATATAAGTTTGCATTATGTTCATCTATAAAAGCTTTCCAGCGCTTAATTTGTGCATTAGGATTACGGTCCGAAACTGAATATGTTAACGGTTGGTGGTCAGTGAAGATGTTAAGAGTCTTCACACCATAAAGGTAATGCCTTAGAGTTTTTAGAGCCCAGACTATTCCTAGAAGTTCCCTTTCGTTTGTGGCGAGATTCAACTCCTTATCCGATAACGCTCTAGAAATCATAGTGATTGGTCTTCCCTCTTGGGATAGAACAGCACCTAGACCACGCCCTGATGCATCAGTAGTAAGGTCGAATGCTTTTTTATAGTCAGGGTACATCAACAAGACGTCTTCTGAACATAGAATATTTTTTAATTTGTAAAATGCATCCAGTTGGGAGGCATTAAGATTGATGATAACCTTTTTGGATTTGGTTGCAGGAATTTTTCCGTTTTCTCCTTTTAAATTATCGGTTAAAGGTTTTGCAATTTTGGCAAAGTCCCTTATAAAACATCGGTAATAGTTCGCTAGCCCAAGAAATGATCTCAAAGCGAACAACGTCGTTGGTTCTGGGAAATTTTGTATGGCACTTATCTTTGATGGTGCCGTTTTTATACCTTCTTTTGATACGACAAAGCCAAGGTATTCAACTTCGGATTTAAAAAAATTTGACTTTTCAATAGAGACTCTCATGTTTGCATCGAGCAGTTTCCTAAGAACACAGTCGATATGTTTTACATGATTCTCTTTGGTTTCTGAAAAAACAATAACGTCATCGACGTAAACATAGCACGTTTTACCAATTTCCTCTCTGAGTATGTCGTCTATAGCTCTTTGAAACATACTCGGAGCGTTCTTTAATCCGAATGGGAGACGGCAAAATTCATACTTCCCGTTGTTTACAGAGAATGCTGTTTTTTCCCTATCTCTTTCTGCGAGAACAATTTGGTGAAACCCGGATTTCAGATCTAAAGTGGTAAAGTACTTTGCTTTACCTAAATTTGATAATATCATTGTTACGTTCGGAACAGGATATTTATCATTAATTGTTTTGGCATTAAGCTTCCGATAATCTATAACAAGACGTTTCTTTCGGTTACCTAGATTGTCGACTCCCTTTTTGTCGACTACCCATACTGGGCTATTAAAAGGTGACCTCGAAGGTCGAATTATACCATCTGCTAACAACTTTTTTATTTCTGAGTTTACAAATTCAGATACCCCCATTGGGTATGGATATAGTTTAGAGTAAATTGGTTCTTCGTTCTCCATGTTAATAGTAGCAACGATATTTGTGTTGTAAGGTAGTGCTTCTTTAGGATCAGCAAAAACCTTCATTCGTTTTTTTAACATTTTCTGAAAATCCGCCTTAACTGCGAAAGGCACATCAATCTTATCAATTTCTATAAAATTAACATCTTTACATTCAAAAAATTCAATAAGTTCAGAGCCAGAATTATGTAGGATGACTCCTTTATTTAGGTCGATGTTTGCATTGATTTGTTTTAATAGGTCTAAGCCCACAATAGCGTCAAATGTTGTTAAAGTTGGCAAAATGAAAAATGTAGAGTTCATGCCGAATAAATTTACAAAACATTTTTGTTTAATAGGTGTTTGTCCATTGACGGAGTGAACCGAGAAAGGAGTACTTACAGGAATTATATGTTTCAGTTCATGGAGAGGCTTTATATAATTTTTCGAAGCCCCTGTGTCAATTAAAAGGCGTATTGGTTTCCCCGCTACTGTCCGCCTTACAAACGGTAGTAGGGACCTTCCTCTAAAAAATTAACATAATCACAATCTTCCTTTAATTCGTCATTTATGTCTTCAAATTCAGAGTGAGCTATGTCACCATATTGTACCGCCTGCTCTTCCGGAATTATTTGATTAACTTTTTGGAATTTTGGGCCCGTACTCCGGTCAGACCCTGCTTGACGCTTAAAAGGTTGTCTGTGAGAATTTCTACCGTTACCATAATTAGTCGGTGATCTGAATTTGGAAGACGTTGGATCCAAGTCCATTTCTTCGGTTTGATCTCTAGGCTGTAAATTAGCATCAGCACCCTTTTCGTAATGTGGGTTTTTGTGTTTATGATAATTTTGTTGGTTATTGTTATAACTATTATCAGACGGTTTTCTTAATGGAAGTTTTTTTGAGGTTTCAGACCTACTCTTTTTTTCATCATTCCTATTTGCAAATGATGTAGCAAAAACGTATCTTTCATGATTCGCCTCCACTTCTTGCGCTAAGGCTAGAGCTGAGGGAAGATCAGCGGCGCGGGCCGCGAAGAGTACATCACAGAGAGGTTTCCTTAATCCGGAAACAAATACTCTGAGTGCGTCTTGTCGGTATTTGTTATTGATGGCTAAAGCTAAATTTCTGTCATAGCTCATAATAGTTTTATTTGTTAACAATGAGAGCTTTCTCTCCACTTCATCATAAAATTGTATCACTGACTGTCCGCCTTGTCTGAGGGTACTTAGTTCCTGTTCGATCAGGTGAATTGGTTGTTTATCTGAGTACGTAAAGTCCAACCTATTTATTATAGCTTTAAAATTTAACACCGTATTGAATGATGCTAATACTGCATCTGCCGGTCCTCTAATTTTATTTCTAATGATACAGACCGCTTGGTAGTGCCTTGAGCTACCATCATATCTTTCAAAAACTTTATACGCGTTATGTGCCGCTTGTCTCCACGACACATAATTTTCTATTTTCCCGTCAAATTCGGGCAAAGATTTAATAACGTCTAGCGACTCATCGCATGTTATTGTTGAAAAAATTTTTACTTCTTCATACGGTTTTACATCTGTTTGTCCTATGGAAATGGACGACAATTTTCTTGATAGATCGTCGACTTTTTTGTCGACTTCTGATTTATGTGTCTGAATCGCTGCACGTACAGCGGATTCTATCAATTTTGAAATTTCGTCCGCGTTCATAATATCTTTTTTTTATAGAAAAGTTGGTATAACACAATCTTAATCACTGCACAGAAATTGAAATATTTTAAATACGCACTATACGAAGTAAAAAAAAAAAATCTCTTGATATTTTCACCTGTTTTTGGACACACAATTTTTTCGACAAATTTTTTTAAATTCAATGAGTAATACACTTACATGACTTTGTTTTATATTATAATATGTTAGTGGATCCTTAGAGCTTCTTAGGGCGTCTTTTCTAGAGTGTAGAGCTTATCCCTTTTGCGTTAGTTGGACGACTTCATACAAAATAGATCCTCCGTTGGGTAGTTTTCGTTCTGGTTTTTGTGTAGACCTTATTCCTTTTGTGCGAGTTGGACGACTTGGGTAGTTTTCGTTCTTGTTTTTGTGTTTGGGTTGGGTCAGAGATTACTTTTTTCAAAGTAAATCCTTTAAATAAACCCGGTTGGGCGCCAGTTAATAAAAAGACTTGTGTGCCTTTTGGTGAGTTAGAATGAACTAACTTCTTTATTCAAATCAAAAACTTATTCTACTTAAACTAAACAAATCAAAATTGCTGACAATACGCTGACACTACACTTCCCATGGTCACGCCACCAGACGTAACACGACTCCATGCTAAGCACACAACAGTCAACCAAGCAAAGCTCACAAAGGCAACATTGTTGCCTGTTAGTTTGGCAGGGATGTGCTAACTTGCATTCGTGATTTTGTTACTTTTTTGAGTTATTTTTGCTGGTGAATGAGGATTTTATAATGAATTAATTTATATAATTAAATTAATATGATTAAAAACTATCTACTAACCTTGGCGGTTAAGTTTTAAAGAATGGAATCAATAAAAAATGAATAACCGGCAAAATATAATGTTCAAAGATTGAAGGGCGTCAAGGGAAGGGCTGAATCACGTAGGTGATGGATTGATTGCAATGTTTCGTTATGACGTATTCATGCAATTCTTGTTATGGCAAGGAAAAATTAAACATTTTCAGCTTTCTTGCACGTGTTTGCGATTTTCTCCTACATATTTTCAATGCAAAACATATCAAGGTCGACGAGGCATATTTAAGTACATTATTAATAAATGATATTTGATAAAATATTAAGTTATTTAGAAAACTTAATATTTTATCAAACCAATTCAATATAAAATATATTTGTTAAACTTTTAGTCGGATAAATGAAGAATTATAAAATATTTCATAAAAATGTTTAGAATATTTCATTCTCCTAAAGCCACTTTTGTCGGTATATGAAGTATTTTATATTATTTCATAAATTTCTTAAAATTTTAACCTTTTACAGGCATTGCACCTATTTGCTGACATTAAATGCTATTGGTCTTATGATATTTATTTAATATTGTTTATGTATTCCCGTTAGACCATATCTAGAAATATTTATGACACCCTTATTCAATTGTAATTTAAATATTTTTCCTCCAGAATGTCACAAGATTTTCTAACAGAGATTTATTTGTTTTCAACCTTTTTTTGTGTTAAAAAAACTAATAAACATATTTTCTAGACTCTTTAGAATGTGTTAATTGCGATGGACATACATATGTGTGACTGTATCTATTTTAAATAAATATTCATTTCCTACTATTAGCCACATTGCACTTTGTTGTCGCATTTCTCTATTTACCATATTTCCGAATAGGGGAAAATAACGTGGTTTTCAACTCTTAGCCATTTTTTTCGTTCTAACTATTTTTTTAGATTTGTGATAAACAATAATAATTTTCTAATAGCCATGTTTTTTTGAATATCAATTTTTCATTTTTTTTTTATAAGCTTTTTGTTTCAAATGCAGTCTCTGATGTTGTTACTAAGCGTCATTGAGTGTGTGTGTGTGTGTGTGTGTGTGTGTGGTGGAGGGGGAGGATAGATTTTTATTTAGAATCAACGTCATCTAGCATTACTTTAAAAAATACCTATATACTATAGGTATTTTCAATGGGCATATCTTGATATGACCTCCACATTTTTATGTAGAGTGTAGCAGCAGCAGCAGCACCGCACCACCACCACCCAACTATTTAGTTCTTTTGCATGTGATAAGAGAATTTCTTTTTGATTTTGGCATTAAATAAACAAGTTTATTGTGTGCAAATTTTATTTCACTTATAGTTTTTACAGTCGGACCTCTATATAATATTGCAATACTAAATATTCCTCTGTTCCATAAATTAAAATAAGCAATTTCGACAATAACAACTGTTAAAATTATTCCAGTGACAGCTCATTTCATTCATTCAAATATAAAAAAATATAAAAATTATGACTTTTGACTTTCTTGCAGTTCTTTTATCTCACCATTTGTATTTTCTACAATGACCGATTTTCACCTTATGATATCGAAACAGGAACAGAGGCATTTGTTAACTTATATTCCAACCCAAAATCTCCCTTTCTAGATGTTCGCCTTAACCTTGTTTGCATGTACGAGATATTTTATAATGTCTAGAATTTTTGTTTGCAATTATAAAAAATACCTTTAATTTTTTTTGGCAAAATCAAAAAAAGAAATATGAAATGTTGCCACGCGGTAATTAGGCAAAGCTACCGCCAACAACACCATAGCCTCCCAGACAAGCTGTATAGACGACCAAATGTTGTGTTCTGTTTTCTTTATTGCTAATATGTTATATTTCACAGGTAATTTATATAGAGCGCGGGATGTGGATGTCTTATCTCTTTATTTATTTCTTTGGATTTGCTTGTCTTGCCCGTCAGCATGCTGCATGCATGCTGTTACTTTCTAAAGAAGCAAAAATAAACGAACGAACGAAGAATGATATGGTGTTTGGCCGATTGATTGCAATATTTCGTTCGCCATGACGTCTCAATGTATTTTGTTATCCATGACACGGGAACATTAAATGAGTTTCGCTTCCGTGGCACATGTTTGCGATTTTTGGATTTTATGGTCTTACGTTTTTTTTTTTATTTCGGAATGATAATAAAAAATGGTTATCACTTTTCATTGGGAAATGATTTTAAAGAATTTTAAGGTAGCCAGAATTTTCCCTGGTATTAGAAGGTGTCGATTTTCAAATCAACTTGGAATGGCAGACACCTGCCGGCTTTTTGAAAGCTATAGAGAAGTTCTTCAAATGAAAAAAAAATTAATTAAAAAATATCGGTCGGTTTTGCCGATAGATGTATACTCTCAGCCAATTTCCGATTATTTAAATACATCTTGATTTTGGTTATGATTATTCAATTGTTGACCCCCTATGGCATAGGTTTCAAAGGAATGGGCCAATATTGTCCATTTCATATCGGACCTAAATAAATACGATATAAATACGTGTTTGGTTTGGACTAGAGATGATGAGAGGAAACAACTGCAACCAACTTTAGGCTGTTGTCATCTCTAAGCCACTCGTCCGATACGCTGTTGAAATTATTCCAGTGTCAGCTCATTATATTGTTTACAAGCGTACAAAAGCATTTTGGTGAGAAGTTTCAAAAAAACAGGTTATTCGTGATAGAATTCAAGCTTGATAATGTGATTTCTTTATATTTGGCCGGAAAACCTGCCAAGTGGTTATCGTTTGAGCGCTCCAGCATTTAAATGTGGATAAATCTTTTGTGTCTCGTACCATTTCTCGTTGACGTGAGTGATACTGGTAGCGTAGCCCGACGTCAAGGACGTTGAAGGAAGAAAACAACATATTGAAATATTTCATTCGGCAAATATTGAAAAATGCTTAAGCCGAGCTCATTTTTCAATATTTGCCGAATGGAATATTGCGATATTGCCATTGAAATTTCCAAAATATGCAAGAACTTACATCACAACAGGAAGAAAATAGACTCAAAAGAGCTAAAGAGTTGTTTCGCTTGGCCGAAGGGGGGAATTGCCTAATTTGGTTTTCTCCGATGAGAAAACATTAGCGCGCCACATATGAATGGTTACAAAATGAGGTTCCTCGCTTCATTTCCAGCGCACAATGGCCACCAAAATCTCCAGATATCAAATCGTTGGACTATTGTGCCAGGAGTATTTTGGAAAGCAAGGTTGGCACTAAAAATACCCAAGTGTCGATCAACTCAAGCAAGCGCTTCGCAGGGAATGAGCCAAAATACCGCAGAGCAACATTCGGGCAGCGTGTGACGGTTTCATTGGCCGTTTGAAGGCCATAATTCGTGCAAAAGTGTGACTCCTTGTGGATGAGGTACCAGAAGAGGGAGTTTGCAGATAAATATCATCTTCATAAAAGATCTGGTGTTAGCAAAAATCTTTGTACGTGTGGAATTTAAAGAGGGCTGGATGCTAATTTTGCTTCTTCGAGAGTTTTCTTGTGAAAATTGTGAACCCCATGTGGGGGAGGAGTTACCATAAGGAATTGTCCGATCTTTACCATCTTTATAACAGATGTTGTGAAGATGGAAATATTGAGATGTACCAAGTCTGAATGGAATCGGATGTTAATTCCGTGTTTTATGAGCTTCATGAATATTCAAAAATGTAACCCTTTGTGGGGGAGGTACTAGACCTCTGGATGGTCTGGCTTTCTATACAAAATCGATGAAGTCCATATTAAAAGTTTATATACATTTAATGATTTGTTGGGTTGTTTGATTAAAAGGTGCGAAGATACACTGGGGTTGGCAGCTGCTTCACTCGGAGACCATTGTATTTATCATAGGAAGAATAAATATGTAGGAGATAGAGATTGAGAACGAAGCAATTTTCGCATGGAAATCCCGATTAGATTTTTGTAAATTAATACTAATCGAATTGTGACCACAATCAAAATTTCCAATCAAATTTCAAAACTGATTAACAAAAATATCACCTTTTTAGTTCGGGACTTTTTATAATTATTTTTCTTTATTTCCAGGCTACTGCTGACTTGCAAGAAGCCTACAAACGTCCTGAAACCATACCCCAACTATGCGACATTGTTGTTTCCAACAAGGAAGCCCAGGTACGCCAGTACTCTGCTGTGCTTTTGAAGAAACGTTTGGGTAAATTGCGTCACTGGCAAATGGTTCCACCAGATCAACAACAAATGTAAGTTCCTTCCGCTTTTGTGTTCCAAAAAATCAGGCTTTTTTCAACGATTATTTCTTTCCCTATTTGCAGCATCAAGCAAGGCATGTTGAACGCCTTGGTCAACGAACAAGAGAAATCCGTACGCAATGCCATTGCTCAATTTGTTGGTGTTTTGGTACGCCATGAAAGCAGCGACAAGCAAGGTGGTGCCTACATGAATGAGGTGTTGAAATTCGTCTATGGCCATTGCAGTTCAGCTGATCCCAAACAAAGTGAATTGGGTTCATCGATCTTTGCCACTCTCACTGATGTGGCTCCCGATCAATTTGTACCCCATATGGAATCGGTTTGTGAAATGTTCACTGCCGCCTTGATGGCCACCGAGGCCAGTGGCAATATGTCATCACCGGTTATTTTCAATATTCTTACTGGCATGACCTATTTGGTGCCCTTCATTTTGGGTCACAATGGTGCCGAACAAACCTATCAGAAGTCTATCCCATTGATCATTAAATCATTGCAAGCTTTTGCCGTTCAACCCGATCCCGATCAATTTGTGCGTGCCTTTGATATTTTGGAAAACATGGCCGATTATACACCCAAATTGTTGACAACGAATATTAAGCCCTTGCTTGATTTCTGTTTGGAGGCATCCAACAACAATCAATTGGATAGTGCTGTGCGTGTCAAGACTGTCTCATACATTGGTTGGTTAGTGCGCCTCAAGAAGAAGTTGATTATCAAGCAGAAATTGGTTGAACCCATTATCCAGGTTGTTTTCAATTTAATGGCCACCGAGCCAGAGGGTGAGGATGGTAAGTAAAATTTATAATTACATTGGATGTCCTTTTCTCACAGTCTCCCTTTTTTGTTTTTACAGATGACGAAGAATACTTTTTGGGTGAGGATAGCTCCAATCCCATGACCACCGCCACCCAAACCATGGACTTGTTGGCATTGAATGTCCCACCAGAGAAATTGATTCCCCCACTATTGCAATTGTTGGAGCCTGCCTTGCAGGGCCAGGATCCCTTGCCTCGTCGTGCTGCCTACCTGAGCATGGCTGTCATTGCCGAGGGCTGCTCCGAAGCCATTTGCAATAAATATTTGGAAACCATGTTGAATATTGTTAAAGTTGGCATTACCGATCCCACGCCATTGGTGCGCAATGCTGCCTTCTTTGCCTTGGGCCAGTTCTCCGAACATTTGCAACCCGATATCACCAAGTTTGCACCACAAATTCTGCCCATTCTTTTTGAATTCTTGCAACAATTGTGCAATGAATTGAGAGTAAGTTTGAGTTTTATGCCTTAATAGACTAGAATTAGTATCTGATATTTTTTAAGAGCACCAACAATTCCAAGTTAGAGGCGCACAAACAACACCCCCTTTCGTTTTGAAATTGGCCCTCCCTCAACTCTTGTTTTTTTTTTTTGTCTACTCCCACAAAACAAATTGGTTTTTAATGCAAAATTTGTCCTTTGGCTCTTTTTTCTTCCCTCTTTTGTCTTCGTTTTTTGATTACAACAATGCTTTTTGTTGTTGTTGTTTGTTTTTATTTTTTTATTTTGTGTTTTGTGAATGCTGCGCATTTTGGTTGGTCGGTCGGTCATCCTCCCATCATTCTTCTAGGCTTTTTGGCCTCAAGCAAATCCATGTGATCAAGCTGCTGGTGGCAACTGGCCCAACACAGCAGCCACAACACCAAAACAAGACTTAAATTCCATACTCTATATGAGCCAATTGCAAATCAAGCGTAAAACGCTTCTAACTAATTATGTAACTACTATTTGTCCTAACTTGTGAAACAAATTCATTTTGAAATTTTTTAAATCTAAAACTGAAATTCTCTATGTTCGTCTAGAGTGGTGGTACTGAACCCAAGCACATTGACCGCATGTTCTATGCCTTGGAGACATTCTGTGAAAACCTGGAGAATGCCTTGGTGCCACATTTGCCTTTGTTGATGGAAAGGTGAGTTTAAATAACATCCCCCAGCTCCCCATAACTCTCCCTATCGAATTCCTTCTAATGGGTCTGTATTTTCTTAACTTTCTCTCTTTAGACTTTTCGAAGCCATGAACCCCAACAACTCGGTGCGCCTACGTGAGCTGTCCCTGAGTGCCATTTCTGCCGCTGCCAATGCTGCCAAGGAAAACATGTTGCCTTATTTCCAACAATTGATTGCCATGCTGCAAACCTATTTGGTCAAGACCGAAAACGAAGATATCTTGGCTTTGCGTTCTCAGGCCATTGACACCCTGGCCTCATTGGCCCGTACCATTGGCAAGCAAAACTTTATGCCATTGGCCACCGATACCATGAACTTCTCACTATCCCTTCTGGAGGAGGCCGATGATCCCGATGTACGTCGTGCCTTGTACAATCTAATTGCTGCCCTTGCCGAGGTGGTCAACGAGGAAATGGCTCCAGTTTATCCCAAAATCATGTCACGTCTCTATGACTCAATTCTCTCCACCGAGGAAGTTATTCCCGAATTCAAGGAAGACGTCATTACGGTGCCCGGTCCTGAAAACGATGAGAACGATGATCGTGAAATTGACATTGAAAATTCCGATGGTGAAGATGATGATTTGGACAACATTGCCGGTTACAGTGTTGAGAACTCCTATTTGGATGAAAAGGAAGAAGCCATCTTGGCCCTGAAAGAATTTGCCCAACACACCGGTGCTGCTTTCATTCCCCACTTGGAGGAATCGTACAAGAATGTCTACAAAATGATTGATCATCCCCAGGAGGATATTCGCAAGGTATCCATTGATGCCTTGGCCACATTCATTATTGCCCTGTTCAAGCAAAACGATGTCCAGGGTGTGGCCAATGCCATTACCATTCTCATCCCCAAAATGGGACAAATTGTACGTGACGATGAAGAGGTCTCTGTTGTGCTGGCCGCTTTGGAAAGTTTCTCGGATTTGTTGAAGGAATTGAAACAATTGGCTTTGGCCGACGATAAGATGTGTGATACCATCTTCACATGCATCAATGATGTTTTGTTGGGCAAGGTCGCCTGTCAGTTTGATGAACCCAATGCCGGTGCTGATGATGAAGAAACCGAGGAGAGTGAATATGAGGAAGCTATTGTTGAGGCAGCTGGTAATTTGTTGCCTTTGTTTGGTCACGCCATGACCCCCGAGAAATTCGCCTTGTACTTTGGCCGCATCTATCCCATCTTCTTGACAAAATTGGTGAGTAGGAAATGCATTTTAGATTCTCATCCAGAAAGGGGAAAGTTTCAAGTGAATTTAGGGAAACGCGTATAATTTTTAGCGGCATTTGAATAACGTGGATAATATTTTTCGTGATATTTGAACGAAATGGACATTTTTTTCGTGACAATTTGATACGGCGTATAAACTGTCCCTGATATTTGGACAATGTGGATAATTTTTTTTGGTAATATTCGGACAGCACGGATAATTTTTCGTGATATTTGGATAACACGGACAATTTTTCTGAAATATTTGGATAATACGGATAATTTTTCTTGACATTTGGATAATTTTTTGTGTCAGTTGGATAACTTGGATAAATTTTCTGAGTCATTTGGATAGCGCGGATAACTTTTTTGGGATATTTGGATAATGTGGATAATTTTTTGAGTCATTTATATAACGTGGAAAATTTTTTGGTAGCATTTGGATATTGTGGATAATTTTCTGTGTCATTTGGATAAGTTGGATCAATTTTCTGGGTCATTTGGATAACGCAGATAAATTTTCTGAGCCATTTGGATAATGTGGATAATTTTTCGTAACATTTGGATAACGTGGATACATTTTTCGAGTAGTTTGGATAATGTGGATAAATTTTCTGAGTCATTTGAAAAACGCGGATAAACTTCCTAAGTCATATGGATAACGCGGATAACTTTTTTGTGACGTTTGGATAATGTGGATAATTTTTCGTGACATTTGGATAACGCGGATAAATTTTCTGTAACATTTGGATAAGTTGGATACATTTTCAGAGTCATTTGGATAACGCGGATGAATTTTTGTGACATTTGATTGGCGCGGATAATTTTTCGTGACAATTGGATAATGTGGATACATTTTTCGAGTAGTTTGGATAATGTGCATAAATTTTCTGAGTCATTTGAAAAACGCGGATAAACTTTCTAAGTCTTACGTATAACGCGGATAACTTTTTCGTGATGTTTGGATAATGTGTATAATTTTTCGTCACATTTGGATAACGCGGATAACATTTTCGTGATGTTTGGATAGCCTGGATAAATTTTTAGAGTCATTTGGGTAACGCGGATAAATTTTCGGTGACATTTGGATAACGCGGATAAACTTCCGAAGTCATTTGGATAACGCGGAAAACTTTTTCATGATGTTTGGATAACCTGGATACATTTTCAGAGTTATTTGGGTAACGTGAATAAATGTTCGGTGACATTTGGATAACGCGGATAAACTTCCTAAGTCATTTGGATAACGCGGATAACTTTTTCGTGATGTTTGGATAACCTAAATACATTTTCAGAGTCATTTGGGTAACGCGGATAAATTTTCTGTGACATTTGGATAACGGGGATAATTTTTTCGTGACATTTGGATAACGGGAAACATTTTTTCGTGTCGTTTGAATAATGTGGATAAAATTTTCTGAGTCATTTGAAACATGCGGATAAACTTCCTGAGTCATACGGATAACGCGGATAACCTTTTCGTGATGTTTGGATAACCTGAATAAATGTTCAGTCATTTGGATAACGCGGATAATTTTTTTAGATAAGTCGGAAACATTTTGCGAGTCATTTGAAAAACGTGGAAAAACTTCCTAAGTCATTTGGATAACGCGGATAACTTTTTCGTGATGTTTGGATAACCTGGATAAATTTTCCATTTGGATAACGCAGATGAATTTTCTGACATTTGAATTTCGATTTATTTTTCCCTGCTATTTTTTTCCCTGCTTCTTCAAATTGTCGATTCAATTTGGATAACTTAAATGCCAATCTGAAATACTAATTTAATTTCTCTCCCTCTCTCTCTCTTCTCTCTTTAGCAAAAAGCCAAGAAGAACGAAGATTTGGAATCCCAAAGAGCTTTTGTCTATGGTGCTTTGGCTGAATGTTTCGATGCCTTGAAACAGAACAGTGCCACCTACTTCGATACATTGTGTCCTATTATGATTCAAGGTCTGTCCGATGAATTCAATCAGGCACGTCAAAATTCGGTGTTTGGTTTGGGAGAATTGGTTCTACACTCTGAGGAGAAATCATTTGAGTAAGTTCAAAATTCCGCTAATTAAAAAACCGACGATAACGTTTTTGTTCACTTTTTTTGCAGAGCTTATCCCCACATCCTGATGGCTTTGTCACAAGCCGTCTCCAAGGAAACCGAACCAGCTGCTTTGGACAACATTTGCGGTGCCATTGCCCGTCTCATTCTGACCAACTGCCAGTTGGTCCCATTGGATCAAGTATTACCCGTTTTCTTGCAACATTTGCCATTGCGTGAAGATTTCGATGAGAATGCCACCGTTTTCAAATGTTTCAAACTTTTGTACATTCAGGCACGCGATCAAATCGCTCCCTCAATGGAACAAATTTTGGCCATTGCCATACATGTGTTGTACAAGAAGGAATTTGTCGATCAAGACACCTGTGACAATGCTGTGGCACTGCTCAAGGAGATCCGCGAAAGCTATCCAGATAAATTCAATGCCGTTGCCAATTCAAATCCAGAAATTGTAAACTTTTTGCAAACTCTGTAAGTGGCCGAAGCGGGAAGATAATGCAAGATCTGTGTTCCAAATCCTGGATGAATGAAGAAATATCACGCCGCCGCCAATCTATCAACATCATCATCATCACCCATCTCTTAAGTATATAAGCGCGCAGAAATTTTCGGAGAAGTAGAAGCCTGTAAATGTTATAGTATTAACTTTTTCTCATGCAATCAACAAACAACTGTCATCATCAAATGAATTCTTTTGTAGTCGTCGTTGTCTTCTTCCAAGTCTTCTTCCTTCTACAAAAGTTGATTGTTTTTCCATCGTCTTTGAAAAACAACAACCCCCAAGAGAGGAGTTGGTATGTCTTTTGTAGCAAGCTGCTGCTCCTGTGCGTAGTCATATATAATATAGTCAGTTATGTTTTTTGGTGGGTTCTGTATTTTTTTGTAAAGGAACCATTAACACCACCACCGCCTCCCCCACTCCATGTTTCTCTTTGCGAGAACCAAAAAAAGACTGTAAACATTTGTTTGAATCGCATAAATCACATTTTATATAAACCTATTTATTGTTGTTATAAACAATTTGCAATGCGATGTTAGGATATTTAATTTGAAAAAGAAAGCTAACAAATTTTGACCACAACATTATACAAACAAACAAAAATTAATTTATTTATTATTAAATAACTTTTTTGCATATCATCAAATCCTTTGGCATATCTGGCATATGTCACCCGGGAGACATTTAATATTTTCCCCCGTTTCGTCTCCCACATATATCCAAGTGATGATATTTGCCGCCTTTTATTGATATTGATTGTATCAAAACAATCTCCTCCTCGCCCCTCCTCACAACATTTTATGACCTTGAGTTTGTTGTACTGCCCAAGTACAGCACCTGGCTGTGATAACTTTATTAACTACTTGTGTGTCAAATTGTTTCCATTCTCTTGAGGCGTGTCAAGAGATTTTTATAAATTCCTCTCGAAATAAAACAAAAAACATCATTGATGATACATTTTTTTAAAAACAATCATCATTAACGAATTCTCCCCTGCTAATTGAAAAAAATACTCCTTGTCGTAGTACCCCCCGGTAATAAAAGATGACTCCCTTCCTTTGTTTTTTTTTTTTAATTTTTATTTTTTTTTCTCTGCTACACTGTCAATATTGAATTTGGTTTTAAGTTATTTTAATTAAAACTTTGCAGTGCTTAGCACAATATATCCCCCCGGCCCTTAACCTAAAATAGGATTCACAAAAATTCCCCTGTTCTCCCCCTCAACCCCCATAAACAGTGTAGTCAAATGGACAATTCCACATGAAACATGCAATCCATTGACCAGTTTTTTTTTTTAATTATTAAAGAATTAAACATTTATTTTTTACTTATATACTATGTTATATATAAAGAAAAAAAAGAAAACCATTTCTTGAAATTGTATGCTTCACCCCTTTTTTTATAAAAAAAATATTGCGTTTAATTTGTGTGTTTTCTATGCCCCCCACAACCGCCCACCCCAAAACAACATGTATATCACAAAGCATGACGATATCAGCCGAGTTAATTGAAATCTAACCATGCTTTAGCTCATAACTTATATATATAAAAAAATTAAAAACATTCTTTGTTATAAAAAATATATATATATATTAATATTATTTTCCATATTTTTTTTAGTATAGAAATTGTGAAAGAAAACAAAATAAAATTTTGAATTTTAAAGAACTTTACTTGTGGTTTGTTTAATTTCTTATGTGAGAAGATATCTTGGCGTTTTAATGAAAATACCTTGGGTCGCATTCTTTTGAAATGAATTCTTATTATTCTTATTATTAGCTGGACACAATCGAAAATTTCGGAAGAAACAAAACAATAAAAAACAAGTGTATGCATTGGAAGCAATGTAGTTGTTGTGGACAAAAAATCCATCACTACAAAAACAAAACGTTGCTGTGAAAAAGATCTGCCAATAGAACTTGAGTCGAACCTGGAGAGTTTCTAGTGTATAATTCGCATATGCTAATTTGCAATAAGTTCGAAATATATACTACTTTCCAG
The DNA here is from genome assembly GCF_030504385.1 of Musca domestica. Classification (NCBI taxonomy): domain Eukaryota; kingdom Metazoa; phylum Arthropoda; class Insecta; order Diptera; family Muscidae; genus Musca; species Musca domestica. The sequence continues at coordinate 3,345,482 of NW_026712207.1, read as the reverse complement.
AGAACGGCCCTTGAAAGCCATCATCCACATCAAATATGCCTGATGAGCCGCTTAACCAACGGCGAAACGCGTCGCATAGTGGTGAGTGTGTGATAGTGTCTATCTGGCTTTCCTTTTCACTGCAAATTTCAGATCATTAAGCTCGTCTCGAAAGAGAAAACAAACACTTAAATCATAAAACATATGATCTTCGCCTTAACAAGGCAAAACTCAAAAATATATTAAGTTTGACCGTGCCGAACTTCTAATACCCTCTACCATTAAGTAAAGAAAACATTCATATATTTAGTATCTTTAAACTACAAACTCCAAATTTCACACAAATCTATTAGAAAATGTGGCTTAAATTGTCAAAATACCGAATATTCGAAGGAACCAGACATACATTTCTGTGTCTTAAAAAATAGAAAATATAAAAATCGGAAAATATAAATAGAATTTTATAATCATTAAATTGAATTTTAATACCGAGTTAATAGCCGGGCATAAATGGATTATGTCCGAAAATGTGCCTCCAGACAAACCGTGCGACATCAGAAAATCTAAGATTCAATCCGAAGATGAATGTTGACAACTCTCACAATGAATTTTTCAATAATACCGAAGATCCCCAAACTAATTCAAAGATGTTATAAGAGTGAGTCTCAAAATTCAACGTGGACCAAGATGTTCAATGTTCTGCCAGCGGAGGTAAAACCCATTACGAACTACAAATAGCAATTTTTAGACAAATCCATGGAAAAATGTTGGTTTTACCTACCGAATACCGGATACCGGAAGGTACCGTTATATGGGGACTATACGAAAACATGAACCTATATTTACAATGTTCCTCCATCAAAGATAGAACCCATTACGAACTACTTATAACACTTTTTCGACAAATCCGTTAAAAAAATTGGCAAAAATCATCAAAATACCGAATATTAGGATGTACTCTTATACGGGGTTTAAACGAAAACTTGGACCTATATCTACAATGTTCCGTCATCGGAGCTTGAACCCATAAGGAACTAAAAATATCAATTTTTAGACAAATCCGTTGAAAATGTGTCAAAAACCTTCAAAATTCCGAATAACGGGAGGTAGAGTTACATGGGGACTATACGAAAACGTAGAACTATATGTACAATGTTCCGCTACTGAAGCTAAAACCCATAACGAACTATAAATACAAATTTTTAGACAAATTGGTGGAAATATGTGGCTAAAACTAGCAAAATACAGAATATCGGGAGGTACCGCTATATGGAAGCTATCCGAAAACGTGAACCGATATATCTCATTTTCAATACCAACCATCCCACACACAATGCAATCAACTATGCCAAATTTTAAAGCTGTGTCAAAATATGTGAGCTTTATCGTGATTTCAACAGACAGACGGACGGACATCGTTAAGTCGACTTAGAATTTTATGCTGATCGTTAATATATACACTTTATGGGGTCTATAACGAATATTTAGAGGAATTACAAACTGAATGACAAATTTAATATACCCTCCTATCCCAGGTGGTTGGTATAAAAATACCGGAATGTTAGAGATACGTTGTTTCGAAGTTCCTAACGAACTTCTGGTTTGTCCTGATAAGCTGCAGTTCCTTATCTGTGGGGTTCGATAGATCTCCATCATAAATGTTTATCTCTTTTCGTAAGCTATGTTTGGCGGTGAATTCTCTGTTCACATTTTCGCTCATACACTAACTCTCAATTTAGTTAGTGCTTCATCGATATGCCTCTTAATACCTCATCTCCTTGGATTTGACGCTCTTAGTGCCGGGAGAGGTCAGCGGAATTTCCATTTTATCAATGGAAACCCCGCTCTGTCTTTCTTCTATTTAGATTTCCTTCTGCCTTGAAATTGTGGGCTTGACGGTTCTTATCGTTGAATTTGTATTGGGAGAGCTGGAACTGTTCAGGTCGACTATCTTGGGAATAAAAAATCGAGGCATGGATTACCTTGGCATCCATGTTCTGTTCCTCACCAACAGGTCCTGAATCAGTCGTAACGGTCCCATATATCCGCATTGATTTGCTGGATTGCTATCTGCTGTCTGGCCACACTATCGTTCATTACGTCGAGTGTCAGAGCATTGTCGCCTTGAAGACTTTCCATCCGCTTCGTCCTACTACTGGTTGCAGACTGGTAGTAGTCGATCCTGAATCACTGCCATAGTCCGATCTGCACTTTGCACTTATAGCTTTGTTGACTTTGTTGAGGGTGCCTAGACATCCCCACTAGTATCGGCCGAACGAGATGTTGGATGAGGGTTGGATGTCGTAAAGGGACTGACCTGGCAAGAACTCGGTGACTAAACCTGAATTCGTTGAGGCGCCCAGGTAACAACGACGTTCCTTTAAACTTATGGCCACTTGTTCCCATAACACGCGTTAGGGGAAGTTTCGTTAGATTACAGTTGACTTGTCCACTTGATAGCATAACTCGCAAACGTTGAGGATCCACTTTATGTGGGGATCAACACACAGGTGTGGCTATTTGAGGGACATCGAAACGTCACCTCATTAATCTAAGAATCATTGGCACTTGGGTGTATAAGCCGAGACTCCCCCAAGATTCGTTGACTACTTACTAAATTTGCAGCTGCCGAGTATATATACTGGGCTTTCAACTATCCCTAACCTGTGGACACGTCCGATAGCAATCAACTATGCCATGGTCTGCAGTGAAAAATTCACTTGGTCTTCTATGTGAGGATACCTTTGGCCGCGTATGAAATTAATGCCTTTTTGATTATGAAAAGAAATGCTCTGGCCATCCATCCTGGCCATTTTATGTGAAATTTTAGTCTGGTCGACTATGGGCTCATGACCCCTAGGTCAAAAATGCCTCTTGGTCATCTACAAGAATATCTCTTGTTTTTGGTGAAAATGTATTTTTGTTCACCTTTGATGGAATACATCGCAATTCTCTTGGTTATTTAGGAAAAGAAGGCAACTTATTGTTCTATAACAAGAAGACGTTTTGGTCTTCTATAAAAAAAAATACGAATTTGTCTTCTATAAAAAAAATCTGTTGGTCTTCGTTGAAAGGTTCCCTTGGCCATCGATGTGAAGAAGGCCGTTTGGTCTTCGATGATTAATCTCTTGCTTTATATGAAATAAAGATATTCATGGAAATAGAAATCCTTGATCATATTAGAAAAATGGTCTTCTGCTTAGGTCTTCTACGAAAAAATGATTCAGGGTCTTCTACAAAAAGACCAAAATGGTCTTTTAGGGAAGACATTGTGACCCTTCATGGGAATACTTTTCGGTTATCTCGGAAAACATCATGGTCCTTTATGCAAACAAAATCTCTTGACCTTCGATAAGAATGTCCCTTGATTTTCGATGTGAAAAGAGGACCTGTTGATTTACTGTTGCTCGAGCGAGTTTGTTACCTCCTCGTAAATAGATTCTTTATGAAATGTCATAGCAAAAAGGACTTTTTGAACAAAGCCCTGGTCTTCTGTACATCTACGTAGGGGAGACTTTTTGGACTTCTACGAAAAAATGCCTGTTGAAAATGTTTACGAAAAAATGTCTTTAGTGAAGGTGGACATTGTGACCCTCTATGGTGATAAGACTTCGTGATCATCTTGGAAAAGAAGACGTTCCAGGCATCTATAAATAAAATCTCTTGACCTTTCATGAGAAGTTTCTTTGGTCTTCGATATGAACAGCACAACTTGGTTTTCGTTGAGAGGACGTCTGGTCCTCTTGGACTTATTTCCTATAAGAGCTGTTTTCTATTAAAAAAAAAAAACGTTTAGGTCTCCGATGATGGGGACTCTAGATGTTATATCTTCTGAATGAACTTTTATGAAATGTCATAGCAAAATTAGTTTTACATTACATCGTCTATTTACTTTTCATACAAAGTAGTAATAGTAGTAGCAACTAAAAACATTACTTATTTTACAAAACAAGAATCGAACCTCCCTAAACACCTCATTTTTTATTCTGGGGTTTCTTTTGTTTGAATTTATTTGTTTTCACCCTGGCACCCTTATTTCCCTTCCGTTTATTTGCCTTTTTGCCCTTGGCTTTGGTGTCTTGACTCTTTACAGCATTATCCGCCTTTGCCGCATTCTTCTTGAACTTGCGATTGAAACTTTTCAATTTCTTGTTTGAAAGTTTTTCATTTTCATGGGTTTTTGTAGAATCGTGGATTTTTATGGTGGCCTGCATTTGCAGTTTCTCCATTGGTGTAAGTTTTGTAACATCTTGTGATTCCAATTCCTTAACTTCACGGGCACGATTCATTTCCAAGATCTTCTTACGTTTATCGTGGACTAGTTTTTCGCGTAGACGTTGTAGAATACCTTGGTATTTCTTGGCATTGGCCTCTTCGATGTCGGGGAATGTCTCCTGTTCGGCGGTAACAACTTTACCAACTTCGTTGAGGAGTTTCTGTGGCATTCAATAGAACAAATGTTTGAAAAAAGTTTGATTGGATAATTTCATTTGAAACTCACATGGAACTTATCCAGCTCATGCTGGGATAGCAATGTAATTGCCGTACCTGGCCTACCGGCACGGGCAGTACGACCAACACGATGAATATAGGTTTTAATGTGTCGTGGGGGATCATAGGATATAACAATGTCCACTCCCGGTATATCTATACCTCTGGCCAAGGCATCGGAGCACACCAAACTAAGGAAAACAAATAAATATATTATTTATAAAATTATTCCATTACCCCATTTCCGCGGGAACCTACCCATTTATCTGACCTCTTGAGAACTTAGACAACAATTCAGAACATCTATTCCTTCCACGACTGCCACTTAGTTCAGCAATTCTTATCTTCTCATCTGAAAATAATTGCTGCAATACGAAATTCAATCTAAAATAAAAAACAATTAAACACTTTAACAACATTTCTTTCGCGACAAATGCTATATTTACCTCTCACTAGCCTCCACACTGTTGGTGAAACACAAAAACTTTTGCCATTTTAGTTCCTTGATGAGGGCAAATAAAGTCAAAGGCTTTAAATTGTTTTGAGTCAGACAGAATTTCTCTGTCAACTCAGCCGGTGTGGTATACTTGCCAATAAATTCACCTGATGCTGGTTTGCTTGTTGCCATTTCGACATACTTATCTTGAAGCTCTTTAAGATTATCCAGCACTGAGGTGAACAAAATTGGCTGGAAGAGTCGGAGATTTTGTAGCTTCTCTGGATCTTGCGACAAGGTGGCGGAGAATAACAATTTATGGGGTTGCCGATCATATGCGAATTCCAATTCATTGTAGCACAAAGGTGCCGATTGGCCGGACAACAATTGATCGGATGTGGCCCGGACATGGGTATCCAAATGATACAGCCAATTTTGAAAGACAGCATCCATGATGCGATCAGCTTCATCAATAATCAAGAATTTTAGATTTTTCAAACAAAAACCTTCGGTGCCGTGTAAATGTTCCACCAAACGTCCGGGTGTTGTGACCACAATGTCCACCTTTGAATACCATTGACCTTTGTAGGATTCCACAAGTTTTTCTTTCTCCAACGGTAGGGGTGTGTGATTCGATAGCAAACAAACATTTAGATCGGTCTTCTCGCATAGTTTCTTAAATACTCTATAGACTTGCAAAGCCAACTCGGCAACGGGTAGAATAACCAAAGCTCTTATCTTCCGTTCGGTACGTTGTGCTAGTATTTGCACAACGGGTATGGCAAAGGCCAAAGTTTTACCGCTGCCTGTGGGAGCTGAAACGCACACATCACGTGGCCTAAACGGTGCCGGTTTTGTATGGGCATCTAAAATCCATGGTACAACCGCAGTTTGTACAGGAAACAAACGTGAAATTTTCATTTCTTTAAGGGCTCCTCGAATTTGTGGCGATAGGAAAGTGCATTCTGCCAGACTATCCTCAGCTGTGTCCGCAGATGGGGCTGCCACACTTGTGGAAATGATATGTGGATGAGCCAGCCATGCAGGCAAAACAGCTTGTACCTCAATACGGCGTTTGGCATTCACATCTTCGCCCAAAACCTCAAAGGCAGGGGCAGCAGGTGTGTCATCGACCTCTAATTCTTCTTTGTCATAGGTTCCCGCATTAATAACATCCTCTTCCTCTGGCAGAGCATTATCTATGTCATTAGTACTAATAGTTTCCTTTGATTCCACCACATCATCTTCCACTTCAACCTGTTTTGGTTTCTTCTTCTCAGATTCCGAATGTTTACGTTTTCGCTTCTCAACTTTTTTCAAAAGCTTTTGAAGAATTTCATCTTCATTGCTTTGCTTTTTGTCCAACTCCACATCGTATCTGAAGAAACAAACGTTAATTTATAATTTTTAATTTATTTTTGTCACTAATTTACCGATTAACAGCGAATAATTCCATTTTTATTTCCCTGAAGTGTGCAACAGCCAAGGGAGTCTATCAAATGGCGCCACACGTGTTATTTTAGGAACACCAAAATTAAAAACGTTCCAAACAATTGAAATGAAATGAACAAAACATAATGCCGGATAAAAAATAAACAGAAAACAAAATTAACACTGTTTGCACTTTGTTTACGAATGAGAATAATGCATAACGCCGATAATTGTATATAGAAATGGAAGAATTCGCAAAAAAGTCTAATGAAAGGTTCATTTAAATGTATCCACGGAACTAGTTGCTAGTAAGGAAACCCCATATGGGGGAAATTTCCGAAAAGTGAACCAGAAATAAAAAGGGGATTGGGAAATCTATTGATCCAGGTAGAGATCGCACAATTTCTTGTGGTACCTCCCCCACATATGGTTCAAGATTTTGAAAAATCAAAACGCTCAAACAAAACGGAATAAGCATCCAACTGTCTTCAAATTTCACATATCCAAATATTTTTGCTAAGGCAACATTTGTTATAAAGGTGATACACATCTGCCAACCCCTTCTGGTACCTCATCCACAAAGGGTCCCTATTTCCAATGCTTATGACTATCATGACTTGCGAAACAAGACGGCGGTTCTTTACAACTTGCTATGTCTAACTATTTTTCTTAACCGAAATCTGATATGAGTATGAATTTTATCGGAATTCATGATTTCGCATAAAATTGGATGTGAATGTTCGATTTTCTTGTAATTTTGCCCACACCAATATTTGTATCTGTATTAGATGAGATACGAAAATGGAATACTTCGGCCGACTATATCTGGTACCTCAAGCACATTTCCTAAATATTATCACATATCCCATATAAAGTAGATGGAATTAACCAATATAATCCAAACCTGGCATGTCGCAGTATTTATAACATATTTATTAAGGTCCGATACGAAATGCACAATATTGGCCCATTCTTTCGGAACCTAGTCCATAGAGGGTCAACATTTTGAATGATCATAATAGAAATCAAAATATATGTAATTAATCTCAAACATTGGCTGAGGGTAATTTAATACATCTGTCGGGCATATCGACAGATACTTTATAACTTGTCTTCAAAGGTTAAATAGGCAGAAATTTTTGCTGTCAGAATGGCCATAGAACTGTTGAATAATAGAATTAACGAACGGGATGGACCGGTGACTATATATGTCGATAGTCAAGCGGCCCTAAAAGCTCTAAATTCTTTCACAATCAAGTCTATGACTGTTCTGGAGTGCAAGAATGCCCTGGAAAAGTTTAAGTCAGTTGTCAAGCTCTGTTGGGTCCCTGGGCACTGCAACATATCTGGCAATGAATCTGCCGATGAATTGGCCAGACGCGGATCTGAGTCAGTAGATCTAGAGATCGAGAGCTCAGTGAAGCCACCTTTATGCCACTTCTTTCAAGTTCTGCATAAACACTATCTTGGAAGATTTCAACAGAACTGGCTATCTGGAAGGGGATGCATCATCTCCAAAAAGATTTGGCCGGTGAACTCCGAACGGAGATCACGGTCACTCTTGTCCATGACGAAGTTGGACTTGAAGCTTGTGGTGGGCCTAATTACAGGTCATTGCAACATAAAGGCCATGACTTCAAAATGGGGGGGTGACGACACTGAATACTGCAGGCTATGTCAGGACGAGGAAGAAACAGAAACGGTGGAACACTTACTCTGTCATTGTCCTACCCTTATCGGAGTAAGACATAGGCTTCTGGGTAAGCACTTACTGCCTGACCTGTCATACCTCTCCGAAACAGAACCAGCAGTCATTCTTCAATTAGCCAGAAGACTAAAATGGCTAAGGACGACACGCTGATTACACCGTGGACGCAAACCCACTAGCTTCTCTAATTCTTCTAAATCCTATATTCTACACTAACTATCTTTCTTACCTCACTTCCACTTCTTTCTAGACTAGGATGATCACAATGGGCCAATAGGTCTCCGAGTGGAGTGGTTGTTGTTTTTACACAACCACACATCCTTTAACCTAACCTAACCTAAAGGTTAAATATTATGGGCTGAACAATAAATTTTAATAAAGATTAGATGTTGTCAAATGAATAAATTTGAATTGAATTTTTGGTGACCAATTTTTCTGTTAAATGAAAATACAAAATGCTCGTTCATTAACTTCATGGCATGTGAACCCCGTTATAGTTGCGTCGCCAGTGTCAATTGACAAATATTTTATGGGCGACATCTAGTGCTAAATAGTTGTCGTGTGAATAGCGAAGACGTTACGGTTAACAAATCCAACGGCTTGATTGCTTTGTGAATGAGTTCACCTAATCAATTTTACAAACTACACACCTATACATACGCTTTTAAAGAAATTTACAAACATTTGCTTCAAATTGCTAATAATTATTACTGTCGGCTAGACGAAAATCCGGTCAATCAACTTGCAAATAATAATTTTTGTAACAAAAGTACTATAGCAATTATAAATTGATTTTCTTCAGAAAACGTGTGGGCGCTCATTTCCCAACAAAGTTTAAACTTTTTTCAACCTGTGATTAAAAATGATTACTTCATAGGGTTATTATTATTTTTAATTCATCTGTGTAGTCTGCCTATTTCCAACAACGAAAAAACACGTGACTACATTGTAAATTTATTAATGATTTTTTGTTTTTTTGAAAAAAACAATTGAAGTTGTCCCGAGGGGAAATACCCACAAGAAAGCCGTTCTAAATAGTCGTACGCAGTTTTTTCTATTCGTAGGCGAAGCGAAAAATTCCAAGTAATGTAAATTCTGAGTATTGCTGTTATTAAACACCGTAGCGGGTAGCGTAGGCGGACGTCAAGGAAGTGGACGGAAGAAATCAGCAACATCAGCAGAAATGGTTCGAAAAGTAAAGAAGCGAATTGATGGAAAGCAGCGTCACAGTGGCCGAAAAACGGCCCGCTGAACATATATCCCAATATTCCATTCGGCAAATATTGCAAAATGATCTCGGGGTAAAGCTATTGAAATTCTAAAAAGTGCCAGAACTTACACCGCTACAGAAGAAAAATAGACTCTAAAGAGCTAAAGAGTTGCTTTGCTTGCCCAAAAATGGTGAACTGCCGAATTTGGTTTTCTCCGTCTCCGATGAAAACATTTGTTGTGCAGCAGTTTGTAAAAAAAAAATGATCGTGTTTACTTGTCATTGGCCATTTGAAGGCCATAATTCTGCCAAAGGCGACCAATTCGAACAAATCAAAAATTATTCTAAAATTTGATGCTATTTCCGACATTTTTTGCTTTCAATCGATAAAATTTAGAAAAAAAATGTAAAAATTATACCGTTTGACTTTGTAGTAGTTTTTTATCTCACCCTGTAATCATATTTCATGTGCTCTGTCCAGTTTTTTTTTGTAAATCTATCTTTGATTTTTCACTCTTCTTCTTCTAGCACTTTCTAAAGATTTTCTAAGAATTATAGAGATTTACTAGATTTAATCTAAATTTCTTCCTGTAACCTCCTAGCCCCAAAAGTCCCTGTCCTGGTCTTTAAAGAATTTATAGTAACGGACCATAGAAAATAATAAAGGAAGCTACAAACCTTTTAAAGTGTTTCTCTTTTCATACCATTAACTAAAAATTCCAGAGAAGGTCTAACGCTCTCTGAGAGATACCAAAAATCGACCTAATTTAAAATGTGATTGCAAATAAACTAAATTATTCCAATCGCTTAATCTTAGTCATTCTCCAGTATAAGCTTTGTTCTGTTGCATGTATATGTGTGTGTTTGTTGGCATCACACATATTTAACACTTATTTTAGTTTGCCTTTTTCCAATTTTAAGAACATTAAACAAAAATTAAGCCAGTTTTTTACTCTACCCAACGAGAGAGAGACACAGAGATTAAGTCGTTAACTTCCATACAAAACAAATCAAAACAAAACAAAACTCTCTCTCTCTCTTGGTTGGATTTTAACTGTTCTAAGGTGTTGTTGGCGCTCAGCTGTTCTTCATTTCGTTTCTTGGTATTTGTTGTCGTCTTACCAATATAGTTTGTTTGGTTAGTGTTGACGACGCGACGATTGTTTGCTTGGCCTGTAGATCGTCATGCTACCCACAACAACTCGCTGAGGATATAAAAGCGTACTTCGAATATTTGCCAACATTCTGTCTGTTCGCGAGTGTGAAATTCTATTCAAAAGAAACAAAATCGGACCAAAACAAAAAATCGAGCGCGCTCATTCTTGCGTCGTTGAATGTAGTCACACTCGAAAAGAAAGAAAGAAAGAAGAACAAACAAGTGAATTTTAAACGCAAAACTTTTGTTGTAAAGAAAGTTGAAGATTTAGTTTAATTAAAGAAAATAATAAAACTATTAATATTAATAAATTATTATTAATAAATAATAAAAAAAAGTTGGCGTTTTAATAAACAATAATAAAAAGGATATCATCAAAATGTCGTTAATAAAATTCATACGAATAAGTTTAATTATACAAATTAGTGTTATTTTTAATAATTTCCATGCAGTGTAAGTTTACAAAAAATATAAAATAACAATATTAATAAAATTTGTAATAAGAAAATATAAAAATATATATAAAAAAAACGAAATAATGTCCATGAAAGTATTATTTAAGGAAGAACTAGACCTAAACAATAAAACTTAAAATAATAAATAATAATAGAATTTTAGTAATTTGTTTTAAATTTGAAGTGGAATGCCGTAGAGAAAATTAAAAAAAAGAATAAAAAAATAATAAATATAGTAAAAATAATAAAAAAAGTATAAAATCAAAGAGAAGAATAAAAAAATAGACATAATAATGTTCAAAAAAATTAGGGGGCATTTTTAATGAATTATATAATTAAAAAATAAATATTAATATACAAGAATGATTAATTTTAAAATATAAATAAAATAAAAAATAATAAATATAATAAAAATAATAAAAAAAGTATAAAATCAAAGAGAACAATAAAAAAAAGATATAACAATGTTAAAAAAAATTAGGCGGTATTTTTAATGAATTATATAATTAAAAAATAAATATTAATATAAAATAATGATTAATTTTAAAATATAAATAAAATAAAAAAATAATAAATATAATAAAAATAATAAAAAAAGTATAAAATCAAAGAGAAGAATAAAAAAATAGATATAATAATGTTAAAAAATTAGGCGGCATTTTTATTGAATTATACAATTAAAAAATAAATATTAATATAAAAGAATGATTAATTTTAAAATATAAATAAAATAAATAATAATAAATATAATAAAAATAATAAAAAATATATAAAATCAAATAGAAGAAAAAAAAAAAAATAGATATGTTAAAAAAATTAGGGGACATTTTTTATGAATTATATAATTTAAAAATAAATATTATTATAAAAAAATTATTAATTTTAAAATAAAATAAATTAAAAAAAATAATTAGGGGACATTTTTTATGAATTATATAATTAAAAAATAAATATTAATATAAAAGAATGATTAATTTTAAAATATAAATAAAATAAAAAATAATAAATATAATAAAATAATAAAAATTATAAAAAAATATAAAATCAAAGAGAAGAATAAAAAATAGATATAATAATGTTAAAAAAAATTAGGGGGCATTTTTAATGAATTATATAATTAAAAAATAAATATTAATATAAAAGAATGATTAATTTTAAAATAAAATAAATTAAAAAAAAATAAGAACAGTATTAAAAAATATTAAATCTAAGAACAGAATAATAAAAAATAGACATAATAATGTTTAAGAAAAAATATATATAATTAGGAGACATTTTTAAGAGTTGGAAATGAAAAATATAATTTAAAAAAAATATTAATATATAGATGTACCAAAGGGTTTTTGGAAATTCGACCTAAAATGTTACGAAAAGTTCTAAAATGATACTAAACTTCTAAAATGTGAACGGATAGAGCTAAAATACTTGAAATTTGGTATCAGAATCAATGTTGGATCATAAGTTTGCCATTTGAAGGTGGTTTTTGGAAATGTGTACTAAGTAGTACAAAATGGTACTAAATTCGGTACAATTTGGTTTAGGATGAACGAATGAAGCTAGAAATTTTGTGTTGCGGTCTCTGTTGGTGGTAGGTTTGTTACTATTTTTTTTGAGGTGATTTCGGAAATGTGTACTACAAGTACTAAATAGTACCATATTTCGTACAATTTGGTATTGGGTGAACAAATATTGCTTGAATTGTTAAATTTGGTATTGGGGTCGCAGTTCATATGTAGCCTGGATATATGGAATTATTTTTGTGTACTAAAAGTGCACGAAATGTTGTACAGAGTACAATATTTGGTACAATTTGGACTTTGATGGATAGATAGAGCTTAAAATCGGAAATTTGATATTATAGTTACTGCTCATGCGCAGACTGGACATTTGGAGGAGGTTTTGGAAATATGTACTAAACATGCACGAAAAGAATTAAATGGTACTTTATTTGGTACGATTTGGACTTGTGTGAATAGATAGTGTTTTAAATCTGAAATTTATTACGGTCGTTGTTCATGTTTAGCCTGGGCATATGGAGTTGGTGTCGGAAAAGTGCACTATAATTGTACGGAAAGTACAAAATAGTACCAAATTTTGGTATTGGTTTAAGGGACAGAGATAAAATTCGGAAATTTCATATTTAGATTTCTGATGGTATCTGTGTTTGAGATTTGGACGTGGTTTGGAAATACATCCCATATCTATACGAAAAGTACTAAATGGTACTAAATTTGGTGCTGGGTGAAGGAATAGGCCTGAAATCTTCAAATTTGATATTGAGGTCTCTGTTGGTATCTGAGATATGGAAGGGGTTTTGGAAATGTGTACTATAGTTGTTCGAGTATTAAATGGTACTAAATTTGGTATTGGGTGAAGTAATAGACCTGGAATCACGAAATTTGTCTGTAACTGGCTGGTACTCTCGAAGGGAGTATACGATTTGATCCAAACTTGGTACATCGAAATATTATTGTCAAACTTAGATCGAGTTTGGAGATGGGCAATATCGGTCCACTCCTTCTGGTAGCTCCCCCACAAAATGTCAATATTTTCAAAGAAAATAATTTACTGCAAAGAAAGAGAAAGTATAATCCGATTTTGCTCTAACTTTGCAAATCCTAATATTTGCGTCAGTTCTAGGTCAGGTGCGAAAATGGACAATATCTGTTCACTGCATCAAGTAACTCCCCCACAAAGGGTCAAACTTTTGAATAATTATAACTTTTATAAAATGTGATGTACATAATAGTCCGATTGTCTTTAAATTACACACATTACAATATTTCTATTAACCAAAGATCTGGTGTGAAGATGGGATTTATTGGTCCACTCCTTCTGGTAACTGCCCCACAAGGGGTCAACATTTTTAAAATCCATGAAGCTCATGAAACGAGAAAATAACATCCGATTCCACCCAGACTTGGAAGATCTCAATAGTTTTAACAGCACAAGATCTGTTATAAAGATGGTAGAGATCGGGCAATTCCTTCTGGTACCTCCCCAACAAAGGGTCAAAATTTTGAATAACCAAAACTATCATAAAATCCGAAATAAGCATCCGGTTCTCTTGAAATTACATACATCACAATATTTTTATTAACTCAGGGTATGTTGTGAAGATGCGATATATCGGTCCACTCCTTCTGGTACCTCCCCCACAAAGGGTCAACAGTTTTAAAATCAATGAAGCTCATAAAACGTCATAAAATAACATCCGGTTCCACTCAGACTTGGCACATTTCAATATTTTTATCAGGACAAGATGTGGTATAAAAATGGAAGAGATCGGACCATTTCCTCTGGTACCTCCCACACATAGGGTTCAAGATTTTAAAAAGACCAAAAGCTCAAAGAAAGCGCAACTCTCTTCAAATTTCACACATACAAACATTTTTGGTAACACAAGATCTGTTGTGAAGATGATATATATCTGCGAACCCATTCTGGTACCTCACCCACAACAAGGGTCACAATTTTTTTCTATCATAACTTGCAAAACAATTTAGCGATTCTTTTCAAATTGCTATATCTAAATATTATTCTCAACCTGAGATGGATATCAAAATTGAGATGAATATGGAATTTATGATTTCGCATAAATTTTCGCATATTTATTTAGATCCCATATTTTAGATATTGGCCCATTCCTTCGGAATCTACTTCACAATTTTAATAATCATAACAGAAGTCAAAATATATTTAAATAATCGAACATTGACTGAGGGCATATATCTGTCGGCAAAACCGACTGATGTTTTATAACTTGTTTTTTGAAAATTTAACTATAACAATAACAATTATAAATTTATATATTAAAATTTTATTATTTTTTCCACCACCCCAATACCATGTGGCAACATTTCTGTTATTTATTGTGTCGGAAAAACCCCCGCTATTCATACAAAAGTCTTCATGTAATCTGATGACGATTCCCATGGCCTTTGTATTATTCTTAAATCTTTTTTTTTGAATTTTGAGTGTGGCCGAAAAGAAATAAAAACAATGGTTGTAGGGCAATGTCTGCATTTTTCGGTGGAGTAATGAAGTTTTGTTTCTTAGAAACCAAAATGTATGTTATTTACATGTGATGACATGAAGTAGGTGAAGAATTATTTAGACATATTTTAAAAAATAATTAATCATTTTTTTCAAAATTAATTAGAAAACAATAAAGGTACAGTAAAGTACTTTTGTGCGGAACAGAAAATATATACAAATTTGGATATCGTAGTTATTTTGTTGTTTCAAATTAGATAGGCTTGAGCCTATTATTATGGTTTTTATAATTATTCCTCAGGTAGAAAATATTTGGATTCTTGGAAAAATTGTAGAGAATATTCAGGTTATATATAACTATTGGACTTAAGAGACTTGTCGAAATTTGACCAGGAGCTAAAATTTTTAAAAGTAGATTTGAGATTTTTTAAGGATTTTGGGTTAAGAATTTTGAATAATTTTTCTTGGCGAAATTCTTTCCATTAATTATAGAATTTTTTTAATATTTGTAGAGGCCACACGGCCATACATAAATTGCGAATTTTTTAATTTTTTTAAAGACTTAAGAGGTTCTGATATTTTTTTAAATATTATATTTCCAAGAAGAATATTGTGGGCAAAAATTCTAAATTAAATTGCAATGGTAATGTGAAGGATACGTTCATGGTGCCTAGATCTGAATATAAATTCCATATAAAAATGTAATAATAATTTATATTTGTAATTTATGTACTTATTTATGTAGATTAAGGTTATCAAGTTAAAATATGAAATCGTGATGATGATGATGATGACAATGATGTCATGGAAATGTAAAGGCAATATTTATCTATGAAAATATAGTGCAGGTTTGAAATTCAATGCAATATCGGCAGGGTCAACGTAGGATATCCTTGACCATTATTTATTTTTTGAATAAAAAAAATTATAATAAATTCTCACATTTGCAGAGCCGTGATGTTTATATTAGAAGTTGTTTAGTTAGGGTTTTCAAATGACCAAAATTTGAAACATGTCTCATTTAAAGTGAAATTCGGAAAAGGCGCACATCAAATCCAAATAGTCCAAAAAAAAAGAACAATTATTTCCATTAAAAATTGAAATAAGTCCCTAATTGTTCAAAATCCCAATATTTCTAATGAAATTTAATGAAGTGCTATGCTATGTTGGGATACATGTTTTCATACCTCTTGGTACTTCCAATTTGAAAAATCCTGAATCCTATATAAGACATTGGGACTATACTTGTACAATTTTTATTACATTTTTTAATTTTGGAAAAATTATGAATATTTGTTCAAGGATGTCAACGTTTAAGAATTCTTGGCCAAGAATTGTATTTTTTATTTTTTTTTTTTTAATTTTTTTTTTTAATATTTTTCAAAATGATTTTTAAAGAATATTCTTTTTTTTTCCTTTTTTTCCTTTTTTTTATAAGCATTTCCAACCAAACAAATTATGGATTTAAAAAAAATGATTTCTAAGCACTTGTCAAAAATTAACCATGTGCTGATTTTTTAACAAGTATTTTTTAAGAAAAAGTTTACAAGAAAAAGTTTTTTTAGGGAATTCTGCTCAAAATGAATTATTCTTTTTAAAACCTCCCCCACAAAAGGTCGTAATTAAAAAAAAATAATTTTCTGCACAGAAAGATAATCCGATTTTGCTTCAACTTTGCAAATAGTAATATTTGCATCAGAGCTAGGTTAGGTTCGAAAATGAACAATATTTTTCCACCCCATCAAGTACTTTCCCAACAAAGGGTCAAAATTTTCAATAATTACAACTCTTATAAAATGTGATTGTCTTCAAATTTCACACATCCCAATAATTTTATTAAACTAAGGTCTGGTGTTAAGATGGAATACATGGTCCACTCCTTTTGGGAACATTGAGGATCTTTTCTCTATCGAAAAAAAACAGACTCAGTTCTCTGAGGATTTTTTCTCTACAGAAAAAATCAGCCCCATAATTTACTGAGCATTTTTTCTCTATAAAAAATTCAGCCTCAATTCCCTTAAATTTTTTTTCTATAGAAAAATCAGTCTCTGTTTCCTGAGGATTTTTTTTCCATAGAAAAAAAAAAAACAGCATCTCCTTCCTCAGAATTGTAACCCTTTGTGGGTGAGGTATCAGAAGGGGTTCGCAGATATATATCATCTTAACAACAGATCTTGTGTAAGCATTAATATTTGTATGAGTGAAAATTATAGAGAGAGTTGGAGCTAATTTTGATTTCTTTGAGGGTTTTGTTTTTCAAAAACTTGAACCCTATGTGGGCGAGGTACGAGAAGAAATGGTCCGATCTCTACCATCTTTATAAAAAATCTTGTGTTGATGGAAATATTCAGATTACCTAGTCTGAATAGAAACGGACGTTAATTTCGCGTTTTATGAGCTTCAGGGATATTCAAAATGTTGAGCGTTTGTGGGGGAGGTACCAGAAGGAGTGGACCGATATATCCCATCTTCACAGCATATCTTGAGTTAGTAGAAGTAATGAGATGTCTGAAATATAAAGAGAAACTGATGCTTATTTCGAATTTAATAATCGTTTTGGCTATTCAAAACGTTGACCTTTTGTGGAGGAGCTACCAGAAGGTATGGTCCGATCACTACCATCTTTATAACAAATCTTGTGTTGATAGAAATATTGAAATGTGCGAAGTTTGAAGACAAACAGACACTAACATCACATTTTATAAGGGTTATAATTATTCAAAATGTTGACCCTTTGTGCGGAAGGTACTTGATGGAGTGGATCGGTATTGGCCATTTTCGCACCTGACCTAGCAATGATGTAAATATTTAGGATTTGCAAAGATGGAGCAAGATCGGATCATCCCTTCTCTTTCTGTGCAATAAAATATTTTTTGTGGGTGAGTTACCAGAAGGAATGGACCGATATTCGGACCATATCCGAACTCGATCTAAGTTTGACAATAATATTACAATTTACCAAGTTTGGATCAAATCGGATATTCCCTTCGAGAGTTATCGCGTGGACCAGCCAGACAGACGGATGGACGGACATCGCTAGATCGACTCCAAATGTCCTGGAACGGATTTGGTCCAAAGAGACCTAGGGTCTAAAATCGTTATTTCGATGAGGCGCGTCATGGCTGTATCAAATGATATATACCCCCTGTAGTCATATGGCTGAGGGTATAAGAAATTCCTTTAAAAGTTCCCCTCAAATAAACAACAGTGAGTGGGGTAAATATACCTTACGGATTATTAAGAATACTGTCAAAGACCACCATTTATCCAAAATTTACAAATTCCATGAAATCTAAAGGCGAATATTTACCAAAATCTCCAAAAAAGAGTTCTCAGATTTTTTAGTTCGCTGGTGATACGTTAACCTCCACTTTTATAGTCTTTTCATGTATTCCGGCAATATTAGATAAAATCTGGCCATCCAATCTCATAGACCATTTTCCTAAAAATGTTGGTGCCCACCGTTATCATTACCCTTCCATTATGACCAGACAACATCCATTGAACTATTAAAAAAACACAAATAAAACCGATCTCAATACTAAAACCGGAATATTAAAATAAAAGTCAATTCCAATATTAATTTCAGTCATTTGGATATTCCCGCCATATCATCACGGCCTGACGTTCTTTGTTCTTTTTCAAGAATTTCATCTTGGCCTTGTCAATGGTCAATGATAAGAATTCTGACACAAAGTTGGCACCCAGGCTTCAAATTCGAAAAACACCAGAACAAAAAAGAACAGAACTTCTTTACAAATGAACTTGTTGTTGTTAACGTTAATCTGGTGTCATTGGTGTTGTGGGGTAAACCACATACCTTACAGTGGTTGGTGGTCATAGGCTGGCGTTGGCCGTTTATACTGGTCAGCCTGACCGCCTCGTTCTGCTTCTGCTTCTGTCGCTTGCCGGCTTGTATGGCTAATTACAGTTTCGGTTTTAAAATTTAATTTTAAAATTCTTAACTGGTGTTGAGATATCACCTTTACATTTTCATGTCACATTGTTGTTGTTGTTGTTAATGCACGTCCAAGTCCAATATCATGGAAATCTGAAACAAAAATTAAAAAAGGTCTCTTGGAATTCGGTTTGGTTCGCTGTTATGGTTCTGTCTGACGTAAAAAGCCCGCAATTAGCCATAATCCATGTTAGCTGCAGGCCAAATTAAGATAATCGAATTTAGATAAAAGCGCGTTTATTTTTGGCAAACTCGATGCGATCTCGATGTGTGTGGCATGGCAGTGGCCGTGACAGAAAACAAAGGCAGTCGTCGGCCGTCGTCTGATTTGCAAGATAAGGCAATATCTTAATCAAATTAAAATGATTTTTTAGAGTGGGTTTTCATTTGGGGGAGGGGAAAAGAGGGGGGAGGGGTGGTGTTTCATTGGGTTATTATGATGATATATAAGTATTCTAAGATAGGTTAAATATCCAAATTTCATCCTAATTCAGTCAAATATCCTCTATAACGACATTAAAAAAAAAAAAAAAAAACAATAAAAATCGAGGTTCAGTACGGCCGGACCTAACTTTCTATACCCTTTTTATACTACCAGGTGAAAACTTGAGTTATTGGGAAAATCGGCTATTCTTAAAATACATATATGGGATATTGTAAAACGTGGTTAATCTGCCCTCAAAGATTCTGAAATATCAAATTACAGCTGATTCGGTTTAAAATTATGACCAACACCTTCGTAAAATCGAAAATCAGGCCACTAGCCACTTAGGAGCCGAAATTTGGTTGGAAATTGAGGTCGAAAACTTGAAAATACTGAAAATCGGGAAGTGCTGTTACATGGTGACCATAGCATGAAGTGGATATAGGTCCACTACAGGGTGAGTTAAAAAAAAAACTTCAACAAAGTCAAACGCAACAATTTTTACATTTTTTTTTTTTTAATTTTATTAAATGAAACCAAAAAATGTCGGAAATAGCATCAAATTTTAGAATCAGTTTAGATTTGTTCGAATTGGTCACCTTTGGCACGAATTATGGCCAATGAAACCGTCACACGCTGCTCGAATGTTGCACTGCGGTATTATGGCCCGTTCCCGGCGAAGCGCTTGCTTGAGGTGATCGACACTTTGGTACTTTTTAGTGCCAACCTTGCTTTCGAAAATACTCCAGACACAATAGTCCTACGGATTGATATCCGAAGATTTTGGTGGCCATTGTGCCTCATTTTGTAACAATTCTTGGGTGGCGGGTGCTGAGTGCGATGGTGCGGTGCTGAGTCCTGTTGGAATGTCCAAGGTGTGCGGCCAAAATGTTTGCGTGCCCAAGGCTTTAATACAGATAATATTTTAGCGATAATATTCGGCATTTATTATATGACGGGTCATTATTTTATAGGTAATTTACAGAAAGAAGTCCTTTGATAGGTCTTCTTTGATAAGGTTTCTGTGGATAGAACAACCTCTACAGGTCCTCTATTAATATAAGGCCTTTTCATCTCATTTTTTGGAGGTATTTTTTAGGTATAGGATTAGTCACCGAACATCTTAACGCCTTTCCTCTTCCTATGTTAACAAAGTCGCCTAATTTATATTCGATAATTAGTTCATTGGAAATTGTGTCTTACTCACGATTTCTATTATTTTCTCTAATCTATTGTGGATGAGAGTTTTCTAACATTTAAAAAAATCGATATAAATATAAACATGAACACGATCTGTTTCGTTCCGCTGTAAAAGCAATTTGTAAATATAATTAGGCAAAAGGGTGACTGACTGGCCCAAGTTCCTTACAGAGAAAATTGAAAATTTTTGAAACAAAAAAAAAAAAAAAAAAAAAAATAAATAAATAAATAAATAAATAAAATAAAATAAATAAATAAAATGTAAAAAGTAAAAAAAAATTTAGTCGATTCACGTAAAACCTCCTTCCTACAGCGAAAGGTATTCAAACGGATAGAAATTTATACATTTTTCTGAAATTGTTTAAGGGCCTGTAAAAACAGTATGATTTTTTTTAAAATTTTGAATTGAACTGAAAAATCAGTTGGAATTGGATTTTTTATCATCAGACAGAACCAGGCCTTACGATTTTTATACCCTCAGCTAGAGAGGGTATATATAATTTTATACGACCAAAACGTGTCCCATCGAAATAACGGTTTTAAACCCTAGGTCTCTTTGGACCAAATCCGTTTCAGGACATTTGGAGTCTATCTAGCGGTGTCGGTCCATCAGCTTGCCCGCCCGGCTAGCTGGTGAGCACGATAACTATCGAAAGGAGTATTTGAGTTGGTCCAAACATGGTACATTGTAATATTATTGTCAAACTTAGATCGAATTCAAAGATGGGAAATCTGTCCACTACTGGTATCTCCCCACCAAAAGGTCGAAATTTTCAAGAAATATATTTTCTGCACAGAAAGAGAAAGGATAATCCGATTTTGCTCCATTTTTGCAAAACGTAATATTTACCTCAGTTCTAGGTCAGGTGCGAAAATGGACAATGTCGGTCCACTCCATCAGGAACCTCCCCCACAAAGGGTCAAAATTTTGAATAATTACAACTCTCATAAAATGTGATATAAGAGTCCGATTGTCTTCAAATTTCATACATCCCAAAAATTTTATTAACACAAGGTCTGGTGTGAAAATGGAATGTATCGGTTCACTCTTTCTGGTAACTCCCCTGTAAAAGGTCGACATTTTCAAAAAATATTTTTTGCGCAGGAAGAGAAACGATAATCCGATTTTGCTCCAACTTGGAAAATCCTAATTTTTGCGTCAGTGCAAATCAGGTGCGAAAATGGACAATGTCAAAAATTTTGTCAAAATTTTGAATAATTACAACTCTCATAAAATGTGATGTAAGATTCCGATTGCCTTCAAATTTCACACATCCTAATATTTTTATAAACCCAAGGTCTGGCGTTAAAATGAAATGTATATGTCCAATCCTTCTGTTACCTCCCCCACAAAAGGTCGAAATTTTGATTAACCAAAATCTTTATAAAATCCGAAATAAACATCAGGTTCTCTTTATATTCCACACATCCAAAATATTTTCTGCACAGAAACGATAATCCGATTTTGCTCCTACTTAGCAAATCCTAATATTTGCATCAGTGCTAAGTCAGGTGCGAAAATGGAAAATATCGGTCCACTCCATCAAGTACCTCCCCCACAAAGGGTCAAAATTTTGACTAATTATTACTTTTATAAAATGTGATGTAAGTTTCCGATTGTCTTCAAATTTCATACATCCTAATATTTTTATAAACCCAAGGTCTGGTGCCAAGATTAAATAAATCGGTCAACTCCTTCTGGTACCTCCCTCACAAAAGTTCGAAATTTTCAAAAAAAATATTTTTTTGCACAGAAAGAGAAGCAATAATCCGTTTTTGCTCCAACTTTGCAAATCTTAATATTTGCGTTAGTTCTATGTCAGGTGTAAAAATGGAATATATAGCTCCACTCCTTCTGGTACCTCCTTCACAAAAGGTCGAAATTTTGAATATCCATTAAGCTCATAAAACGCGACATTGCAATCCGATTCCATTTAAACTTGGCACATCAAAATATTTCTATCAATTCAGCATCTGTTATAAAGATGGTAGAGATCGAACCATTCCTTCTGGTACCCCCCCACAAAGGGTCAAAGTTTTGAATAACCAAAACGATCACAAAATCCGAAATATGCATTCGATTCCTTTCATATTTCACACATCCCCTTAAATCTACTAACATAAGATCTGCTGTGAAGATGGGATATATCGGTCCACTTCTTCTGGTACCTCCCACAAAGGCTCAACATTTTGAATATCTATGAAGCTCAAAAAACGCGAAATTAACATCCGATTCCGCGAAGTTAACATCAGATTTAGTTCATCTCAATTTGTAGAGATCGGACAAATCCTCCTGGTACCTCCCCCACAAAATGTCAACATTTTGAATACCCATTAAGCTTATAAAACGCGAAACTTGGTACATCTCAATATTTCTATCAAAACAAGATCTGTTATAAAGATGGTAGAGATCGCACCATTTCTTCTGGTACCTCCCCCACATAGGGTTCAGGATGTTGAAAAACAAAACGCTTAAAGAAAGTGAAATAAGCTTCCAACTCTTTTCAAATATCACACATACAAACAGTTTTGCTAACACAAGATCTGTTGTGAAGATGAAAGATATCTGCGAACCCATTCTGGTACCTTACCCACAAAGGATCAACATTTCCAATGCATTTATCTGTCATAACTTGCAAACCAAGTCAGCGATTCTTTACAACTTTAGCTATATCTGAGTATTTCTCTCAACCAGAAACCTGAGATGAATATGGAATTTATGATTCCGAATAAAATTGGACATAAATGTTCGAGCTTCTTGTTATTTTGTCCATACCAATATTTTTACCTGTATTAGATGAGGTATGAAAATGGAAAACTTCGGTCGACTATATCTGGTACCTCATGCAAATTTTAAAATTTTCGAAAAATTATCACATAAAGTGAAGGAAGTCCAAACCTGGCACGCCGCAATATTTATATCATATTTGTGTAGGTCCTATACGAAATGGAAAATATTGGCCCATTCCTTCAGAACCCAATCCATAAAGGGTCAACAGTTTGAATAATCATAACAGAAGTCAAAATATATTTAAAGAATCGAACATTGGCTGAGGGTATACATCTGTCGACAGAACCGTCGAATACTTTTTAACTTGTTTAATATCTCGTTTTAATTATACATTCATCATTCCAATAGAATTGAAATAAAATAATTAAACAATTGATGACGACTTAATCGGTCTATAACTGTTTTAAATAAACATCTGGAGGTATGCATATAAATAACTGTTCTGTACACCTTCATAAATATACCTGTGACGAACATGTGTCTTTGTAGGCTGGCAGGCATTTGATTAAAACCAAATAATTAAGTCAATATTTTTAAATACCGCAACCTGGTGTTGCTGTTTATTTTTGATGGAAAACACGAAGTTGTACAACGGCGACTGCAGGAAATTTGCATTTTTTTTTTATAAATCTGTTGCGGGTAATTCACATTTTCTGTTGACCAACTACCGGAGAGATGTGAAGCGAAGAGGGGGAAGACCAGCTAATTTTATCAGGAAATTTACTTTCTAATCGTCAACTGATCAATAACAGGGAACTTCTGAATAGGCTGGTTGGGTGACTGGCTGGCTGGCTGGGTGGCCGGGTAATTTTCCATCACCACGTGACAATCACAGATCAATCAATAATCCCAGTTATTATTTATGGAAAACGTATTTTTTTTTGTTTTAATTTTGAGATAAGAAAATAAGTTGCCAGTATTTAAAACTAATTGGGCGGATAAGTGCTATTCGAAATGCATTTGGAAATTATAGGCTTAGTTATGTAAAAACACCGATTCAATGTGAAGGAATTTTTTACTAAGGGTCTAATATGGGTCCATGGGTCTATGGTGCATAGAAGAGCTGCCGGTCTTCTATGGTGCATAGAAAAGTTGCCGATCTTCTATGGTGCATAGAAGAGCTGCCGATCTTCTATGTTGCATAGAAGAGCTGCCGATCTTCTATGTTGCATAGAAGAGCTGCCGATCTTCTATGGTGCATAGAAGAGCTGCCGATCTTCTATGTTGCATAGAAGAGCTGCCGATCTTCTATGGTGCATAGAAGAGCTGCCGATCTTCTATGTTGCATAGAAGAGCTGCCGATCTTCTATGTTGCATAGAAGAGCTGCCGATCTTCTATGGTGCATAGAAGAGCTGCCGATCTTCTATGTTGCATAGAAGAGCTGCCGATCTTCTATGTTGCATAGAAGAGCTGCCGATCTTCTATGTTGCATAGAAGAGCTGCCGATCTTCTATGTTGCATAGAAGAGCTGCCGATCTTCTATGGTGCATAGAAGAGCTGCCGATCTTCTATGGTGCATAGAAGAGCTGCCGATCTTCTATGGTGCATAGAAGAGCTGCCGGTCTTCTATGGTGCATAGAAGAGCTGCCGGTCTTCTTGGATTCCTAGAATAGCTGCAGGTCTTCTTGGATTCCTAGAAGAGTTGGTGGTCTTCTATGGCGCCTAGAAGAGCTGGAGGTTCCATGGCGCCTAGAAGAGCTGGACGTCTTCTATGGCGCCTAGAAGAGCTGAAGTTCTTCTATGGTATATAGAAGACCAGGAGGTCTCCTATGGCCAATAGGAGACCTGGAGGTCTCCTGTGGCCAATGGAAGACCTGGAGGTCTCCTATGGCCAATAGGAGACCTGGAGGTCTCCTATGGTCAATTGAAGACCTGGAAGTCTCCAATGGTCAATAGAAGACCTGGAGGTCTCCTATGGTCAATAGAAGACCTGGAGGTCTTATACGGTCCATAGAAGACCTGAAGATCTTATACGGTCCATAGAAGACCTGGAGGTCTTTTACGGTCTATAGAAAACCTGGAGGTCTTATACAGTCCATAGAAGACCTGAAGGTCTTATACGGTCCATAGAAGACCTGAAGGTCTTATACTGTCCATAGAAGACTTGAAGGTCTTATACGGTCCATAGAAGAGCTGAAGGTCTTCTATGGTCCATAGAAAAGCTGGAGGTCTTCTATCGTCCATAGAAGAGCTGCCGGTCTTCTATGGTGCATAGAAAAGCTGCCGATCTTCTATGGTGCATAGAAGAGCTGCCGATCTTCTATGTTGCATAGAAGAGCTGCCGATCTTCTATGTTGCATAGAAGAGCTGCCGATCTTCTATGGTGCATAGAAGAGCTGCCGATCTTCTATGGTGCATAGAAGAGCTGCCGGTCTTCTTGGATTCCTAGAAGAGCTGGAGGTCTTCTTGGATTCCTAGAAGAGCTGGAGGTCTTCTTGGATTCCTTGAAGAGCTGCCGGTCTTCTTGGATTCCTAGAATAGCTGCAGGTCTTCTTGGATTCCTAGAAGAGTTGGTGGTCTTCTATGGCGCCTAGAAGAGCTGGAGGTTCCATGGCGTCTAGAAGAGCTGGAGGTTCCATGGCGTCTAGAAGAGCTGGACGTCTTCTATGGCGCCTAGAAGAGCTGAAGTTCTTCTATGGTATATAGAAGACCAGGAGATCTCCTGTGGCCAATAGAAGACCTGGAGGTCTCCTATGGCCAATAGGAGACCTGGAGGTCTCCTATTGTCAATAGAAGACCTGGAGGTCTTATACGGTCCATAGAAGACCTGAAGATCTTATACGGTCCATAGAAGACCTGGAGGTCTTTTACGGTCTATAGAAAACCTGGAGGTCTTATACAGTCCATAGAAGACCTGAAGGTCTTATACGGTCCATAGAAGACCTGAAGGTCTTATACGGTCCATAGAAGACCTGAAGGTCTTATACGGTCCATAGAAGACATGAAGGTCTTATACGGTCCATAGAGGACCTGAAGGTGTTATACGGTCCATAGAGGACCTGAAGGTGTTATACGGTCCATAGAAGACCTGAATGTCTTATACGGTCCATAGAAGACCTGAAGGTCTTGTATAGAAGACCTGAAGGTTTTATACGATCCATAAAAGACCTAAAGGTCTTATACGGTCCATAGAAGACCTGAAGTTCTTATACGGTCCATAGAAGACCTGAAGGTCTTATACGGTCCATAGAAGACCTGAAGGTCTTATACGGTCCATAGAAGACCTGAAGGTCTTATACGGTCAATAGGAGACCTGAAGGTCTCCTTTGGTCAATAGAAGACTTGGAGGTCTCCTATGGTCAATAGAAGACCTGAAGGTCTTATACGGTCCATAAAAGACCTGAAGGTCTTATACGGTCCATAGAAGACCTGAAGGTCTTATACCGTCCATAGAGGACCTGAAGGTCTCATACGGTCCATAGAAGACCTGAAGGTCTTATACGGTCCATAAAAGACCTGAAGGTCTTATACGGTCCATAGAGGACCTGAAGGTCTCATACGGTCCAAAGAAGACCTGAAGGTCTTATACGGTCCATAGAAGACCTGAAGGTCTCATACGGTCCATAGAAGACCTGAAGGTCTCATACGGTCCATAGAAGACCTGAAGGTCTCATACGGTCCATAGAAGACCTGAAGGTCTCATACGGTCCATAGAAGACCTGAAGGTCTCATACGGTCCATAGAAGACCTGAAGGTCTCATACGGTCCATAGAAGACCTGAAGGTCTCATACGGTCCATAGAAGACCTGAAGGTCTCATACGGTGCATAGAAGACCTGAAGGTCTCATACGGTGCATAGAAGACCTGAAGGTCTCATACGGTGCATAGAAGACCTGAAGGTCTCATACGGTCCATAGAAGACCTGAAGGTCTTATACGGTCCATAGAAGACCTGAAGGTCTTATACGGTCCATAGAAGACCTGAAGGTCTTATACGGTCCATAGAAGACCTGAAGGTCTTATACGGCCCATAGAAGACCTGAAGGTCTTATACGGTCCATAGAAGACCTGAAGGTCTTATACGGTCCATAGAAGACCTGAAGGTCTTATACGGTCCATAGAAGACCTGAAGGTCTTATACGGTCCATAGAAGACCTGAAGGTCTTATACGGTCCATAGAAGACCTGAAGGTCTTATACGGTCCATAGAAGACCTGAAGGTCTTATACGGTCCATAGAAGACCTGAAGGTCTTATACGGTCCATAGAAGACCTGAAGGTCTTATACGGTCCAATAGAGGACGTGGAGTTCTCCTATGGTCAGTAGAAGACTTGAAGGTCTTATTCGGTCCATAGGAGACCTGAAGGTCTCATACGGTCCATAGAAGACCTGAAGGTTTTATACGGTCCAATAGAAGGCGTGGAAGTCTCCTGTGGTCAGTAGAAGACCTGGAAATCTCCTATGGTCAATAGAAGACCTGGAGGTCTCCTGCTGCCAATAGAAGACTTGAAGGTCTCCTATGGGCAGTATAAGACATGAAGGTCTCCTATGACCTGTAGAAGACATGGAGGTCTCCTGTGGTCAGTAGAAGACCTATATATCTCTTATAGCTCATAGGAGACATAAAGATCTCCTATAGCTCATAGGAGACATGAAGATCTCCTATGACCAATAGAAGACCTGGAGGTCTCTTAGGGCCACTGGAGGACTTGGAGTCTCCTATAGCCCATAGAAGCCATGGAGGTCTCATATGGTCAATTTAAGACCTAGAGGTTCCCAACTTTTATTCTTTATCCGTTATCCCATTATTTTATTTTATTTTTAAATAATTATTAATTATTTTCATTTTCTTCCTTTTGTTTTTCTCTCTCTTCAATTCCAGTACCTCCTCGTTCGACTTAAATCCTCGTCATTTTCCCAAAGATTTCCTCTGGGGCGTTGGATCGTCATCGTATCAAATTGAAGGTGGTTGGAATGCCGATGACAAGGGTGAATCGATATGGGATTATATGACGCATAATCATCCCGAGAAGATTGCCGATCGTTCCAATGGTGATATATCGTCGGACAGTTATCATCATGTAAGTATGACCACAGCAAAACAAATCAGCAAATGTCAAGTGGAAGAAAATGACAAAAAAATAATCGAGGCAATGAATGACAAAACCGAATTGCATTGAACTTGTCTTTTAGTTTCGATGGCTGGTTCGATTGGCAGTCAAAGGTAACTGGTAACTGGCCATCAAGCCAGCATTTCATCATTTTGTGGACACTTGTTGTTCGTTGGTTGGTTAGTCAAAATGATATGTTGCGGTTTGCTACTGGCAGTGCCAAACCGCAGACCAAACAACCAACCTGCCACCCATACAACCAGCAGGTGCTGCTGGCATGCAAATTGATTCTTGTTGTTGTCATTGATAGATAATTAATTTTGTTACAACAACAACAACGGCAACAAAAACAATGCAATAATTAAACAATAACTTGTTATTATTAACCGTAAATCAGCAACGAATCAAAACAATGTTGACGACCAAACCACAGAGAGAGAGAGATAGAGAGAGGGAGCGGTATTCGGTCTGGGTTTAAAGGAGGTTCCTTAGAGTCGATATCTACATCTCAGAGTTTTTTTTGTTTTTTGGTGTCCATTTTGCCAATCTGTTGGCATTGTTCAATGCAACAAATTTATGATTAAATTAATCTAAATTAAGCATATCATTTAATTGCGATTTTCAAATCATGCCGCAGTCTGTCGGGGTGACAACATAATTGAATTGAATAATGGGTGGCTGTTTTTCGTATGAGTTTTGAGTTTCGGAATGGAGTTGGAGGGAGAAGAGAGGGAGATGGACATTAGGTGTTGGATTTTAGATGAAGTTTTTCTTCGTATTTTTTAAGGCTGGTGTATGGTTATGGTCATTTGAATGTACGAAAAGGATACAATTATTATCCTGAAATTTGGGATGAAATTTGGTATAAGAGTATTGTGGAAATTCGCAAAAAAACTGTACTAAAAGTACTGTACTAAAGTACGAAATGTTATGCCTGGATATGTTGGTATTCCAAAATTTGCAATGGCGTCACTTGCGGCGGTTAAGACTAGCGTTTGCTTAAACCGAACTGAAAAGGGTACGAAAAGTACAAGTTTGTACTAAATGTTGTTCCACGTCGAAGGAGAATTTTTACAATTTGTCTTGTGGGACACTGTTTTATGTTTTCTATCCAGATGGTTCTCAACCAGCGAGAAAAAGAAATGTTTTGTTTAGGTCTTCTATGGTCAATAGTAGACCTGGAGGCCTTCTGTGGTCTTTAGAAAATCTCTAAATAATATAACCCCTGAAAATCTTCAATGTCGAAAGAAGATCTGCACAGAAGTTCTAAGAAACATACAAACCTTCCAGGGTCTATAGGCCTTTAGGCAAGACCTTCAGGTCTTCTATGGACCGTATAAGACCTTCAGGTCTTCTATGGACCGTATAAGACCTTCAGGTCTTCTATGGACCGTATAAGACCTTCAGGTCTTCTATGGACCGTATAAGACCTTCAGGTCTTCTATGGACCGTATAAGACCTTCAGGTCTTCTATGAGCCGTATAAGACCTGAAGGTCGTCTATGGACCGTATAAGACTTTCAGGTCTTCTATGGACCGTATAATACCTTCAGGTATTCTACTGACCGTAGGAGACCTTCAGGTCTTCTATTGACCCTGGGAGAACTCCATGTCTTCTATTGACCCTGGGAGAACTCCATGTCTTCTATTGACCATAGGAGACCTCCAGGTATTCTATTGACCATAGGAGACCTCCAGGTCTTCTGTTGATCATAGGAGACCTCCTGGTCTTCTATTGATCATAGGAGACCTCCTGGTCTTCTATTGACCCTAGGAGACCTACCGGTCTTCTATTGGCCATAGGAGTCCTCCAGGTCTTGTATTGGCCATAGGAGACCTCCAGGTCTTGTATTAACCATAGGAGACCACCAGGTCTTCTATTGGCCATAGGAGACCTCCCGGGGTTCTATTGGACATAGGAGACCTTCAGGGGTTCTATTGACCATAGGAGACCTCAACTGGCCATTGAAGCCCACTTGGTCTTATATTGGCCACAGAAGACATATAAGCTTCTACTGGCCATAGGAAACCTTTAACTAGCCACAAAAGACCTATATACCTATATTGGCCATGGAAGACCTCTTAGTCTTATACTGGCCATAGGATACCTCTTGGCCTTCTACTGTCCATAAAAGCCCAGGCCTTCCTTCCGTGCATATATGGACCTTTAACTGATCGTAGATAGAAGTCGTAAAAGACTTTTGATCATAGATGACCTCTAAAACTTCTACTGGTCATATAAGACATCTATGCCTACTACTGGCCATTGAAGACCTCTTAGTCTTATACTGGTCATAAAAGACCTCAAAGCCTTCCACAGACCATAGAAGACATCTAAGCCTTCTACTGATCATAGAAGACCTCAATTAATGACCAGTTAGACCTCTTGGTCCTACACTGACCATTGAAAACCTCTTAATCTTATACTGGTCATAGAAAATCCCTAGACCTTCTACTGATCATAGAAGACCACTAAGCCTTCTACGGACCATAGAAATCTTCTAGGCCTTATAATGGTCATATAAGACCTTTAAGCCTTCTACTGACCATAGGAGATCTTTAAACCTGCTACTGGCCATAAAAGACCTCTTTACCTACTACTGGTCATGGAAGACCACTTAGTCTTATACTGGTAATAGGAGATCTCTAAGCCTTCTACGGACCATAGAAGACATCTAAGCCTTCTACTGAACATAGAAGACCTCAAGGCCTATTAATGACCAGTAAGAGCTCTTGGTCCTATCAGGACCATTGAAAACCTCTTTATCTTATACTGGTCATAGAAAAACTGTAGGCCTTCTAGAAGACCTCTAGGCCTTCTATGGACCATAGCAGACATCTAGGCCTTCTACTGATAATATAAGACCTCCAGGCCTACTAATTGCCATTAAGACCTCTTGGTCTTATACTGGTCATAGAAGACCTCTAGGCCTTATACTGATCACATAAGATCTCTAAGCCTTCTACTGGCCATAGGATCTCTTTAAAACTTCTACTGGCCATATAAGACCTCTAGACCTACTACTGGCCCTTGAAGACCTCTATGCTTACTATTGGCTTTTAAAAACCTCTTGGTCTTATACTGGTCATAAAAGACTTATATGCCTTCTACTGATTATAGAAGGCCTCTAGGTCTACTACCGGCCATTGAAGACATCTTGGACACCTACGGGTGAGATGAAAAAACTGCAACCAACTTCAGACTGCTGTAATTTCTAAGCCACTCGTCCGACTGCTGTTAAAATTATACCAGTGACAGCTTACACCGCAACAGAAAGAAAATAGACTCAAAAGAGCTAAAGAGTTGCTTCGCTTGGCGGAAGTGGTGAACTGCCGATTTTGGTTTTCGCCGTCTCCGATGAGAAAACATTCGTTGTCCAGTAGTTTGTAAACAACAACAACAAAATGATCGGGTTTACTTGCCAAGAGGTCAGCTGAAAATGTACACCTTCTGCTGGCCACCAGAACTAAAGCACCAGAACCAAGCGCCGGCCATGGTGATGGTGTGGGACGCCATAACTGCCGATGGTCGCAATCCGCTCGTATTAATCGACCGTGGCATCAGTATAAATGCAGAATATTATCGCGAAAATATTCTGAAGGGTGTATTAAAGCCTTGGACATGTAAACATTTTGGCCGCAGACCTTGGACATTCCAATAGGACTCAACAGCATCGCACTCAGCACGCGCAAACCAAGAATGGTTACAAAATGACGTTCCTCGCCACCAAAATCTCCGGATGCCAATCCGTTGGACTATTCTGTCTGGAGTATTTTGGAAAGCAAGGTTGGCACTAAAAAATACCAAAGTGTCGATCACCTCAAACAAGCGCTTAGCCGGGAATGGGTCAAAATACCGCAGAGCAACATTCGGGCAGCGTGCGAATCTTTTGTTCGAATTGGCCGTTTGAAGGCCATAATTCGTGTCAAAGATGACCAATTCGAATAAATCTAAACTTATTCTAAAATTTGATGCTATTTCCGACATTTTTTGCTTTCATTCAATAGAATTTAAAGAAAAAATGTAAAAATAACGGCGTTTGACTTTGTTCCAGTTTTTTATCTCACCCTGTATATATGGGAGTTATATCCAAACCTCAATCGATTTTAATATAATTTGGTGAAACTATTTTAGACCAAATTTCGTCACACATTCTAAATTTAATTGCAATTGAGGATGCATATTGTGTTTGGTCCATCAAATAAACGAAATCGGCGGAGCTATATCTAAATCTGAACCGTATAATTGCCATATAATTTGAAATTCGAGGAAGATTTTATATTTATTTAAAACCTTATTTTCACAGTTATTGTTGTCTACAAGTTCCTCAGATTACATGTTCCCTTAGACCTTTTTTAGGTAAAAACGGATTTTACTTGTTCCAATTACCACATGTAAATATTCGAAAAAGGAGGTTATCCTAATGTATTCTGACTTCAATCATGTTCGAACAAATTGCAACTGACAAATCGTTACAAAGTTAACTGGAGTCAAACAGATTAACATCTTGCGACGGTATTTGTTATTGTTTTGTTACTGCTGTTGTTGTGAACACCAGAGCAATTGTCAGCGTTATCTTGTAAAGAGAAGACAGAACAGAACAGAGCATTGAAATGCATTCATGTATTTTGCCACGCGCTGATTGTTAAACATTAACAGTCAGTTAAAAAAGTAAGCGTCATATATATCTAGAAATTTTATACGAGGGTCAATCTTGGTGCTTAGGCGTGTGATAAGGCTGGTTTTTTTTCGTACTAAAAGGGTACGAAGAGTACTTAAATGTACGAAAAATGTAATACTTTGTATTGGACAAACGGAATAAGCTAGATTTCTGAAATTTGCAATGAGAGTCACTGATGGAATGCAGATGATAGATGTACCAATGGGTTTTTGAAAATTCGAACTTTACAGTTACGAAAAGTTCGAAAATGGTACAAAACTTTTAAAATGCCACCATTTGGTATTATGTGAACCGATAGAGCTTAAAACTTGAAATATGATATGAGAATTAATGTTGAAAAGTAAGTTTAATACCTGAAGGTGGTTTCGAAAATGTGTACTATAATTGTACGAAAAGTACTAAATGGTACTATTTTTGGTATTGGGTGAAAGAATAGAGCTGAAATCCTGAAATTTGATATTGAGGCCACTATTGTTATCTGGAATTGAGATATGATGGTGGTTTTGGAAATTGTACCAATTATGCGAACTGTCCGAAGTGGTACTAAATTTGAAAAAAGGTTAGTTTAGGGTGAACGGAAGAAGCTGGTAATTTGAAATTTTGTGCTGGGGTCGCTGTTGTTGGTAGGTTAATTGTGATAAAGATGAGATTATAAAGAAGTGTGCTACAAGTGCACGAAAAGTACTAAATAGTACTATATTTAGTACAATTTTCTATTGGGTGAATAAAAACGTGTTTGAAATCTGAAATTTGGTATTAGGGTCGCTGTTCATGTGTAGCCTGGATATATAGAGGCGGTTTTAGAAATGTGTACTATAATTGTACAAAAAGTACTAAATGGTACTATATTTGGTATTGGGTAAATGTTTAGAGATAACATTTTGAAATTTGGTATTTAGATTACTGATGGTATTTGTGTTTGACATATGGGGGTGGTCCCTTATTTGTACGAAAAGTACTAAATGGTACCTAATTTGGTATTGGGTGAAAGGACTGGGGTTGGAATCTTAGATTTTTATAATGAGGTCTCTATTGGTATCTGAAATTGAGATATGGGGGTGGTTTTCGAATTGTGTACTATATTTGTACGAAAAGTACTATAATGTACCAATTTGATATTGGGTGAATGGTAAGAGATACAATTCAGAAATTAGATATTGTCACTGTTCCTGTGTAGCCTGGACATATGAGGTTGATTTTGGGCAATGTGTCCTATAATTGTACGAAAAGTACTAAATGGTACTATATTATTGGTATTGGGTGAAAGAAAAGAGCTAAAATCATGAAATTTTATATTTAGATTACTGATGGTATCTGCGTTTGAGATTTGGCAGTGATTTGGAAATGAGTCCTATATTAGTACAAAATGTACGAAATGGTACTAAATTTGGTATTGCGTGTTGGTATAGGGCTGGAATCCTCAAATTTGCTATTGAGGTCTCTGTTGATATCTGGATTCAGATATGGAGGTTGTTTCCGGAATGTGTACAATTATTGTACGAAAAATACTAAAATGTACCATGCCAATACCAAATTTAGTACCATTACCCAATATCGAGATAATGGTACTAATTTTGGTATTGGGCTGAAATTCTGCAATCGACAACTGATTGATATCGACGTTACTTGTGGTGTCTAGGTTGGAGAGAAGGAGGTGGTTTCGGAAATGTGTACGAAAAGTACAGAATGGTACTAAATTTAATATTGGGTGAAGAAATGGATATAAATTTCTGAGATTTGATATTTAGACTACTGATGGTATCTGTATTTGAGATTTGGCGGTGGTTTGGAAATACGTCCTATATTTGTACGAAAAGTACTAAATAGTACTAAATTTTACATTGGGTGAAGGGATAGAGCTGGAACTCTCAAATTTGATATTGTGGTCTCTGTTTGCATCTGGAATTGAGATATGGAGGTGATTTGAGAAATGTGTACTACATTTGTACGAAAAGTACACAAAATGTACTATTTGGTATTGGGTGAAGGGATAGAGATCGAATCCTCAAATTTCATATAAAAGTCACTGTAGGAGTCTTAGGTTATGATATGGAGGAGGTTTTGGAAATGCGTCCTATATTTTGTACGAAAATTTGTACTAACTGGTACTAAAGTTAGTATTGGATGAAAGGATAGAGATACAATTCTGAGATTTGATATTTAGACTACTGGTGGGTTTGGAAATGTGTCCTATTTTTGTACGAAAAGTACGAAATGGTGCTAAATTTTGCATTGGGTGAAGGGAGCTCTATCCCCTCTATCAAATTCCTGAAATTTGACAGGTCACTCTTGGTATCTGAAATTGTGAGATATGATGGTGGTTGGGAAATGCGTCCTATTGTTACTAAGTGGTACTACATTTGGTATTGGGCGATATTGAGTGAAGGAAAATAGCTGAAATCCTGAAATTTGATATGAATGTCACCGTTGTTGGTGTCTGTCGTTGGGAGAGGGAGCTGGTTTTGGATATGAGTACTATAATTGTACAAAAAATACAGAATGTTACTATATTTGTTATTAGTTGAAGGGATAAAGCTAAAATTCTGAAATTTGATATTAAGGTCATGGTTGGTTTCTAGGGTTTAGGCATCGAGATGTTGGAATGGTTTTGAATAGAGAAATTGGATGTGGCAGCGTTGTGCAATAATTTTACTAATAACCTCTTCGGGAAACTTCGAAATGAAAAATTTTGAAGTCTTTTGGAAATTTCCTATTATTTATTCCGAAAGAGGAAAAAACTTAAATAATATATGAAACCTTGAAAATCTGAAAAATTACTACGATGTATGAAGTTTTGATTAAAAAATGTTGTCAAACTGTGCATTTTGGATACTAAAAAGGCCAAACATGAACTGTTGGAACGAATCAAAAATTTTAGGGTGGACTTTTCGCTGAGGAAGTAGTGGGTACTTGCTAGACGTCACATATTAAGAGGAGACCTCGTAATGGTCTTCCAAGAAAGAAAGACATTTTTAGGGGTCTTATATGGTCAAGCAGCCTCTTCGAAGAAATGATGTATCAAATGTCGACTCTTTTCATAGTTGGATATTATTGCTGAAGACCTATTAAAAAATCGTTCCACAGGAGTCCTATAACAGGCAATAAATGGGCTACAATTTAACCACCCCCCACATGATCTTCTCGTATCTAGAAATTGCATATTCGAATCTCACCTACCAATTCGCAGCGGAAATAATAATTTCAAAATCCAACATCTTAATAGCCTCACATATTTTATCATTAGAAAGTAATTAATTACAGAGCATCGATGAGCGCAAGCAGTGTCATGTGCGGATTAAGTTATTTGCTTTCGAATTAAGATCGACTTAATGCCACTTTGCGAAACGTGACGAATACTTTTGAGAACGCCTCCAAGCCAATGCAGCTTAATTACATTAAAAGGTCAATAGAACGAATCCACAACACCTTCCTCTCCCTCCCTGTCTTCACCCTCACCACCTTAGCGAAACATGTTGCACCGGCACCGGTCAGAGAGAGATTATTTGACAGATGTTGGCACTTAACGTGTTTAAATGGTGAAAAATGACTACTAACTAAATTCCGGTTGATGTTGGATTTTTTTTGCGCTAAACTTGAATTGTTGTTGGCACAACAACAAAATCAAAAAAAAAAAAAAAAACAACAATAAAATCTTAAAAAGGCGAATAAAACAGAACAAAGCTGCTTGCTGCCTGTAATGACCTCCATTAACAAGTTTGTTTTCAGAGACGTCATAATTCCATAAGATTTTTTGGATTTTTTGAGCTGGGCCCGTCGCTGAGGAACGAACATATGTCATGTTCGCACTTCAAAATTGCCATAAACAAACACACACACACAGATACACAAACAGATTTGCATAGTGGAAGTTGTTATCGGAATGTTGAATGACTGACTGTTTGACTGGGCGAGTGAGTGACCGCTGCGTTAGATAAACTGGTCGAGTTGAACTGCATCATTGCAATCGGAATTGGTAATTGAGGTGAAATAACTATTCCAATTACGATTCGGAGTGGGAGAATAATGCAATTAAATCAAGGAAATCCAAATGTGAACTGCATTTGGAATTTCTTTAATCTGTAGAAGAGCTGTAGAGGATATGAGGAAGGTCTTCGATATCGATATAGGATCTAAGGAAGGTGTTCCAGCCTTGGAGGCCATAAGAGACTCTGAAGGGTGAGATTAAAAAAACTGCAACCAACTTCAGACTGCTGACATTTCAAAGCCACTCAGCACCGACAGCTGTTAAAATTGTTCCAGTGGCCGAAAAATGGCTCGTGAGCTGAACATATCGCAATATTCCATCCGGCGAATATTGAAAAATGAGCTCGGGATAAAGCCATTGATATTTCAAAAAGTGCAAGAACTTACACCGCAACAGAAAGAAAATAGACTCAAAAGAGCTAAAGAGTTGCTTCGCTTGGCCGGAAGTGGTGAATTGCCGAATTTGGGTTTCTCCGTCTCCGATGAGAAAACATTCGTTGTTCAGCTTCATTTCCAGCGCACAATGGCCACCAAAATCTCCAGATACCAATCTGTTGGACTATTGTGTCTGGAGTATTTTGGAAAGCAAGGTTGGCACTAAAAAATACCAAGATGTCGATCACCTCAAGCAAGTGCTTCGCCGGGAATGGGCCAAAATACCGCAGAGCAACATTCGGACAGCGTGTGACGGTTTCATTGGCCGTTTGAAGGCCATAATTCGTACCAAAGGTGACCAATTCGAACAAATCTTAATGCTATTTCTATATCCCATACGGCCATCTACTCTTCAGTAGATGTCCTATACGGGCATCTACTCTTCAGTAGATTTTTTTTTTTTGTCCTAAACGGTTATCTAATCTTTAGTAGATGTCATATACGGCCTATATGCTCATCTGTCCCACAGTAGATGACCTCTACCGCCATCTACACTACAGTAGATGACCTCCATCCACTTTACAGTTAATGACCTGATATAAAGACCTGTCTGTTGAATCCTATTGGGGTCTTCTCGGTCTATAGAAGACCTCTAAGACGTCATTTGTCTATAGAGGACCTCTGGAATGCCTCCATTTTATAGAAGACCTATAGAGTACCTTTAAGACGGCGTTTGTAAAAAGAAAACTTCTAGTAATTCTTTTGTCTATGGAAGTTATTATATCTATAAAAGAACTCCAAGGGGTTCTCGGGATGAACAGTTTTTTTTTTAAGAAGGTTATCTATCTTTTGATCCCCCCTGGGTGTTCTCCCTCTATAGGGGGGTCTCCTGTCTATAGAAGACCTCTGGAGAACCATTAGGGAAGTCTCTGGCGCCTTTTATGTCCATAGAAGACCACCGGGAGGTCTCAGGGATATCTCCTGTCTATAAAATACCTTTGAAAGATCTACTCTCTATAGAAGACCTCAGGCAAGTCTTCTGTCTGTAGAAGACCTCAAGAAGATATTTTGTCCGTGAAATGCCTCTTCTGTTCATAGAAGACCTCTAGAAAGACCTTTATCTATGGAAGGCGGCTGGGATGTCCGCTATCTAAAGATGAACCCTAGGTACGCCTTCTATTCAAGACGACCTCTAGGGGATCTACTGTCTATGAAAGACCTCTAGATTATTTAAAATGCCTTTATAGATAGTGCTTCCGTTTTTAGAAGACTTTCAAAAGGTCTTCTGTTGATAGACAACATATTCAAGGCCTTCAGTCTATAGGAGAACACCAGATAGTCATCTAAGTAAGATCCCTATATATGGGAAATATATATGCAAAAAATTCGTTGATATTCCTCCTATGGAATACCTTTTGAAGATCTTCTCTATGGAAGAATTGTGAAAGCTCTTAAGTTTCTTTTTTGAATACCTAACGAAACCTCCTAACATCTTCCCCTCTTAAAATATTTAAAAATAATTATAGATTCTCTTTTTAATTCAAATTTCCCTCCCCTTCCTTCTTCCCCCCTCTTCCAGTGGCGTCGCGATGTTCAAATGGTGCACGAGTTGCACGTGAAGACCTATCGTTTTTCGATATCCTGGCCACGCATAATGCCTGGAGGCTATATGAATCAGGTCAGTACGGCAGGTATTAAATACTACAGTGCCCTGATCGATGAACTGCTGCACTACAACATTACACCCATGGTCACGATGTATCATTGGGAGTTGCCACAGAGATTACAGGAACTGGGCGGTTGGACAAATCCTGAAATTATTCCCCTATTTAAGGATTATGCTCGTTTGCTGTTGGAGATGTTTGGTGATCGTGTTCAAATATGGACGACCATTAATGAACCATGGCATGTGTGTGAACATGGTTATGGTGTGGATTATATGGCCCCGGCTTATAATTACCCCGGCATACCAGCCTATTTGTGTGGCCATAACTTGCTGAAGGCTCATGCCGAAGTGGTGCATATGTATCGGGCGGAGTACAAGAAGAGACAAGGAGGACGTATGGGTATTACTTTGGATACATCGTGGATGGAACCGAAGAGTAATTCCCCCGAGGATCGAGAGGCCTCACAGAGAGCTTTGGAGTTTTATGTAAGTGTTATATCAAAGTTTTAAAAGGTTCTCCTCGGAATTCTTCCATCTCCTTATGCCTTTAAAATTTCAACTTGAAATAGACATTCTCAAAAATTGATTTTGTTTCCTTCCTTTATTTTATTTTGTTTTTTTGTTGTCGCTTCTCAGGTCGGTTGGTTTGGTCACCCCATCTTCTCCACCCACGGCAACTATCCAGCCACCATGGTGGACCGCATCCGCAATCTGAGTAAGGAACAGGGCTTTAGCCGTTCTCGTCTTCCCGAATTTACCAAAGAAGAAATCCAACGGATCCGTGGCACAGCCGATTTCTTTGGCATCAACACCTACACTACCTCACTGGTGACGAGTAATGATCACAATAATTCGGCCAAGTTTCCGATACCCTCTTTCAATCATGACATGGGGGTGGTGGAGTCCCAAGATCCCAATTGGACGGGGTCGGGGTCCGTGTGGCTTAAGGTAAGTAACGTGCTTTTTTAATATTTGTTTACAGAAGGGAAGAACTTGGGAGACCTCAAGAAGATAGGCTATGGAACTATGGAAGGCTTTGGAAAGGCTATTGGAACTTTAAGGGGAGGTTCTGTAGTAAGAGAAAATTTGTTAAAGATCCTATCCATGGAACACCTCAAGGCGATAGTTGGCCAATGAAAGGCTTTTGGAAGATGACTCCAAAGAGAGGTTCTGTAATAAGAGAACATTTCTAAAATATCCTCTCTCTATAGAAATCCCTCTTCCGATTTTTTTTATCTTCTAAAGGTCTTCTACTTTCGAAATGTCTAACATCTTCTAAATAAGACCTTCGGAATGTCTTCTATGTGTAGGGTACCTCTGAAGGATCCTCAATGTCTAGAAGTCATCCAGGAGGTCTTATATTTATAAAAGGCCTCTCAAAGTATGTTGTCTATAGTTAAAGCCAGAATTTCTATTTATTGGGGACCTCCTGAAAGCCTCCCAAAATATACCATACCTCCAGAAGGCTCCACATCTCTAGAAGGGCTCTTGAAGGAATTGGCCTTAGGAGAAACGAACGATTTTTTTTTGGTAAATATTGTATCCATTTATTTTTAAAAGACCTGTAGATTGTCGTCTCTCTATTGAAAACATCCCGACCGCTTGCTATCTAAAGGAGACCTCTTGAAGTTCTTCTGCCTGAAGGAAACGTTCAAAAGGGCCTCTAACTATAAGAAACTTCGAAAAGGCTTTAATCTGCATATCGCCTCTAGAAGGGCTACTAATTTATGGAGATCTAAAGGAAATCCTTCATTTTTATCTCCACAGATCTACAGATGCTCTTCTATCCATAAGAGAGATTTTAGAGATTTTCACCTGTAGAAAACCTTTTCTAGGTCGTCTGTCTACTCGAGACCTTCCAAAAGCCTTCTATCTATAGGAAACTCCATAGAAAGTTTTGATTTTTGTTGGACCTCCAGAAGTCTTCTTATCTGTAGAGTACCTCGCTATTGACTTTCGATAGGACATCAAGGAGACATCTAACATGTTTTCCATATTTAGGAAATCTAGGGAAGGCCCATTATCCTTAGGAGACATTGGGAATGTCATTTTTTATGCCGGGCTTCAGAAAGGATAACTATTTTAAGGAAACCTCCAGAATGTCTTCTACTTGCAGGATACTTTAAGAAGAACTGTCATATATAGGGTACCTCCAGAAGGGCTCTAGGAAAACGTCTTAATGTAGAGAGATCTTCTGTCACTGGAAGCTCTGCTGTTAATAGAATACCTCCAGCAGATCCCCTATCTATTGAAGGCCTCTAGAAGCTCATATATGCAGCGGAAAGTCCTAAGAGGTCTTATGTCGGGACTTCTAGGAGGCCTTTAAAGGTTAATTTTCCTTTAAAGACCTCTAGGAAGTCTTTTGCCTAGAGTCTAGAAGACCTTGAGGAGATTTTCTGCCTAGGAAGACATCTGTTTATAGAGAACCTCTATAAGGTCTCCTATTTATGGAAGACCACTAAAAAATCTCTGCCTATAGAGAACCTCTATAAGGTCTTCTATATTAGACCTACTTCTATTTATCGATGGCCTCTAGAAGTCCATATGTAGACAGAAGAGTACTAAGAAATCTTATGTCTGTATAAGATTTTAGGAGGCCTTTAAGAGGTCCTTTTCCATTGAAGACCTTTAGGACGTATTTTGTCTATAGAAAACCTTGAGAAGATCTTCTGCCTAGGAAGAAATGTTTCTATAGGGAACCTCTTTAAGGTCTTCAGTCAATAAAAAGCCTTGAGAAGATCTCTAGGAAGACATCTGTCTATAGAGAACCTCTATAAGGTCTCCTATTTATGGAAGACCACTAAAAAATCTCTGCCTATAGAGAACCTCTATAAGGTCTTCTATATTAGACCTACTTCTATTTATCGATGGCCTCTAGAAGTCCATATGTAGACAGAAGACTACTAAGAGATCCTATATAAGACATTTAGAAGACCTTAAGAGGTCCTTTTCCATTGAAGACCTTCAGGACGTCTTTTGTCTATAGAAAATCTTGAGAAGATCTTCTGCCTATGAAATATCTTTAGGAAGAAATATTTCTATAGGGAACCTCTTTAAGGTCTTCAGGCAATAAAAGGCCTTGAAAAGGTCTTTTGTCTTCGCTAGAAGACCTCTAGAATTCCAACTGTCTATAGAGA
This sequence comes from Musca domestica, assembly GCF_030504385.1. Lineage (NCBI taxonomy): Eukaryota > Metazoa > Arthropoda > Insecta > Diptera > Muscidae > Musca > Musca domestica. The sequence goes on along the minus strand of NW_026712207.1, from coordinate 3,303,354 downwards.
ACCTCTATAAGGTATTCTGTCTATATCAGACCTTCTTGTATTCATCGAAGCCCTCTACATATAGACGTGCACAGAAGGGTCCTAAGAAGTCTTATGTCAATATAAGACTTGTAGGACACCCTTAAGATGTGATTTTTTCATTGAAGACCTCTAGGAAGTAGTTTGTCTATATGTGAAGAACTTCCGCCCTTGGAAGATCTTTAGGAAGAAATATTTCTATAGGGAACCTCTTTGAGGTCTTCAGGAAGTTCATATGTGTTCCGGGAAAGTCCTAAGAGGTCTTTTTTGTTTGAAGACTACTAGAAAGACTTTTGTCTATATGTGACGATCTTCTGCCAATGGAAGACCTTTAGGAAGAAATATTTCGATATGGATCCTCTTTGAGGTCTTCAGTCTATAAAAGCCCTTAGGATGGTCTTCTGTCTATGGAAGTTCTCTAAGAAGACATCTCTCTAAAGAGAATCTTTATAAGGTCTCTGTTTTATAGAAGACCTCTAGAATTCCAACTGTCTATAGAGAACCTCTGTAAGGTATTCTGTCTATATCAGACCTTCTTGTATTTATCGAAGCCCTCTAGAGGTCTATAAGTGCACAGAAGGGTCCTAAAAAGTCTTATGTCAATATAAGACTTCTAGGGGGCCTTTAAGATGTGATTTTTCCTTTGAAGACCTCTATTGAAACGGCTTTTCATACATCTCCATTACATCCGCTTTCGAGTACAACCCCCGCAAAAAACCTGCAAAACTGTAAATTCGCAGTTCAAACTCATTTAGGTGGACCAGTTGTAAATGTTTGTTGTATCACCCACACAAATCTTTAGTTTTACAGTAGCCGATTAGACACCAATCTTGGCAGCCTAGCAACCTGCTCCTCCTCCAACATTCAACCGACTAACCAGACAACCATCAAACCACCTGCACCTGAATTTATGACTGCCAATCCATTTCCACTGACTTTGTAATTAGTTAATGTAACTTTTATTATTATTGTTGTTATTATTGTAATAGACGATAATTATTAGACAGATTAATAAGATCGAGCCGCTTGTTTTGTTGTCGACGCAGGTGGAACCTTAACCTTAACCTACCCGCATTGTTAATGGACCATTGAGAGATTATTTCAAGATTTTGCGAAATGCAAAAAAATATTTATTGTGACATTCAATGGAGAAACAAATAATCATAAAATAGGGGCAAGGTGGTGGCTAAGAGCACGTGGAGATTTAATGGATGTTGGTAGTTGGGTGTAATCTCTTTGGACGTAATAATTTGAGACTAATAATGATAGCGACACCTTCCTTAAATAGGTAGAGATATAGGTAATTATCGTTGACATGTTGTCAAGGAGGATGATTAGGATGACGGGAAGGTCTGCTCATAGATGACCTCCAAGGAAATCTCATAGGAGAAAAAGAAGGTAATCTGAAAGAAGACCCGATAATGTTTTATCATATACAACCGGAATGTTGAATGCCAAGGTGGTCTTTTCACACAGGATCTCTAAGTTTTTCCCATAGATTTCCAGAAGTTCTTCTCCTAAAAGATTAAAAACCTATTTTCATAGAACACCGAAACATCTTCTTATAGAAGGTCTTTTCGTAGAAGACCAGAAGAAAGTCTTCTTACAGAGGACAATAGGGTTTTCTTGTATTTTATTAGTATTTGTAATTATTTATAGCAGACCAGAATGTCTTCTTAAAGAAAGAAAGCCGAAAGTCTTTTTATAGAGTACCAGAAGGTAATTCATAGAAGACTAGAAGGTCCTCACACAGAAGAACAGAAGGTCCTCCTTAGAAGAGCAGGAGGTTTTCTCATAGAAGAGCACAATGTCTTTTCAAAGAAGAGCAGTAGGCCTTCTCAAAGAAGAGCAGAAGGTCTTCTCATAGAAGAGCAGTAGGTCTTCTCATAGAAGACCAGGAGGTCTTCTCATAGAAGAGCAGGAGGTCTTCTCAGAGAAGCGCAGGAGGTCTTCTCAGAGAAGAGCAGGAGGTCTTCTCTTAGAAGAACAGGAGGTCTTTTCTTAAAGGAACAGGAGGCCTTCTCATAGAAGACCAGAAGCAGGTCTGTTTATAGAAGACCAGAAGGAGGTCTGCTCATAGAAGACCAGAAGGAGGTCTGCTCAGAGAAGAGCAGAAGGTCTTCTCATAGAAGAGCAAGAGGTCTTATCATAGAAGAGCACAAGGTCTTATCATAGAAGATCACAAGGTCTTCTCAGAGAAGAGCAGAAGGTCTTCTCAGAGAAGAGCAGAAGGTCTTCTCAGAGATGAGCAGAAGGTCGTCTCAGAGAAGAGCAGAAGGTCTTCTCAGAGAAGAGCAGAAGGTCTTCTCAGAGAAGAGCAGAAGGTCTTCTCAGAGAAGAGCAGAAGGTCTTCTCAGAGAAAAGCAGGAGGTCTTCTCAGAGAAAAGCAGGAGGTCTTCTCAAAGAAGAGCAGGAGGTCTTCTCAGAGAAGAGCACGAGGTCTTCTCAGAGAAGAGCACGAGGTCTTCTCATAGGAGACCAGAAGGTCTTCTCATAGGAGACCAGAAGGTCTTCTCATAGGAGACCAGAAGGTCTTCTCATAGAAGTCCAGAAGGTCTTCTCATAAAAGACCAGAAGGTCTTCTCATAGGAGACCAGAAGGTCTTCTCATAGGAGACCAGAAGGTCTTCTCATAGGAGACCAGAAGGTCTTCTCATAGGAGACCAGAAGGTCTTCTCATAGGAGACCAGAAGGTCTTCTCATAGGAGACCAGAAGGTCTTCTCATAGGAGATCAGAAGGTCTTCTCATAGGAGACCAGAAGGTCTTCTCATAGGAGACCAGAAGGTCTTCTCATAGGAGACCAGAAGGTCTTCTCATAGGAGACCAGAAGGTCTTCTCATAGGAGACCAGAAGGTCTTCTCATAGGAGACCAGAAGGTCTTCTCATAGGAGACCAGAAGGTCTTCTCATAGGAGACCAGAAGGTCTTCTCATAGAAGACCAGAAGGTCTTCTCATAGGAGACCAGAAGGTCTTCTCATAGGAGACCAGAAGGTCTTCTCATAGGAGACCAGAAGGTCTTCTCATAGGAGACCAGAAGGTCTTCTTGTAGGAATGAGGACTTCTAATAGAAGACCAGAATGAGGACTTCTTATAGAAGACCAGAATGAGGTCTTCTTATAGAAGACCAGAATGAGAACTTCTTATAGAAGACCAGAATGAGGTCTTCTTATAGAAGACCAGAATGAGGTCTTCTTATAGAAGACCAGAATGAGGTCTTTTTATAGAAGACCAGAATGACGTCTTCTTATAGAAGACCAGAAGGTCTTCCTATAGAAGACCAGAAGGTCTTCCTATAGAAGACCAGAAGGTCTTCCAATAGAAGACCAGAAGGTCTTCCAATAGAAGACCAGAAGGTCTTCCAATAGAAGACCAGAAGGTCTTCCTATAGAAGACCAGAAGGTCTTCCTATAGAAGACCAGAAGGTCTTCCTATAGAAGACCAGAAGGTCTTCCTATAGAAGACCAGAAGGTCTTCCTATAGAAGACCAAAAGGTCTTCCTATAGAAGGCCAGAAGGTCTTCCTATAGAAGGCCAGATAGTCTTCCTATAGAAGGGCAGAAGGTCTTCCTATAGAAGGCCAGAAGGTCTTCCTATAGAAGGCCAGAAGGTCTTCCTATAGAAGGCCAGAAGGTCTTCCTATAGAAGGCCAGAAGGTCTTCCTATAGAAGGCCAGAAGGTCTTCCTATAGAAGGCCAGAAGGTCTTCCTATAGAAGGCCAGAAGGTCTTCCTATAGAAGGCCAGAAGGTCTTCCTATAGAAGGCCAGAAGGTCTTCCTATAGAAGGCTAGAAGGTCCCCCATAGAAGACCAGAAGGTCCTCCCATAGAAGACCAGAAGGTCCTCCCATAGAAGACCAGAAGGTCCTCCCATAGAAGACCAGAAGTCCCTGAAAATCGATTTTAGTGATTCGGGACTAAAAATCGGTTTCATTGCTCCAACATTCGAACCGAAATCATCTACGACTAGCATCATCGATTTGGAGCAGTTTTGAATCAATCTTTGAATCTTTTTTGCTTCCAGGTCTACCCTAAAGGCATTTACAATCTCCTGATGTGGATCAAAAAGGAATACAACAATCCACCGGTAATTGTGACCGAAAGTGGTGTCAGTGATCGTGGTGGTCTGGAGGACTATCCTCGTGTTGATTATTATAATCAGTATTTGAATTTTGTACTGGATGCCTTGGAAGATGGTGCCAATGTGCAGGGCTACATTGCCTGGAGCCTGATGGACAGTTATGAGTGGAAGGCCGGTTTTACGTGAGTATAAATCACTCTCTTAAAAGATAAACACATTTCGAAACTTCTCTCTCTTCCCTCTCTCCGTAGTGAAAAATTCGGTCTCTACCATGTCGATTTCAATGACCCGCAACGCAAACGCACACCCAAGATTTCGGCCCGTGTCTTTGCCCACATCTGTAAAACGAATCGCATCGATTGGAATTATCGCCCATCGTTGAATGAAGAACAAATCACGGCCATGTCTCGCCTACCGGCATTGGAGACAACCTCAGGCTCTGCGGGCCGTGGTCTAAGTCAGCGAAGTTATCTTCGAAATATTATCGTGCGCAGCTTGTCATTAGTTGTAATTGTTTTAGCTTTAGCCAAATATTTGAAATAAAGAAATAAACCTTGCCATTCCATCGCCGCCCCCACCTAACCCCAGTACCCCCATCCACCAATGTCAAGTGCTGACTAAACTTGACATCTCATATGTGTATGAAGTATTTGTATGTATGTATGCGTATTATTATTTGTTAATGCATCGAAGAAATCTAATCATTGTTTTATAATGTTTTCGAATAGGTGTAAATAAAATAATAAAATTAAAAAAATAAATAAAAAATTAAAAAAAAAAAAATTAAATAGATTTTCATTTGAAGAAAGAGTTTTATTTGAGAAGACCGACTTCTGGTCTTCTATGAGAAGACCGACTTCTGGCCTTCTATGCGAAGAAGACCGATTTCTGGACTTCTATGTGGAGAAGACCGACATCTGGTCTTCTATGTGAAGAAGACCTCTAGGTCTTCTATGTGAAGAAGGTCTTCTATGAGAATACCTGTAGGTCTTCTATGAAGAAGTCCGAGTCTTCTATGAGAAGACCTCCGAGTCTTCTGTGAGAAGACCTCCTTGTCTTCTATGAGAAGACCTCCGAGTCTTCTATGAGAAGACCTCCTTGTCTTCTATGAGAAGGCCTCTAGGTTTTCTATGAAGAAGAACTTGTGGTCTTCTATGAGAATACCTGTAGGTCTTCTGTGAAAAAGACTTCCAGGTCTTCTGTGAAAAAGACTTCCAGGTCTTCTATGAGAAGACCTCCGAGTCTTCTATGAGAAGACCTCCGAGTCTTCTATGAAGAAGACCTCCGAGTCTTCTATGAGAAGACCTCCGAGTCTTCTATGAGAAGACCTCCGAGTCTTCTATGAGAAGACCTCCGAGTCTTCTATGAGAAGACCTCCGAGTCTTCTATGAGAAGACCTCCGAGTCTTCTATGAGAAGACCTCCGAGTCTTCTATGAGAAGTACCTCTCGTCTTCTATGAAGAAGACCTCCACGTCTTCTATGAAGAAGACCTCCACGTATTCTATGAAGAAGACCTCCACGTCTTCTAGGAAGAAGACCTCCACGTCTTCTAGGAAGAAGACCTCCAGGTCTTCTATGACGAAGACCTCCAGGTCTTCTATGATGAAGACCTCCAGGTCTTCTATGATGAAGACCTCCAGGTCTTCTATGAAGAAGACCTTCAGGTCTTCTATGACGAAGACCTCCAGGTCTTCTATGACGAAGACCTACAGGTCTTCTATGACGAAGACCTCCAGGTCTTCTATGACGAAGACCTCCAGGTCTTCTATGACGAAAACCTCCAGGTCTTCTATGACGAAGACCTCCAGGTCTTCTATGACGAAGACCTCCAGGTCTTCTATGACGAAGACCTCCAGGTCTTCTATGACGAAGACCTCCAGGTCTTCTATGACGAAGACCTCCAGGTCTTCTATGACGAAGACCTCCAGGTCTTCTATGACGAAGACCTCCAGGTCTTCTATGACGAAGACCTCCAGGTCTTCTATGACGAAGACCTCCAGGTCTTCTATGAAGAAGACCTTCAGGTCTTCTATGAAGAAGACCTTCAGGTCTTCTATGACGAAGACCTTCAGGTCTTCTATGACGAAGAATTTCAGGTCTTCTATGACGAAGACCTTCAGGTCTTCTATGACGAAGACCTCCAGGTCCTCTATGAAGAAGACCTCCAGGTCCTCTATGAAGAAGACCTCCAGGTCTTCTATGAAGAAGACCTCCAGGTCTTCTATGAAGAAGACCTCCAGGTCTTCTATGAAGAAGACCTCCAGGTCTTCTATGAAGAAGACCTCCAGGTCTTCTTTGAAGAAGACCTCCAGGTCTTCTTTGAAGAAGACCTCCAGGTCTTCTATGAAGAAGACCTCCAGGTCTTCTATGAAGAAGACCTCCAGGTCTTCTATGAAGAAGACCTCCAGGTCTTCTATGAAGAAGACCTCCAGGTCTTCTATGAAGAAGACCTCCAGGTCTTCTATGAAGAAAACCTCCAGGTCTTCTATGAAGAAGACCTCCAGGTCTTCTATGAAGAAGACCTCCAGGTCTTCTATGAAGAAGACCTCCAGGTCTTCTATGAAGAAGACCTCCAGGTCTTCTATGAAGAAGACCTCCAGGTCTTCTATGAAGAAGACCTCCAGGTCTTCTATGAAGAAGACCTCCAGGTCTTCTATGAAGAAGACCTCCGAGTCTTCTATGAGAAGACCTTCTGGTCTTCTATGAGAAGACCTTCTGGTCTTCTATGAAGAAGACCTTCTGGTCTTCTATGAGAAGACCTTCTGGTCATCTATGAGAAGACCTTCTGGTCATCTATGAGAAGACCTTCTGGTCTTCTATGAAGAAGACCTTCTGGTCTTCTATGAAGAAGACCTTCTGGTCTTCTATGAAGAAGACCTTCTGGTCTTCTATAAAGAAGAACTTCTGGTCTTCTATGAAGAAGACCTTCTGGTCTTCTATGATGAAGACCTTCTGGTTTTCTATGATGAAGACCTTCTGGTCTTCTATGATGAAGACCTTCTGGTCTTCTATGATGAAGACCTTCTGGTCTTCTATGATGAAGAGCTATAGGTCTTCTATGGAAAAGACCTCTAGGTTTTCTATGAAGAAGACCTTCTGCTCTTCTATGAAGAAGACCTTCTGCTCTTCTATGAAGAAGACCTTCTGCTCTTCTATGAAGAAGACCTTCTGCTCTTCTATGAAGGAGACCTTCTGGCCTTCTATGAGAAGACCTTCTGGTTTTCTATTCAGAAGACCTTCTGGTCTTCTATAAAGAAGACCCTTTGGTCTTCTATGAGAAGACCTTCTGGTCTTCTATAAGAAGATCTTCTGGTCTTCTATAAGAAAATCTTCTGGTCTTCTATAAGAAGACCTTCTGGTCTTCTATAAGAAGATCTTTCGGTCTTCTATAAGAAAACCTTCTGGTCTTCTATAAGAAGATCTTCTGCTCTTCTATAAGAAGACCTTCTGCTCTTCTTACTTTATACTTCTTACTTTTTATTCTAAATATAATTACTCTATGTCGAAACAACAAAGACAACCTAAAATAATTTATTATGCAAAAACACTTATCGCCCTCCAGACACATCTCCCGGCTAGATTTAAATCCAAAATACACAACATTAATTAAGTGCGCACGACTTTCCATCAAATGTCTACATACAAGAAGTATTTTACGATATCTTATCTCGCTGAACTTTTAATAGATTTTATCACCTAAGCCAGGCGGACAATAAGTCATATCTGCAATTAGCAAATGATGTTTTCAAAGTGTTGGACGTTTCTATTATTGTTTGCATCCGCAAAGGAGAATGTAAATATATATATATTTTTTGTCTTAAATCCAAATTTGCATACTAAACTCATAAACATTAGAAAAAAAGTTTATTTCAATAGATCATAACTATTTATTGTTGTTGTTAAACAAAAAACAAAAACAAACTTGTGAATATATTTTAAATCGGCTGTAAAACGGTTTATTGTGTGAACATCTGCGATTATCTCAGATAAGAAAAAAAAAAACAAAAGTTATTTATTGGGTACATTAAGGTGGGTCATTTTCATTGAATGTTGGAAAGGTTTTTTTCTCATAGAAAACCAGAAGGTTTTCTCATAGAAGATTAGAAAGTCATCTCATGGAAGAACAGAAGGTCTTCTTATAGAAGACCATAAGGTCTTCTTATAAAAGACCAGAAGGTCTTCTTTTAAAGGACCTGAATTTCTTAATATAGAAGACCAGGAGGTCTTCTTATAGAAGACCAGGAGGTCTTCTTATAGAAGACCAGGAGGTCTTCTTATAGAAGACCAGGAGGTCTTCTTATAGAAGGCCAAAAAGTCTTCTTATAGAATACCAGAAGGTCTTCTCATCGAATACCAGAAGGTCTTCTTAGAGAAGACGTGGAGGTTTTCTCCATAGAAGACCTGGAGGTTTTCTCCATAGAAGACCTGGAGGTCTTCTCCATAGAAGACCTGGAGGTCTTCTCCATAGAAGACCTGGAGGTCTTCTCCATAGAAGACCTTGAGGTCTTCCCCATAGAAGACCAGAAGGTCTTTGTATAGAAGACCAGAAAGTCTTCTCATAGAAGACCAGAAGTTCTTCTCATAGAAGACCAGAAGGTCTTCTCATAGAAGACCAGAAGGTGGACTTCTCATAGAAGACCTGGACGTGGTCTTCTCATAGAAGACCTGGAGGTGGTCTTCCCATAGAAGACCTGGAGGTGGTCTTCTCATAGAAGACCTGGAGGTGGTCTTCTCATAGAAGATCTGGAGGAGGTCTTCTCTTAGAAGACCTGGAGAAGGTCTTCTCTTAGAAGACCTGGACGTGGTCTTCTCATAGAAGACCTGGACGTGGTCTTCTCATAGAAGACCTGGACGTGGTCTTCTCTTAGAAGACCTGGAGAAGGTCTTCTCTTAGAAGACCTGGACGTGGTCTTCTCATAGAAGACCTGGACGTGGTCTTCTCATAGAAGACCTGGAGGTGGTCTTCTCATAGAAGATCTGGAGGAGGTCTTCTCTTAGAAGACCTGGAGGAGGTCTTCTCTTAGAAGACCTGGAGGAGGTCTTCTCTTAGAATACCTGGAGGAGGTCTTCTCTTAGAAGACCTGGAGGAGGTCTTCTCTTAGAAGACCTGGAGGAGGTCTTCTCTTAGAAGACCTGGAGGAGGTCTTCTCTTAGAAGACCTGGAGGAGGTCTTCTCTTAGAAAACCTGGAGGTGGTCTTCTCATAGAAGACCTGGAGGTGGTCTTCTCATAGAAGACCTGGAGGTGGTCTTCTCATAGAAGACCTGGAGGTGGTCATCTCCATTGAAGAAGACCAGTTGGTGGTCTTCTTCGTAGAAGATAAGTTGGTGGTCTTCTTCGTAGAAGACATGTTGGTGGTCTTCTTCGTAGAAGACAAGTTGGTGGTCTTCTTCGTAGAAGACCAGTTGGTGGTCTTCTTCGTGGAAGACCAGTTGGTGGTCTTCTTCGTGGAAGACCAGTTGGTGGTCTTCTTCGTAGAAGACAAGTTGGTGGTCTTCTTCGTAGAAGACAAGTTGGTGGTCTTCCTCGCAGAAGATCAGTAGGAGGTCTTCTCCGTAGAAGACCAGTTGCTGGTCTTCTCCATAGCAGAAGACCAGTTGGTGGTCTTCTCCATAGAAGACGACCAGTTGCTGGTCTTCTCCATAGAAGACGACCAGTTGCTGGTCTTCTCCATTGAAGAAGACCCGTTGGTGGTCTTCTCTATAGAAGAAGACCCGTTGGTGGTCTTCTCTATAGAAGAAGACCAGTTGCTGATCTTCTCCATAGAAGAAGACCAGTTGCTGATCTTCTCCATAGAAGAAGAGCAGTTGCTGGTCTTCTCCATTGAAGAAGACCACTTGTTAGTCTTCTCCATAGAAGAAGACCAGTTGCTGGTCTTCTCCATAGAAGAAGACCAGTTGCTGGTCTTCTACATAGAAGTAGACCAGTTGGTGGTATTCTCCATAGAAGACCAGTTGGTGGTTTTCTCCATAGAAGACCAGTTGCTGATTTTCTTCATAGGTCTTCTCTATAGAAGAAGACCAGTTGGTGGTCTTCTCATAGAAGACCTGGATATCTTCTCATAGATCTGGTCTTCTATAGGAAGACCGTCTTCTTGATTAAGACCCGATTTCTATCCAAATGTTTCTAACCCCCTCTAATAGTCACTGAAAAATCACTTAACAAATTCTCTAATTTATTAACTTGTTTACTGGGTTATTGAAACCGTTATGGAGGAGGGGAGAGGGTACTGTTCGGTTAATCCATGTGCGTATGATGTAAGAATTTATCCATATCCGGCATGCCTTCGAACTGATTGTGCGAGTTGTAGATCATAGAAAAAGAAACAAATACTTCACATTTCAATAATAATTGCCGATAGAATTCGAATTTTTTTTGTATGGTATTCCAACAAAAAAAAGTGAATGTCGTTTGAAACAACAACATGCTGTTGTTGTTGTTGCCATTGTTTTGAAAAAAAAAAATAGAAAAAAAAACTAAGAATTCAATACAAAATTCTAGTTATGACCATTAATTTATTTTTTACATACTTCGACTGACAAAATAATAGAGTTTAACAAATTCCGATCAGCAATAATGTTTTGCATATTTAATGGCAACAACAAGAAGAATAAGAACAACAACATTTATTCACTGGTCGATCTATTGACAGACGATCGGATCGCTGACTGATCAGCATTTAAGAGGCAATTTTATGCGAATTGTAAAAACCACAAAAATTATGGCCAAATGTCACATTACCGTGACATGTGTGTCCAAGCGAGGAAGAGATAGAGATAGCCGGTGTGTGTGTGTGCGTGTGAATGAGTGAGTGTGTGTGATTAGCAAATTATAACTTTATTAACCGGCCAATAAACAAATAAACGTATATGTCGCTAGTTTCTGTCAAATTACTATTATTTTTATTGAATATTATATTCTTATTTGCCGTTGTCTGTCCGACTGGATGCAGATTAATTTATGAATAATAAAATGAGACTGAAATTAGAATTCTCGATTCGAACTGGTTTGGGTGTTGCTTGTTTAGATCTCATTTTAATAATTTCAATTTCTTTAGAAATGAATAGAACAAAAAAAATTGGAAAAGGTGTTCACAAGTGCATTGGATTTATGTGAGAAGGTCTTATTGGGAGGGAGGAGGTAACCCTCCACCAAGTGTAATTGCGAGGATACTTTGTTTTTCGATATTTATCATTTCAATTGGCGAAAGGGTGTGTAGCTGCTGTCACTGCAAGGCAAGGCAAGGTGGTTATTGATTAATGGATTCCAATTCCGGTCTAGAATTAGAATTTGAATTGATATTCATATCGATAGATATGTGGCTACCAGGCAACAAGATCTCTTCGATAAAGGAATCTGTTAATGAATTAGGCCAGGTGGTCATCTAATCTAGGAGAGCAGGTGGTTTTTTTGCATGGAAGACTGAGTGGATTTAGTAGAAGGGATATAGAAGACCAAAAGGTCTTCTAATAGAAGGCTTGAAAGTCTTCCTATAGTTAACCAGAAGGTCTTCTTGTAGAAGAGCAGGAGGTCTTCTCATAGAAGACGAGAAGGTCTTCTCATAGAAGACGAGGAGGTCTTCTTATAGAAGACCAGAAGGTCTTCTTATAGAAGGCCAAAAAGTCTTCTTTTAAATGACCAGCAGGTCTCCTTGGAGAAGATCAGAAGTTCTTATTTTTAAATACCAGACGGTCTTCTAATAGGAGACCAGAAGGTCTTATAGAAAACCAGAAGGTCTTCTTATAGAAAACCAGAAGGTCTTCTTATAGAAAACCAGAAGGTCTTCTTATAGGAGACCAGAAGGTCTTCTTAGAGAAGATATGAAGGTCTTCTTAGAGAAGATCAGAAGGACTTCTTTTAGAAGACCAGAAGGTCTTCTTATAGAAGACGAGGAGGTCTTCTCATAGAAGACGAGGAGGACTTCTCATAGAAGACGAGGAGGTCTTCTCATAGAAGACGAGGAGGTCTTCTCATAGAAGACGAGGAGGTCTTCTCGTAGAAGACCTGGAGGTCTTCTCATAGAAGACTTGGAGGTCTTCTCGTAGAAGACCTGTTGGCGGTCTTCTCGTAGAAGACCTGTTGGTGGTCTTCTCGTAGAAGACCAGAAGGTCTTTTCGTAGAAGACCTGTTGGTGGTCTTCTCGTAGAAGACCAGAAGGTCTTCTCGTAGAAGACCTGTTGGTGGTCTTCTCGTAGAAGACCTGTTGGTGGTCTTCTCGTAGAAGACCTGTTGGTAGTCTTCTCGTAGAAGACCTGTTGGTGGTCTTCTCGTAGAAGACCTGTTGGTGGTCTTCTCATAGAAGACGAGGAGGTCTTCTCATAAAAGACAAGGAGGTCTTCTCATAGAAGACGAGGAGGTCTTCTCATAGAAGACCAGGAGGTCTTTTCATAGAAGACCAGGAGGTCTCTCATAAAAGACCAGGAGGTCTGCGTCCGTTGCGAACTCCAAATTTGAAATAATTCCGTTGAAAAAAGTGACACAAGCCATTAAAAGTCCGAATAAAGTTGATGATGTATAAATTCGCAAAAGTGGAGATATTAGCCCTAAAATGAGCTTTTTAATTCCTATAGATTTTTATTCAAAATTTTGACACTTTTTTGGGGAGGTACCGGAAGGAGTGAACCGATATTATCCATCTTCACACCAGACCTTGGGCTAATAAAAACATTGTGATGTGTGTAATTTGACGACAGACGGATTCTTATAAGAGTTATAATTTTATAAGAGTTATAATTATTCGAAAGTTTTACCCTTTGTGGGGAAGGTACTTGAAAATGTTGACCGATATTGTTCATTTTCGCACCTAACCTGGAACTAATGCAAATACTAGAATTTGCAAAGTTGGAGCAAAATCGGATCATCCTTTCTATATCGGTGCAATAAAATATTTTCTTTGAAAACATTCGACCTTTTGTGAGGGAGATACCATCTCCGAACTCTAAATCTAAATTTGATAATAATATTACGATGTACCAAGTTTGGACCAAATCGGATACTCCCTTCAAGAGTTATCGTGCTCACCAGCCAGACAGACGGACGTATGGACGGACATCGTTAGATCCACTTCAAATGTCCTTTCAAAATCTGCTGGATGCTTTAAACTGAAATATTTCTTGTGTTGCCCAGTGTTGTGCTGAGAATTTCATGTGTTGTCCTTTTTTCAACTACTGGATTTTGGGTGAAATATTCTGTTATCCGGGTCAATCCCCTCAAAAATATAAAAAAATAAATAAATAAATAAATATTTCAAAAATTCCCAGAGTTTTTACTAAATTATAGTTGTCGAGCATCAAGACTAGAGAACAACTTAAGTTTTTACTAAACTCTCGGATTTTTTTTTTCTCAAAAAATTGTCAGAGGTTGTTAATGGTATCATGAAAAAACGGGATATCAGGATATTTGATTCAAAAGTTCACGTTCCAGAATATTTGACGGTTATCAAAGCTAATGAAAATACCTATCCAGCAAGAGGTCACATAATGGGCTTATTCAAATCGGTTCGGGATTTGTATCAAAATTACTGCTTTGTTGTACCCGGATTTTAAAAAAAAATAGCCGAAAATCGAACAAGGCAGTATTCAGTATATTGAAATCGTGTTGTCATGTGACCACCTATCATTTAAATATTGGTTTGTTAGTAGGTCCGGATCTAAAACGAGCTCTTGAAAAAAAATTTTAAAATATTTGCAAAAATAAAACGATTTTTCAAGTCTTAGAAAAATATTTCAAAAAGAAGGATTTTTCACATTTTTTAAAAAATATTTTCAACATTTTTTTTTAATTTTTTCAATTTCTTTAGACATTTTTTTAATTAAATAAAAAATGCATTAAAAAGTGAGAAAAAGTGTGACTTGTTGGATAGCTTCCAAATGACACCTATTTTTTAAATATAGGTTTAGTAGGTCCGGGTCTACCACGGCGTTTAGGACGCGGCTACAAATACCTGCCCCTGGAATTCTTTTTTTAAATATTTTACCAAAAAAAGATTTTTCAAAATTTAAAAAAAATATTTACAAAAAAAAAACAATTTTTCAAAAATTTTTTTTTTCAATTCTTGGAAAAAAAATTAAAAAAACGTGTTTTCTATATTAGAAAAACCCAAATATTATTTTACAAAAAATTAAAAAGATTTGTCAAAATTTAAAAAAAATATATTTACAAAAAAAAAAAAAACAACAATTGTTCATATATTTTTTTTAAAAAAATGTGTTTTTTATATTAAGAAAAACCTAATTACTGATTTTTTTAAGTATTTCACAAAAAAATTCAAATTTGTTAAAAATATATATATTTTTTTTAATCAAAGAAAAACATAATAGAAAGTATCAGTCTGTGTGACCACTAGCTTTCAAATGATACCCATATTTTCAATATTTGCTTAGTAAGCCGGATTTTGGATGTGGCTGCAAATATCTGCATCTGAAAAACAATTTCAAGAATATTCTAAAAAAAACGATTTTTTCTATTTGTTAAAAAATATTTTAAAAAGGATTTTTCATTTTTTTTTTAAATATATTTATTTTTTTTTTCAAAAATTTTGAAAAATATTTTCTAAAAAATATTTTAAAAAAATATATTTTTTAAACAAATATATTTTTTTTTAACTTAAAAAAGTCATTATAAAGTCGGTTTGACTACCTACCAGGCTGCAAATACCTGCCTCTGGAAAAAAAATTTAAAATATTAAAAAAAAAATTCAAATATTAAAAAAAATCAAAAGAAATATATTTCTAATTTTTGAAAAAATATTTCCTTGTTCCAAAGAAGGTATATATTTCTAATATATATATTTCTAATTTTTGAAAAAATATTTCCTTGTTTCAAAGAAGGTTTGCAACACCTTTCCGATTTGTAATAAAAATTCCAATCATGACTCTAACAAACAAATCTAGAATACTCCATATTAATAAATTTGATTAAAAAAAATATTTTATGTTTTTCAAATTTTTTCAAAAAAAAATATTTTTAAAAAGAAAAATTATTTAAAAAAAAATTTTTAAACAAATATATTTTTTAAAACTTAAAAAAGACATTATAAAGTCGGTTTGACTACCTACCAGTCTGCAAAAACCTGCCTCTGAAAAAAAATTTTAAAATATTTCCAAAAAAAAAGATTTTTCAAAAATTAAAAAAAAAAATTCAAAAAAATATATTTCTAATTTTTGAAAAAATATTTCCTTGTACCGAAGAAGGTTTGTAACACCTTCCCAATTTGTAATAAAAATTCAAATCATGACTTTAACAAATAAATCTAGAATAATCCATATTAATAAATTTAATTTTTTTAAAAAAATATATTTATTTTTTTTTTAAATTTTTCAAAAAAAATATTTTTTTTTAAACAAATATAATTTTTTAAACTTAAAAAAGACATTATAAAGTCGGTTTGACTACCTACCAGGCTGCAAATACCTGCCTCTGGAAAAAAATAAAATATTTCCAAAAAATGATTTTTTAAATATTTAAAAAATTAAAAAAAAAAAATCTAATTTTTGAAAAAATATTTCCTTGCACAAAAACAGTTTTGAAACCCCTTTCCCCATCCCACAATGAAAATTTAAATCATGATTTTAACAAATAAATCTAGAATACTCCATATTAATTAATTGCTTTCGGTTTCTCCCACCACCTGACTTTGCGCCAGCATTTACATCTTAAAATCCGATAATGCAATTAAAACTATTAAAATGGTTATTCGATAATTTAAACAAACAAATTAAATATTACACTTCAATATTTCGTAATTTACTTTCAAAATCATGGCATATATTAGTTTGTTTTTTTAAATACAAAACAAATGCTTAAATAAAAACGAATAAATGCGGCTCTAGTGAAAATATTAAAATCCATGTCGTGAGGTTTCTAACAGATATTTAAGGCAAATGAAAACAAAGCCCACTTGAACTAAGCCTGTCGAGAGGGGGAGAGAGGGTTGACGTTAACAATTTTATTAGACTCGGACATAATTAATAATCATTGAAATATAAACAAACTTAAAAAGCAATGTCCGCTTCAAGCATTTTTTTTTTAAACAAATCAATTCAATTCAATTTCACAATTGACGACAATGCCTGCCTGTGGCTTAAAATCCTCCAACTTTCGATTCGAGAGGTGGAAAAAAATCTATAGCTTCGTGAATGAAATTGTCGAATGATGCAATTCGCCACATTATTTTGTGATTCCGAATTCCTCGCCTTCGCCTTCCTCATAAAAAATACAAACATCTGTAAGTCATGAACTATTTCCAGATGCTGGCTTCAGCGCGGACAACAAAGATGTTAAAAATCTTGTCAGTTTGTCATTCGAACAGAATTTTTGTTGTTTTGAATTTAATTTCCGTTAAGAGGATAAATAGTGGTGGTTACAAATCTTTGTATTTTGTGTTCGGATTTTATTAGAAATGCGGTTAGAGCAACGATTAGTGGAATATTTTAATTACATGTCTCAATCTAATTAATACTAAATAACTTTAATGGACAGTCTAAGGTCAGGGAATTGTGACGAGAAGGAATATTTTAAAAATATTTCCAAATTTTTTTTTTTAAAGTATTTAAATGGCAATTTTTTTAAATAATAAAAAACGATTTTTAATTTCTTTTTAAAATATTAAAAAAAAAACTATTTTTAAATTTAATATCCCAGACAAAAAACAAGGGAATTGGTAAGAATTGGTGGCTCTTTTCCCTGCCTAACCCCCTGGTAAACATTACCATCGTTCTCCACTAATAAACAAACGTTGGTTTTATAAAAACTACAGTATAGGGATTAAGCTTGATCATTTTGCAACAACAAAAAATATTTTCAAAAAAAATTGATTCAAATTCTTTAAAAAAATTTTTCAATTAAAAAAAAATTCAAATGTTTTAAAAAAATATAAAAAAGAAACAATTTTAATTTTTTTTTTAAATATCAATTTTTTTTTTAATTTATAAAAAAAAATATTTTATATCGGATTTGCTGACAGATGTATACCCCCAGCATTGACTTATGATTATTCAACATCTTGACTCTTTATGGTGAGGTTCCGAAGAAGACCTAAGACTGATAAAAATATTACAACGTGTCAGATTGGAACTATATCGACTACTTCCTATACTTTATATGAGATATGTGCAATTTGAAGGAAAGCGAACATTTATATCTAATTTTATGCGAAATCATAAATTCCGATTATTCAAAATTCTGACCCTTTGTGGGGGAGGTACCAGAAGGAATGGTCCGTTCTCAACCATCTTTATAACAGGTCTTGTGAAGGTACTAGAAAGAGTGGATCGATATATTTCATCTTTACACCAGACCTTGGAATAATAAAAATATTGTGATGTGTGTAATTTGAAAACAATCGGGCACTTATATCACATTTTATAAGAGTTAAAATTATTCCAAACGTTAACCCTTTCTGGGGGAGGTGCTTGATGTAGTCGATCGATATTGTTAATGTTCGCACCTGAGCTAGAACTGACGCAGATATTAGGATTTGCAAAGTTGTAGCAAAATCTCATTGCCCATTCTCTTTCTGTGCAGCAAAAAATACCAAAAGGAGTGCACCGATATATTCCATCTTCACAGCAGACCTTGGGTTAATAAAAATATTGTGATGTGTGTAATTTGAAGACAATCGGACACTAATGCTTATTTCGGATTGTATGGACGTTTTGGTTATTTAAAATTTTGATCCTTTGCGGCTGAGGTACCAGAAGGAACGGTCCGATCTCTATCACCTTTAAAACAGATCTTGTGTTGATAGAAATATTGAGATGTATGAAGTCTGAATGGAATCGGATGTTAATTTCGCGTTTTATGAGCTTCATGAATATTCAAAATTTTGACCCTTTGTGGGGGAGGTACCAGAAGGGGTGGACCGATATATTCCATCTTCACAGCAGACCGTGGGTTAATAAAAATATTGTGATGTGTGTAATTTGAAGACTATCGGGCACTTACATCACATTTTATAAGAGTTAAAATTATTCCAAATTTTAATCCTTTGTGAGGGAGGTACTTGATGTAGTGGACCGATATTGTTAATTTTCGCACCTAATCTAGCATGGATGTAAATATTAGTATGTGCAAAGTTGGAGCAAAATCGCATTGCCCATTCTCTTTCTGTGCAGCAAAAAATATTTTCTTTATAAATTTCGACCTCTTGTGGGGGAGGTACCAGAAGGAGTGCACCGATATATCCCATCTTCACAGCAGACCTCGGGTTATTAAAAATATTGTGATGTGTGTAATTTGAAGGCAATCGGCCAGTTACCTTACCTTTTATAAGATCTATAATTATTCCAAATGTTGATCATTTGTGGGGGAGGTACTTGATGGAGTGGACCAATATTGTCCATTTTCACACCGAAGCTAAAACTGACGCAGATATTAGGATTTGCAAAGTTGGAGCAAAATCAGATTATCGTTTCTCTTTCTCTGCCGTATTTTTTTTTTTGTTTGTTTGAAAATATCGACTTTAGCTAGAAGGAGTGGACCGATTTTGCCCATCTCCCAACTCGATCTAAGTTTGACAATAATATTTCGATATTCCAAGTTTGAATCAAATCGGATGCTCCCTGCGAGAATTATCGTGCGCACCAGCCAACGGACAGACAGACAGACAGAAGGCCGGGCGTAGATCGATAGATCAACTCCAAATTTCCTGAAACGGATTTGGTCCAAAGAGACCTTGGGCTTAAGACCGTTATTTCGATGAGGCATGTTTTGGCCGTATCACATGATATATACCCTTTCCCATACGGCTATGGCTGAGGGCATAAAAAGGTCTGTCACTAACTAAGTTTGTGTTGCTAGAAATATGGATTCAATATTTTGACCCTTTGTGGGTCAATTTAATTATTAAAAATCCAATATTCCTCTAACCTAGCACTGATGCAAATATGAAGTTTTCCAAAGTTTCCACAAAATCCTTTCTCTTTCGATATGGTAAATTATTTCCTTTGAAACTGTTGACCCTTTGTGGGGGAGGTACCAGGAGAAGTTGAACAGCCAAGATTCTGCCTGGAATGCCCCTTAAAAAATATTTCAACATTTATTTTAAAAAAAAAGGCCACGTTTCTGTACTCAGAATATTTTAAAATTTTTTGTATTATAGTGATCGCGATATTACATTTATAGGGGCTATACTGTATGGCAACACACACATTTTCACTCCCTAGTGGCGAATAGTAACACTCAGCTTTCGTTTGTGTCTTCGATATATTTGCCGGGACATTTTTGATTTTATTTTACAATAGATGGCGCTGTATGTTAAAAATGGAAACAGTGGCCTTTTTGTGGATTTAAGAATATTAAAAAATTCTAGAAATAAAAAAATATGTGCACTTACCAATAAATGTTGGGAATTGAATATATTTTCTGGAAATAGAAAGAGCTAATGGTTAACTTTGTTATTTTTAATAAATATTTTTGGTTTATAAAGGGGTTTATAATAAGAGATGTTATATTAGTATTCAAGATATAATTCCATTTTCGAGATAAATTATCAGATTCTCAGTTCTTTGAAAAGAGAGAGGTATGCCATTAATAATGAAAAACAAAGCAGCCTAATGACCACCACAAGCATGCTTATAGGACCACATCCTTGGGTTTGTATAACATAACCAGAAAGGATATTTGAATTGACTTTTTACATAAACCTTATCTTTCAGGTAGCCTCAGATGAGGAAGATTTCGCAATGTGTTATATCACCAGATCATGGTTGGCAATTGTGATCACCTCTTCAAGAGATAACATGGTCTAGAAGCTGTTCCTTTTTATACCCTCAGCTGACTAGAGAGGATTTATATCATTTGATACGGCCAAAACGTGCCTTATTAAAATAACGATTTTGTACCCTAGGTCTCTTTGGGCCAAATCCGTTTCAGGACATTTGAATTCAATCTAGAAATGTCCGTCCGTCTGTCTGTCTGATTGGTGCGCACGATAACTCTGAAAGAGAGTATCCGATTTGGTTCAAAATTGGTACATCGTAATATTATTATCAAATTTAGATCGAGTTCGGAGATGGGAACATCGGTCAACACCTTCTGGAAATTACCCCACAGAAGTTCCACATTTTCCAAGAAAATATTTTACTGCCGAGAAAGAGAAAGGTTAATCCGATTTTACTCCAACTTTGCAAATTCTAATATTTGCGTCAGTGCTATGTCAGGTGCAAAAATAGACAATATCGGTCCACTCCGTCAAGTATCTCCCCCACAATGGGTCAAAATTTTGAATAATTACAACTCTCATAAAATGTGATGTAAGAGTCCGATTGTCTTCAAATTTCACACATACTACTATTTTTATGAACCCAATATATGGTAGTAAGAAGAAATATATAAGATAACACCAGACATATTCAAATTCAACATTAGCAACCCAAAGAATTCATCAACCAAAGTATAAGCGTGTCATTTTGCTGACACTGCAGTTCCCACCGAAACACTGACAACAACATCCAACAGGCAGACAGCAACATTCCATCGCCAACACGAGCAGGTGTCCAGTATCATCTGGGTGCATGAATCCAAAGTATAAGTTAGGGTAGTTTTATTTCATTATTCACTTTGTAGTCCGGAACCTTAACCAATAAAGACGTGATTGCTTGCAGTAAGCAGCAATCACAAATTTTTAAAAAAATAAATAAATTAACATTGAATTAATTGGCGCCCGAGAGCAGGGACCTGTTTTTAAACAGGTACTCGAAACCCGAAGAAAGGATTTCCGACAAAAGTCAAGCCTTCAGGTGGCGCCCCAGTAACTTAATTGTGAAAAGGACGTAACGTTATGTTACAGCCCCTAAAGCCCGCGACGCGGATCACTAGATTACGGTAGTTTACAAATAAAAATTTTAAAAAAGTGAAAGTAAAATAAAAACATTGATACAAGAATTGTGAAAAATGAAAAACTATTAAAGAAAATAAAAAAAAACTCCTGAAAAATTAAAAAACAAAGTAAATTAAATTAAATAAAAAGTGAGAATTTAAAAAAAAAAAAAAATAATAAAAAAAAAAGTATCAAAATAAAGGAAATTAAAATGATAATTACAAAATGAAAACTTAAAAAAAAAAAAAAAAAAAAAAAAAAAAAAAAAACTTGTGAAAACTTAAATGCAAAGTAAATTAAATGAAGTGAGAAATAAAAGAGAAACAATTGTGAGAAATTATAAAAAAAAAGAGAAAAAAAAATAAAGCAATTTAAATAAGTTTGAATGAATATAAATAAAAATAAAGTTAAGACAGAAATAAAAATTAAAATAAAAAAAATTGTTTGAACAATATTAAATATTTTAACAATTTATAAATAAAAGTGAAAAAAATCGGACACAACAAAACTTTGAAAACTTTGAAAGGACTAAGAAAAACGATCATCTCATCTCATCTCATCTGTACTAGAAGGATGCTACTCCAGACTCTAACGATGCTGCTATTGTAAGAATAACTTTAAGAATTCAAATTAAGAACAAATTTAGTTCCTAACATTTTATAGTTATAGTTATTTGTTACCTATGAAATTTTTTTTTGTTCCCAATACTGATAAATAACGTAACTTTGATAGCTCCACCTTTCCTTTTGATAAAGAGAAAAAATGTTAGAATCAGTGGATGATATTGCCGCAAAATTAAATAGAATTACGATAAATCCATCTTCAAATAACATCACACGAATGATTACAAACCTTTTGGCCGGACGAGACGAAACGTTTGACGATGGTAGTGACATACCGGTAGGAACAGTCTCCCCGAGACTGGAGGAACTGGACAAAGTTCCAGATATAGTGAAATCCTTGAGGGAATTTTCGGGAAAACCCGGAGAATTCAGCTCTTGGAGGAAATCAGTCGAAAGGGTGATTGATTTATACTCATCACTTCGCGGTACCGGGAAATACTACGCAATTTTGCATACAATTCGTACGATAATTATAGGTGAGGCCGATACGGCTTTAGAATCCTATAGGACTCCATTGGATTGGGCCAAAATACGCAAATGTCTGATGGTGCACTACGCGGATAAACGAGATATAGGTACACTAGAGTACCAAATGAATGTTTTGTGTCAGGGGCACAGAGGTGTCACAGAGTTCTATCAGGACGTCTATCAAACACTATCTCTAATTTTGGATAAGGTTTCCTGCCTGGAATTGGACGACGGTAGTCTCAGAGCCATGACGAATACATATCGAGAGAAGGCACTTGATACCTTCATAAGAGGCCTGAACGGCGACCTTCCTAGGCTGCTCAGTGTCAAGGGTCCTACATCTCTACCAGAGGCTCTACATCTTTGTTTGAAGCTAGACAATATGGCATTTCGGAGAGATTATGCCCAGAAGGGAGGCCATAGACAGGAACCATTGAGGATGTCAACTGGTTCGAAATTTTACCCAGAATTGGCAAATATTCCGACTCATAGGCCTAGAGTATCCCCAGCTTTCCCATTTCCGAACAATTTGAATATGCAGAATCAGCGTCCTCAGTTTGGGGGACAACCATTTGCTCATCGTCCTCAGCAATTCTTTCAACGAAATCAGATGGGAGGACACCAAATCACTCGTCCTTATACGGGAACCCAGAATTTTCCTCAGAACCAATTTAGGCAATTTCCCTCACAATTTTACAATAACCAGAGTAAGCCAGAACCCATGGATATTGACAGGTCAATACAAGTAAGACCCCAACAGAACCAGAATTTTAAAAGACCTGCCCAGTTTTCGGTACAGACTCCTATGAATAAGATTCAGCGTAATTTTCATGTAAACGTGGATAATCAATACCCAGATATTGAGAACCAATCCCCAAATATCGACGATTACCGAGACAACAGTGACTATCAGCCAGTAGACGAAAATGACACAGGGAATTACGGACAACAGGATATAATACCGGACGATTACCAGGAACGTAACCCCGATGACATTCCAGCCAACTTCATAGATATGAATTTTTTAGATTAAACTGTTCCTCGTTGCCATACTTTCAAGTCAAAACGAGGAACGGGAAGACATTAGACTTTTTATTGGATACAGGAAGCAGTAAAAATTATATAAGACCAACTTTGGTCCTGAGACCCAAGTTGAATGACAATAGGTTTAGCGTAAAATCTGTAGGCGGCGATGTGGAAGTTTCACACCACACTCTTCTTAACATGTTCGGCGTCAATGACGTCCCACTAAAATTCTTCCTTCTACCTGGTTTGGTATCTTTCGACGGGATTTTGGGGAATGACAGCTTGAAGGAATTATCGGCAGTAATTCATACTTCCGAAGATTATTTCCAAGTAAGAGGTGGCAAGAAAATTGCCATTAGACAGAGAATATCCCAGAATGTTAATAGTCTGGAGCTGGAGGATGATCATCTATCATTAAGTCAGAGGAGTTCTCTCAATAATATTGCAAGGCAGCACCGGAACCTGTTCTCAGATCCGGATGAGAGATTAACATACACCTCTGTTGTGGTTGGAGAAATCCGAACTGAAAACGAATCTCCAATCTATACGCGAAGTTATCCTTACCCAATGGCATTAAAAGATGTCGTGGAGGAAGAGATTCGTCGTCTCCTTCGGGATGGCATCATAAGACCATCCAGATCCCCGTACAACTCCCCTATTTGGGTAGTGCCCAAAAAGGAGGACAGTTCTGGTCGAAAAAAATATCGTTTGGTCGTTGACTTTAGAAAGCTCAACGCCGTCACCATACCGGATAAATATCCGATTCCCGAGGTGACGGAAGTCCTATCTAACCTAGGGGGGAATCAATATTTTACGGTCATTGATCTTAAAAGCGGTTTCCATCAAATACCCCTACGGGAGGAGGATAGACAGAAAACCGCATTCTCAATCAACAATGGCAAGTACGAGTTCACGAGACTGCCATTTGGCCTGAGGAACGCGCCAGCAATATTTCAGCGAACGCTGGACGATATACTCAGAGAATTGATTGGAAAAATCTGTTTTGTTTACATCGATGATATTATCATCTTTGGCAAGGACGAGAAGTCACACGCCGAGAACATAAAGAAAGTTTTCCAAACACTAGAGTCCGCTAATATGAAGATCCAGTTGGACAAGTGTTCATTCTTTAAACAAGAAGTGGAATTTTTGGGATTTATTGTGTCGAGGGATGGTATAAAAACCAACCCAAAGAAAGTGGAAGCCATTCTTAATTTCCCGATTCCTAAGACACTTAAGGAACTTCGTTCTTTCCTTGGCCTCTCGGGCTACTATCGAAGGTTCGTAAGGGGATATGCCGATGTAGCAAAGCCGCTGACATCGCTCCTCAGAGGGGAGGAAGGCAGAATTCCAAAGACAGCTTCCAGTCAAATTCCGGTGACATTAGATGCTTCCGCCGTAGAAGCTTTCAACGAGCTAAGAAATGCATTGGTTTCAAACGATGTGATACTTGCGTATCCAGATTTCAGAGAAGATTTTGACCTAACGACGGATGCCTCCAGTGTCGCTCTTGGAGCAGTGTTGAGTCAAAAGGGAAGACCAATTGCATTCATTTCAAGAACTCTGGATGAAACAGAGGAGCATTACGCCACAAATGAGAGGGAAATGTTGGCCATCATATGGGCCCTCACTACCTTGAGGAATTATCTATACGGATCGAAGAAAGTTATAATTTATACCGACCACCAACCCCTCACTTACGCCATTAGTAACAAAAATAGCAATGCGAAGATGAAACGCTGGAAATGTACTCTGGAGGAATATAATTACGAATTGCGGTACAAACCCGGAAGACAGAATGTCGTAGCAGATGCTCTGTCTAGAACGGTACAGAAGGACAATAATGCTATTACTCCGATTAATTCACTGACTCCCACACAGCATAGTGCGGAGAGCTCACCAGAGACCCTTATACCCAGTGTTGAGTCACCCATTAATGTTTTCAAGAACCAGCTTCTCATAAGTGTGGATGACACATCAACGTACCAGTTCAATGTTGTTTTCCCAAGCATCCACCGACACACAATTACTGAACCACATTATGACGAACGAAAACTTCAAACAATCTTGAAGAGGTATTTGAACCCGTCTGTAATTAACGGAATCAAGGCACCCGAACAAATAATGGGAAAAATTCAGAACATTTATCCACTCCATTTTAGCCAGTACAAATGCAGGTTTACTCAGAAGGTAGTAGAAGATATATTATCAGAAAATGACCAGGAAAGAATAATTATTGACACCCACAATAGAGCCCATAGGAACGACAGAGAGAACAAAACACAGATTTTGGAAAATTATTATTTTCCGGGGATGTCGGGAAAAATAAAGCGAATTATAAAACTGTGCACGACGTGTAAGAAAAACAAATACGAGAGACATCCCAATGAACCTTACCTTTGTGAGACGCCTATTCCAAATTACCCAGGTCATACTATTCATATTGATATATTCTCTACAGATAGGAAATTAGTTCTGACCTCCATTGACAAATTCTCAAAGTACGTTAAAGTGAAAATACTAGACGGAAGATCTACTGAGGCTATTAGAAGACCACTGAGGGAATTATTATTCTCTTACGGAGTTCCGAAGAATGTGGTAATGGACAACGAACCGTCTCTAAATTCCAGTTCGATATTATTCATGATGAAGGACGAATTAGGAATAAATATTTTTACGACCCCATCCTACAGGAGCGAGGCTAACGGACAGATAGAACGCTTTCATTCTACCCTCGCTGAGATAATGAGATGTTTGAAAAGTGATGGAACATCCAGGAATTTTGAGGAATTACTGGAGAGGGCTGTTAATGAATACAATCACTCGATTCACTCCACGGTGAATAGAAGACCTGTTGATTTGTATTTTGGACGCACAATTGACTTTTCTCCACAAGACATAGAGACTACCAGACGGAATATTGTTGACAAACTCAGACAGAAACAGGCCAACGACTTGACGTATCATAACAAAAAGAAACGACCAGTTAAGGATTATATTCCCGGACAATTAATTTATGTAAGCAACAACAAAAGGTTAGGAACGAAACTAAGCGACCGTTACAAAGAGGAAATAGTTAAGGAAAACCGGAATACCACCGTTTTGTCCGAAAGCGGAAGGGTTATTCACAAAAGCCATATTAGAAATTAATAAAATCCTAAATTTTACAGTTTGTTTCCTGGAAACGCCCTGGCTGACTTCAGCATCCTCGACTACTCGAACGCAAGACTCATTTCAATTCATAATGGAATAGCAAGGAAACAGAACGGGACATTTAAAGTAATTCATTCAATAGATCTTGAACAGTATGAAAACCTCACTCGTGAAACCGAACACATTCTAGACAAATTCGTGAACCTAGACCATCCTCTCCGTCCATTTATGAAGCAACAATTAATTGACATCAATGGACTATTAGACCGTCTGATGCCGCACAGAGAGAAAAGATCGATAGACTTCATAGGAAGTGCTTGGAAGTGGATTGCAGGCAGTCCAGATAGTCATGATTTTCAGATCCTAGAACAGAAAATTGGCAATATTTTGGAAAATAACAATAGACAGCTGATAATAAACCAATTAATTTCGGAAAGAATAACCGAAATAACTAATAAGACGAATGAAATAATAAAAAGGGAAGGGTGGAACGATGAAGTAGTATTCAAAATCGAAAGAAAACTTAATTTTATTGAAAAAGAGTTACAAAACGTAGAGTTTGCAATACAGTGGGCTAAAGCTAATATCGTCAATTCATTTCTGCTTTCTAAAATCGAAATCGATCAAATAAACACTGTTTTTGAAAAATATAATATTCCTACTTATTCGATAGATGAACTATTAACTTTTGGATCCGTAAAAATTGTTACAAATAAACGAGAAATTTTGTACATCCTTAGTATCCCTGTAACTCAAGAAGAAGTTTGTAAAGTATATTTCATAAAACCTATAAAAACTGGAGATGTAATTGATAAAATTGAATACGAAAAAATTTTGGAATGTAATAAAGAATTATTTGGAATAAAAACAGAATGTAAAAGTAATTACGACATAACAATTTGTAATAGAGATAAGCTTATTTCATTAAGAAATGATAATTGTATAACTAATTTGTTCAAAAGTAGAGTAGGGAAATGCACCCAAATAAACAACGAACACATACCAACAATTGAAGAGATCGGATCGGACTTGCTCTTGCTGAACCAATATCAAGGCGCTATCAGTGTAGACAACGAGCAGATTTTTTTAAACGGGACTTATCTCATCAAACATTTCAACGTCACTATAAGAATCGATGGCCACAGTTACAGTTCAAGAGGAATAAGTGCCAATAAACCTCTTCCCGCCTTTTTGCAACCAAAAGGTCCAAAAGACAAATTAGAAGAAGTAATATCATTGGAGCTGCTTAAACAGTTGAACGTAAAGAACATCGAACGAATGCGATCTATGGAAACCAAAGGTACCTTAGCAGTCGGCATCGGTTGTGTTTCTGCAATAATCCTTACAACTATAACAATAATATCACTGAGAAGAAAATATGCAAAAAACTCCGAAAATAATAATCTGAAAATCGAAGATGCCCCAGGAGATGAAATAGAGATTGCGGAAGTAAATTTACCTACAACTTCGAAAGAAACTAAAACATCCAGCATTTACAATATTCATTCATTTTGAACAATCGGGACGATTGTATTTAAGAGGGGAGGAGTTAACACCAGACATATTCAAATTCAACATTAGCAACCCAAAGAATTCATCAACCAAAGTATAAGCGTGTCATTTTGCTGACACTGCAGTTCCCACCGAAACACTGACAACAACATCCAACAGGCAGACAGCAACATTCCATCGCCAACACGAGCAGGTGTCCAGTATCATCTGGGTGCATGAATCCAAAGTATAAGTTAGGGTAGTTTTATTTCATTATTCACTTTGTAGTCCGGAACCTTAACCAATAAAGACGTGATTGCTTGCAGTAAGCAGCAATCACAAATTTTTAAAAAAATAAATAAATTAACATTGAATTAATTTATATGTGTCCATCCTTCTGGTACCTCCCCCACAAAGGGGTCAAGAATATCTTAGAAGCCCATAAAACGCGAAATTAATATCCGGTTCCATTCAAACTTACCACATCTCATTATTGCCATAAGCACAAGATCTGTTATGAAGATAGTAGAGATCAGGTCATTTCTTCTGGTACCACCCCCACAAAGGGTCAAAGTTTTGGATATTTTGAAGCACGTAAAACGCGAAAATAACATTCGATTCCATTAAGTCTTGGCACATCTTCATATTTCTATTAACACAGGATCTGTTACAAAGATGGTCGCGATCGTATCATTTCTTCTGTTACCTGCCTCACAAAAGTGCAAAATTTTGAATATTTATATCTCTTATAAAATATGATATAAGAGTCCGATTGATTGATTGAAATTCACACAACGCAATATTTTTATGGACCCAAGATCAGGTGTGAAGATGGAATATATCGGTCCACTCCTTCTGGTACCTCCCCCAAATAGGTGAAGATTTTGAATATCCAAGAAGCTCATAAAATGCGAAATTAATATCCAATTCTATTCAGATTTGTTACAACTCAATATTTCCATCAACCCAAGGTCTGTTGTAATGGTGGTAGAGATCGGACCAATCCTTCTGGTACCACCACCAACAAAATGTCAAAGTTTTGAATAACAAAAATGATTATAAAATTCCAAATAGGCATCAGGTTCCCTTCATATTTCACACATTCCATTATTTTTACTAACACAAGATCTGATATAAAGATGGTAGATACCGGATCATTTCTCCTGGTACACTCCCCACAAAGGGTCAAAGTTTTGTATACTTATGAAGCTCAAAAAACGCGAAATTAAAATCCGATTCCATTCAAACTTGCCACATCTCAATATTTCTAACAACACAAGGTCTGTTATAAAGATGCTAGAAATCGGACCATTTCTTCTGGTACCTCCCCAATTTCAAGATACAGGTCTTCGCCTTCGAGAAGACCCAGTGGCCTTTAATTAAAGAAAAAAAAAAGATTTGAAAAATAAAAACATTTTCCCAATTAGTGGCACCATTCTGGGCAATGGAAAATAACCCAATTAGTCTATGACCTTCTCAATGTCAAAAAATCTCTGACAAGGACGACAGATGTGGAGGTAAAACGTAGGACATCTTGCTTAGCAAAAAAACAAAAATTCAAAACCTTTACCAATCTTAAAGCCGGTCATGTGACACATTTCGCATTTCTCATAATAAGACAAAAACAACAACAAAAGCATATTTCCATGGCCTAGGCAAAGGCAAATGACACATTCACCAAAAACGTCAACAACAACAACCATATTTAGGTATTCCATAAAAAAATACCAAACATTAAATTTAACTTTTTTCACTGCATTGCATGTTTCGATTTATTTTTATCGGCATTGGATTTCGTCGTAGAATATTTTTCCTCCTTTCCTTTTTAACAATTGGAAAATGCCCATAAATCCTGACGAACGATTAAGGGTGACATTGAAAATACAACACACAAAGGATGTATTGTTGTTGTCGCTGTCGTTGTGTTGAGATTTAGGCAAAAAGCACCCTTCGCTGCAAATGCAATAGGGGTTTTGTGTTTCCTTCGATCTCCCACCCCACCCAAAAGCGTGAGCCCTTTTGTCGAGAGAAATGCATTTCTTGCGACGAGTGGAAAAAAGTGAAATGCAGCAACCCTTAACCGGGCCGAGGCAATCTAACCACCATTCATCAAAAAGTAAAATGCACCCCAAATCAGATTTTGGGATCGGAGATGACAGTGGTTCAGTGTGAGGAGAAAAAGTAATCGATATTTTTTGAGAAGAGAAACAAATGCTATTAGCAGACCAAAGAGTCGATTGTGAGAACATCGAGGGGCTTTACTGGAAAACTAAGTGGTGGTCTATAAAAAGACCAAGGGGTCTTCTAGGAGAGGACATAGTTGTCTTCTGGGAGAAGAAATTGTTGTCTTCTGACAGAAGACCCAGAGACCTTCTATGAGAAGTCTTGGGGGTCTTCTGTTAGAAAACCTAATGGTCTACTAGGAGAAGTTTGTGTAGTCATCTAGGAGTAGACCTACTGGGCTTCTAGGAGAAGACCTGGTGGTCTCCTAGGAGAAGACAAAAGTGGTCTTCAAGGATAGGGCCTATGTTTTCTTCTAAGAAAAGACCCAACTGCTTTCCAGGAAAAGAGACCAGTGCCTTTTAGGAGAAGAACCAGTGGCCTAGAAGAAGACTCAGAGGGTTTCTAGAAGAAGACCCAGTGGCCTTCTAGAAAAAGACCCAGATGTCTTCTAGGAGAAGGTCTGATGGTATTCTAGGAGAAGACCTGGTGGTCTCCTAGGAGAAGATCTGAAGGTATTCTGGGAGAAGACTTGGTGGACTTCTTGGAGAGAATCTGGTAGTTTTGTAGGAGAAGACCTGGTGGTCTTCTAGGAGCAGATCGATTGGACTTCCAGGAGAAGACCCAGTGGTCTGCTACGATAATATCCAGTTGTCCTCTAGGAAAAGACCCGGTGGTTTTCTAGAAGACCAAGTGGTCTTCTAGGATAAGATCCAGTGGTCCTAGGAGAAGGCCCACAGGTCTTCCCTAAGAAGATCCGGTGGTCTTCTAGGACAAGACCCAGTGAGGTTCTAGGGAAAGATCCAGTGGTACTAAGAGTAGATCCAAAGGCTTTCTAGGAAAATATACCAGTGCCCTTCTAGGAGAAGTCCTGGTGGTCTTCTTGGAGAAGATATGGTGGTTTTCTAGGAGAAGGCCAGATAGTTTTCTAGGAGAAGACCCAGTTATTTTCTAGGAGATGACCCAGTTGTCTTTTGGAGAAGACCCAGTAGTCTTATAGGAGAGAAACCAGCAGATTTCTAAGAAATGATACCAGTGGTCTTTTAGGAAAAGACAAAGGGAGAAGATTTAGTGGTCTTTTAGGAGAAGACCCAAAGGCTTTCTACAAAAATATACCAGTGCCCTTCTAGAAGAAGACCTGATGGTCTTCTAGGAGAAGACCTGGTGGTCTTCTAGGAGAAGACCTGGTGGTCTTCTAGGAGAAGACCTGATGGTCTTCTAGGAGAAGACCTGGTGGTCTTCTAGGAGGAGACCCAGTGGCCTTCTAGGAGGAGACGCAGTGGGCTTCTAGGAGGAGACTCAGTGGGCTTCTTAGAGAAGACCAAATGGTCTTCTAGGAGAAGACTCAGAGGTCTTCTAGGAGAAGACCCGGTGGTCTTCTAAAAGAAGGCCTGGTGGTCTTATAGGAGGAGACCCAGTGGACTTCCAGGTGAAGACCTAGTGGTCTTCTAGTGGCTTCTAGGAGGAGACCCAGTGGGCTTCTAGGAGGAGACCCAGTGGGCTTCTAGGAGAAGACCAAGTGGTCTTCTAGGAGAAGACTCAGAGGTCTTCTAGGAGTAAATCCAGAGGTCTTCTAGGAGAAGACCCGGTGGTCTTCTAAAAGAAGGCCTGGTGGTCTTATAGGAGGAGACTCAGTGGACTTTCAGTGGACTTCCAGGTGAAGACCTGGTGGTCTTCTAGTGGAAAACCTGGTGGTATTCTAGAAAAAGACCGATGGTCTTCTAGGAGAAGACCTGGTGGATTTCTAGAAGACCTGGTGGTCTTCTAGGAGAAGAGATGGTTGTCTTGTAGGAGAAACGGATTTCTAGGAGAAGCAGATTCTAGGAGAAGCGGGTTTCAGATGTCTTCAAGGAGATGACCCAGAGGTCTTCTAGGAGAAAACCCGGTGGTTTTCTAAGAGAAGACCTGGTGGTCTTCTAGGAGGAGACGCAGTGGACTTCCAGGAGAAGACTTGGTTGTCTTCTTGTGGAAAACCTGCTTCTAGAAGAAGAAGATTGATGACCATCTAGCAGAAGACTGATTGTCTTCTAGGAGAAGACCTGGTGGTCTTCTAAGAGAAGACCCAGTAAAGTTCTAAGAGACGAACCAGTGACCTTCTAAGATCTTGTGGTTTTATAGGAGAAGATCCTACTTTCATCTAGGAGAAGGATCATATGTCTTCTAGGAGAAAACCTGGTGTCTTTCTGGGAGAAGCCACAGAGGATTTCTAATTGAAGACCCAGGGGCCTTCAAAAAGAAAATCCAGTAGATTTCTGTTAGCAGGCCCAGTGGTATTTTGAGAAAAGACTCAAGGTCTTCTAGGAAGAGATTTAGAGATCTTATAGGAGAAGATCCAGAGGACTAGGGTGGACTTCAATGGGAAGACACCAGTGTCCTACTCAAGGAGAAACCAGTGATCTTTTAAGAGAAGAATTAGTGGTCTTCTATAAGAATACTTCCTGGTCTTTTATAAGAAAACCCCTGGTCTCCTATGAAGAGGAAAGCCTGCTCTTCTACCGGAAGACCACCTGATCGTTTATAAAAAGACCGCCTTGTATTCTTTTATATAAAGACCGTATAGTCTTTCATATGAAGTTCGCTTTGTCCTCTTTAAGAAGAGGTCCAGGTTTAAAGGTACACACTTAGTCTTCTATAATACCTCATGCCTTCGAAGAGGATCAGGGAGCTAATTTGGTTTCCCTTTAAAAATCCTTATCAACCACTGTCCTCGCTACTTAACAATTGTCCTATTAGAACAAATAACAAAACATATGTACATATGTGTGTCTACACACACAGACACAGGCATCTAAAGAATGCACATTCCATGCATAATACAGCCAGTCAATACAAATCCAAAATAACACCCCTTAAATATTCCGTTCGAAAAAAACGCAATTCCGATCATTACAACAAATACCACCACCAACAACAAAAACAAAAATTGTTTGTAGGGCGCCTCCTGATCCAGGATCAATAGTTCCATGTTTGATTATCTGATAACGAGAAAAAAGCCGGTGTGTTTAGAGCGTGCCACCGTTGGCTGGGAGCAAAACAGCAGCTGCCGGATTTTCATATTTTTTTCTGTGTGACGTAGCTGGTTAACATTCAAAACAATTGAAATTTGAAATAAAAAATTTGAAAACAAGGCTGCAAATCCGGTATCCTGATCTACGCCGCTAACAAGAGCTGTTTGGCAGTTGCTAAACTATGACGTGATGGTTGTTTGTTATCCAAATAACTGGTGTCTGCCTGAGTGGCGGACTATCTCCTCTATCGCCATCAGGGGTTTTTTTGGTGGTATTAGAAATGAAGGTGGTACTGTACGAAAGCCATGACATCCAAAGGGTTGTTTTCCCATACCCTGTGAATGAATGAATGGAGGAAGACTGGCTGAATGAGGGAATGAATGAATGACGACAGGATTTGTTGCCGCTGCAGAGAACCCCTTTTTGCTGGCGATATCAACATTTAAATCCATTACACATGTTTGTATGTCTGTATGTATCAGTTGTTTAATGATGATGTAATTTAATATCCCCTCTCTCCCCTCCCCACCTTTTCTCTAAGTATTGCCTTCTTTCCTTTTGTTTTTATTGTTGTTGTTGTTGTTGCCGTCTCTTGTTCTTGAAAACTTTCCCTTTTTTGGTCCCAGAAATCCAGTAGTTTTATTTCTTTGTCTTCTGTCTTCCAGAAATATGTCATTCATTCGGGGGCATAATCGTGGCTTCTTTGGTAGGCCTGATGATGGTCTTTAGTTTCATTGAACAGCTGTTCGCCAGGAAATAAAAAAATGAATTTATTGATTTCAAATTATGAGACATTGAATATTTTTTTTTAATAATTTGAAATGCCTGGAATGATGACTCAAGCGGATTAGGAGTTTGATGAATCATAATTCTGAGGACAAGCAATAAGGATTTTTTGGAAATTCGTATTTTGAAGGGTACGACTCTTTAAAGGGTACGAAAAGTATTAAAAGGCACAACATTATATAGAATTTTTCTTCAGCGGTTGATAGGTTTCATTACGAATTTCAAATACTAAAACTGAAACAATTCCGGTAAATAATGCCGCTAAAATCATCAAAATACCGAATATCGGGGGGTACCGTTACATGGGGGCTATACGAAGACGTGGACCTACAAGGCCCATTTTCTGTTTTATGCTGTAGCATCTATTAAAAACGTCAAATACCAAATTTGAAACAATTCCGGTAAATAACGTCGCTGAAATCATCAAAATACCGAATATAGGGAGGTACCCTTATATGGGGGCTATACGAAGACGTGGACTTACATGGCCCATTTTCTGTCTTAAGCCGTAGCATCTATTAAGAACTTAAAATATTAATTTTGAAACAATTCCAGTAAAAAATGTCGCTAGAATCCTCAAAATACCGAATATCGGGAGGTACCCTTATATGGGGGCTATACGAAGACGTGGACCTACATGGCCCATTTTCAATACCAAAAGTCCTGCAGACATAGTACACATTTGAGTAAAATTTTATCAACCTACTTCATTTCGTTCGGAAGCTAGAGTGATTTCCACAAACGGACAGACGGATAGACGGACAGACGGACGGACATTGATAAATCGACATAGAATTTTATGCTGATCAAGAATATATACTTTGTGGGCTCTAAAATGTATATTTCGAGGTGTTACAAACGGAATGACAAACTTAATATACCCTCCATACTATGGTGGAGGGTATAATAAAATTTTGTACTACTCTTTCTGCATAAGGGTTACCCCGGAAAAATAGCATACTTTAAAATGGCCATAACTCCTTAAATATTGACATTTCGGGGTTTGTGATCACTTATTTAAAGAGGAAAAATAGCATACTTTAGGCAGAATTTTTGGAACTTCACACATTGTGGGTAAGTGTTATGACTTTGGAATTTTGGAGGACGTTCGCTTTTGATATAGGGCGGGGAGATAATGGGGGGGGATTTGGAAATTCGTACTTTAAGATATTTAGAATTAATTTCACTATAGTTTGGAAATTCGTACTTTAAGTGTACGAAAAGGTACGATAGGTTAGGTTAGGTCAAAGGTTGCGCAGTTGCCTTATAAAAACCACTTCACTCGGAGACCTGCTGCTAATCCATTATGTTCATCTGGAAATTCAAGAGAAAAGAGAACGAGAGAAATGATTTGCGATCCACTTTGGCTAACTGAAAAAAACGCTGTCTCAGTTGCGGAGAATGAAAACAAGTGGTTCAGAAATTGCTTCACCAAAAGCCTAAGTCTAACCCCGAAAAGAGTTGGACAGTGGCACGTCTCGACAAAGCCTGCAGTATTCAGTGTAGTCGTCACTCGACTTAGAACCCATGGTCCTTATGTTTAAGTGACCGGTGATAATTCCCACCACAAGTTTTCGGTCAGATTTAACCATGGATATGAGCGACGTTGATCGCTTGATGGAGTGGACCGATAATGTCCATTTTCGCACCTGACCTAGCGCTGATGGAAATATTAGAATTTGCAAAGTTGGAGAAAAATCGGATTATGATTTCACTCTCTGTGCAGTAAAATCTTTTGCTTAAAAACTGTTGATCTTTTGTGGGGGAGGTACCAGAAGGTTTGGACTGATATTACCCATCTCCGAACTCGATTTAAGTTTTATAATAATATCACGATGTACCAAGTTTGGACCGAATCGGAGACTCCGTTCGAGAGATATCGTACTCACCAGTCTGTCAAACGGACGGATGGACGGACATCGGCAGATCGACTCCAAATGCCCTGGAACGGGTTCAGTCCAAAGAGACCTTGGGTCTGAATCGGTTATTTCGATGAGGCACGTTTTTATATATAGAGGGTAGCCATATGACTGAGGGTATAATTAAATACGGGGTGAGCTAGAATTCTTAAATATGGACTAAGAGTGACTGATGGAGTGTAGGACAGATGTACCAAAGGATTTTTAGAAATTCGAACTTTAACGTTACGAAAAGTTCTTTAATGGTCCTAAACTTTTAAATTCGTACCCTTTGGTACTAAGTAAACAGATAAAGCTTAAAACTTTAATGATATGAGAATCAAGGTTGAAAATTAAATTTGAAGGTGGTTTTGGAAGTGTGTGCTAAGTGTGCGAACTGTCCGAAATGGTACTAAATTTGGAACAGTTTGGTTAAGAGTAAACAGATGAGGATGGAATTCCATCCTTTTCAGCACCTTCCGCATCAAGAAATAAAAATGAGGAAACGCAACCTCTAAGAGACATAATTCTTTGTAAAAATGTTGAACTTTTTTCAGGAAGGGACCCGAAGGAGTGGACTGCTGTAACCCAACAGGGATTCGACCTTAGATTTTTAAAAAAATTAAATATGCCCTTCGATACTTATTATGGCCAGAGAGGGAGAGAGAGATAAAGAGATTTGGACCGATTTGGCTAGGTCGAGTCAAATCAAATATCAAATAGATCAAATCGAATGTGCCCTTCGATACTTATTATGACCAGAGAGGGGACATAAATAGAGAGAATTGTACCGATTTGGCTAGGTCGAGTCCAAATATTTTGAAACGGATTTAGTTCCGTTATTTCAATGAGGGTTAGGATATAAAAATTCACCGATTTTTCAGACTCCGAATCTCGCAAATTTAATACCAATATTTAACAAAATTCGAAGACGTTAAGCACCATAGACCAAAACGGACTAATTATGGTCCAGGCAGCCTACACATGGGTTTAATTTTTTCGGAGTTCGAAATTTGATTTGGATTTGGATCTGAATTTCAAACTCCGTTCATAGGGTTTTTCTCGCCCAATATTCAATTTTTCAAATTTTTTCAAATTTCAATTTCCGTAACTCAATTTCCCTCCTCAGAACTCATTGACCTCATAGATTTCCCATTGGTGAAATTAATTCAATTACTTTTTGTTCTCCACAATGACGTTGTGATTTCCTCTCTCATCTCTCAGCCATTCATTGCTCATTTGTGTCAATTTGTAGCTGTCATTTGAGTGTGGAGTTCTTGGGTACCAGCAGATATGATAACAAATGGATTTCCCAATTTCCAGCTGCCGTGGCTCAAGTGCAACAAATCAGAAACAAAAAACCGAACACCAAAAACAATAACAACGCCAATGAACAATTAATGAGACCACAAAATAAATTCAAACATTTGTTCTGCACCAGCACCACCAATAATAGCAACAACAACGACGTAATAAAAACAACAAAATAAATAAATGAATAATGCAATCGAAATGAGAATGAGGAAAAACAAATCTCTATTACCAAATGCGTAATTTTCGAGAGAAAACAAAATAACAGATCGGTGGCGGCTGATAAGCTTCAGATTTTCAATAATTATTTTTCGTTATGTAAACGATAATAAATTTTGAAACGAAAATTGTTGTATACAATAGTCCAAGCATTGGGAGGGCATGGACCGGCCAAAACATAAACTTCCATTGACATTTGTTTTGGTGTTGGACCGGAAAACCAAGCTGCATTGGGCTGCCTGCAATTTCCAATTCCCCTCTGCCAGCCAACCCTGGCTTTCTCAATTGCATAGCAAAAGCCCGTTAAAAATAAATGATTGAATGAATTGAATATCAAATTAACACCAATAATTCGATTTATGATTCTGAGCTGCCACCAGAATCACTTCTCCGTCATATATTGGCCCCTGAACTTTTGTGGTGCCCCTATCGTCGAACTGCTGTCAATCGAATGACAAACGACCAGCAGCAAAGCTCATTAGGTTTAATGTCTTGATTTTATTTATTTATTTTTTTTTTGGGAGAGATCTGATTTTTTTTGGAGATTATTTTTTTTATGGATAAGGGATTTTGGATAAAGTTTTTGAGAGGTTGGCCAATTTCATTGGAAATGTAATAATTTTTGAAAGCTTAGATAACTTAATGTTCATATGATGGATATTTATGAGCTACACGCATTTTATGTAGGGGGACAGGGGAGGGGAAGTTGTAACCAGACTTCGCGAAATGGAAAACTCGAAAACAGTGACTGAAATCTTATTCTGGAACAAGAGTTTCGTTTGAAATGCCAAAGTGCTGGGGTGTTAATAGGGTGTCCGTTCTTAAAGATTTTTTCGAATTTTGTATTATACAAAAAAAAAAAACAATCCGTGTCAGTGAACCGGGTTTGCTTTCAATATTCCTTGGTGGAATTCTAGCCTGTTAGTGTGATTTCTTTATACTTGGCTGGAAAACCGCAAGTGGCTGTCGTCGCTAGAGCACTCCAGCAATTAAATGTGAACAAATCTTTTGTGTCTCGTACCAATTCTCGTTACCGTGATACTGTTAGCGGGTAGCGTAGCCCGACGTCAAGGAAGTGGACGTAAGAAAACAGCAACATCAGCAGAAATGGTTCGAAAAGTAAAAAAGCGACTTGATCGAAACCCGCGTCGCAGTGGCCGAAAAATGGCTCGTGAGCTAAACATAATGCAATATTCCATTCGGCAAATATTTAAAAATGAGCTCGGGGTATTGCCATTGACATTCCAACAAGTAAAAAAGAAGCTGAGTTTTAACACCCTCCACCATTTCCAAGGAAACTGCAAAATTAAAAAAAAAAATCGGAAATATACCACTTGAATGAAAACCATTATATGGGGGCTATACGAAGACGTGGACCTGCATATAAACATTTTTGTCATAGGCTGTAGTAACCATTACGAACTTCAAATACGAAATTTTAAATAATTCCGGCAAATAATGTCGCTAAAATCATGAAAATACCGAATATCGGGATGTACCGTTATACGGGGGCTATACAAAAAAAATGGACCGACATGGCCCATTTAAGAATTTAACATGCCTACTGGTTAACTATGCATGTATGCAAAATGTTAGCGTTCTATCTCAATTCGTTTGAAAGATAGCCTGAATACAACATACCGGTAAACAGACGAAAAACGCTAGAATGTGCAAGAATTTACACCGCAACAGAAAGAAAAAGCAAACATTTTGGCCGCAGACCTTGAACATTCCAACGGGAATCAGCACCATCGCCCGAAAAAATTGTCCGATTTCTACCATCTTTATAATAGATCTAGTGCTAATAGAAATGTTGCCAATGTGACAATTCTGAATGGGATCGGATGTTAATTTCGCGTTTTATGAACTTTAAGGGTATTCAAAATTTTGACCATTTGTGGGGGCGGTACCAGAGGTAATTGACTGATATATCCCTTCCTCACAGCAGATCTTGTGTTAGTAGAAATAATTGGATTTGTGAAATATGAAGAGAACCCGTGGCTTATTACGGATTTCATGATCGTTTTGCTTATTCAAAAATTTGACCCTCTGTGGGGGAGGTACCAGAAGCAATGGTCCGATCTCTATCATCTTTATGACAGATGGAAATATTGAGATGTATCAAGTCTGAATGGAATCAGATGTTTATTTCGGGTTTTTTGAGCTTCATGGATATTTAAAATTTTGAACCTTTGTAGGGGAGAAGTAGGCCGATACACGCCATCTTCCCAGCAGATCATGTGTTAGTAGAAATAATGGGTTGTGTGAAATATAAAGAAAACCGGATGGTTATTTCAGATTGTAATTGTTTTGGATATTCAAAATGTTGACCCTTTTAAGGGGAGGCACCAGAAGGAATGATCCGATCTCTATCATCCTGCGATGTGGAAATATTTGATGTACCAAGTCTGAATGGAAACGAATGTTAACTTCGCGTTTTATGAGCACACGGAAATTCAAAAATTTGACCCTTTGTGGGGAAGGTACCACAAGGAGTGGAAGTTGTAATTCTGATTATGTTTTGCAAGGTTGGAGCAAAATCGGATTATTGCTTCCCTTTATGTGCAGAAATTATTATTATTATTATTTTTTTTTAATTTTCGATCTTTTGAGGGAGAAGGAGTGGACCGATGTATTCCATCTTAACACCAGACCTCGGGTTAATAAAAAGTTGACCTATATTGTCCATTTTCGCACCTGACATAGTACTGAAACAAACATTAGGATTTGCAGATAGACCTACGGACTCCAAATTTTCTGAAATGGATTTGGTCCAAAGAGACATAGGGTCTAAAACATTTTTTTGGATGAGACATGTTTTGGACGTATCAAATGATATATACCCCATGTAGCCATAGGGTTGCCCATATTCGACGGACCCATCTGGCAACGCCATAACATTTGACAGAGATGTCACATTAATTAATGACATACCGCGTTTGAAGCGTCAGTCCAAGCAGATTTTTACCATGAACAAATACACGCCACGCCAGCGCTCTGAAATAGTTGAAATTTACAAGAAGTCAATTGTGAAAACCCATCGTGCTTTTAAAACATTAAAAATGTGAAAAGTGTGCCTTCTAAGAACACCATTAAGCGTTTATACGAAAAATTTTCGACTGGTAAGGCTCTTTCTAATCCGAAGAGGCCATATAAATGTCGACCAAGGCGATCGGCCGAGAATATCGCTGCCGTACGAGCCAGTGTTGAGAGGTCCCCAAGAACATCCCAAAAACGCCGTTCTCAGCAGTTGGGCATGGCTCGGTCCACTTTACAACGGATTATTCGCATTGATTTGCATTTGTTCCCGTACAAAATTCAATTGACGCAAAGAATGTTGCCTGCGGACAAGCTTCGTCGATTGGAATGGGCCCATGGGTCCGTCGAATATGGGCAGCCCTGTACTATTTTATAATTTCACTTTACATAGCTAGTGTGGAAAAAAATCCAAGTGGATTTGATAGAACTGATTTTGCAGATCAAAATCCTAAAATAATTTCGAGTTTTTATGCAAAACTTCTTTATGGCCTTTATATAGCCATATAGGAGGAGGCCCCAATGTTATGGGATTTATTTCATAACATTTAACAAAGATTTTTGAACATTCATACATTTTTGGAATTACTTCAAGAATCATTGGTCTGAGGAATGGGTCATGTGGGTCCATTTTATGGTATAGTCCATATAAAAGGGTAAAAGCAAAATTTCAGGTTTTTTCTTTTGTCAAATTTTCCACTAAATTCGCCAAATGTTTGTATATTTTCAATAGGAAGATTACCCTCCAAAAGTCTTGAAAGAATCTTCTATATTTGGTAGGCCTTCCACAGGTCGACTACATACCGAAGACTTTTAATAGATCTTCAATGGTTAAAAGCCCTTTGGAAAACCAGCCATGAATAGAAGGCCTTACACTTTTTTGTGAATAGAAGACTTTAAAGAACCTTTCCTCTTTTCTCCACAACAGAAATGCTTTGCTTCTTTAAGCCTTAATTTACTGTCAATAAACCTTCCGCAAATATTTTTGTACTTTTAGCACATCTGGAGTTCCCTACTGTGAGTACCTGGCGGGCTAGTATCCACTTGTCCAACTTGGACAAGTTGGACTTACTTCGCCCCTAGTTTTTTTATGGTAATGGCTGCGGCAGGTACATCCATCCCACAACCCATCCATCCAACCACCCACAAAATACCAACAAACAACGGCTGCAACCACCTTTGTTTTTTAGCCAAGAAATGTTTCCGAATTTCCAGTGCTTCCCGGCGCATTCTGCATGCAGATGTGGTGTTCTCTCCCACCGCACCATTCATTAACCTGACTATGAGAAAGAGAAACCCTCTCTCTCTTTTTTTCACCCAACTAGAAAACATACAAATCATTTGTTTATTTTCTACAACACAACCAGCAACAATCGGTCAACAACAGCTGGGTGGCAGACTGACTGACTGACGTGATGAATGGTTGACTGAATACCTGACCGGCTAGTGCTGTTCTCTAATCGTCAAAATAATGAAAATGAATGCAGCTAAAATAATCAAAAAATGCAACCGAAAAAAACACTACGACGAAGTCGTACAATACCAATTTCCGGTTAATTATCTCTCACTGCATTACGACTACATCGCTCTCATTTTTTTGGCTGCAATGGCAAATGGTAAACGGAAATCGGCCAAAATGGCCCAAAATTTTATGAATTCATTAAAAGAAATGGATATTTAAAATAGCCAAAACGCCCAATAAGAAAAGCTCCAGGTCCTTCATAAGAAGACCTCCACGTCCTCTATAAGAAGACCTCCAGGTCTTCCATTAGAAGACCTTTTTTACAAGAGCATATCCAGGTCTTCCATAAGAAGACCTCCAGGTATTCTTCTATGAGAAGACCTCCAGCACTTCTACTATGAGAAGACCTCCAGGTCTTTTATGAGAAGACCTCTAGTTATTTTTTTATGAGAAGACCTCCAGGTCTTCCTGTAACGGAAGACCACTAGGTCTTCTTCTATTAGAAGACCTCCACGTCTTCTTCTATGAGAAGACCTCCAACTATTCTTCTATGAGAAGACCGCCAGCTCTTCTATGAAGAAGACCTCCAGGTCTACTATGAAGAAGACCTCCAGGTCTTCTATGAAAAAGACCTCCAGGTCTTCTATGAAAAAGACCTCCAGGTCTTCTATGAAGAAGACCTTCAGAACTTCTATGAATAATAGCTCCCGGTCTTCTATGAGAAGACCTCCAGCTCTTCTATGAGAAGACTTCCGTACCTTCGATGAAGAAGATCACCAGGTCTTCTATGAGAAGACCTCCGTGCCTTCGATGAAGAAAACCACCAGGTCTTCTTCTGTGAAGGTGACCTCCAGGTCTTCTATGAAGGTGACCTCCAGGTCTTCTATGAGAAGAAGACCTCCAGCTCTTCTATGAGAAGAAGACCTCCAGCTCTTCTATGAGAAGACCTCCGGCTCTTCTTCTATGAGAAGACCTTCTGTTCTTCTATGAAGAAGACTTCCAGCTCTTCTATGAAGAAGACTTCCAGCTCTTCTATGAAGAAGACTTCCAGCTCTTCTATGAAGAAGACCTCCAGCTCTTCTATGAATAAGACCTCCAGCTCTTCTATGAAGAAGACCTCCAGCTCTTCTATGAAGAAAACCTCCAGCTCTTCTATGAAGAAGACATCCAGCTCTTCTATGAAGAAGACCTCCAGGTCTTCTATGAAGAAGACCACCAGGTCTATGAAGGTGACCTCCAGGTCTTATATGAAGGTGACCTCCAGGTCTTCTATGAGAAGAAGACCTCCAGCTCTTCTATGAGAAGAAGACCTCCAGCTCTTCTATGAGAAGAAGACCTCCAGCTCTTCTATGAGAAGAAGACCTCCAGCTCTTCTATGAGAAGAAGACCTTCAGCTCTTCTATGAAGAAGACCTCCAGCTCTTTTATGAAGAAGACCTCCAGCTCTTTTATGAAGAAGACCTCCAGCTCTTTTATGAAGAAGACCTTCAGGTCTTCTATGAAGAAGACCTCCAGCTCTTTTATGAAGAAGACCTCCAGCTCTTCTGTGAAGAAGACCTCCAGCTCTTCTATGAAGAAGACCTCCAGCTCTTTTATGAAGAAGACCTCCAGCTCTTCTGTGAAGAAGA
This sequence comes from Musca domestica, assembly GCF_030504385.1. NCBI lineage: Eukaryota > Metazoa > Arthropoda > Insecta > Diptera > Muscidae > Musca > Musca domestica. The sequence goes on along the minus strand of NW_026712207.1, from coordinate 3,260,114 downwards.
CCTCCAGCTCTTCTATGAAGAAGACCTCCAGCTCTTTTATGAAGAAGACCTCCAGCTCTTTTATGAAGAAGACCTCCAGCTCTTTTATGAAGAAGACCTTCAGGTCTTCTATGAAGAAGACCTCCAGCTCTTTTATGAAGAAGACCTCCAGCTCTTCTGTGAAGAAGACCTCCAGCTCTTCTATAAAGAAGAGCTCCAGCTGTTCTATAAAGAAGAGCTCCAGGTCTTCTATGAAGAAGACCTCTTCTATGAGAAGACCTTCAAGTCTTATATGAAAAGACCTACAGTTCTTCTTTAAGAAAACCTCCAAGTCTTCTATAAGGTCTTCTAAGAGAAAATCTCCAGATATTCTATGAAGTCTTCCAAGAGAAGATCCTGTGGCCTTCTATGAGAATACTTTTTTGTCTTCTATGGTAATTCTATTTATGGTCGAAAACTACCAAAGTGGCAACATTGCAGGGAAACACCAACACCTCGTAAAGACAACGCCATAACAAAAGAAAACATGCTCTGAAAAAATAATAAAAACATCACATCCGATGACCACGCACAGTGGTCATTAACACAATAACCAAACAACAGCAATAATAACAAACCGCACACAAACACACGCGCATTAACATGTAAACAACAACAAACACACCTCGAAACACAAAAAATGCATTCCTCTCCCCCTCTTTCCTCTGGCAAACATTTAAACCGCTCCGTCATTTTGTCCACAAGTGCTTGTGGTTCCCAGTGACAGATTGTGTCACTTCTTCAAGTGTCAGTCACAAAATGACAAATGATGAATAGAAACTGAATGACCGCGGCAACGATCGGTCACTACGTCTATCCACCTCTCTGTCCTCCTGTCCGTCCATTCCGTTTTTGATTGTCACTTAAAGTCTATTAAATTCCAAGCAAACTGCCCAGCTATTCAAATGTCGGCTATGTTCGGACGCGTGAAAATCGGTGATAAATAATCACCCGCTCCTTTTTTGTTGTCGTAGTTGTTGTTGTTGTTAATTATATCGCACCCCCTAAAGAGAAAACAATCGAAAAACAAACACTTTTTAATCGATAATTACGGGAAAACACAACAAACAATAAAACTGAAAACGAAACAAAAAAAAAAAAACAAACGTTGACACATGGACAGACAATCGGACCGGCCGACAAATGGACACTCAACGGAGAGAAGTTGGTCAGTCAAGCGCATCCAGAGGAAACCTTATTTATTTGGGGTACGAAATTTTTAATGTTTACAGGTTTCATTAGTTTTTTGTTTATGATGGAGGGAGGTATAACAACACAGGGAGGGTGTGCAAGAACTTCAGGGGAGAAATTAAAAAATGTAATTTTATACCTTTGACATACATACAGACATTTTGATTAAGCTGTACTTTGTGTAGGATATAGGAGAACGTGATGTTTTCTATTAACAGAGGTCTTTCAAAAAAAAAAGAGGTCTAGAACAAGTATTCTGCCATTTTGTTACCTATAGAAGACATAAAGACTCAATTCTATAGGAAACCTGTTGAAAGTGTTTCCTCCATAGAAGATTTGTTGCAAATTCTGCTGGTCTTCAGCCTAAAAGTTGGTCCCCTTATGAATGACCAAGAGGTCTTTTTATAGAAGTCCACAAGGTCTTTCTATAGAAGTTCAAAGGTCTCCTTAGCTCACAGAAGATCAGAACGTGGCCTTACAGAAGGCCATAAGATCTTTATAAAAGACCCAAAGGTCTTCTCATAGAAGGCCAGAATGTCTAATCTTGGAAAGCTAGAAGGTCTCCTCCTAGAAGTCCAAAAGATTTTCTCCTGGAAGGCAAAGTTTTCTTCTAGACCCCTGAAGGCCTTCTCCCCGTAGTCCAGAAGTCTACTCCCAGTTGCCCAGAAGGTCTTCTAATAAAAGAGCGGAAGGTCTTTATCTCATAGAAGACTGGATGGTCTTCTTACAGAGGAAAAGCAGAAGGTCTTCTCCTAGAAAACCAGAAAGTCTTCTCGTAGAAGGAGACCAGAAAGTCTTCACTCAGAAGCCCGGATGGAGGTCTTCCCATAGAAGAAGACCAGAAACTCTTCTCATAGAAGACTGGAAGGTCTTCTTACAGAAGAAGATCAGAAGTTCTTCTCCTAGAAAACCAGAAAGTCTTGTCAGTGAAGGGCAGAAGGCCTTCTCATTGAAGACATTGAAGATCAAAAATTATTCATAGAAGACAAGAAGGTCTACTCAAAAAGAGCAGCAAGTCTTGTCATTGAAGACCAGAATGTCATCTCATATAAGACCAGAAGGTCTTCTCATAAAAGTCCCAAAGGTCTTCTCATAGATGACCAGAAGGTCTTCTCATAGATGACCAAAAGGTATTTTCATAGAAGACGGGAACTTTTTCTCATAGAAGACGAGAACTTCTTCTAATAGAAGTCTGGAAGGCCTTCTCATAGAAGACGGAAAGGTATTCTCATAGGATACGGGAAGGTCTTCCGACAGAAGACCAGAAGGTCTTCTCATAGAAAACAGGGAAAACGACTGGAAGGTCTTCTTATAGAAACCGGATAAAGGTCGGAATGTCTTCTCCCAGTAGGTCAGAAGATCTTTTCCCCGTAGACCAGTAGATCTTATCCTAGGAGACCAGAAGATCTTCTAAGAAAAGAGCGGAAGATCTTCTCACATAACGCCGGAAAGTCTTCTTCTCATAGAAGACAGAAAGTTCTAATAGTGGAGGAAGACTGAAATATTTTCTCAGAGAAGAAGGTCACAAGGCTTTTACAAAGAAGACCAGAAAGTCTTCTCTTAGAAGACCAGAAGCTCTTCTCCTAGATGTCCAGAAGGTCTTCACCTACAAGACCAGAAGTCGATCTTCTCCTGAAAAACAACAAGGATTTCTTCTATAAGCCAAAAGGTCTTCTCCAAGAAGGCCAAAAGTCGATCTTTTCCTGGAAAACGAAATGATCTTCTCCTAAAAAAAGAAGACCTTCTGCTTCTCCTAAAAGACAAGAAGACACGGAGAAGGTCTTCTGATAGATGACCAGAAAATCTTCTTATAGAAGACCGGTAATTATCTTGTGGAAGCCTAGAAGGACTTCCTAGAAGATTTTTTCCTAGAAGGCCAGAAGTCGATAGTCTCCTGGAAGACAAAAAGGTCTTCTCCTAGGAGGCCAGTAGGTTTTCTCTTAAAAGGCCAGAAGGTCATCTCTTCTAGAATGCAAGAAAGTCTTCCCATTGAAGAGATCTTCTGAGTTTAAGACTGGAAGGTCTTCTCATAGAAGACCAGAATATGGTATTCTCACCAGAAGACCAGAAGGTGGTCTTCTCACCAGAAGGGGGTCTTCTCATACAAGACCATATGGTGGCCTTCTCGTGGGAGACCAGAAGGAGGTCTTCTCATAGAAGACCAGAAGGTGGTCTTCTCATAGAAGACCTGAAGGAGGTCTTCTCATAGAAGACCAGAAGTTGGTCTTATCAGAAAGTGGTCTTCAGCTCTTCTAGGTATAGAAGAGCCTTCAGCTCTATCGAAAGGTTTTTTCATATAAGACCAGAAGAGGATTCTCGTTGAAGACTAGAAGGAGGTTTCTCATTGAAGAAAAGTAGAAGACCCGAAAGTCTTCAAATAGAAGTGGTCTTCTTCTAAGACCAGAAGTTGGTCTTATCAGAAAGTGGTCTTCTCACAGAACACCAGAAGGAGGTCTCCGCATAGCAGACCAGAAGGTGGTCTTCTCGTGGAAGACCAGAAGGTGGTCTTCTCGTGGAAGACCAGAAGGATGTCTTCTCACTAGAAGACCAGAAGGTGGTCTTCTCACAGAACACCAGAAGGAGGTCTCCGCATAGCAGACCTGAAAGAGGTCTTCGCATAGAATACCAGAAGGAGGTCTTCTCGTGGAAGACCAGAAGGAGGTCTTCTCATAGAAGACCAGAAGGAGGTCTTCTCATAGTAGACCAGAAGGAGGTATTCTCATAGAAGACCAGAACGAGGTCTTCTCATAGAAGACCAGAGGGAGATATTCTCATAGAAGACCAGTAGGTGGTCTTCTCATAGAAGACCAGTAGGTTGTACTTCTCATAGAATACCAGAAGGAAGTCTTCTCGTAGAATACCAGAAGGAAGTCTTCTCATAGAAGACCAGTAGTAGGTCTTCTCAGAAGGTGGTCTTCTCATAGAAGACCAGTAGGTGGTCTTCTCATAGAAGGCCAGTAGGTGGTCTTCTCATAGAAGGCCAGTAGGTGGTCTTCTCATAGAAGACCAGTAGGTGGTCTTCTCATAGAAGACCAGTAGGTGGTCTTCTCATAGAAGATCAGTAGGTGGTCTTCTCATAGAAGACCAGAAGGAGGTCTTCTCATAGAAGACCAGTAGGTGGTCTTCTCATAGAAGACCAGTAGGTGGTCTTCTCATAGAAGACCAGAAGGAGGTCTTCTAATAGAAGACCAGAAGGAGGTCTTCTAATAGAAGACCTGAGGGAGGTCTTCTCGTGGGAGACCTGAGGGAGGTCTTCTCATAGGAGACCAGAAAGAGGTCTTTTGGTAAAAGACCAGAAGGAGGTCTTCTTCTCATAGAAGACCAGAGGGGGTCTTCTCATAGAAGACCATAAGGAGGTCTTCTCATAGAAGACCTGAGAGAGGTCTTCTCATATAAGGCCCGAGGGTCTTCTCACATATGAGGCCCCTGAGAGGTCTTTTAGTCATAGTATATCTTCAATATTCTCCCATAATCCATTTAATTCAAGCTCGTAAATATTTTAAACATCTATTATCTCCTGTTTGTAGAGCAACTCGAATAACTTTTATTAAAGTTAAATAAGACAAGAGGGTATATTGTTATGTTTACTTAAATACATAAGTATATATGTTCATTTACATGCACATATATTTTTTTCTTCTGTGTAAATATATATATATGTATGCAATAAAGAAAAAGAGAGATATTTGCATAGCATTAGAATATATATATATGTATGTGTGCACTTTTTATTATATATTCATTTGTTATACATATGCAACATATTTCGTTTGAATGCAAAAAGCGTGCACTCACACACCCATCCACACACAGACATACACATATGCATTCATGCAGCAACATATGTTTGTGTGGCCCACTCCTGTATGGAGTCTATGGGCCAACTAGCCATTATGGAATACAATGAACAACTTTGGGAGAGAGAGAGTGTGGAACGAAGCATGCAGTGTCCACACACAGAAGCTCTGAATGTGGCAGCAGCAGAAGCGCCAACGGCTGCCGTCTATCTCTGATTGTTTGGTTTATCGATCGAATGTTTGTTGTTTTTTGCTTCGTTCGTTTTTCGTTTCAGTGTTACATGCTCCAGAGACCAACCAACTGTTTCGCATTTGGATTTGATGTCTGTCTATTCACTGACAACTGCGACCAACTCCAGCAACAATGGCTGGATGGCTAGAAGTCATTCCAGCCAACCGACCATCCACCACCAGCACCATCACCACCAAAAACAAAAGAATTTCTGTTTTTTTTTCCAATTTTTGTGCCAGACTTCCCAGGGGGAGTAGTCTGGGAGGGTAGGGCGTAACATTGGACATGCTGGCATAAAGCAGAACATTTGCACTTGCACATTTGTGTTGTGTTGTAGTCGGCGTGTGTATGTGTGTGTGTTTGCGTGTCTGTGTGTCATGCTGCATTTTCCCAGGCTCACCACCAATTCCTGCTAGTGTCCTGTATACAGTTTTGTCAATGTCCTTCCCTCCGCAGTCTCTCTCTCTGCCACCGCCCCCTGGGCCATTTGTAAGGACTCCTCAGCGCATTTATGTTTTCTCACGTTTCTCGCCTTGAGAATGACTCGCAAAATGTTGTTCAGTAGTGTGACAGCAGAAAGTTTTGTTCCTAACACACAATTCGTACTCCAGAGTGTGTGTGTATGTATATGCGTTAGTGTGTGTGTGTAGGTGGTGCAGTGTGCCGCCTGCCAGCCAGTCATCCAGACTGGGTGCATAACTTGTCGCACTTTGCATTGCAAGTTATCCCGAAACATCCCTTAATTTGGAATTCAAACAAACACACATTCACACACACACATACGCTTACACAGACACATTTCTACAGACACATAAATAACAACAAGGAAATTAATCGATATTTGGATTTATGTATTACTCATCATCATTATTATCATCGTCCTCGTCATCATCATCATTGATGGCACAGACATTATTTTTATGCGATATTGAAATCCAGCTTGGCATATGCAAAGTCCGAAGGGAAGGGGGAGGGAAGGGAAGAAGCCCATCATGGAATATTTTCTCGGGATTATTTCAATTTAATCACATTTTGTGGTTAGTTGTGGCTGATATGGTGCACGTGAATAATTTATTGAAATCGAGGACAAGAGGGGAGTGCACGATTGACTTTTTGGAAGGGTCGATTTCATCTTCATGGATTAGAAGAACCTTAAACACTTCTATGGCCGATTAAAGAGTTCTTCTATGTATAGAAGAGCTCTTCAGCTCTTCTAGGTATAGAAGAGCTCTTCAGCTCTTCTAGGTATAGAAGAACGTTAAGCTCATCGAAAGGTTTTTTCATAGAATACAAGAAGGTCTTCTCCCAGAATACTAGAAGGAGGATTCTCGTTGAAGACTAGAAGGACGTTTCTCATTGAAGAAAAGTGGGAAGACCCAAAAGACCTGAAGGTCTTATCATAGAAGACCCGAAGATCTTCTCATAGAATAGCCCTCAGCTCTTCTCATAGAATAGCCTTCAGGTCTTCTCTGAGAAGAGCGAAAAGAAGAGAGAAAAGTAGAAGACGATAGAAGAGCCCTATAGACGATAGAAGAAGAGCGTTGAGCTCTTCTATGGCCGATAGAAGAAGAGCCTGAGCTCTTCTATGGCCGATAGAAGAAGAGCCTTGAGCTCTTCTATGGCCGATAGAAGAAGAGCCTTGATCTCTTCTATGGCCGATAGAAGAAGAGCCTTGGGCTCTTCTATGGCCGATAGAAGAAGAGCCTTGGGCTCTTCTATGGCCGATAGAAGAAGAGCCTTGGGCTCTTCTATGGCCGATAGAAGAAGAGCCTTGGGCTCTTCTATGGCCGATAGAAGAGCCTTGGGCTCTTCTTCCATGAGAGCTCTTCTATGGCACATAGAAGACCATGAGAGCTCTTCTATGGCACATAGAAGACCTTGAGAGCTCTTCTATGGCACATAGAAGACCTTGAGAGCTCTTCTATGGCCTATAGAAGACCTTGAGCTCTTCTATGGCCTATGGAAGACCTTGAGCTCTTCTATGGCCTATAGAAGACCTTGAGCTCTTCTATGGCCTATAGAAGACCTTGAGCTCTTCTTAGCCTATAGAAGACCTTGAGCTCTTCTATGGGCCTATAGAAGACCTACAGCTTTTCTATGGCCTATATAAGACCTTGAGCTCTTCTATGGGCCTATAGAAGACCTTGAGAGCTCTTCTATGGGCCTATAGAAGACCTTGAGAGCTCTTCTATGGGCCTATAGAAGACCTTGAGAGCTCTTCTATGGTCCATAGAAGACCTTGAGAGCTCTTCTATGGTCCATAGAAGACCTTGAGAGCTCTTCTATGGTCCATAGAAGACCTTGAGCTCTTCTATGGACGATAGAAGACCTTGAGCTCTTCTATGGACGATAGAAGACCTTGAGCTCTTCTACGGACAATAGAAGACCTTGAGCTCTCCTATGGCCCCTAGAAGACCTTGAGCTCTTCTATGGCCCACAGAACACCTTGAGCTCTGCTATGGCCCATAGAACACCTTGAGCTCTTCTGTGGCTTTTAGAAGATCCTGAGGTCGTCTATGGCGCATAGAAGACCTTGCGTTCTTCTTTGGTCCATAGAAGACCTTGCGTTCTTCTTTGGTCCATAGAAGACCTTGAGCTCTTCTATGGCCCATAGAAAACCTGGAGCTCTTTTTGGCCCATAGATGACCTTGAGCTTTTCTATGGCGCCTAGAAGACATAGAGTTTTGCTATTGCTCATAGAAGACCATGAGCTCTTCTATGGCCCATAGAAGAAATTCAGCTCTCCTACGGCCCTTAGAAGACTTAGGGCTCTTCTATGGTCCATAGAAGACCTAGAGCTCCTCTATGGACGATAGAAGATCTTTAAGGCTCTTCTATGGCCTATAGAACACCTTAGGCTCTTCTATGGCCTATAGAAGACTTTTTTCCTTCTTTTTCCCTCAAAACTCCCTCCTTATATCTAATTGCTCGTATGTTGCAACTCTCTTTGCTTTGCAACTCTTAAGCTCCCATCGAAAGAGTCATACACATCGAAGTACATACAGAGAATTTGGCGAGAGCAGCCAACAATTGTTGGCTCTCCGCTGATTGTTGCGGTGGGTTTTGTTTTCTGCAAATCAAGTCGCCTGAACAAGTTGCACACAACTTGGCTGGCGTTCATTCGTCGTGAATAGTCGTTCGTTGGCGGTAGAAGATTTTTCGCAATACGGAAAACTTGACAACTTGACTTTAGTGGTGCTTTTTTTGGTGAATGCTTCCATTCTTTCTTTCTTCTCTTTTCGGTGAAGATAAAGTTCAAATAAATTAAGAAGACATAGCTCCCACCAGTAGCAGCTCAGTACTCCTTGGTGTGAGGCATGAAAGATTAATTTGTTAATTGGCAATTGGAGTTGTTTAGTTGTTGGCTGATATAAAACATACATCGAGGGGCACACACACAGTAAATGTGTGAAGGCGAATAAGGATTACAACAAATTAGTGTGAAGACAACAACAAATAAATAAACAAATAAACAACAACAAAAATAACAAATCATTATTCCATTGATCCGTTGCAACTGTGAAAAAAGTTTAACAAAAGGTCCCCTCTTTGGCCATGCGACAGAATCTTTAGGAGAAGAAACCATAGAGAAATTGTTAAGTGTTTTATAAACAAAAAATAACAACAAACAATAAAATCAACAACAAATACAGTAACAACTAAAATTAAAACAAATAACCCGAATCGGAAATAAATTTCATTATCAAATCTGCTCTCTCTTCAGAATTGATTTATTTGGAAAATTCAAGGAAAATTGTTTAGACTTTTGTCTTTTGTTTATTTTTGATTGCCAGCCGTCTCAGGCAACCATCCAACCAACCGGCCTGACAGCCTGCCATCCTACCAACCCTCCAGCCTCCTGCCACCTTTGCTGCATTGACATTGGGTAAGTAAGAAAATAATTGGATGATAATTGCATAGAGTCTAGGAAGAAAACACAAAACGCGAGGGGAAGAAGACACTTGGGGGGTGGGGGTCGGGTCGGCGAAAAGGGGGAACACATTATGATGGGAGGATATCCGTTCTATTAGAACTTGATTTATGCCAAAACGAGTCTCCAAACAAGACGAGGCGAGAGAAGAGATGTTCACGAAAGACATGTTGTTTGTTGAGGTTGAGGTATGGTTCTGGTTGGCTGCCCGACTGACTGACTGCCTGCCTGGCTGTTTTGTGAAGAGTTTGTTTGTTTGTTTCAGGTTAATGTCAATTGCTTGAGTTTTTATTGTTTGTGTTTCAAATTTTACTGCTCTTGGCAGATGGAAAATAAATAGACAACTTCGAATAAGGCAGCAACATGACATGCCTCACTGCCCGACAGAGAAGGGAAGGAGGTGGATTTTTATAAAAAAAAATTGGCGAAAATCTATAATTGTGGTATGGATGAGAGAAATCTATAGAAATAAAGGACGTTGCCAGCAAGGGACCCAGTGTATTTCCTTGCAGGATATATTTTTCTCTGGAGGTCTACTGAGAGATTGTTAACCTGAGCTGCAGATGGTACACATCGTTTGATACGGTCAAAACGTGTCTCATGGTTTTAGACCCTGGGTCTCTTTGGGCCAAATCCATTTCAGGACATTTGGAGTCGATCTAGCGGTGTTCGAGCGTTTAGACACTAGGTCTTTTTGGGAAAAATCCGTTTCAGGATATTTGGGTTCGATCTAGGGGTGTCCTTTTTGGACCAAATCCATATCAGGGCGATTTGAAGCCGATCTAGAGGTGTCCGTCCTTCTGTCTGTTTGACTGATGCACACAATAATTCTCCAAGGGAGAATCCGCTTTGATCTAAACTTGGCATATCGAAATAATGGGAGACCCTAGGTCTCTTTGGACAAAATCCGATTCGGGATATTTGGAGTCTATCTAGGACCGTTAAAACACTAGGACTTTTTGGAACAAATCCGTTTCAGAACATTTGGAGTGTATCTAGGAGTGTATCTTTGGACCAAAACCAAATCAGGATATTTGAAGTCGATCTAGAGGTGTCCGTACGTCCATCCTCTTTGACTGATGTGCACGATAATTCTCGAAGGGAGTATCCGCTTTGATCAAAACTTAGATATATCGAAATAATGGGCTGAGACCCTAGGTCTCTTTGGAGCAAATCCGTTTCAGGACATTTGGAGTCGATCTGGGGGTGTCCGTGCGTTTAGACCCTATTTTTTTTTGGACCAAATCCGTTTCAGGGCATTTGGAATCGATCCTAGCTTTTTTGGACCAAATCCATATCGGGGCGATTTGAAGCCGATCTAGAAGTGTCCATCCGTCTGTCCTTCTGTCTGTTGGACTAATGCGCACGATAATTCTCGAAGGGAGTATCCGCTTTGATCCAAAGTTGATATATCAAAATAATGGGTTTAGAGTCTAGGTTCTTTTTTTGGAGCAAATCCATCTCAGGACATTTGGAGCCAATCTATGTGTGTTATTCCATTTAAACCCCAGGTTTTTTGGACCCAATCCGTTTCAGGACATTTGGAGCCTATCTAAGGTTGCCCGACCCTAGGTTTTTTTCGACCAAATCCGTATCAGGACATTTGAAGCCGATCTAGAGGTGTCCGCCCATCCGTCTGTCTGTTTGATGCGCACGTTAATTCTCCAAGGGAGTAACCGCTTTGATCCAAACTTGGTATATCGAAATAATGGGTTTAGATTCTAGGCCTCTTTGTGGAACAAATTATTTTCAGGACATTTGGAGTTTGACCGTCCTTCTCTCTGTCTGACTGGTTGATACACTTGATAACTCTCGAATTGGGTATTCGATTAATCGTAATATTTTTATCAAACTTAGATCGAATTTGAAGAAGGGCATTATAGGTCCATACCTTCCTGGTACCTCGTCCACAAAAGGTCAAAATTTTCATAGGCTATAATTTATCTTATAAAAGAAGAAAGGATCATTCAATTTTATGCAAACTTGAAATCGGCGGACACCCTCATATGAGCGTTATAACAAATCGAGAACCTTTTTTTTTTGTTCAAAGGATTGTTTCTTCTACTAACAACTCAAATATCAAATTCCAGAATTTTATCTCTATCCCTTCATCGAATACCAAATATAGTACCATTCAGTACTTTTCGTACAAATGTAATAAATATTTCCTCAACCACTTTCATATGTTCAGGCTATATATAGAACAGCGACCCTAGTATCAAATTTCAGATTTCAAACACTATCTGCTCACCCTGTACCAAATTGTACCAAATATAGTATTATTTACTAATTTTCGTGCATTTGTAGTACACATTTCCACAACCACCTCTTTTTCACAACAAACGTACCACCTACCATCCTACCCAAATACAAAATATCAAAATTCCAGCTTATCAACTCAAAACCACATTTTTACCAAATTTAGTACCATTTAGTACAGTTCGCACACTCAGTACACATTTCCAAAACCATCTTCATATATTAAACTTTCTTTCCAATCTTGATTCTTATACAAAATTTCTGTTTTTAGCTCTATCCGTTCACATAACACCAAATGGTAGAATTTTAAAAGTTTAATACCATTTTAGAAATTTTCGTAGCCTTAGGTTCGAATTTCCAAAAAAAGTTTTGGTACATCTATACGGACGGACACCCTAGATCAGCTTCCAATGTCCTGAAAGGGATTCCGTCCATTGGTCTGTCAGCGTTATTTCGATGAGGCACATGTTGGCCGTATCAATTTCTATATACCCTCTGCAACCACAAGGCAAAGCGTAAAACATACCTCCCCCATTGAAGTAGGTCTAATGATTCCTTGGAACGTTAATATCCAACCAAATCAAACTCCAAAAAAAAAGATGTTAAGAAGTTTCCTTATTCGCGCCCGGAGAAAAATTCAATCTCAGACAGATGGAACGTCATTTACAGGTATTCTCTTGGTCTGTAGATAGATAACATTCCTCAGATCTCATGCAAACAGAAGAATTTCCGCAGAGGACCTATTGAGTTCTGGTGACAGGTTTCATTAATGTTTTAACAAAAACTGAAAACCTCCCTACTATTTAACGGTCTACTTTGAAAAAAATCCTCACAGGCTTAAAAAAATATTAGCCCTAGAGGACTTCTGAAAATGGAATCCCAGAGGACTTTAACAGATTAAAAACCATATCTTATAAAGACGACCCATTACAGGCTTTAGCATTGAAAACCTACTTCACAACTGGAGGCTTTGAAATATGTCACACTGTTAGAACTCGGAAATAAAAATGATGTTTCGTAGAATTTGAATCACTGAAGCACTTTCCGATATGAATTCTCGCATTAAGCTCCCTCAAATATTTTCATTGGCAAATTATGAGATAAGTTTGGTAGAAAAGCTATTTATAGAGGGGGTTTTGACTTATAGGGGGCCATGGGGCATAATCGGTCTTTCATATTTGTCCATTTTCCATTTTCCCTTTTCCATATTTCCTACGCGTTCTAAATACATATTTTTATACGAACTCCACAATAACTAACCTAACCCATTGTTTTACAAAATATGTTAGCATGTGTAAGTCTGTATGTGTGTACGTACACACTCATAAATATGTCTTCCATGTCACCATCGCAATGACATTTAAGCGTAAAACTCTGTGGAAAATTTGCACTTTGATTGTTCCCATTTTCTTGTTGATTGAATTTCTATGCCAGGAAAAATGTGTAATTTATCGAAGAGGAGCGGGACAGGGAGTGAGTGAGTAAAGGAGTGAGTGACGAAGTGACTGTGCGTTATGGCCCCACCGTTCCAAAGTCACATTGCGTGTGCGATGTAAATTTTCATTAAAGCGGCAATGCAAATTTTTTGTTTCACCAACTGACTGACAACAACAACTTTAAAGGCAGAAGTAGATGTAAAGTTCCGACCATTGTTTTGCCCCCCAGTGGTCGGGAAAAAAAATAATGACAAGAGTGGGACACAAGATTTGTGGCGTCGTCGTCGAGAATTGCCAGCCTCAAAATGAATGACAAAAACGAGAACACTCTTTGTGCGTCAACAGAAAACGCTGCTGATTAACAAGAGGGTCGTGTTGCTTTATTTTTAGTTGAAATTGAAATTGTTTTTTTTTTTATTATTTGCGTTTTAATTGTTTTATGTGAAGATAAAAAACATTACAAAAGGCAGAAATGAGAGATTCAGGGGTTTATAGAGAGATGCAAATATCATAACAACCCTTGAAACACCTTGAGATTTTTGTGGGGATAATAAGATAATATTTTTTCACCCAGCCGATAATCATGGATATTTAAAATATTTTTGTTCAATAATGGGTTTTGGTCTTCGGCGGGTTTTTAAAATAATTTATTTCATTCCTGCCCCCTGCGTTTTTCCTTGCTTTTGGTCCATAATCGTATTTATTTTAATATATATTTTTTTACACAATCTCTGGTCAAAACTCGTGGATCTTTCAAATAGTTTTTGTTTCACCCAGCCTCAGGTCTAAAACCGTGGAATTTTAAAATAGCCAGTCTCACCCAGTTTCAGGTCTCAGGTCTAAAATAATTATTTTTTTATTTCACCCAGTCACTAGTTAAATATCTTAGATTTTGAAAAGTATGTTTTTCCCCAGTCCCTGGTCTAAAATCGTTGATTTTTATACCCTCAGTCATATGGCTAGAGAGGGCATATATCATTTGATGCGGTCAAAACGTGCCTAGTCGAAATAACGGTTTTTGACCTTGGGTCTCTTTGGACCAAATCCGTTTCAGGACATTTGTAGTCGATCTAGCAACGTCTGTTCGTCTGTCTGTCTGGCTGGTGCACACGATAACTCTCGAAGGGAGTATTCGATTTGTTCCAAACTTGGTACATCATAATATTATTGTCAAACTTAGAACGAGTTCGGAGATGGGCAATATCGATCCACTCCTTCTGGTACATCTCCCACAAAAGGTAGAAGTATTAATATATTTAATTTTTTTTTTCACTAAGATTCTTCCCCAAAAATCGTGGATTTTTAAAAAATGTTTTTTTTTAACCAAATCTTGAATCGCGGATTTTTAATATAATTTTTATCACTTAGACTTTGTCCTATAATCGCGGATTTTTAAAAATTCCAGGCTCTGGTCTAAAATCGAGGATTTTTAATTTTTTTTCACCCAGCCTCTTTCCAAAAATCGTTGATTTTTAAAAGATTTTTTCAACCTGCTCCTGGCTTCAAATCGTGGATATTTAAAAGTTTTTTTTTTAGTCTGCCTCAGTCCTAAAATCGTGAATTTTTAAAAGATTTTTCCAGCCAGCCTCCGACCTAAAATCGTGGGTTTTAAAAATAGCTTTTTTCACCTTGACTCCGACCAAAAAATCGTGGATTTTTAAAAAAATTGTTCACCCTGCATCTGGCCTTAAATCGTGGATTTTTTTCAGCCAGGCTCTGACCTGAAGTCATGGATTTTTTAAATATTTTTTTCACTCTGCTTCTGGCTTACAATTGTGGATTTTAAAAATAGTTTTTTCACCTTGACTCCGGGTCAAAAATCGTAGATTTTTAAAGGAGTTTTTTGCCTTGCATCTGGCCTAAAATCGTGGATTTTTAAAAGATTTGTTTTTCAACCAGCCTCTGGCCTAAAATCGCAGATTTTTAAAGGATTTTTTCATGCAGCCTCCACCCTTAAATCGTGGATTTTTTAAATACTTTTTTTCACCTAGTCTCTGGCCTAAAATAGTAGATCTTTAAAATATTTTTTTACACAGTATTTGGTGTAAAATCGTAGATTTTTGAAAGATTTTTTTCACCCAGTCTCTACCATGCCTCTAAATCATGGTTCAAAATCATGGATTTTCAAAAGATTTTTTTTCACCCATCCCCTGGCCTAAAATCGTGGATTTTTGAAAGATTTCTTTTTTCCAGCCTTTGGCCTCAAATCGTGGATTTTTAAAAGATTTTTTCACCCAGCCTCTGGCCTAAAATCATAAATTTTTAAAAAATTTTTTTCCCTGCCTCTGGCCTAAAATCGTGGATTTTTAAAAGATTTATTTTCACCCAGCCTCTGGCCTAAAATAGTACATTTTTAAAATATTTTTTTTACCCTGTCTCTGGCCTAAAATCGTGGAATTTTTAAATAGGTCTTTTACACAGCATCTGGCCTATAATCTTGGATTTTTAAAATATTTTTTTTTACCCAGACACTGGCCTAAAATCGTAGATTTTTTTAAATGTTTTTTTTTTTCTTTTCACCCAGTCTCTGCTCTAAAATCGTGGATTTTTAATTTAATATTAAAATATTTTTTCACCCAGCCTCTGGCCTAAAATCGCCGATTTTTAAAATATTTTTTCACTCAGCCTCTAGTCTAAAATCGTGGATTTTCAGAGTTTTTTTTACCAAAAAAAATATTTTTTTTTACTCAGCCTCTGTTCAAAGATCGCGAATTTTCAAAAGATTTTTTTACTAAGGCTATGGTCTAAAATCGTGGATTTAAAAAAAAAATTTACCCACTTCTTGGTCAAAAATCGCCATAAAATCGTGGATTTTTATAATTTTTTTACCCAGCCTCTGGCCTAAAATCGTGGATATTTAAATAATTTTTTTACCCAGTTCTTCGTCAAAAATCGCGATTGTTTTCACCCTGCCTCTGGCCTAAAACCGTGGATTTTTGAGATATTTTTTTCACCCAGTCTCTTACCTAAATTCGTAAATTTTTAAAATAGCTTTTCTTTACCCAACCCCTGGTCTATAATCGTGGACTTTTAAGAAAATTTTTTCACCCATCCTCTGATGTAAAATCGTGGATTTTTAAAATATATTTTTTACCTGGACTCTGGCCTATAATCGTGCATTTTAAAATAGTTTTTTTTTTTTACCCAGACACTGGTTAAAAATCTTAGATTTATAATGTTTTTTCCTCAGTCTCTGGTCTAAACTTGTGGATTTTTAAAATAGTTTTTTTTCACCCAGACTCTGTCCTTAAATGATGGATTTTAAAAAGATTTTTTTTCACCAAGACTGGTCTAAAATTGTAAATTTTTAAAATATTTTTTTTCGCTTGGTCTCTGGCCCATAATCGTGGATTTTTACAATAACTTTTTTACCCAGCCTCTGGTCAAAAATTGTGAAATTTTTTTAAATATTTTTAAAGGTCCAAAAAATTACCTTGGGCGGACAAGCAGAAGTACTCTGTCTAAGTTCTCCATTCTTTCTCCAAAGTTCGAAAGAAATGTGCCAGCAAAAACCATTAAAACTTCGAAGATAAATGTTTTTATTTTTCTCTTGTTTTCTTTTTATTAACTTACCCAGCCTCTGGCCTCAAATCGTGGATTTTTAAAAGATTGTTTCTCACTCTCGTGGATTTTTAAAAAATATTTTTTATCCAATCGTGGATTTTTTAAATAATTTTTTCACCCTGCCTCGGGCCTAAAATCGTAAATTTTAAAAGGTTTATTTTTCCTAGCTTCTGGACTAAATTCGTAAATTTTTAAAATAGATTTTTTACACCCAAAGTCTGGTATAAAATCGTGGATTTTTAAAAATTTTTCTAGTCTAAAATCGCAGATTTTTAAAGTTTTTTTTCATGCAGCCTCCGACATAAAATCGTGGATTTTTAAAATATTTTTTTCACCCAGTCTCTGACCCATTCTGGCCTAAAATCATGGATTATTTTTTTTTACCCAGCATCTGGCCCATTCTGGCCTGGATACGTGGAAATGTTTTCCACTCAACTATTGGACTTTAATCGTGGATTGTGGAAATATTTTTTTTCATCCATCCTGTGGCCTAAAATCGCAGATTTTTGAAATATTTTTTTCACCCAGCCTCTGACCTAGAATCTTAGATTTTTTTACCAGTCCCTGACCTAAAATTGTGGATTTTTAAAATATTTTTTTCACCCATTTTCTAAAATTGCGGATTTTTAAAATATTTGTTTTACCCAGTATCTGGCCCAAAATAGTGGATTTTGAAAATATTTTTTTTAGCCAGCCTCTGGTGTAAAATCGTGGATTTTTAAAAGATTTTTTCACGCAGCCTCTGGCCTAAAATCGTGGATTTTTAAAATATTTTTTTTCACCCTGTCTCTGGCCTAAAATCATGAATTTTTAAAATATTTTTAAAGGACCAAAAAATTGCCTCAGACGGACAAGCAGATGTACTCTACTCTGTCCAAGTTCTCCATTCTTCCTCCAAAGTTCGAAAGAAATGTGCCAGCAAAAAACCATTAAAACTTCGAAGATAAATGTTTTTATTTTTCTCTGGTTTTCTTTTATTAACTCAGTTACAACAATTTGAACACGATTCCAATAAAGATAGAACCAGACTCGTTGAAATCGCTCGTTAGACGAATGAAAACTATGTCAGGCCAAACTATTTCAATTTAATTCCATTTAAAATAAAAACAAAAAAAGAAGAACAAAAAGAAGTGGACAACAGCAGAGGCGACATAACTTTTTTTCTTTAAATTACGGAGCATGTAAAAAGTTGCATCAAACTAATAAAAAACTACAACAACAACAACTATATAGCTCAGACAAGACATTTTTACAACAAACCCAATGAGAAGAGGAGGTATTAAATTCTGGCTTGTTTGACGTTGTTGTTGGTATTGTTTCTTGCAATTCTAAATGCCTTGGAATTGGATTCTCAAGAAATTACAATGACGTTTTAATTAACACGAGTGGAAGAGGGAAGGAGGGAGAAAGGGGTACAGACGTCATGAGGAGGGACGGGTTTGGCCAAGAAGTACAAGAGGTTTTGAGAACAATAACTAAAGAATTTAACAACTATTTTTTTGTTATTTTTATTGTTGTTGCTATTGTTTAAAGTGTCTGTGTGCCATTGTTTGTCTTTTTGTTAACTTCATTTTTATTGGCATTTGATGTTGTTTGTACGTTGACCCCTTTTTGCTTCCACAATTTTCTTCTTCGTTTTCTTCTTCTTGGCTGCCTTGTTTTTATGAGCCAAAGTTTGCTGGAATTGTGTTTGAAGTTTTCTTTTTCTCCTCTCTCACTCTCTCTCCCATTTTGTTGTCATGTTCCAGTACTTTGCACTTTGGCCGAACTCTGCAATGCCATGTCAATCCAGGCTGAACTGCATTTCTTGGTACCTCTATCCCATATCGATTGGAGCCTGGAAAGATATACACATCCATCCGTCCATGGCTGAGTCATTTTGGTGGCTGAGCGTGTGTGGGTTATCGAAATTGTTGTAAAGGTCCACAATTTTTTTTTTTTGCTTTGTTCCACCACCCTCACGGCAAGCTATGTCATATATCAAATGCACTCAGGCATAGCTGGAAAATGAAAATGTTGCAGTTTTCCTGTCGTGTTTTTTTGCCTGTTGTTGTTTTTGTTGCAGTGGCATACACATTGAAAATAGAGGAACTATTATAAGTCGTCCAGAGAGGTATTTTTTGGCGGAAGAAGACCCTTTATATACGGATGAAATATATATATGGGAGCTATAGCTATATCTGAACCGATTTTATCCAAATTTGATGTACTTGCTTCTAGACTGAATTCGGTTGGATGTACCAAAATTCAGGTCATTTGGACTGTTTGCACCTTGTAGACGCTTTAAATGCCATAAGTAGAAGACCTCCATAACACCTTCCTAAGGTTTTCTACATCCAAAAGACCTTTCAAGGTCTTTCATAGCCAGGAGTCTTCTATTTCTAGGAGTCTTTTTAAAGGCCTTCCATATCTAGAAGGCCCCCTATGTTTTTCATCTGCACTCCGAAAGTATCTAAAAGACCTCTCGGATGTTTACCTTTGGCCTAGGTTCCCTCAGCGGTTTTCTATAGCTAGAAAATATCTCACAGATCTTCTTATGCTAATAGATCTCTAAGAGGACTTCTGTCTTCTGGCTTGAAAAGCGATATTGAATTGTGGTCTATAATCGTGGATTTTGAAAATATTTTTTTTCCGTTCATCTGGACTCTGGACCATTATTGGGATATTTTAAAAATATTTTTGTTTTTAAATGTGTGTTTTTATCGCCTCCAGCATAGTATGGAGGGTATATTGAGTTTGTCATTCCGTTTGTAACACCTCGAAATATACAGGCTGAGATAAAAAAACTGCAACAAAGTCAAACCCCATAATTTTTACATTTTTCTTTTAAATTTTATTGAATGGAAGCAAAAATGTCGGAAATAGCTTCAAATTTTAGAATAAGTTCAGATTTGTTCGAATTGGTCACCTTTGGCACAAATGATGGCCTTCAAACGGCCAATGAAACCGTCACACGCTGTCCGAATGTTGCTCTGCGGTATTTTGGCCCATTCCCGCGAAGCGCTTGCTTGAGGTAATCGAAACTTTGGTATTTTTTAGTGCCAACCTTGCTCTCCAAAATACTCCAGACACAATAGTCCAACGAATTGGTATGCGAACATTTATACCTCATTTTGTAACAATTCTTGGGTGGCGCGTGCTGAGTGCGATGGTGCAGAGTGCGATATTGCTGAGTCCTGTTGGAACGTCCAAGGTCTGCGACCAAAATGTTTGCGTGCCCAAGGCTTTAATACATCCTCCAGAATTTTTTCGCGATAATATTCGGCATTTATTCTGATCCAATGGTCGAGCGGAGAGCAACCATCGGCTGTTATAGCGGGCCATACTATCACCATGGCCGCCACTTGAGTTCTCTTGGCCAACCGATAGTGCACATTTTGACCTGATCTCTTTGGCAAGTAAAAACGATCATTTTGTTTGTTTACAAACTGCTGGAAATGCTGCAAATTCGGCCAAGCGAAGCGAAGCAACTCTTTAGCTCTTTTGAGTCTATTTCTTTTGCCGAATATTGCGATATGGTCAGCTCACAAGCCATTTTTCGGCCACTGCGACGCGGGTTCCGATCAAGTCCCTTCTTTAATTTTTGAACCATTTCTGCTGATGTTGCTGTTTTCTGCCGTCCACTTCCTTGACGTCGGGCTACACTACCAGTATCACGGTAACGAACGATGGTAGGAGACGCAAGAGATTTATTCACATTTAAATGCTGAAGTGCTCTGAGAAAAAATTGATCAAAAAAATAAGAGAATATTTTGGTGAATTTTTGTGGCAACATTGATGTTAAAATTTTATTGGTTTACAATGGAAATATAGATCTCTTTTACTCAAGGACCTATAGTAAAATTTGATGTAGAATATTTTTGTCTTTGACGTCATCCTGCTAGAACGTTGCTTTGTAGGATATCTTTGCATGAAATCAAATAAAGTAAGGCTTTAACCCTAAAATGTATCTTTAATATATATGTAATACTGGTGTTTGGGTAGGACTTAGACTTTTGATGTCTTCTGGGACCTATAGTAGAATTTCATGATAAAAAGTTTTGTGGAATATTTTGACAGGCTACGACCATGTTTTAGGGGAGTTTTTAACCAAATTTTGAAAAAAGGACCAAAAAGACCCATTTATTTGCTCGCTTGAGGGTTAAAATGTTCGAGAAAAATAATCTTCGTATTTTTATCTGCAATATTGCCGAAGACAATATATACCTAAAATGCACGGATTCCAAAGAATCTTAATCTGAAAATTTCAAAAAGTGTGCAAGAGGGGATAGCTTGCCCTCTCTATTTAGGTTACTTTTCTTGATATTTAAAGGATGTAGAGATTTTTGTTGTTTGATGACTTATAGTAAAATTTGATGTAGAATTAATTTTGTCTTTGAAGTCATTCTTCTAAAATTATGCTTTGTTGGTGAATTTTACACAAACTCACATGAAGTGCGGTTTTAACCCTATAATGCCTTTCTTAACATATATGATTTCCTGGTGTTTAATTAAGGTTTAGCCATTTGATATCTTCTAGGACCTATAGTAAAATTTTATGATAAATAATTTTGTAGAATATTTTGGTAGGCTACGACCACGTTTTAGGGTAGTTTTTAACCATATTCTGAAAAAAGGACCAAAAAGACCCACTTATTTGCTCGCTTGAGGGTTAAAATGTTCGAGAAAAATAATCCTCGTATTATTTCCTGTAATATTGCCGAAGACACTATATACCTAAAATGCACCGATTCCAAGAAATCTTGATCTGAATTGTGGAAGAGGGGTAAACTTGCCCCTCTATTCCGGTTACTTTTTTATTTTAATTTTCAAAACGCCCATACACGAGTCTTCTTTTCCCAGGACTCTAAGGAATCCTAATCCGAAAATTTCAAAAATGTGAAAAGGGGGGGGGGGAGCTTGCCCCCTTTAACTATTTTCTTTAATGTTGCCGAAGGCACTATTTACCTAAAATGCGCGGATTCCAAGGAATCTTAATCCGAAAATTTCAAAAAAATGTGGAAGAGGGGTAAACTTGACCCCTCTATTTCGAATACTTTGCTATTTAAACCTACAAAGCCCTACTTTCATAATCTGCTGAATTCTGTCCGTTCTTTTTTTATGTTGCACAGTGTAATTGTGCATTTTGCGAGAAGATCATTACAGATCTTCAGGTTTGAGAATTTTTGTCAAAATTTCTCTCAGTGTACCCAACGAACAATCTGTTGTATCTTTTCGACAGCTTAGACGAACAAAAAAAAAAAACAAAGCCCCCGAAACCAACAGCCGTACAATGTACCTTTGTTTCGTTCGTTTTTTTATGGTTTATTGTTCTTTAACAACAATCAACAACAACAACAACAGGCAGGCTGGCTGGCAGGGTGATGAATGTTTGTATGTCTATTTGATGTCGTCAGTGTTGTATGTTCGACGCTTGGCTGAATGTCTGTCAGGCCGGACAGACCAGGCCCGAACAGGCCAGCAATGACAGTGATTGTTCCACAATCAACAAATGTTCATTTGATTTGTATTGTTGGAGGTCTTAGCTTCCCCCTCCCCATTACATTGCAGCAAGCGAAGAACCAGGGGCAGACAGAGAGATTATTCACACATCGTCCCGCACCAGCAGTGTGAGCTGAAATGAATTGCTGCTTTCCTTGATGATGATGAAACATTAATTTCTCTTTTCATCCACAGCCAAACCGCCAGCCAGGGAAAGATGAAAAACAAAAGTCAAGTGTTGCTATTCTCCCTCTCTCTCTCCTCATCTTTTGTGTCCAATTGTATTTTCCTTACCTCCGCCAGGGCTTTGATCATTATCGTGGTAATTCTATTATCTGGTCTTTTCTTCAGAGCCCGTGTGATGGTGTTTTTCCTGGCTCCCTGTTGTTTGTTGTTTACAGAGGGGGAGGTGGAGGGGGGAGATTATCGTTAATGGAGAAGATTTCAAACAATTAATTACCAATTCAAGAAAAATTTAAATAAATAAATAAATGGTTTTGAAATGATAGGCTTAGCTCACCACAGCATTTAAGCGGGGATTTGAAATTCCACAATTGTTGGCCCAGTACAAATAAATAAATGACTTTGGGGAAAATCGGCTTGAAATTAATATGGTTATTAGGATTTTATTTCTCAGTTTTGATATGATGATTCAATTAATCAGATTTTCAAATGGAGAAATTACGGAGAAAGAAAATGTGTGAAAAAAAATTATGAGACCTACTGAAAAAAAATGAAAATTCTGCGATTTTAGGAAAAGAAACCAGGAGAAAAAAAATATTTAAAAAATCCAAAATTTTAGGCCAGAGGCGTGGTGAAAAAATACTTTAAAAATCCACAATTTTAGAAAAAGGGCTGAGTTAAAAAAATAAAAAATCCACAATTTTAGACCAGAAACTGGGTGTAAATGACTATTCTCAAAAACCACGATTTTAGATCAGAAACTGCCGAAAAAAATATCTTTTAAAAATCCATGATTTTAGGCCAGAGGCAGGTTGAAAAAAATAAAAATTTAACCGATTTTAGGCCAGAGGCAGGGTGAAAAAAAACTAGTTGAAAAATCCACAATTTTAGGCCCTAGGCAGGGTGAAAAGATCGTTTAAAAATCCACGATTTTAGGCCAGAGGTTGACTGATTTTACGATTTTCACGATTTTAGACCAGAGACCAGAAAAAACTATTTTAAAAATGCACAATTTTAGGTCCTAGGCAGGGTGAAAAAATCGTTTAAAAATCCACGATTTTAGACCAGAGACTAGAAAAAAAAACTATTTTAAAAATCCGAGATTTTAGGCCAGAGACTGGGTGAAAAAAATTGTTTAAAAAACACGATTTTAAGCCAAAGGTTGGCTGGAAAAATCTTTTAAAAATCAACGATTTTAGGCTAGAGGCTGGCTAAAAAATCGTTTAAGAATCCACGACGTTAGGCCAGAGGCAGGGTGAAAAAAATCTTTTAAAAACGCACGATTCTAGACCAGAGACTGGGTGAAAAAAAAACTATTTTAAAAATTCACGATTTTAGGCCAGATGCAGGGTGGAAAAAAAAATCTTTTAAAAATCCACTATTTTTGACCACCAGAGATGGGGAAACAAACTATTTTAAGAATTCAGGTTTTTTCAAAAAAAAAAAAATGATGAAAGCTACGACTTTAGGCCAGAGGCAAGGTGAAAAAATCTTTTAAAAATCCACGATTTTAAGCCAGAGGCTGGGTGAAAAAATCTTTTAAAAGTACCCGATTTGCGATCAGATTCTGGTTGAAAAAAATCTTTTAAAAATGCCACAGGTTGGGTGATTTTTTTTTATATCCACTATTTTAAACCAGAGTCTGGGTGAAATTTTTTTTTTTTTTTTTTTTTTTTTTTTTTTGAAAATCCACTATTTTAGTTTAGAGGCAGGGTGGAAAAAATCTTTTAAAAATGCCAGAGGCTGGGTGAAAAAAAAACTATTTTAAAAATAAACGATTTTAGGCCAGAGGGTGGGTTTAAAAAAAACTTTTAAAAATCCGCGATTTTAGGCCAGAGGCTGAGTGAAAAAATCTTTTAAAAATCCACGATTTTAGGCCAGTGGCAGGATGAAAAAAAAAATTAAAACTTCAAGATTTTATTCCAGAGCCAAGGTGAAAAAAATTATAAAATCCACGATTTTAGGCCAGAGGCAGGGTGAAAAAAAAATATTTTAAAATCCACGACTTTAGACAAAAGACTGGGGGATAATAAACTTTTTTAAAAATCCACAATTTAGCCCAAAGGCAGAGTGAATCCATTATTTTTGACCACTAGAGATGGGGAATCAAACTATTTTAAGAAATCCCGATTTTTGAGAGAAGGGGACTTTAACACCAAACCGGATGAAACATATATATGAGGGCTATAGCTATATCTGAACCGATTTTCCCTAAAATTTGAAGTACATGCTTCTGGGCTGAATTCCGTCGGAATTGCCAAGTTAACTAACCCGAAATCGGTTGAAGATATATATGGGAGCTATATTCAAATCTGATCAGATCTCGATAAAATTTGACAGAGGTATTTCCGTGCTGTATCTGATATCTGGTGCCGATGATCATTGTTGTGGAGTCCATATTAAGCATGTGAGAGACCTAGGACCCACGTCGTATAAAACATGTATATGGGAGCTAGAGCTATATCTGAACTGATTTCCTCCAAATTTGATATACTTGTTTCTAGACTGAATTCGGTTGGTTGTGCCAAAATTCTGGTCATTTGAACTGATATTGGCCAAACGGTGCACAATTAATGTGAAATCGGTTGAAGATATATATGGGAGCTATATCTAAATTTGAACCGATTTAAATAAGGTTCATCCTTGGGCTAAACAAATATTGTTTGGAAAATTTCACCCCCAGACGGTCAGACGTACTGACATACATAAATCGACTCAGAAAGTGATTCTATGAAGATCCTTCAAAGTAACTATGGGTCTGGCTCGCTTACTTCTCCAAGTTACAAAACAAATGCATAAAGACGCAATACCCTTACCACAATGTGGTATAGGGTATAAAAATCCACGACGATAAAGAAGAATCCAGTTGAAAAAAATTAAAAATCCAAAAGTACAGGGTGAGATGAAAAAACTGCACGTAACTTCAGGCTGTCGTCACTTCTAAGCCACTCGTCCGAAATTCCAACAAGTAAAAAATTAAGTTCGGCCGGGACGAACTTTTAATACCCTCCACCTTAGGGTAATGGAAACATTAGAACCAATTATGACCCACAAATACCAATTTTTAGACATATTCGTGGAAAATGTGGCAAAAATCATCAAAATACCGAATGACGGGAGGTACCGCTATATAGGGCCATACGAAAACGTGGACCAATACGTGTTTCGTCAACGGAGCTAGAACCTATTATGACCTTCAAATACCAATTCTCGGACAAACCCGTGAAAAAATGTGGCAAAAACCATCAAAATACCGAATATCGGGAGGTACCGTTTTATGGGGGCTATACCAAAGCGTGGACCTATACATACAATGTTTCGCCACACGAACTAGGACCAATTATGACCAATTCTCAGACAAATCCGTGAAAAAATGTGGCAAAAATCATCCAAATACCGAATATCGGGAGGTACCGTTATATGGGGGCTATACCAAAACGTGGACCGATATATGTCACTTTCAATACCAACCATCCTAAACAAAATACAAATTGCTCTGCTAAATTTTGGCGCTCTACGTCAAATAATGTGGGCTGTATCGTGATTTCAACAGACAGACAGACGACTTAGAATTTTATGCTGACTTTGAATATATATACCCTATGGGGTCTACGACAAATATTTTAGGATGTTACAAACGGAATGACAAAGTTTATATAACCTCCTCCTTTCCAAGGTGGAGGGTAAAAAAAATTACGGCGTTTGACTTTGTTGCAGTTTTTTTATCTCACCTGTATATGTCAGAGGCTTAGCGAAAACAAAATATCTACGAGTCCAGGTGAAAAAAAAAAATATTTTAAAAAATTATGGACGGGATCCCAAAGATTCGTAATTATGTGAAAATTAAAAAAAAAATCCACGACTATGGACCAGAACCCATCCAAATAAAAAAAAGATTCAAAAATCGGTGATTACGAATCGGACGTAAAAATTGTTAAACGTTTGTCAAGGTTTCAGAATAGTATTTTCCATAATTATGAGTATTTTGAAGAATATTAACACATTTTTAGGGATTAGAACTTCATATCTTGATGTTTAGCCACATAAAAATTCGGACCTAAAATTTTAGAAATCTGGAGGACGAGCAATTTTTACTTCTTAGTTAATTATTTACCCACTTTTAAATTAAATATTCATTTTTTTATTTCTAGGATCTTTGTTACTAACAACCGGTTATATTACGGCAAATTTTGGTAAGTCCTTTTGTTGAGACTTCTGTCCGATTTAGGATGTTTTGCGGATTTTTCTAGGTTCAGATTTGGCAATTTGAAAACTTCTATGGTCCCGAAAGAACACAAAAATAAGTACGCTTTGCTCTATCGACCTATCTCTTACATAGTTAATGAACCAATTTATTCTCCACTGTTTCCCAGTACCTCTGAATACCTCATTTGATCGGTAGTAGATAAAATTGTCTTTTGCTATTTCGCCTAACGATTTAATTTTAAATTGAATTGGCTATTTTGTTGTGACACCATATTTAGACAATCAATTCCATTATCGGTATTTTCCCTCTTTCACTGACCCCCCCCCCCTCTCATGCGACAGGAGCTGTCCGGATCCAAATTTGGATCTAGCAATTATTGCCTCATAATGACGATTTGGCTTTCGCAGAATATCACCTTCATAAATCACGATTGATTTGGTTGGGCGACAAACGAACGAACAAACGGTCGAATACCTGCATTCGTACGTGATTGCAAATTTAATGGCTAAAGACGACGCTCAGGAGCAGCAGCTGAAGGCAGGCGAAGCCGGAGCAATAGTCAGCAATGCCACAGCAATTAGAAGATGCGACCAAGTACATGATGGCATTAAACGTGACTATCAGCAGCAACATCGGCATCATCCTCATCATCATCTGGGGCAACAGCCTTGTTCAGCTCATATGGGACACTAGTCGGGCATCTCGTTTGGTCCATCCAATCAAACAGCCATCCATCCAACCATGGAAACCCATCATCATCATCGTCAGCATCCTCAGCGTTCGGTGTCTCATCATAGTTAGTAATGACATTGTCAAAGAAGACAAATAACAAAAGACCCTATGGTCCCCTCCCTCTTTCCTCTCTCTCTCTCTCTCATTCCCATCTTAAGGAGTTCATCCTGTTGTATAAAAGAAACAACAACAAAAGACAGAGAATAGGGTGACTCTGGCAATGCCACAATGGCCTTTGATTACTTTTTTATGCTCCATGGCAGGCCGAGGCAGTCTCTTTGTATTTTTGTTTTTGTTGGCGAGGAGGCCACTAGAGTTTTCCTAGTTTTCTTTTTTTTTTTTTTTTGTGATTTTCCATTGATGCAGTTCATTGCTCTTGCCATGTCAAATGGTGCTGATGTTTTTTGCCGCCGCTGCTGAGAGGGCATAAAAATCATAGAAGTAGTTGCCGTTGACGTCTTCTCAAGTGGCAGGGTGGCACTGCCAGGCGAACTTACTTTCTTTCTATTGAGTTTTCCGTTTTTTTTTTCTTGTTGTTGTTGTAGCAGCAACAACTTCAGCTTTAGGGGCCAAGTTGCCCTAGGACAAAGCTATGATGTTTGAAAAGCTCTGTTGAAAAGGAGGAGGAACAACACTAGAGACATTCAAAGTCATCATTCAGTCAGTCAGTCAGTTTGTATTTGCTTTTATTTGCATGAACCTTTTGTTATCCCCTCAGATCAAAGGTTGATTATTTTAACCTTTAGATTGGGGTCAAATGATCTCAAATTTCTTGAGGACTTGTGTTTATTTAACAAAATTCGAAAATATCGATTTCAAACCTTAAATTTTCACGACATGGAGAAGAAAAAGCTGTTCCGGCCATAGGCCTGAAGGACTAATAGGCCATAGAGAACTGCAAAAAACTTCTGGCCATGGAAAACATTTAAAAGGTATTCTAGCCAGAGAAAACTTCTGAAAGGTCTCTTGGTCGCGGAAGCCCCCTAAAAGAAATTCTGGCTATGAAATGGCTTTAAGAGGTCTTCTGACCATAGAATGGCTTTAAGAGGTCTCCTGGCCATAGAAGACCTCTAAAATGTATTTAACCCATGGAAACGCTCAAAAAAGTAATGTGGCCACGGAGAACTTCTACAAGATCTTTTAGCCAAAGAAGACCTTTAATAGGCATTTCGGCTATAGGAGACCCCTTAAATACATTTTGGTCACAAAGGAGCTCTTAAAGGCATTTTGGCCATGGAAGACCCCTAAAATGCATTTTGATCACAAATGAACCCTAAAAGGTCTTTTGGCCACATAAGACCTCCAGAAGGTTTTTTTACTCTAGAAGAGCTTTGTAGGTCTTTTGGCCATAGAAGACCTCTTAAAAGCTTTTCGGCCATAAAATAACTCCAAAAGTTAATTTTTGCCATGAAAACGTCGAAAAGGTTTTTTGGCCATGAAAAACGTCTAAAAGGTCTTTTGGCTATAATGGGCTTCCAGCCTTAAAAGGCCTCTAAAAACCTTTTGGCCATAGAAGACTTCTAAAAGATATTTTGACATTTAAATGGTCTTTTGGCTGTGGAAGACCTGGAAAAGGTTTTCTGACCCTAAACGACACTAAAAAGGGGTTTTCGCCACGGGAGACCTCCTGAGGAATCTTCTGGCCATAGAGACCTGTGGACCCTATGAGAAGGTCTTCTAGCCGTAGAAGTCCCCCTAAAAGACCTTTTGACCATAGAAGACTTCTAAAAGGTCTTTTGGCCATAGTCGACATGTAAATGGTCTTTTGGCTATGGAAGACCTGCAAAAGGTTTTCTGACCCTAAACATCACTAAAAAGGTATTTTCGCCACAGGAGACCCCTAAGAAGTCTTTTGGCCATAGGAGACTTGTGAATGGTCCCATGGCTATAGAAGTCATGTAAAAGTTCTTCTGATCCTGAAAGACCTCTAAAAGGTTTACTGATCCTAGAAGATCTCCAAAAGGTCTTTTGGCCATAGTAGACCTCTTAAAGGTCCTCTGGCCATAATAGACCTCTAAAGTTGTTTTTGACGGTAAGAATTTTTTTATTGAGGATTTCTTGTCATAGAAGACCTCTCAAAGGACTACTGGTCATAGAAGGCCTCCATAAGGTCATTTGGTCTTAGAACACGTTTAAAAGACCTTTTGGGAATAGAAGACTGGTCTCATCGGGTCTTAAAAGACCTCTACAATGATTTCTGGTCATAGAAGAACTCAACAAGGTATTTTGGCCATGAAAGACCACATAAAAGTATTCCGACCCTACACGACCTCTAAGAAGTGATCTGGTCTTTGAAACGTCCAGCCATAGAAGATCTGTAAACGGCCTTTTGGTCATAGAAGACCTCTAAAAGGACTCCTGGTCATAGAAGACGCCTAAAATGTCTTCTGACCATAGACAATCTGAAAAAGATCTTCTGGCCATAGAAGATCTCTAGAAGGTCTTCTGAACCTGGAAGACTACTACAAGGTATTCTGGAGGTGGAAGACCTCGAAATAGTCCTTTGGCCATAGAAGTCCTTTAATAGGTCTTTTCGGCACGAAAGACTCCCTATGAGGTCTTCTGGTCATGGAAGATCTCTACAAGGTTTTTTGGCCAAGGTATACCCAAGGAAGGTCTTTTGACTATAGAAGACCTGTGAAAGTACTTCTAATCATAGAAGACCTCTAAAAGATTTTGTGACTGTAGACGACTCTAATTGGTTTTTTGATCCAAGAAGACGCTAAAGGGTATTCTGGCCACAGAAGACCTCTAAAAAGTATCCACAATGTCTTCCGGCGATTGAAGATTTCTAAAAGCTATTCTGGCCACAGAAGACCTCGATAAGGTATTTTAAAAAGTCTTTTGGTTAGGGGAGACCTCAGTGTTTTCTGGCCATAGAAGACCACAGTGTCCAAAGGCATACCAAAAGGCCTTTTATCTTTTGAAGATTTTATGACCACTGATAATTACTAATTTGAAAATAGTTTTCAAATTCAAAATTATTATTTTACAAAAATGATTTGTGACCACCACGCCTCGCCGAAAAATGCTTACATGTTTTCACACATTTTCCTCCGTTGAAATAAAACTGAAAAATAAATTTAAATTAAAAAAACACATTTTTTAGAACCACCAGCCACCACTAAAAAGCGGCTATCGGTTAATTAGTATGTGGCTCAAATTTGAGATAATTAAATGCAGAGCTGACAACAAAAAACCTTGCACCAGTTAGGAGGAGGATGTCTGTCGGTTGGATAGTTTTTTTTTTAATGGTTTACTGACCGAGCTGTTGCTGGCTGCCATCGCAGCCGGCTCAAAATCCAAATCTACTTCAGGAAACCCAACAAAAGTAACCTGCATTTGTTGCGTGCAACGGGTATGCCAGTAGCATACACCATTTGTGTATGTGTGTGGGTACGCGTGTGCATGTGTATGTACATGCATGTTTGTGGGACGTTTTGTTGGTGTTAGGAAAATAATTGCATTTGATTTATTTAAATATATGTAGATAATTTTGTTAATTACTTCCGTTTAAAATTACCAACAATGGCAGAGGCAGAGGTAGTGACAGCAACAGCAACAACAACAAAAAGAATATGAAAGTAAAATAAAAAAGAGCGGCTTTCAACGAACCGTCAACAAAAGAGGCAACCCAAAAAAAATTAAAAATGGTTCTGAGGTATTTGATAAATTAATGCAGATGATTGAAAACCTAGCACAAAGTCCTCCAGAGATAGTAGACATCCAAAAGGCATTCCGTAACCTGAAGACAATTTAGAGGTCTTCTATGACAGGAGGTCCATGTAGAAGAAGCGGAAGACTTTTTAGAGGAGCTTTATGAGCAGGTTGTCTGATTTAGAGGCAATAAATGGCCAAAAGGCTTTTTAAGGGTTTTATATGGCCAGAAGACCTTTCAGAGGTCTGCTCTAGACAGGAGAACCTTAAGAAGAAGACTTTTCACAGATCTTCGGTGGCCAGAATATCTTTTAGAGATCCTCTAAGATCAGAAGACCTTTAACAGGACTTCCATGACCAGAAGACCTTTAAGAGCCAATCTAGGACCCGAAAAACTTAAACTGGTCTTCTAAGACCAGAAGGTCTTTCACACCTTTTGGAGGGTTTTTCTAACCAAAAGACCTTTTAGAAATCCTATTAGAGGCCTTCTATGACCAGAAGACCTCCTTAAGGTCTTCCGTCACTAAAAGTCCTTTTAGAGGTCTTTCCACAAGTCTTATGTGGCCAGAAGACCTTTTAGAGGCCCTATAAGATCAGAAGACCTTAAACAGGTCTTCTATTGCAAGAAGAATTTCTAAAAAATCTTTTATCACCTGAACGCCTTTTAAAGGTCTTCCGTAAACTCTTTCTTCGAGGTCTTATGTGGACAAACGTCCTGTTAAATATTTTCTACGACCAGAAGACCTTCCACAATTATTCTATGGGTTGAAGATATTTTAGATATCTTCTATGACTGGAAGACCTTCAGCAAGCCTTCTAGGACCAGAAAAGGTATTTTCTGCCCAGGAGACTTTCTATGACCAAGAGACCTTTTAGATGTCTTCCAATAAACCAGAGACTTTTAGAGTTCCTCTATGACAAGAAGACCTTTTAGAGGCCTTCTATGACCAGGTGGCGTTTTATAGGTCTCCTATAACCAGAAGATCGTTTAAAGGACTTCTCTGACCAGAAGACGTCTCAGAGGTCTTCTATGACCAGAAGACCGTCTACAGGTCTTCTTTGGAGAGAAGTTCCTTTACAGGTCTTCTATGGAGAGAAGTTATTTAACAAGTCTTCTATGACCAGAAGTCCTTTTAGGGGTCCTCTATGACCAGAAGACCTTTAAGAGCTCTTAAATGACTTTAAATGACTGAAGGCTTTTCATAGGTCTTCTATGGCCAGATCTTCCACAGATCTTCTGTGGTAAAAGGTCATTTTCAGGTTCTTCTATGATCAGAAAGCTTTATACAGGTATATTGTGATCAAATGTACTTTCCTAGGTTTTCAGTACTTCTATGACCAGAAGACCTTTTAAAGGTATTCTCTGGTCAGAACACCTCTCAGAGGTCTTCTAGTACCAGAAGACTTTTTAGAGGTCTTCTATGAGCAGAAGACCTTTTAGAGGTCTTCTATGACCAGAAGACCGTCTACAGGTCTTCTATGGAGAGAAGTTCTTTTACAGGTCTTCTATGGCCAGAAGTCCTCTTAGGGGTCCTCTATGACCAGAAGACCTTTAAGAGGTCTTAAATGACTAGAAGGCTTTTCATAGGTCTTCTGTGACCAGATCTTTCACAGATCTTCTGTGGTAAAAGGTAATTTTCAGGTTCTTCTATAATCAGAAGGCTTTATACAGGTTTTCTGTGATCATCAAATATACTTTCCTAGGTTTTTCAGTACATTTTACAGGTCTTCTATGACCAGAAAACCTTTTTTTGGGTCTTTCACGACCAGAAGACCCTTTAGAAGCTTCCCATGGAGTTTCACAGGTATTCTTTGGCAAGAAGACCTTTTCGAGGTCCAGAAAACTTTTCAGAGGTCTTAAGGACCAGATGCCGTTTTACGGGATTTCCTTGACAAAGAGATCTTCCAATTGCCTTCTACGACCAGAAGACCCTCTTCGAGGTCTTCGAGGATAGGAAGACATCTTACAGATTTTCTTCAGAAGACATCTTACAGACCTTTGAGAGGTCGTCTATGTCTAAAATACCTTTTTGAGGTCTTCTATTACCAGAGGATCTTTAAGAGGACACTTATGACTAGAAGACCCTTTAAAGACCTTACAGGTCGTTCTATGATTAGAAGCTTCATGACAGTTTCTATATGACCAGAAGACTTTTAAAAGGTCTTCTTTGACCAGGGCACCTTCTATGGGCAGAAGGTATATAGGGGCCTATTATTACCCGGGGAACTTTTAGAGGCCTTCTACGACAAGAACATTTTTTACTGGTCTTTTATGACCAGAAGACCCTTTTGGAGTTCATTTAAAAGTTCATAATATTTCCTGCAGAAGGTATTTAATGGCCTATTATTACCCGGGGAGCTTTTAGAGGCCTTTTACGACAAAAACATTTTTTACTGGTCTTGTATGACCAGAAGACCTTTTGGAGTTCATCTTAAAGTTCATAATATTTTCCTTTAGGTCTCTCATGGCCACAATAGTCTTCTTTTAATAAAACGCCATTTGAATCCAAAGTTCGAAAAATATCTCTTATTTGGCTAATATTTCTTCACAACCAACAAAGCTTACTCCTCTCACTTTAATAAGCCAACATTTGGGATATGTACCATTTTGAAAGCTACTACCATGGAACACACCTTGTTTTATATGTGAACTATATTTTCAGTTTTCCAGCAACAACAACATTAACAACAACAAAATCCACAAAAAAGAAAGGAAGTTAGAAAACCAGTTAAGCAAGCCTTTGTTTTCTAAGTTTTTCCATGAGGATGTTGATGTTGCTGCCACTGGAAATCTTCTTGGAAGTTCAGTTCGGTTCACCACGCAATCCCTCCGACACAAAACAAACTAAAGAAAAACTCAACATTAAACTGGTACTGGGAGTGGAGATTGAAAACAACAAGTCGTGTTCTCTTTGGCTAAGTACTATGACATTCAATATTTGAGACTGAGGAGTGATACAGGGTAGGGGAGGGGAGAGGGTACCCAGGTGACTGTGAACTAATATAGAGGAGGTTTGATCATACATTTCCTCTCGCCGTTTTTTTGTTCCTTGTTACCATACTGGCCTGTATTAACAATATTGTTGTTATTCTTTTTGCTTTTGATGGCACAACAAAGTCAGGAAATACCGATACATTAAATGAAGCCAGGCGTGGCCGTAGCGTTACCTTAACTAGCCTCACCTTAGGCAAGGACTTCGACACACACGGCACACTCACACATGTCGCATGTTTGCGCATTGCAATACATAATTACAGGCAACGGCAGATCCCCTGAGCCTGCTTTCATAACCCCATTTGGCCATAAAATGCCATCACATGAGGGCGAGGCAGGGCCAAGAGCGTAAGGTTTCTTTCCATAGCTTTGTTAAAAATTATTCAAGCAGAAATATTTGGTTTCCTTTCTTGCCTGCGACGTACCGTATTTTATGGTTAACAACGTTGTTGTGACATTTACGACTCGCTGGCGGTGAGACGAAATGGAGGTTATGGCGCAAACACGTGCGACAAGGAAACGTTTTTTTTTTCATATTTTCTGACTTTTGGCACGAAATCATCAAAACTCATAGAAATTCAATTATTCATCCGGAATTTATGGGATGTACGGCAGTGGAATGGGAGGGAGAGAGAAAGAGAGAGAGGGATTGGGGTGAGACAATGGCGTGACCGCCAACCACAAACTTGAATATTTATTCCGGTTAAATATATAAATCCTAGTCGAAGGTTGTGATTTAAGGATTGGCTTCCAACCAGAAAAGCAGGTCAGTTAGATTTTATGACGGATGAGGTTAACCAGAAGAGGGCTGGGAGACAGACATTTTTAGAGGTGTAGGTTAGTTATAAGAATAGTAAAAAAAATATCTGGCCATAGAACACCTCCAAGAGGGCTTTAGGAGAGTTCTAAAAGGCCATAGAGAAGCACCAAAATGTCTTATGGCCTCAGAGGAGGTGTAGAAGGTCGCTTGGTTATAGAAAACCCCCAAACGGTCTTCCTCTCACAGACCTTTAAAATGTCTTCTGGTCATAGAATACATCTGAAATGTCCTCTGGCCATAGAAGGCCTGTAAAAGGTCACAGAAAACCTCTCAAAGGGCATAGAAGACCTTTGAAAGGTCTTCTGATCATAAAGGTTTTCTGGTCATAAAAGACCTCTAGAAGGTCATCCTGACATAATAGGCCTTAAAAAAGGTTTTCTGGTCATAGAAGACCTCTAAACGGCCTTCTGGCTATTTAAAGCCTGTAAAAGGCTTTCTGGTCATAGAGAACTCTTAATTGTCTTCTGTTCCTAGAGAGCCTCTGAAAGGTCTTCTGCTAATAGAAGGCCTCTAGAAGGTCTTATGGTCGTAGAAGGCCTCTAGAAGGTCTTCTGGTCTTAGAAGACCTCTAAAAGGTCTACCGGTAATATAAGTCATTTGAAAGGGTCTTTTGGTCATAGAGGATCTCTAATAGGTCATCTTGACGTAAAAGGAGTCTTGAAAGTCTTCTGGTTATAGAAGACCTCTAGGAGGTCTTCGGTTCATAGAACACCTCCAAATGGTCTTCTGGTAATAGATGAACCCTGAAAGGTCTTCTGATCATAGAAACACTCTATAAGGTCCTCTAGTCATTGTGAAACTCTAAAAGAGCTTAGGCCACAGAAGACCTCCAAAAGGTCTTCCGGCCATAGAAGGTTTTTTAAAGATCTTCTATTCATTGAAGATCTCCCAAAGGCCATAGAAGTCCTCTGAAAGGTCTTCTGGTTGTAGAAGTGATCTAGGAGGCCTAGACCTAAAAGGTCTTTTATTTAAAGAAGCTTTCTCAAAGGTATCTTTGTCATAGAAAATATCTCAGAGGTAATAGAAGACCTCGGAAAGGTCTTCTCTGCATAGAAGGCGTCTAAAATGTATTCTAGCCATAGGAGACCTCTAGGAGGTCTTCTGGTCATAGAAGAACTCTGAAAGGTCTTCTGGTTATAGAAGACCTCTAAGGAGTCTTCTGGTCAAAGAAGGCCTCTTAAAGGTCATAAAAGACCTTCTCTTAAAGGCCTTTTGTGCAAAGAAGAAGGTCATAGAAGACCTCTAAAAGATCTTCTGGTCACAAAAAACCTCTGAAAGATATTCTGTTCATGGAAGACCTCTAAAATGTTTTCTGGTCATAGAAGACCTCTGAAAGGTCCTCTGGTCATAAAAAAACACTAAAATATCTTCAAACCATAAAAGACCTCCAAAAGGTATTCGGGTCAAAGAAGAGCTCTAAAAGGTCTTCATAGAAAACATCTAAAAGGATATCTCGACATAGATGACCTCTAGAAGGTTATCCCGATATAGGAGACCTCTAAAAGGTCGTTTCGACATAGAATACCTCCAAAAGTTCTTCTTGTTATAGACGACCTCTAAAAGGTCTTCTGTTATAGAAGACCTCTAAAAGTTCTTCTGGTCATAGAAGGTCTCTAAAAGGTCTTCTGGCAATGGAAGATCTCTAATAGATCTTTCGGTCACAGAAGACTTCTAAAAGGTCATCTTCTGGTCATTGTAGACCTCCAAAAGTCTTCTCATAGCAAGCTTCCAAAAGATATTTTGTTCATAAAAGACCTCTAAAAGGTAATCTTGAAATGGGAGGTCTAAAAGGTAATCTTGAAATGTGAGAACCTTCAAAATGTCTTGTGGTCATAGAAGACCTCCGAAAAGGTCTTCTGGTCATCGAAGATTTCTAAAACGTCTTCTGGTCATATAAGATCTCTGACCTTCCAGAGATCTTATATGATCATAGAAGACCCCTAAAAGGTCTTTTCATAGAACGCCCTTAAAAGTTCTTCTGGTCATAGAAAAAATTAAAAAGATTTTCTGAGCAAAAAAGACCTCTAAAACGTGTCCTGGCCATAGAAGACCTCTAAAAGGACTTCTGGCCAAAGAAGACCTCTAAAAGGTCTTCTGGGCATACAGAGTAAGGGGACTTCTGGTCATAGAAGGCCTTTTAAAGGCCATAGAAGTCCTCTGAAGTGTCTTCCGGCAATAGAAGATGTCTATGAGTTCCTCTGGTCATAGAAGAACTCTGAAAGGTCTTCAGGTCATAGAAGTCCTCTAAAAGGTCCCCTGGTCATAAAAGTCTCTTAAAAGGTCTGCTAGACACAGAAGTCATTTAATAGGTCTTCTGGAGGCAATAGAAGATCACTGAAAGGTCTGCTGGTCAGAAAATGCTTCCAATTTTATCTTGACAAAGAAGGTCTCTAAATGGTCATCTTAACATGGAACGCCTCTAAAAGGTCACCTGGTCATGGAATACCCGTGAAAGATCATCAAGGGCATAGAAGACATTTGAAAGGTCTTCTGACCGTAGAAGGTCTCTAAAAGTTCTGCTGGTCATATAATACATTTAAAGGATCTTGTAGTCATGGAAGATCTCCGAAAGGTCTTCTCATCATAGAGGACCTCTAGAAGGTCTTCTGGTCATAGAAGAAGTTTCAAAGGTCATTTTGACATAGAAGGTCTCTAAAAGGTCATCTCGATATAGAAGACCTCTAAAAGGTCACCTGGTCATGGAAGACCCGTGAAAGGTCATCTGGGCATAGAAGACATTTGAAAGGTCTTCTGGTCATAGAAGACCTCTAAAAGTTCTGCTGGTCATATAATACATTTGAAGGATGTTCTAGTCATTGAATATCTCTAAAAGGTTTTCTCATCATAGAGGACCTCTAGAAGGTCTTCTGGTCATAGAAGAAGTTTTAAAGGTCATTTTGACATAGAAGCCTCTAAAAGGTCATCTCGACATAGAAGACCTCTAAAAGGTCACCTGGTAATGGAAGACCCGTGAAAGGTCATCTGGGCATAGAAGGCCTCTAAAAGGTTACCTGGTCATGGAAGACGCGTGAAAGATCATCAAGGGCATAGAAGACATCTGAAAGGTCTTCTCATCATAGAGGACCTCTAGAAGGTCTTCTGGTCATAGAAGAAGTTTTAAAGGTCATTTTGACATAGAAGGCCTCTAAAAGGTCATATCGACATAGAAGGCCTCTAAAAGGTCATCTCGGCATAGAAGGCCTTCTGGTAATTGAAGATCTCTTCTGGTCATGGAAGACCTCTAAAAGATGTTCTGAAGATCTCCAAAGGAGTCTAATGTGTAGGAAGTAGTTTTTCTTTTTCTGGTGACGATTTTCCACACTTCGATGACTAACATTTTCACAATTTCCTTAATCCTCGACAGAAAAAAAATTTCTGCAACTCATGCAAATCCCACCCTGCTGTCATTTCAATTTTATGACTTCATAATTCTCTTTTTTTTCTAAAATAAACTACAAACTTTAAGTGTTCGTCATTCGAAACATGGCATTCGTTTCCACTTAACTTCACATAATCCGCTTAAAACTCCCTAACAAAGTGGTTTGAAGGGGGGGGAAGAGAAAATCTTTCATTCAATTGCAAAAAAGGAGAACGCAAGCGCACGCGTTCTCTACATTCAATTTCCTCGACTCATGCAGCTGGTAAACTTCCATTTCTCTCCCCCTCTAGAAAGAAAATGTGGGATTCATGGCGTATCACAGCTAGGCTGTCTGTCGTTACCACTTTGAACTTGATATTGCTGCAGCGAGTGCGGATAATGACAATACAAAAAAACTCCATGTTGGCGTTGCAAAATGTCATCGATAGATAAATCTCTTTAAACGAAAAAAAATTAGGGTGTGGAGAGTATCTGCAACAACGCTTGAATGCAATTTGTCGTTGCTGCCTGGCTGGATGACTGACTAACTTAACTCCACAACTTCATTGTCTTTTTATCCTCCACCTCCATTGGCAAAATGCGTATCATGTGAACTGGAATAATGAGGGGGAGAAAGACAACAAAGCCATGTGTGCCAAGCTTTGTTACCAATGTCAGTTCGGGGGGGGATAGCTGCGCTATTTTTATTTTTTGCCGCGATCCAGATTAACTTTCTTTTTTGGGTTTTGCTTTTTTTT
Source organism: Musca domestica (assembly GCF_030504385.1). Taxonomy (NCBI): domain Eukaryota; kingdom Metazoa; phylum Arthropoda; class Insecta; order Diptera; family Muscidae; genus Musca; species Musca domestica. Next base: position 3,221,495 of record NW_026712207.1, on the reverse strand, counting down.
GCTTCTTTCACGACTTGCAAAAAAAGAAGTTGGAAAAAAATCGCAAAATCACTGCAGCTGAGAGTTTCCTGTTATTTGCCAAGAGGAAATAACCGAATCATTCAGCTGCAAACTCTTTCATCCGTATTCTCTCGCATTTACCTTCTTGAAAGTATGCCCTCGAACCATTTTGTTGCAGACCAAGCAACCAACGCACCATCCATCCATCCAAGTTCCTCATCACCCACATCAAACGATAAAAAAGGCAAACATGTGCAACCTATTTAAATAATTAGGATCCCACGCTTCGAAACCCACATCAATGCCGCTGCTCTTCTGCAGCCCAAAAACATAAATCAAGCTTAGCAACAACAACAGCAATTTACGCCTGAAAACATCAGTTTTTATTGCCCCCGCTGCAACGAGCATTATTTATTCATGTCGTGAACTTCGAATTACTTCCTTTCTTCCTGAAGTGGAGGAGAAAAAAATTTGGGCTTCATGAAGATATTCAAAAATTGGACTATTAATGAGAGAAGACATTCTACAGGTCTTCAGTCTGCTTCTGTTAATCTCTTGTTGAGCCACATTCTCATTAGTTTTCCCTCGGCAAAGCAGGGTTGCAGGGCTACGTAGCTATGGGGAGAGCTGATCCAGATGACATTCCACAAACCTGATATAGGTAAAATGCCTTTAACAGATCTTCAAAGGAATAAACGAACCTCCAAAGCCCAGGGGCAAAAACTTCCAAAGGCCTTCCATAGAAAGATATCTTTCGATAGGAATGTCCGTTGAAGTCCTGCAGAAAACCTCTTTTCAACTAACAATCTGGTAAAAGACTTATATGATGGAGAAATCCCTGGAAGATCTCCTATCGACAAAAGACCTGCAGCCTGTTTTCAATTGACGATCTGTGAAAAAGACTTCTATCAATAAAAGATATTTGGAAGGACTTCTATCGACAGAAGACCTGTGGAAGGTTTATCCATAAATTCCTTGGTTATGGTTCTGTAAAGGATCTTCTAGAAGGTCTTCTATCGACAAAAGACCGGCGGGAAGCCTCCTTTCAATTGACAATCCAGGAAAGGTCTTCTATCAATAAAATATCCTTGGAAGGTCTTCTATCAACAAAAGACCTACGGAAAACATCCTTTCAACTGACAGTCTAAGAAAGGTATTCTATCAATAAAAGATCCTTGGAAGACCTTCTATCGACAAAAGACCTGCAGAAAGCCTCATTTCAACTGACAATCTAGGAAAGGTCTTCTATCAATAAAAGATCCTTGGAAGCTGTTCAAATGATAATCCGAGGAATCAATAAAAGATCCTTGGAAGGTTTTCTATCGGCAAAAGACCTGCGGAAAACCTCTTTTCAATTGACAATCTAGGAAAGGTCTTCTATCAAAAAATATCTTTGGAAGACCTTCTATCGACAAAAGACCTGCAGAAAGACCCTTTTCAAATGATAATCCGAGAAAAGACTTCTATCAATAAAAGATTCTTGGAAGGTCTTCTATCGACAAAAGACCTGCAGAGAGCCCTGTGGAAAGTTTATCCATAAATTCCTTAGTTATGGTTCCTTTCTTCCCTGGACAGAAATCTTTCAGTAGAAATTTCCGTTGAAGTCCTGCAGAAGCCTCTTTTCAATTGACAATCTAGGAAAGGTCTTCTATCAATAAAAGATCCTTGGAAGCTGTTCTATCAACAAAAGACCTGCACAAAACCTCATTTCAATTGACAATCTAGGAAAGGTCTTCTATCAATAAAAAATACTTGGAAGCCCTTCTATCAACAAAAGACCTGCGGAAAGCCTCTATTCAACTGGGGATTTGGGAAAGGTCTTCTATCAACAAAAGATCCTTGGAAGATCTTCTATCGACAAAAGACCTGCAGCCTGTTTTCAATTGACGATCTGTGAAAACGACTTCTATCAATAAAATATCTTTGGAAGGACTTCTATCGATAGAAGACACGTGGAAGGTTTATCCATAAATTCCTTGGTTATGGTTCTGTAAAGGATCTTCTAGAAGGTCTTCTACCGACAAAAAGACCTGCGGAAAGCATCCATTCAAGTGACGATCTGGGAAAGGACTTCTATCAATAAAAGATCCTTGGAAGATCTTCTATCGACAAAAGACCTACAGAAAGTCTATTTTCAATTGACAATCTAGGAAAGGTCTTCTATCAATAAAAGATCCTTTGAAGCTCTTCTATCGACAAAAGACCTGTGGAAAGCCTTCTTTCAACTGACAGTCTAAGAAAGGTCTTCTATCAATAAAAGATCCTTGGAAGACCTTCTATCGACAAAAGACCTGCGGAAAGTCTTCTTTCAACTGACAGCCTAAGAAAGTTCTTCTATCGATAAAAGATCCTTGGAAGGTCTTCTATCGACAAAAGACCTGCAGAGAGACCTGTAGAAGGTTTATCCATAAATTGCTTGGTTATGATTCTGTGAAGGGTCTTCTATCTGTAGAAGACTTCTATTATTAGGAAACCTTCCAGAGGTTTCAAGTAAATTGCAGATCTTCACAGATCTTCAATAGGTCGAAGGCGTTTCGCAAGTCTACAACAGATAGAAGACCTTTTACAATTCTTCCAAAGATAGAAGGTTTTTGAGCTGTTCTTCCAGCCTCCAAGCCATCTATATGTAAAATGCCTTCAAGAGATCTTCAATGGAATAAACGACCCTCCAAAGCCCAGGCGCAAAAACTACCAAAGGCCTTCCATAGAAAGACATCTTTTGATGGTAATATCCGTTAAAGTCCTGCGGAAAGCCTCTTTTTAATTCTTCCAAAGATATATGTGTTTTATTTTTGACGACGAACATACGCCGCGAAAAAATTCGTCGTTCGCTCCAATTGTGTTCCTAGCATAAGTTGTTGAACTTTTTGGAATTTCAATGTCTTTACCCCGAGCTCATTTTTCAATATTTGCCGAATGCCGAATGGAATATTGCGATATGTTCAGCTCTCGAGCCATTTTTCGGCCACGGTTTCGATCGGTTTCGATCAAGTCGCTTCTTTACTTTTCGAACCATTTCTGCTGATGTTGCTGTTTTCTTCCATCGACTTCCTTGACGTTGGGCTACGCTACCCGCTACCAGTATCACGGTAACGAGCGATGGCAGGAGTCACATTCACATTTAAATGCTGGAGTGCTCTAGCGGTAGGCACTTGTGATTTTCCAGCCAAATATAAAGAAATCACACTATCACGCTTGAATTCCATTGCGATTAACTTTTTTTCTGGAAAATTCTCACCAAAATGCTTTTGTGCGCTTCTAAACAATATAATGAGCTGTCACTGGAATAATTTTAACAGCTGTCGGACGAGTGGCTTGGAAATGGCAGCAGTCTGAAGTTGGTTGCAGTTTTTTTTTTTTCATTTTTCTGTAGCCATATGGCTGAGGGTATAAACATCAAGTTTTCCTTTAGCCTATTGACGACATGTCCTCCTTCATTCCTCCTCCATAGCTTGCGGAATTTTTAAATTTTTTCTCCTTTCGAATCATTATTTTTTGAAATTTATTTCGAAATCATGCAAAAATTCACCAAATTTTCCCAATAACCCCAAACAATTGTCATTAGATTTCGCTTTCTCTGCACAAAATACTTCTGCAATGCTTCACAAGCCTGAAGAACGTGACAAGTTCTAAAATTGTTGACCTCATTTCGTTGAGGAAAAAAAAGCGAACGATTCTCTTAAAAGAATATGGCCACTAAAACGGCAAAGGCCATCAAAACAAAGGCTTGACATGTTGGCACCATTTAAATGCCCCAAAAAAAAACAAAAGAAAATTGACATCACTGCGGCGGAACAATTGTCGAATGTCGATAGCGGCCAACACTTCTGGGCTGTCAGAATTTAAGTGGAAATGGAAATGATATTCAATAACCAACCAAGGCATAAACATTGGTAATATGGGTATGCTATAATTAATCCATTACAAAAAGTCTGTAACCATAATGGGCGACGGGCAGAAAGACCGACAGCCAGAGACAGGGTGGAGGAGGTGGTTGCCCTCTAACCACAAATAAAACTCAACCGCAATTATTAATGAAATGCAGCGGCATAAATTGATTTGGCCACAAAAACATGTTTTTGTTGCGGTTACAGCACTTTATGAAACCTCCATATTCCGGATGATGGCGATGACGTAGACTAAGTCAACAAAACAGATGATTTCCAGTAGCTAACGTGCCATGCCACTTCACTCACTCGTGCCAGCAAATCAACATTACAAAGTATGCCCAAAAACAGATCATGTTACCCACAAAGATTACCACCACCATAGCTTCAGCCGCCACCACAACTACCAGAACCATTCCAATCCGAACGCTGATAATTTATGTGCAAAATGTTAGCGCCAGCAGCCAGGGTTGCCATTTCAAGCAATAATTGCCCAACATAAAAATAATAATTGCCAATTATTTTTGATGGCAGCCAGAGGCTATCATGGCTTGCAATCGAAAGTTTCTTATCTTATTATTGACTTAAATATAAGAAAAATCCGCTGGATCTGCATCAGCATTACAAGTAATCCACTGAAATTCCCTCATGGGATCATTTACACATTGGGGATGTACAAATTACCGTAACGCATACTGGTCGGACAATTTTCATTGCGAAACTTGTAATTAAAGAATTTATTTTCCAACATCACCATTGGCCCATTGTTCCCACTGCTCTTTCCCATCTTTTTTGTTCTTCGGTCTTAGTCGCTTTTGTTGCAATCAACACATATTTGTGTTCATTGATACTTGAGTTTATTTTTTCCGCACTTTCTTTCGAATGGCCACATATGAAGGTATAATGGGTCGTATCAGAGCACACAAGGGAAGAATAGAAACACTTTCAGGAAGATGTTCTGGAAGCAACTTCACGGAGGTCTTCGATGGTATAGAAAACCTTCACAGAAGTCCCATATCGAAAAGGATCCCATCGCCAAGGAAAACATTCATAGAGGTCCTTTGTGGAATAGAAACCCATCGCAGAGGTCTTCTCTGGAATAAATGACGTATCCTCTACACCCAAGAAGCATGGAAGTCCCTTCTCGAAGGTGTTCTGGAAGAAACTTCACGAAGGTCTTCGATGGTATAGAAAACCTTCACAGAGGTCCTCTGTGGGAAAGGATCCCATCGCCAAGGAAACCATTCATAGAGGTCCTTTATGGCATAGAAACCCATCGCAGAGGTCTTCTCTTGACTAGAAGACGTATCACAACACACAAGGAGAATGAAAGCCCCCTCTCGAAGGTGTTCTGGAAGCAACTTCACGGTAATCTTCGATGGCATAGAAAACATTTAAAGAGGTCATCCAGGGGAAAGAAGCCCATCGCCAAGGAAGACCATAACAGAGGTCCTTTATTGGAACGGAACCCATTGCAGAGGGTCTTCTCTGGAATAGAAGACGTATCCACTACACCCAAAAAGCGCGAAAGTGTTCTGGAAGCAACTTCACGGAGATCTTCGATGACATAGAAAACATTTAAAGAGGTCCTCTATGGGAAAGGATCCCATCGCCAAGGAAGACCATCACAGAGGTCCTTTTTTAGAACGGAACCCATTGCATAGGTATTCTCTGGAATAGAAGACATATCACTACACCCAAGAAGCATGGAAGCCCCTTGTCGAAGGTGTTCTGGAAGCATCTTTCAAAGAGGTCATCTATGGGAAAGGATCCCATCGCCAAGGAAAACATTCATAGAGGTCCTTTATGGCATAGAAATCCATGGTAGAGGTCTTCTCTTGACTAGAAGACGTATCACAACACACAAGGAGAATATAAGCCCCCTTCTCGAATGTGTTCTGGAAGTAATTCACGGTTATCTTCGATGGAGGTCCTCTATCACAGAGGTCCTCTATCTACGGGAAAGGAACCCATCGCAAAGGTAGACCATCAACTATCGCAGAGGTCTTCTCTGGAATAGAAGATGTATCCACTACACCCAAGAAGCATGGAAGTGCCTTCTCGAAGGTGTTCTGGAAGCAACTTCACGGAGATCTTCGATGGCATAGAAAACATTTAAAGAGGTCGTCTAGGGGAAAGAAGCCCATCGCCAAGGAAGACCATCACAGAGGTCCTTTATTGGAACGAAACCCATTGCAGAGGTCTGAGGCCTCTGGAATAAAAGATATTTGGGCAAAATAATTTGTACCTATTTTTTAAAGCGGGTGAGGCGCTGGGAAAATCTAACAAAAATCTAAGCTGCCATAAAATACGCTCTCTATGAGCTTCATGAATATTCAAAATTTTGACCTTTTGTGGGGGAGGTACCTGAAGGAATGGTTCGATCTCTAGCATCTTTCTAACAGATCTTGTGTTGACAGAAATATTGAGATGTGCCAAGTCTGAATGGAATCTGATGTTAATTTCGCATTTTATGAGCTTCATGGGCATTCAAAATTTTGACCATTTGAGGGGGAAGAACAAGAGGGAGTGGGCTGATATATTCCATCTTCACAGCAGATCTAAAGTTAGTTCAAAATAATGGAATATGTGAAATATGAAAAGATCCGGATGCTTGTTTCAGATTTTATGATCGTTTTTGTTATTCGGAAACTTTGACCCTCTGTGGGGGAGGTACCAGATGGAATGGTCCGATCTCTATCAGATCTTGTGCACATGGCAATATTGAGATGTGCCAAGTCCGAATGGAATCCGATGTTAAATTCGCGTTTTAGGAGCCTCCTGGATATTCAAAATTTTGAATTTTTTGTGGGGGAGGTACCAGAAGGAGTGCGCCGATATATACCAGAGCAGATCTTGTGTTGGTAGAAATATTGGGATGTGCGAAATTTCAAGGGAATCCGAGCCCTATTTCGTATTTTATGAGGGATATATATATTCAAAACTTAAACCCTCTGTGGGGGAGGTACCAGAAGAAATTTTCCAATCTCTACCATTTTTTTAACAGATTTTCTGTTGGTAGAAATATTGACATGTGCCAAGTCTGAATGGAATCGGATGTTAATTTCGCGTTTTATGAGCTTCATAACTATTCAAAATTTTGACCCTTTGGGGGGGAGTACCAGAAAAAGTGGACCGATATATTCCAACATTGCACCAGATCTTGTGCCAACAAAAAAAATGGGATGCATGAAATTTTGAAGACAATCGGAGCTTATTTCGTATTTTATGAGAGATATAATTACTCCCAATTTTGACCCTTTGTGGGGGAGGTACCAGAAGGAGTGGTCCAACCTGTTTCATCGTCACACCTGGTTTTGTGTTGATAGAAATATTGAGGTGTGTGAAATTTGAAGACAATCGGATGCTTATTTCGTATTTTATGAGAGATATAATTATTCCAAATTTTGACCCTTTGTGGGGGAGTTACCTCAAGGAGTGGGCCGATATATTCCGTCTTCACATCAGATCTTGTGTTAGTAAAAATATTGGAATGCGTGAAATTTGAAGACAATCGGACGCTTACTTCGGATTTTATGAGGGATATAATTATTGAAAATGTTGACCCTTTGTGGGTGAGGTACTTGAAGGAGTGGGCCGATTTTGTTCATTTTCGTACCTGACCTAGCTCTGATGAAAACATTGGGATTTGCAAAGTTTAAACAAAAATGGATGATTCTTTCTTGTTCGATCAGCCAAATTATTTTTCTTTGAAAGGTTTGAACTTTTGTGTGGGAGGTTCCAGAAGGAGTGGACCGATGTTGCCCATATCCGAACTCGATCTAAATTTGGCAATAATATTACGATATACTAAATTTGGGCCAAAATTGATACTCCCTTTGAGAGTTATCATGCGCACCAGCCAGCCAGCCATACAGACGGACGGGCATCACAAAATCGACTCCAAATGTCCTGAAACGGATTTGGTCGAAAGAGACCTAAGGTCTAAAACCGTTATTTCAATGTGTCACGTTTTGGCCGTATCGAATGAGATATGCCCTCCGCAGCCATATGGCTGAGAGTGTAAATAGAGATTTCAGCGCCTCCGATGATCATATAAGACCTTCAAAATGCATTTTATAATATATGGGACCTCCATCTGCATTAGAAGTGAGTCTGAAGTGGTTAAGACAAAAACCAAAATTATAAAAAAGAGCTTCATGTAGTTCTAGGGGTCCCATGAGACACCTTGAATTTATTTTTGAATATAAAAGATCCCGTCCAGATCTATACGAGACCTATGGTCTAAAGCTGTTATTTCGTTGAGACATGTTTTGGCTGTATACCCTCTGTAGCCATATGGCTGAGGGTATAAATAGGAATTTCGGCGGCTCTGATGTTCATATAAAACCTTCAAAATGCATTTTATGATATATCGGACCTCCATCAGCATTAGAAGTGAGTCTGAAGTGGCTAAGGCAAAAACCAAAATTATACAAATCAGGTTCATGTGGCTCTAAAAGATCCCGTCCAGATCTATACGACCCTAAGTCCAACCTTAAGTTTTCATGGCTCTTCCCATAGTCCCATTAGACCTCTAGCATTTCGTCTTTAATATAGAAGCTCTCAAACATACCTATACGACCCAATGTCCAAGCTAACGAACAATTGAAATATTCTATTACATTATGCGAGATGTACTTGTGGCAGGCAGTCGATTCTTCGGAACAGTACAGCGGCCATTAGCGGCATAAATCTGCCTGCATTGTTATGGCGGCGAGTACACGCTTGCCAACCGCCACATCGTGGTTGTTGTTGTTGTTATTCATTTTGGGTTCAATGCTCCCTCTCTCGAGTGCATTACTTTAATGAACGATGCGGCGATGCTAGCCAACGCCGTTTTTTGCCTTTTCATCAATTCATTCAAGCGGCAAATTTGCCACACAAAACAAAAAAACACAGAAAAATGTGAAAAAGGAAAAAAGGAAAAAGAAGAAGAAGTGGGTATCGGTGGATGGTGCCACGGCCTGGCGCGTTAAGTACTGACGACTATTGATGCCATACATTTCGTTTTCCAAAGCGTACTACTAGCTACTTACTCATCATGCCGTTAAGAGAAAAACTGTTTTGCGGAGGTTTGTTTTTCACATTTTCCGCTGATGCCGATGCCGATGTTGTTGCTGTTGTTGTTACTGTTGTGCTGCACTTCCTCTGGCTTTTTATCGGCTCATCATCAATTGATTTGCAATTTGTTTTTTTACCAGTTATTGATTGGGGTGATCTGGAATTATTGTCTTCTTAAGAGGATGATGGCCGAACTGTCCCGACCCGAACCGTTGCATTATTGAAAGTCATAATTTAACTGAAAAGAAGAAGAAGAAAAAACAAACAATGAAAAATCATTGATCTGATAAATGGATAATGAAATTGATGATGGAGTTCATTGAACATCGGGAAATCGTTTAAAGAAAAAAACAAAAAATAATTAATGAGTTCATTTAATGGCTTTTGGGGTAGAGGTCAATGGGTCCCAAGGATCGTCAAGGCCATAAAAATGGATTTTTTTTTCCAAAAAAAAAAAAAGACATCAATGAAGAGTTCTGTGGGCCACCATAAACAAAGACCTTCTTTAAAGGATCAACGGTTAAATAAATCGTAGATTTTTCAAAGGACATATTGTGGATAAAACGAGAACATTTAAAGGATCCCCTGGGCCATTCTAGAATTTTCCAGAGGTACTTCAAGGTTAAAAAAAATTCATTTTTGGAAGGATCTCATGGGTCACCCGACATGGATTTTATCCAAAGACCACCAGGACCACTTAATGTGTAGCTTTTAAAGGACCATCAGAACTACAAAATATGGATTTTTTAAAAGCCATCAAACCCTCAAAATTGGGTTTTCTCAAAAGAGAATGAGGACAACACAACTTAGACTCTGGGCTACTAAATGTGGGAACCCTCAAGACCACAACACGTGAATTTTTAAAGGACTATCAGAGCCTCCTCCCTTTTTTTTGAAGGGATCAACAAAGGCATCAAATTTGAACATTTTCAAAGGACCACCTCATTTTTTCCATAAATCAGCAGGGCCCCAAAATTTGGAACAAATGACGTAGATTTTTTGAAAGTATCGTCGGAGCCACAGGATTTAGTTTTTTTAAACCACAAGAAGTAGATCTTTTAAATGACAATCAGGACCACAGAAGTGATCTTTTTCGAAGGACCATCAGGGTCTCAAAATTTGGCTTTTCCTTAAGGGCCGAAAGGTCCTCTCATTTTTCAGTGACCATCAGAACCACCAATTGTGACCACACAATTTGAAACAAATGACGTGGATTTTTTTTAAGATGTGGACACTCTGGGCCATTCTAGAACTTTCCAAAGGTACTTCAGGGTCACCAAACATTCATTTTTGAAAGAATCTCATGGATCACCCAACGTGGATTTTTTCCGAAGACCACAAGGACCATTCAACATATATTTTTTCACAGGACCACAAGGACTACAAAATATGGATTTTCTAAAGGCCAACAATAGCGTCAAACATAGATTTTCTCAAAGGAGAATGAGGACAAAAAAACTTGCACTCTGGGCTACTAGGACGCTGGGCTACTAAATTTGGGAACTCTCAAGACCACAACACGTAATTTTTTTAAAGGACTATCATAGCCAACTCCTTTAATGAAGGGACCAACAGTGGCATCAAATTTGAACATTTTCAAAGGAGCACCTCATTTTTTTCATAAATCAGCAGGGCTCCAAAATTTGGAACAAATGACGTAGATTTTTTGAAATTACCGTCGAGCTACAAGATGTAGATTTTTTAAACCACAAGAAGTAGATTTTTTAAATGACAATCAGGACCACAGAAGCGATCTTTTTCGAAGGATCAGCAGGGTCTCAAAATTTGGCTTTTCCCAAAGGGTCGAAAGGTCCTCTCATTTTTCAGTGACCATGAGAACCACCAATTTGGAACAAATGACGCAGATTTTTTTAAGGACCACAGGAGTCACAAGATGTGGATGTGGAAGAAATGACGTAGATTTTTTTGAAAGGACCACCGGAGTCACAAGATGTGGATGTTTTAAGCCACAAGACGTGGTACTTTTAAATGACAAATAGGACTACAGAATGGATCTTTTTACAGGTACATCAGGGTCAGAAGAATTGTTTTTTTTTTTTTTTTTTTGAAAAGATCGAAAGGACCTCCAATTTTTCAATGTCCATCAGAACCACGAATAGTGGACGTTTTCTAAAATCCTTTAACCTCGATTTTTTCGAGGAAGTCTCAGGACACTAAAAACCGCGATGTTGAGTAACCGCAGGACCAGAAAACTACGAATAAAAACATAAAACATAAAAAGCATTCAAAGGATAACAAGGGTCCTAGAGGTGGACTTTTTCAAGAATAAAACTTGGAATTCTTCAAAGGATTATCATGTCCTAAAACTGGCATTTTTCTTTATTAGGACCTTATGTGTGATTTATTTCTAAGAATTAGAAAGACCCAAAACATGGATTTATTTTCAATTACTACTGGACCATAATGCGGATTTTTTTTTTCAAAGCATCATCCTTGTGTGTTTTATTTCGAAGGATTTTTTGGAACACAAAGCATGGAGTTTTTTCAAGGATCATCAGGATCATAATGCGGATTTGTCTTTAAGGGTAAACATTCCTTCAAATGAGAAATGAAATTTTTTAAAGAAACCTCAATACCACAACACTTGAATTTTTCTAAGGAATATTAGAGCCTACTCCTTCTTTGAAGGAACCAACAGAGTCACCAAATTTGAACATTTTCCAAGGACCACCACATTTTTTCAAAAAGTCGTCAGGGCCACAAAATTTGAAACAAATGAAGTAGATTGTTTTAAAGGACCATCGGAACCACAAGAAATGAATCTTTTAATGACAACCAGGACCACAGAAGTGATAATTTTCAAAGGATTTGGGTTTTCCTAAAGGATCAAAAGGACCACTCATTTTTCAATGACCATCAGAACTACCAATCGTGGATTTTTTCAAAGGACCTTCAAGAACACATAACGTCGATTTTTATAGAGGGAGTCCCAGGACACTAAATACCGTGACTTTGAGTGACCATCAGGATCACAAAACGAAAATGTTTCCAAAGGCTAATAAGAGTCGTACACGTCGATTTGTTAAAGGAATTGGCGAATTGTAATTGTTTAAGGGATTATAAGGGCCCTAAGCTGGGATTTAGCATCCTAAAAGGATGGCGACCGAGGCATCAAATGTGAAAAATGTCGAAGGATCACCACATTTTTTTCAAAAAGTTTAATGACTTTTTTTAAAGGACATTCGGAGCAACCAGATATAGATTTTTAAAGGATTACTTAAACCAAAAGACGTGGATCTTTTAACTGACAATCAGGATCACAGAAGTGATCTTTTTCAAAGGTCCATCAGGATCACAAGATTTGGTTTTTTTTAAAGGATCGAAAATACCACTCACTTTTCAATAACCATCAGAACCCCCAATCGTGGATTTTTCAAAGGACCTTCAAGAACATATAACCTCAATGTTTTTCGACATAACGTCATTTTTTTGTACCTCAGGCCGTATTTTGAGTAATCCCGAACATTTTTTTGAAGGAGAATGAGGGGCAACAATACTTGGATATTTTTGAGGAATTCCAGGCTAGTAAATATGAAATTTTTTGAGGAACCCTCAGGACCACAAATCTTTGAATTTTTCAAATGACCATTAGGGTCTTAAAATTTGGCTTTTCCTAAAGGATCAAAGGGACCTCTCATTTTTTCAATGACCATCAAAAGCACCAATCCTTGATTTTCGTCACGTCAATTTTTTCGAGAGAGCTTCAGGACACTAAATGGCGTATATTGAAGAATACCTACGACCATTAAACGAATATTTTTTAAAGGAGAACGAAGGCAACATAACTTGGATATCCTTGTTCAAAGAATAACCCGGTACTCCTCCTGTGGAGGTTTTCAAAAGATTTTTTACGGTCCCTAATGCGGATTTTTTCAAAAGATTATCAGAGTTCCATGAATCATATTTTTCGAATGATTATCGGAGCCCCAATTTTTAGGACGCCACATGTAGATTTTTTTCGAAGGACCTTTAGGGATAATGGCGTAAATTTTGCGATGGGATTATCAGGTCCCCAAACTTGAATAATTTCAAAGGAATATCAGGATACTTAACTTGACTTTTTTCAAAGGATAATCAGGACACTAAACATGCACTTTATCACAATATTATCAGACCGCACTAGCATGGATTATAAGAGCCCCTAATGTGGCTTTTGCAAAGGATTAATGTGGGTACGTTCAGAGGATTGTCAATACCCCTAATGTGATTTTTTTCTAAGGATATCGAACCCCAAACGACTTTTTTATGGATTATTACATGGATTCTGTCAAAGGGTTATCAGGGCACGTAAAGTGGATTTTTTTCAGGACATAAAATGTGCACTTTCACAAAGGATTACCAAGTCTCAAAATTGATTTTTTTGAAAAGGGCCACATATCCGAGGATGTTTTAAAAGGACAAAGAGCGCAAAATTGGGTATTTTCGGATTTATCCAAAGAATCAGTCTTCCAAATGTGGATTTTTTTTGCTAGCTGATTTGAAGGATCCAATATAGGCTCTTATAAAGGACACTTCAAAGGCTTCTATAAAGGAAAATATATGAAGGAGTTTATTAAGGTCCTCTTTTGGAGCACAAAAAAATCCTGCTTCATAGAAGACTTTTTGGGTATATTTTTGAAAATCTCTAAAGGCTCCTGGAGGCTTTTTTATATTAATATATGAAAGCTTTTATTGAGGTCTTTTATGGACAAAAGATAAGCTGACGTCTTCTATTGACAAACTTTCTTAAGGTTGCTGCAGGTAAAAGTCTTATTAGTCTTTAGGAGCTATTCTAACGGACTTCTGTAGATAAAGATCTTTCGAAGGCTTTTAAAAGAAAGAAGATTTTCGAAAGGCCTGCTATAAATGATGGATGGCTGGATATGATGGCTTTCGTAGGTGGAAGACCGAGTGTAGGATAGCTATAAGTAAATCTAGAGGGCTTGATGAGCGACTTCTCTGGATAGAATTCCAGCGGAGGAGCTTCTATACATACATGACCTACAGAATGCCACATATTGATTAAAATCCTGAAAACCTCATATGAATAACATCCTTCTTAAGGCATTTTCTAGATAGAAGATCTTTTGTAGGCCTTCTAGGCATAGAAAACCTGATAAAGGACTTTTATAGATAAAATGCCTTATAAATAAAATACCTTCTATTGATTGAAGACCTATTGGAAACCTTCAAGGATTAAAGGATAAAACTTGGAACTTTTTAAAGGGAATTTTTCCTAAATTTGGCATTTATTTGGGTCACATTTGTAAACATTTTCAAAGGCATATCTGGCCTCCAAATGGAAACTTTTTCAAAAGATTATCAGGAACACAAATATAGATTTTGATAGAATTATTAAGGTCTCAAAGAGTGAATCTTTTCAAAGGTTCATCAGAGCCCTGAAATGAGGATTTTTCAGGATCCATGAGGTCTCCGACGGGTAACCTTTTCATAGAACCTCCACAATAGACCCCCATATACACTCGTTCTATATTTTTCTTTCTAAATCTTTCAATGAAAAAACCTCCGGTAACCTTTTGACATGAAAATTCTACCAGACGTAGGCACAGCACCTAAACTGCTGATAATAACAAACTACAAATATTGTTTAAGCATTTGACCAAAGAAAGAAAAGCAGAAACAACAACAAAACCATGTTCATTTCCTACTCAGCAAAGAAAAGAGAAGAACAACAACTGACAATTAATGTGGACTTTTTTTAAATACACAACAGTTTTTAGATACAATAAACCCTGAATGGAAGTGACCTCCATAGGCCTCCACATTCTGTCATGTGAAATGTCGACAATGAGCGTTGGACATCGTCACCTCCATTCTCTTCAAATTGTTTGTTAATCTGGAGGATATTCAGTGGCTTTGGGGGGGGGGGGGCAGTACCAGCGAACAAAAAAACTGAATGGTTGGGGGGATCCACAATTGGCACACAATGATGGACGGAAAGTATCGACAAATGGCAGCACCCATCCATAATTGAAAGCGATTCTTTTCAAAATTATGTGGGCTTTGAACAAAAAAAAGCACCAGTGAGTGAGCTGAGAACCTTAACTCATGTAAAAAGCAAGCATGGAAGTGGACAAAGTAAATGCCAGGGCTGTCATGGTGAGGGGAGAGGAAGTTCCAACAATACCCCCGCTCAAGTACCAGTAAGTTTTGTATTGATTTTTTTTCAGTTGTTCACTTAGGTTGCTGTTTTTTTTCTCTTCTTCTTTTGGAAAGGGAAACAAAGGGAACAACAAAAAGCAGGTCTTTTTTGAATATTTACATTTGGAGAGAAGGGAGATGAAGAATATAGAAATGTACTTATTTTAGTCTGCAGTGTACGGTCTACATATGTCTGACCTTTTTTTCCTCTAAGACTCTTTACCGAAGTTAACAATATTTTTCTTTGCTTCCACAAGAAGCCCTTCAAAATTTTTATTGTACCTTTTTACAAAAAAAGGCTGCAAAGAATGGAAATGAATTGTTGCTATTGTTGTTGGTGGGAAAATGTGTTGAAACAAGTTTCCAGCTTACATTGAGGTCAAAATTGTTGTTTGTGGGAAAACCGTAGTTTGCAAAATATATAGGAGCCTTTAAGGGGAGTTTTTTAGGCTACTATAAAGGCTCCTTTATAGGAGCCTATAAAGGCTCCTTCATAGGATTATAGGTGCCCATAAAGGCTTCATTATAGCATTGTAGGA
The DNA here is from genome assembly GCF_030504385.1 of Musca domestica. Classification (NCBI taxonomy): domain Eukaryota; kingdom Metazoa; phylum Arthropoda; class Insecta; order Diptera; family Muscidae; genus Musca; species Musca domestica. Next base: position 3,205,843 of record NW_026712207.1, on the reverse strand, counting down.
CCCTATAAAGGCTCCTTTATAGGAGCCTACAAAGGCTGCTTTTTTAGGAGCCTATGAAGGCTCCTTTATAGGAGCCTATAAAGGCTCCTTTTTAGGAGCCTATAAAGGCTTCTTTATAGGAGCCTATAAAGGCTCCTTTATAGGAGCCTATAAAGAAGAATATAAAGGCTTTATAGGAGCCTATCAAGGCTCCTTTATAGGAGCCTACAAAGGCTGCTTTTTTAGGAGCCTATGAAGGCTCCTTTATAGGAGCCTATAAAGGCTCCTTTTTAGGAGCCTATAAAGGCTCCTTTTTAGGAGCCTATAAAGGCTTCTTTATAGGAGCCTATAAAGGCTCCTTTATAGGAGCCTATAAAGAAGAATATAAAGGCTTTATAGGAGCCTATCAAGGCTCCTTTAGAGGAACCTATAGAGGTTTCTTTATAGGAGCCCATAAAGGCTCCTTTATAGGAGCCTACTCCTTTATGGGACTCCTTTTTGAAAGCCTATAAAGGCTCCTTTATAGGAGCCTATAACGGCTTCTTTATAGGAGCCTATAAAGGCTCCGGTATAGGAACCTGTAAAGGCTCACTTATAGGAACCTATAAAGGCTCACTTGTAGGAGCCTATAAAGGCTCTCTTATAGGAGCCTATAAAGGCTCCTTTATAGGAGCCTATAAAGGCTCCTTTATTGGAGCCTATAAAGGCTCCTTTATAGGAGCCCATAAAGGCTCCTTAATTGGAGCCTATAAAGGCTCCTTTATAGGAACCTATAAAGGCTCACTTATAGGAGCGTATAAAGGCTCACTTATAGGAGCCTATAACGCTAACTTATAGGAGCCTATAACGCTAACTTATAGGAGCCTATAAAGGCTCATTTATAGGAGCCTATGCTGGCTCCTGCATAGGAGCATATGAAGGCTCCTTTATTGGAGCCATAAAGGCTCCGGTATAGGAGCCTATAAAGGTTAACTTATAGGAGCCTATAAAGGCTCACTTATAGGAGCCTATAAAGGCTAACTTATGGAAGCCTATAAAGGGTCCTTTATAGGAGCCTATAAAGGCTCCTTTACAGAGGCCTATAAAGACTCAAAACCAGTCTTATTTATAAAACACACTCCAAAAGAATTCTAAATGCTTCATTTCAAGTCTCTAATTTTAGCCGGTGGTTGTTGATATGCCCGTCTCTTAGCTAAAATTTCAAACCTGCCGAGATTTCAAAACAGTTCTGGAAAAATCCATAAAATATTTTATTTTTCAATTTTTGGGAATAGAGCAAATAGAGGGGGCTATTTGCGGTAAAATTCTTTCAAAGCAATTTACAGCTCCCGAACGAAAAAACCCATAAAAATTTTAATGTCTTACTGCAAGAGCATGGACATAAAAGAAGGCCTTGTATCGCCCCTACCCCTCTCCCAAGAAATACAAGTTACAATGGAATTTACCGCTAACTGAACTTTAATGTCGCCAGTGGTTTACTTAGTAACCCATGTGGTCAGTGCGGTTCGGTCGCTCGGTCATCTGAGCACTAGTTCTTTCCCCACCCCCTCCCACCATTAATTTACGCAATATAAACCAATTAACGGTAAACGATAGTTTGATAGGCTTTGGACACCTTTTTGGTCACCTATGTTGTAATCCCTTCTGGTCGTTGGGTGCGTATGCCGAACATTTTGCTCTGAAGTCGAAGAAAACAAACAAAGAATGAGAGGTTGTAAGTAATGACAGCAAGAACTACAAAAGAAAACAAAGAAGAGAACCCAACAAGACAAGCTGTCTGAGCAGCTGGCCCAATGCACGCTAAGTTTACTTACAGTTCCAGCAGCTTACATGCATGCGTAGAACTTTCACTGTAGCTCTTTTTTTACAAGCCAAGACAATCTAATCACCCTTCCCCCATCCCGGCCAAGCATCTGCCATGCAATCTGTCATTACGCATCAAACTTAACAAAGTCATGCCGATCGAAAGAGAGAAAGAAAAAATAGAACTGTCCACTGGCTCATTTCCAGTTCATAGGTTGTTAGGCCAGATAACTCCGATAGAGAAGACAGACCTCAGAGCATTAGAAAGCCTCAAAAAATCTAGAACTAAACGAGCTTTCCATTACCAACTCAAATTGCCTTAATCACCGGAACGTCACAGGCAATAGGATCAAAATAATGGGATAATGGTTAGGCGTGGAGACAGCTCCAGAGGAAATGCTTGCCTCGAGCCAGAGAAAAAAACACCCAAGGCAGCACGTGTGTTTATTTCCTCCGATGGGGGCGATGCCATAAACCATTTCCATGATTTTCACTTCGCTGCTCTTCTATTTAGACTTTTTCTTTTTTGGGACACAATTTTCCGGAACAGATAATCGCTCTCAATTCCCTGGCACACTGTGTGCCACTTCCGTTGTCAAAGTGTGTGTGCGTGTGTGTGTGATGTATACTTGTTTTTATTGGCATAACGCCGAACGCATAGAAAACGTGGCAAATCTGTGATAATTCTAATCACCATTACATGAAAACATATGAACGAAACAGTAAGGCAGACAGACCGGCAGACAGATGGTTCGGTAAAGGAATAGACAGATAGAAAGATAGTTAGACAAATGACTATCATGTGACATGTTGCCGAAATCAGACACATAGTTTGAAGGGTGGGGGTAGTTTGGTGGTGGTTCGTTTATCCTGGAACACACCAACAATGGGTGTGAAATATAAGAAGGTTGCAGGACACGAAACTTTGCAGAAGAAAGCATTTTTCACTGAGTAGTTCCAAGAACAGTTCTAGAGTCTTCTATGCATGTAGAAGAGCTGCTGGAGCTCTTCTATGTAAGTAGAAGAGCTGCAGGAGCTCTTTTATCCATAGAAGAGCTGATGGAGCTCTTCGATCCATAGAAGAGCTGCTGGAGCTCTTCTATCCATAGAAGAGCTGCTGGAGCTCTTCCATCCATAGTAGAGCTGCAGGAGCTCTTCCATCCATTGTAGAGCTGCAGGAGCTCTTCTATCCGTAGAAGACCTGCAGGAGCTCTTCCATCCATAGAAGAGCTGCTGGAGCTCTTCTATCCACAGAAGAGCTGCTGGAGCTCTTCTATCCATAGAAGACCTGCTGCAGCGGCTCTTCTATCCATAGAAGAGCTGCAGCGGCTCTTCTATCCATAGCGGAGCTGCAGAGGCTCTTCTATCCAGCTCCAGCAGCTCTTCTATGGATAGAAAAACTTCTGCCGCTCTTCTATGGATAGAAAAACTTCTGCCGCTCTTCTATGGATAGAAGAGCTTCTGCCGCTCTTCTATGGATAGAAGAGCTTCTGCCGTTCTTCTATGGATAGAAGAGCTTTCGAGCTCTTTTTGAATAGAAGAGCTTCTGCCGCTCTTCTATGGATAGAATAGCTTCTTTAGCTCTTCTATGGATAGAAGATCTTCTGTAGCTCTTCTATTCATAGAAGAGCTACAGAAGATAGAAAAACTTCTGCCGCTCTTCTATGGATAGAAGAGCTTCTGCCGCTCTTCTATGGATAGAAGAGCTTCTGCCGTTCTTCTATGGATAGAAGAGCTTCTGCCGTTCTTCTATGGATGGAAGAGCTTTCGAGCTCTTTTTGAATAGAAGAGCTTCTGAAGAGCTACAGAAGCTCTTCTATGCATAGAAGAGCTACAGAAGATCTTCTATCCATAGAAGAGCTAAAGAAGCTATTCTATCCATAGAAGAGCGGCAGAAGCTCTTCTATTCAAAAAGAGCTCGAAAGCTCTTCCATCCATAGAAGAACGGCAGAAGCTCTTCTATCTGTAGCTCTTCTATGAATAGAAGAGCTTCTGCCGCTCTTCTATGAATAGAAGAGCTTCTGCCGCTCTTCTATGGATGGAAGAGCTTCTGTGGCTCTTGTATGGATAGAAGAGCTTCTGTAGCTCTTCTATGGATAGAAGAGCTTCTGCAGCTCTTCTATGGATAGAAGAGCCTCTGCAGGTCTTCTACGGATAGAATAGCTTTTGTAGCTCTTGTATGGATAGAAGAGCTACCAAAGCTATTCTATGGATAGAAGAGCCTCTGCAGGTCTTCTACGGATAGAATAGCTTCTATAGCTCTTCTATGGATAGAATAGCGTCTGTAGTTATTTTCTCTATACTCATTATTATCGCTGCTAAAGTTAATTAGAACCAATTTATCTTTTGTTTCAGATCACACTTGCGGAGGCGTTCTGGAAAATTTATAAAGGTAAGTTCTTAAATATTAATAATATTTCAACCACTGAACCTATGCATCAAAATTTCAAGATCTTCGGTATTCAAATTCAGTAGATCTGTCAATTCCATTTTTGAGAATATTACTTTTGGTAACCCTTCAAAAATAAAAGTTTTGGAATTCAATATTCGTACGAATATCCCTTTCTATGGTGATTGGTATAATGACTCATTTTATTGGAAAAAATCTATATTTGAAGCCGGCGATCCGAAATATATCTACTCATCATCCACCATCCATTATTACTTCTAAAATCAGGCATGAAACGGTCTTCTGTTCCACTGTGACCCATTGCATTTTTGCCTTGTTTCTGGAACGCACCAAAAATTATTGTTTGTAAACAAAAGTCTGGAATGTGCAACGGATTATTGCGTAGTGAATATTCCTTCATCTCAGTCACACCACTACACAAGTGGAGAATTTTTCAGTTTTGATTTTCGGATGAAAACATAAATATAAACAAAAGCAAAAAATTCAAAATAAAAACTCCAAAATTTGGGCAGTGTCGTTGACAGATGTTACAAAGAAATCATCAGCTCTTTGGCATCAGGGAAATGGTTTCAGGAACTAAATGCTCTTTCACACACTCTCTGTCTCTCTCTCACTGGATTGTGTTTTTTTTATTTTTGCATCTCTGTGTCAATGTGGTGGCAAAGGAGTACAAACAGCAGCCGTGCACGAAGCAAAACATAAACAAACACACGGGAGGTGTTGATGGCAAAATATGAGAAGTTACAACAGCATGCCGTGCTATCGTATTTTCAGTTCCTTTTTTTGTTTTGTTTTGATTTTGTGCTGTTGTGTTGCCTACCAGCAAGTCCGGGATATCATTACAAATGTAACAAAACGACAACAACTACAACACCGCCAATAACGAACTCTGTAATCAAATGAGTCACTTCCATTTATTTTTCATGTCTCTTTCTTCCTGTGGCAGCAGCAAAAGCATCAGCAGAAAAAAACGAGGTTTATCTGCCGACGATGTTGTGTTCGTCATCATGGCTGATTGTTGTTGTTGCTGTTATTGCTATTATCCCCAAATGACGAATTGGCAATTTTCATCCACTCTTTTTGTTGTAACGCCGTTCTTCTCACAGTCCTCTTCTCAGAGATATCAACTCTCCACCCAACCACACAACACAATAACGGCAAATAATCCACTCCACTCTACTATCCAAATACACAGACACACACATACACAGTCATTCGTACATCCTCGTATTTTCTGTACTTGGGAGTTTTGTTTCGTTTGTGTTTTTTTTTTTGCGAGAGAAAGAGGGATATGTTGTACAGCCGTCGTCTGTCTGTTGGTTCGTATGGACTTTAATGTTTTGTTTTGATTTATAATTCTCGTTCATCTTCTTCTTGATTTGGCTGTTGTTGTTGTTGTTGTTGCTGTGTTAAATTTTACGACTTTAATTTAACGATTTTTCCGGCGTAATTGCAATTGAAAATAACAAATTATCATCGTAAATTTTGTGCAATTTTGGTGAAAATGGTGTAGGACAAATTACCGTTTTAATGTGGAAAGAGAGAGAGAGATGGATGGAGGGAAATAGAGACAGTTAATGAGAACTTTGGAAATACGAATTTGTATTTAATTGAAACTAGGCCTCCAAAAAGAGTATGGAGCTTTGGTCTAAAAGAAAATCATATCAAGATAGATATCACAATGGGATTTCTGGTTTTTATATATATTTTTTAGGAGATTGCTGTAATTATTAATATAATTATAAATATATGTAATATTTGTGAAGAGAAAGGCTGCAACAACGCTTTGCCCTCAGATATATTCTATATGGATATTGGTACTTAAAAAAAATCAGTATAAATCGGTTTTTCCGACAAATCTATACTGTCAGCCAATGTTCGATTATTTAAATATATTTTGACTTCTGTTATGATTATTAAAATCGTTGACCTCAATTGAATAGGTTCCGAAAGAATGAGCCAATATTGTCCATTTCGTATCGGACCTAAATAAATATGATATAAATATTGCGACGTGCAAGGCTTGGACCATAGCGACTACTTCCATCACTTTACAGGGTGATAAAAAAAAACTGCAACAAAGTCAAGCGCCATAATTTTTACTTTTTCTTTTTTTTAATTTTATTCAATGAAAGCAAAAAAATGTCGGAAATAGCATCAAATTTTAGAATAAGTTTAGATGTGTTCGAATTGGTCACCATTGGCACGAATTATGGCCTTCAAACGGCCAATGAAACCGTCACACGCTGCCCGAATTTTTGCCCATTCCCGGCGAAGTGCTTGCTTGAGGTGATCGACACTTCGGTATTTTTTAGTGCCAACCTTGCTTTCCAAAATACTCCAGGCACAATAGTCCAACGGATTGGTATCCGGAGATTTTGGTGGCCATTGTGCGCTGGAAATGAAGAGAGGCACCTCATTTTGTAACCATTCTTGGGCGGCGCGTGCTGAGTGCGATGGTCCTGAGGTCCTTAGGCCTGCGGCCAAAAGGTGTGCGTGCCCAAGGCTTTAATACAACCTCCAACATATTTTCGCGATAATATTCGGCATTTCTTCTGATGCCAAGATCGATCAATACGAGCGGAGAGCGACCATCGCCTGTTATGGCGGCCCACACCTTCACCATGGCTGGCGCTACAAGCGGAGAGCGACCAACCGCTGTTATGGCGGCCCACGCCATCACCATGGCCGGTGCTTGAGGTTGAGTTCTGGTGGCCAACCGAAGGTGCACACTTTCAGCTGACCTCTTGGGCAAGTAAACACAAACTGCTGGACAACGAATGTTTTCTCATCGAAGACGGAGAAAACCTGCGGCCAAAAGGTGTGCGTGCCCAAGGCTTTAATACAACCTCCAACATATTTTCGCGATAATATTCGGCATTTCTTCTGATGCCAAGATCGATCAATACGAGCGGAGAGCGACCATCGCCTGTTATGGCGGCCCACACCTTCACCATGGCTGGCGCTACAAGCGGAGAGCGACCAACCGCTGTTATGGCGGCCCACGCCATCACCATGGCCGGTGCTTGAGGTTGAGTTCTGGTGGCCAACCGAAGGTGCACACTTTCAGCTGACCTCTTGGGCAAGTAAACACAAACTGCTGGACAACGAATGTTTTCTCATCGAAGACGGAGAAAACCAAATTCGGCAGTTCACCACTTTCGGCCAAGCGAAGCAACTCTTCAGCTCTTTTGAGTCTATTTTCTTTCTGTGGCGGTATAAGTTTTTGCACTTTTTGGAATTTCAATGGCTTACCCCAAGCTCATTTTTCAATATTTGCCGAATGGAATATTGCAATTTTTCGGCCACTGCGACGCGTGTTTCGATCAAGTCGCTTCTTTACTTTTCGAATCAATTCTGTTGATGTTGCTGTTTTCTTCCGTCCTCTTCCTTTAAGTCACTTCCTTGACGTCGGGTTATGGTACCCGCTACCAGTATCACGGTAACGAGCGATGCTACGAGACACCAGAGATTTATTCACATATAAATACTGGAGTGCTCGGACGAGTGGCTTAGAAATGGCAGCAGTCTGAAGTTGGTTGCAGTTTTTTCATCTCACCCTGTACGTTTCAGGTCTGGTAAAACCTGAGTTTCTATACCCTCAGCCATATGGCCACAGAGGGTATATATCATTTGATACGGCCAAAATGTGCCTCATCGAAACAACGCTTATAGGCCCAAGGTCTCTTTGAACCAAATCTGTTTCAGGACATTTGGAGTCAATCTAGGGGTGTTCGCTCGTCTGTCTGCCTGGAGCGCGATAACTTTCGAAAGCAGTGTCCGATTTGATCCAAACTTGGTACATCGCAATATTGTTATCAAGCTTAGGTAGAGTTCAGAGATTGGCAATATTGGTTCACTTCTTCTGCTAACTCCCCACAGAGGCCATTCTTGAATAATTATATCTCTCAGGGCAGATACAAATTGGACAATTCTGTATAATCAAAACACAAGTCAATATATATGTAAACAAACAGGCATTTGGTTAATGTCTATACATCTGTCGGCAAAACCGACTAAACCCTGTTAACTGGTTATACCCTCCACCATAGTATGGTGGGTATATTAAGTTTGTCATTCCGTTTGTAACACCTCGAAATATACATTTTAGACCCCACAAAGTATATATATTCTTGATCAGCATAAAATTCTATGTCCGTCCGTCTATCCATTTGTCCCTCTGTGGAAATCACTCTAGCTTCCGAACGAAATGAAGTAGGTTGATAAAATTTTACTCAAATGTGTATTATGTCTACAGGACTTTTGATAATGAAAATGGGCCACGTCTTCGTATAGCCCCCATATAACGGTACCTCCCGATATTCGGTATTTTGATTATTTTAGCGACATTAGTTACCGGAATTGTTTCAATTTTGGTATTTAAAGTTCGTAGTAGATACTACAGCATAAAACAGAAAATGAACCATGTAGGTCCACGTCTTCGTATAGCCCCCATATAACGGTACCTTCCGATATTCGGTATTTTGATGATTTTAGCGACATTATTTACCGGAATTGTTTTAATTTTGGTATTTGAAGTTCGTAATAGATACTACAGCATAAAACAGAAAATGGGCCGTGTAGGTCCATGTCTTCGTATAGCCCCCATATAACGGTACCCCCCGATATTCGGTATTTTGATGATTTTAGCGACACTATTTACCGGAACTGTTTCAATTTTGGTATTTGAAGTTCGTAGTAGATACTACAGCATAAAACAGAAAATGAGCCATGTAGGTCCATGTCTTCGTATAGCCCCCATATAACGGTACCCCCCGATATTCGGTATTTTGATGATTTTAGCGACATTATTTACCGGAATTGTTTCAAATTACGTATTTAGAGTTCGTAATGGGAACTACAGTCTGTGACAGAAAAATGTCTATGCAGGTCCAGGTCTTCGTATAGCCCCCATATAACGGTACCTCCCTATATTCGGTATTTTGACGAGTTTAAGTACAATACCCACCGAAATTGTTTGAGATATCGTATTTGACGTTAGTAATGGATGCTATAGCCTGTGACAGAAAATTGTCTATGCTGGTCCAGGTCTTCGCACAGCTCCGATATAATTGTACCTCCCTATATATGATATTCTTATGATATTAGCTACATTATTCACCGTTTATTTCAAGTTTCGAATTTGAATATGGTAATGGCTAATGGCAAACAATGCATATGTAGGTCCACGTCGTATAGACCCCAATATAACGGCAATATTCGGTATTTTTAAAATTTAACAGAATTTTTGAAGGATTTTATTTTTTTTTTTTTTTTTTTAATTTCCTAACTCTTTCCAAATGGTGGAGGGTATTCAAAGTTCGGCCCGGCCGAACTTACTGCTTTTTAACTTCTTTTTTTTTTTTGAAAAATGTCAAGTGCTTTCCAAATGGTGGAGGCCGAGGCCCGGCCGAACTTAGCTTCTTTTTTACTTGTTTTAGCTTAGAGTGGTAGCTTTCCCTGTGTAATGTAAGTTTATGACAGGTTTCCTTTCTCCCTCTCTCTCGAAGTAGAGAGCTTACTCCAAATGACTTCACCAGGATCCTTAAATTGTTGACTTCATTGTCCATGTCTTCCCTGTCCAGCACTTGTGATTGTTCTGACTAAGCATTGCTTTTACTAATCTTCCCGGTTTAAAAAAAATCCTAAGGAAATAAGTAATTTTTATATGTTTTAAATAGAAGACCCTTCGTAGGACAAACTTGAAACAATTTGTACAAGGACAAATATGATCCCACTTAATATAATAATTTAATTATTTTTCAACATCCATGTCCAAAAACACAAATTAAAAATTCCCCATTGAGCGCTCACCTTAACCCTCATCGAAAATATTGACCCTGAAAAATTAGACAAAAATTTATTGGCACACTTGAAAAACGAAAATTGAAACAATGTTTTCATTGGCCAGGCAGGCAGACAGGCAGGGTAGGCCAGCAGATAGTTGTATGGCCAAATCTCAGGGTGTGGTTTGGATGGCAATTGCACAAATATGCACCACATGAAATATTTCCATGGAGGCATGCATGGCAAGAAAAATATGAAAAATGCCTGCTGTATGCATGGCCATCCGCCTGGCTTTCCTTGGCTGTCAATAATAATAACAATAATTTCTGGATAATATCAGAACACAACAAGAGAAAACAGGGGGAAAATCAGTGAAGAAAGCAGAAAACTAAATCTGTGTCTGAAGAACGTAATTATGGGGATTCAATAACACAATTACGTGGTTTTTTTGTAAGTGGAAATTTTATCTGTGTATTAAGGTGTGTATGTGTGTGTGTGTGTGTGTGTGTGTGTGTGTGTTGGATGCCTGACGTGTGAAGATTGGAGATGTAAACAACATGTAACGTAAACTCTATTCTTTACAAAAAACCGTCAATTGCTTTCCCTACATTTCATTTGCCAGGGAGTCTTCTCTCACACTCACATACCCACTCTCTTGCATTTTCTCTCTCTCCCACTGGCAATGTAATTTCATCACTGTTTTTTCTTTCTTTACATTTTTTTTAATTCTCTGTTAATGTTGAACATAAACAAAAGTGTAATCAAATGGAAATTGGGTGGCTTTTAATTCACTACATGTGTAAATTAAACACACACACAGATACACACTCACACAACACCCTCTTCTCTTACGAATGCAATTACAAAACCAACACCAGTAAATAGGTCCCCAGATACAGATATTAAATTGAGAGATACACAACATTAAGCGGAATATTATATTACCCACAGATACACTCACATACATATATATGTGGCTGAATACACACACACATTCACATGATTATTGGAAGAATTCAGAGGGAACGATTCTCTCACCCATACACAGGAATTGAAACACATTGGAAAGAACTGTAAACCACAGGGGAGACAAAGCCTCACAACTCGTCATTTAGCCCGGCGTGAACATAATCCACAAAACATCCCCTATTTTTCCAGAAGAGAAGCCACGGCATTTTCTCTTGGTTACGGACACGTGAGCGTAACACAGAGTCCAGTGACAAGTTGTTACGAGGTTGGGAAATAAGGAACAGAAAAATAACTTTTACAGAAGTTCTTATTTAGGTGTAAACAAGTAAAAAAACATTAAGTTCGGTCGGGCCGAACTTTTAATACTCTCCAACTTAGGGTAATGGAAGCACTAGAACCAATTATGACCCACAAATACCAATTTTTATACATATTCGTGCGAAAATGTGGCAAAAATCATCAAAAGACCGAATATCGGAAGATACCGTTATATAGAGGCTATACCAAAGCGTGGACCTATACACACAATGTTTCGCCACACGAACTAGGACCCCTTATGACCTACAAATTCCAATTTTCAGAAAAATCCGTGAAAAAATGTGGCAAAAATCATCAAAATACCGAGGTACCGTTATATGGGGGGCTATACCAAAACGTGGGCTTATATATGCAAAGTTTCGCCACAGGAGCTAGAACAGATTATTACCAACAAATACCAATTTTTAGACAAATCCATGAAAAAATGTGACAAAAATCATCAAAATACCGAATATCGGGAGGTACCGTTATATGGGGGCTATACCAAAGCGTGGGCCTATACATACTATGATTCTCTGCACGAACTAGGACCCGTTATGGCCTACAAATACCATTTTTCAGAAAAATCCGTGAAAAAGTGTGGCAAAAATCATCAAAATACGGAATATCGGGATGTACCGTCATATGGGGACTATACCAAAAAATGGAACGATATATCTCATTTTCAATACCAACCATCCTAGACACAATACAAATCATTCTGCTAAGTTTTGGCGCTCTACCTCAAATAATGTGGCCTGTATCATGACTTCAAGAGACAGACGGACAGACTGACGGACATCGTTAAATCGTCTTAGAATTTTATGCTGATTATGAATATATATACATTATGGGGTCTACGACGAATATAGAGGGTATAACAAAGATGGAGGGTATAAAAAGCCTTCATTCAAACGTCTTCTGCAGATTGAAACCCCTCCATGGTTCTTCTGCAAAGAGAAGACTCCCCAAGGGTATTATATGGAGAGAATACCCTCCACAGATGTTCTTGGGATAGAAAACACCTCCAAAAATATTTTCCTAAAAAATACGATCCAAAGATTATAGATAAAAAAATACCTTCAGAGGTATTCCGTAAGTAGAAGACCCTTTAGAAGTCTTCCACAGACAAAAGGCCCCACAGAGCACCAACGTAGCTGAAATGAGTTTTGAAAACATTGCGGGAGGACCCAATAGACAACATATGAGCTTTTCAAGCAAAGTGTTCAGAAAATGTCTTAAAAGGGGCCTCGGTGCCAATCCACCCTTGACCACATTGATGCGACAGTTGCCTCACATAGACAGAGGACCCTTCAAAAATCTTTTATAGGCAGAGTATCCTTAGAGATTTTCTACATATGGAATATTCTTCAGGAGATCATATATAAATCCATTATCCTGTACATATCTTTTAAAGAAAGTTAAGACTTCTAAAGGCTTTTTTTACAAGAAATGTACAGGATATTTTGTCTACAGATGATCTCTAAAGAAGATTCCAAGTGCAGAAAAACCTTTAGAGGATATTCTGCCTATAAATAATTTTTTAAGGGTCCTCTGTCTATGTGGGACAATTGAAGAACTTTGAGGGATGGAAATCTTCTATAAATTAAGGACCATCAAGGGCACTTCTATAACAAAAGCCCCTTAGAGGCCTTCTGTAAAAAGGAAAAGTTTCAAGTTGTCATAAGAAGAAAACCCCTACAAATGACTTTAAGCATAGAAGATCTCCACAAGCCTTCTTAAATATAAGACTTCGTAGAGATCTTCTTTATATTAAAATGTCTCTTAAAGCTCGATAGGAGGTCTTTAAGTTTTTTTTTCCTACGAAAAGAAGACCTATAGAAAGTCTACTGCACATACAGAAGAAGAGAAACTCCCCTCCCTCATGGAGAATACGTTTACATATTATTTGACCCATGGTGGACCTTCAAAAGATTCTCAGGCGATATAAAACTTCAGGAAAATATTCTATCTATAAAAAAAACTCTTTAAAATGTTTCCCTATGTAGGCAGGTTTACTTTGAAAGACCCTGTGTAGATTAAAAGTTTTTAAAAGTCGTCCAAAAAGTCTTATATTTGTACCTGTTAGTCTTATATTTGTATATTTGTACCTGTACCTCTAGAGTTTATACAGTTTATGATAATCATCCAGAAGGTCCTCTGCAAAAAGACGAATTCTAGAACTTGAGTCTGTGGAAAACCTAAACACGGTCTCTCGGTTCCGCCTTTCATAAATTTCTTGTCCAACTAAAAAATATCTCCAGAATACTTAAAAAAGGCCTTCTGCATCAGAAAGTTTTCTTGTGACCATCCACTCAGAAATTCTGTTGATAGCTTTCCTCTAGAATATTTTATACCTTAAGGAGGCATATAGAAAATCGTTTACTTATAAAAATCCTTTTGAAGATCCAAAGATTCTCATGAGGATCCAAAGGACCAACGGTTTGAAAAGAATCTGTCTAAAGAAGACTTCCTGGGGATTCCTGCTTCTCCTCGGGAGAATATTTTTCCGTTTAAGCCCTCTTGAAAGTTTCCAGCCGACAAAAAGTATTTTATCTATATAAACGAGATCTAGAAAATCGTTTGTAAATAGCAGTTCTCCCGTGAGTCCCGAGTACACGAAGGCCTTCTATAGATTTTCTATCGGTGTATGATTCTTAAGATATTTTCCCACAATATGCAGTCCTTTTTAGAAAAAAAAAATACGTTAAAAATCAATAATTTCATTCGGGCCGAACTTTGGATACCCTTGGAAGGAATTTGGAAATTTTCAAAAAAAAAAAGAATAAGCAAATAAAAAAATCTGGTAAAATTTTAAAACCAACCAAATACAGGCAGTTACCGTTATATTGGGGTCCATACGAAGACGTTGACTCGCATAGGCAATTTTATGTCGCAGGCTGTAACATCCGTATCGAAATGCAAACACGAAGTTTAAAACAATTCCGGAGAAAATGTAACTAAAATCATCAAAATGCCGAATATAAGAAGATACCGATATTTAGGGGCTATACGAAGACCTACATAGACAATTTTCTGTCATAGGCTGTAGTACCCATTAAGAAGATCTGGTAAATAATGTCGCTAAAATCATAATAATACCGAATATGGGGAGGTACTATTATATGGGGGCTATATGAAGACCTGGGCCTGTATATTATTTATATCCATCAAATAGAAATATAGATTAGGTATTGGGCAGTCATCGCAGCCTTGAGGCTGGAAGAAATGTAAGTGTGGACCAATAAAAGTCGCACATCATACCATCAAATAGTTATACAGGAGATTCAATAGAGGGAACTATTTCTCATCTAGCGAGTATGCCATATGAAAGTTAGGGGAGACAATGGGGCTAGGTATCTTTATAGAGAACCTGGACACGAAAATCTCTCTCCACCTATAAAATCACCCTACGTTGCCTCAGACGGAAAATTAGCTGTCACAGGAACGCTTAACTGGTGTACAGGGTGAGATGAAATAATTGCAATTTTTACATTTTTTTAAATTTTATTGAATGAATGCAAAAAAATTCAGAAAAAGCATCAAATTTTAGAATAAGCTTAGATTTGTTCGAATTGGTCACCTTTGGCACGAATTATGGCCTTCAAACGGCCAATGAAACACACAACGTCACATGCTGCCCGAATGTGGCTCTGCGGTATTTTGGCCCATTCCCGGCCAAGTGCTTGCTTGAGGTGATCGACACTTTGCTAGTTTTTAGTGCCAACCTTGCTTTCCGAAATACTCCAGACACAACAGTCCAACGGATTGATATCCGGAGATTTTGGTGGTCATTGTGCGCTGGAAATGAAGCGAGGAACCTCATTTTGTAAACATTCTTGGGTGGCGCGTGATGAGTGCGATGGTGCTGAGTCCTGTTGGAATGTCCAAGGTCTGCGACCAAAATGTTTGCGTGCTCAAGGCTTTAATACACCCTCCAGAATATTTTCGCGATAATATTCGGCATTTTTTCTGATGCCACCGTCGATTATTACGAGTGGAGACCATCGGCTGTTATGGCGGCCCACACCATCACATCACCATGGCCGGCGCTTGAGTTCTGGTGGCCAACCGAAGGTGCACAATTTCAGCTGACCTCTTTGGCAAGTAAACACGATCATTTTCTTTGTTTACAAAGTGCTGGACAACGAATGTTTTCTCATCGGAGAAAGCCAAATTCGGCAGTTCACCAATTTCGGCGAAGCGAAGCAACTCTTTAGCTCTTTTGAGTATATTTTCGCGGTTTAAGTTCTTGCATTTTCAATGGCTTTACCCCGAGCTCATTTTTCAATATATCCCAAATGAAATATTGCCATATGTTCGGCTCACGAGCCATTTTTCGGCCACTGCGACGCGGGTCTGAATCAAGTCGCTTCTTAACTTGTCGAACCATTTCTGCTGATGTTGCTGTTTTCTTCCGTCCATTTCCTTGACGTCGGGCTACGCTACCCGCTACCAATATCACGGTAACAAGCGTTGGCAGGAGACACAAAAGATTTATTCACATTTAAATGCTGGAGTTCTCTAACGATAGCCACTTGTTGTTTTCCAGCCAAATATAAAGAAATGAATGAAAATGAATTCCATCATGGATAACTTTTTTTCTGGAAAATTCTCACCAAAATGTTCTCTGTACGCTTGTAAACAATAAAATGAGCTGTCACTGGAATAATTTTAACAGCTGTCGGACGATCGGCTTAGAAATGACAACTGTCTGAAATTAGTTGCAGTTTTTTCATCGCACCCTGTAGAAAGTAGAACTTCCAGAGGTCTTCCATAGGCAGAAGACCTCTCAGAGAAACAACGTGAACACAAATGTCTTTTGCAAATATATCATGGGGCTCCAACGCATAAAATATGAGCTTGTCAAGAAAATTGTTTAAAAATGTCTTAAAATTAAGCCCTTCGAAGGGTCCTCTGGAAACCCGGACAGCCCCCAGGAACCTTTTAACAAAATCCTCTTTACAAATTTATTATAGGTAGAATGTCCTCTAGAGATTTTCTACATATAGAATATTCTTTAGGAAATCATCTATGGATCAATTATTCTGTACAGATCTTGTAAAAAGTCTTCCAGAGGCCTTCCTTAGATGTGAGAATTTTGAGGAAATGAAAATCTGAAGACCTCCCGAACACATCTACACATATAGGACCCCCAGAAGCCTTCTAGATGCAGGGAACCGTTCAAGTTTTTAAGACCCTTAGAGGTATGTTAGGGAGAGAAGATCCACCAGAGGTCCTCCAGAAATAGAAAACCTCTTCTTTAAATTGAATAACTTTGAGTGAATGAGAATCTGTTATAAATAAAAAACCCATATAAAAAGGAAACGTTTCAAGTTTTTTTAAGGACTGTCAGAGGTCTTTTAGAGAGAGAAGATCCACCGGTGGTCCTCCAGAAATGGGAAACCCACTAAATGACTATGTACATCTTCCACAAACTATCTGATAGAGAAGAGTTCCTTTTGTTCTTCTCAGAAAAGAATTTGTACGGATTTTCATTGTATAAAAAACCTCTAAAAACTGTTCTCTCTACAGGGGGTCTCTGAAATATTTAATGGTTAAGGAAGACCTTCGGCTTGATGTCGATTTGCATCCTCAACCGTCTCCGAGAAAACTAGTTGATCTTCTCCTGGAAGACCCGTGTGCCTTCTCCTAGGAATACCATTGTCAAATCGACACCCCCTTTCTTGTCCTTTTTTATAAGTTCCAAAATCGAAAAGTACCTATCCCTCATGCAGTTCTAATAGCCAAATAATTGTCTGTAAGCTGTTTTTTTTTTTTTTTTGTTTTTGATAAACTGACCCAATTTTCTAATCCCCCCTCGTAACTAATTCATGGTAGCAATGAAAACATGCATTCAGCCGAATGCATTGCCTTATGACTTAACTATGTGTGCGAGAGTTTTGCGTGAGCTCTGCCATGTCCAAACAACATCACGACTCACCCATGCACACACACAAACAAACATATGTATGTATGTATGCCTCTGTATCTCCGTTGGAGTGTGGATGATTGGATAGATGGTTGATGGTTGGATGAATGCATGCATGGCTGGTTGGCTGGATGACTGGATGTTGTTTGGTGCATGGAGGGATATTATTCTGGAATAAACTATACATACACACAATAGAAACCCAAACACACATACACACTCTCACACTCACTCTGTGATACACTCAGCACGACTGTAATGAACTGTAAACTTCTCTTCGGGGCGAAGAAAATTTTACTTATTTCTGGCGATTGTGCGCCGGCAAATAGTTTGTACAACGCTCTGGAACGGAACGGTACGTTTCTATAAAAATCTCGGTTAGAAAGAATAGCTGGAAAAACAAAATTCAAAACATATTTGAAAAAAAAAAGAAGAAATAAAAAAAAAAAACAAAACAAACATTGTGCTCCTTTTTTCCGTCTGGCCAAAACAATACACAAAATTTCCCTCAAAAGAGAAGTTTTTTTTTTCTTCGAAGTGAAAGATAAAAAGAAAACGAAAAGAAAGCAAAAACAAAAAAACACGGCTTTAAATTGTCAAAACATACAACGAACGAAAAAAATTGCCAAATCTCTACCCACCGAGACAGCAAATCAGGGCCGCCTGCTGTTGGAGTACAGTAACTCAGCTGGCCGCTACTATTTGACTTCGACGCGATAGGAAAAACTAAAACAAAAAAACAAAGAAAAATAATTTAACGGAAAATTTAAAAATTCATATTTAAATGATTAACGATCTCAAGTGACCAAAAAAATAGCTATTGATTTTTAATAGAAAAAAATTAATTTAAATAAAACTTCATGAAGCTGCAACGTTTATTGGAGGAACAATAAAACAGCAGAAGGAGCTTATAAAGTGAGTGTAAAAAATTTTGAATAATATTTCAAAAATTTAAATTGAAAATAATTATCCTTTATGTGGATTAAAAAAACTCCCAGCAGATACCGACATTTTTTTTTTAAATCCTACGATATAAGAGTTCCCCACTTTTTGAGAATTATTTTTTTTAATTGTTTTTATTTTTTTTTTTATTATTTTTATTATTATTATTATTATTATTTTTTTTTTTTGTGAAAATGACATTTTTATTAAATACAAATATTTTTTGTGAAATTTCAATGAATTTAAAGTAATTTGGCATTTCTTTCCCACTTCCCCACTTTTCTTGAGATTTTAGTTTAAATTTTTAAAAATTCCATTATTACTCCAGAAAATTGCTTTTCATTTAGTAATCATATGTTTTAAGGCATTTGAACCTAATTTCTTAAAGAAAAGATCTAGAAAATTTAATTGGGGATTTTTTGAATAATTCATGGGATTTTGGGGATTTTGGTTTAAAAGCGGGAAAATTAGTATTTTTATCCTGGAAATTATTTTGGAGGCATTTGAACCTAATTTCTTGAAGAAAAGATCTAGAAAAATTGATTGGGGATTTTTGAAAAATTCATGGAATTTTGGGGATTTTGGTTTAAAAGCGGGAAAATTCGTTTTTTTATTCCGGAAATTATTCTGCGCGATTTGAACCTAATCTCTTGCAGAAAATATCTAGAAAAGTTGATTGGGGATTTTTGTAAAATTCATGGGATTTTAGGGATTTTGGTTTAAAAGCGGGAAAATTGTTTTTTTTTTTATTCTGGAATTTATTTTTGCGCCATTTGAACCTAATTTCTTGAAAAAAAGATCTTGAAAAATTAATTGGGGATTTTTGAAAAATTCATGGGATTTTGGGGATTTTGGTTTAAAAGCGGGATTTTTTTTTTATTCTGGAATTTATTTTTGCGCCATTTGAACCAAGTTTCTTGAAGAAAAGATCTAGAAAAATTGATAAGTATTTTTTTGTGAAATTTCAATGAATTTAAAGTATTTTGGCATTTCTTCCCACTTCCCCATTTTTCTGGGATTTTAGTTTAAATTTTGAAAAATTTCATTTTTACTCCGGAAAATTTCTTTTCATTTAGTAATCATATGTTTTGAGACATTTGAACCTAATTTCTCGAAGAAAAGATCTAGAAAAATTGTTTGGGGATTTTTGAAAAATTCATGGGATTTTGGGGATTTTGGTTTAAAAGCGAGAAAATTTATTTTTTTTTTACCCTGGAAATTATTTTTGAGCCATTTGAACCTAATTTCTTGAAGAAAAGATTTAGAAAAATTGATTGGGGATTTTTGAAAAATTCATGGGATTTTGGAAATTTTTGAAAAATTCATGGGATTTTGGTTTAAAAGCGGGAAAATTAGTTTTTTTATCTTGGAAATTATTTTTGAGGCATTTGAACCTAATTTCTTGAAGAAAAGATCTAGAAAAATTGATTGGGGATTATTGAAAAATTCATGGGATTTTGGGGATTTTGGTTTAAAAGCGGGAAAAATCGTTTTTTTATCCTGTAAATTATTTTTGAGGCATTTTAACCTAATTTCTTGACAAAAAAAAAAACTTGAAATTTTTTTTGGGATTTTTTAAAAATTCAATATTCACTTTTCCCGAATTTTAGCTCGATTTTGGGGAAAGTGGATTTTTATCAAATAAAAATATTCATTATGATTTTCAATTCAAATTAAGAGGTTCTACAATGTTTTCAATTCGTCAAATTTCACTTCCCCACTTTTGGGTATTTTGTTGGGGATTATTAATTGGATCTTCAAAAAATGATTGAGCTTCTTTCCATTATTTTTCTATTCATTTTCATGAGCAAATTTTATTTATAGCTTCAAATCGGCCAAATTTACAAATCCCCACTTTTGGGCATTTTTACCAAAATTTGGGAATTTTTCGTTCAATGTGTAATTGATAACTTATTTTATAGTTATTTTATTGAGCATGGCTCCAAAAAATAATTTAATATTTAAAAAACTCAAAAATTAAACTTCCCCATTTTTTGGATATTTTTAACAAAAAGTTGAGAAATAATGATTAAAGCATTAAAATTACTTGATCAATATTCCTATTATAGTTTTGAAGGTCAAATTTATGACTGTTATTTTTAATTTGTCAAAATTCCTCTTACCCACTTTTGGGTATTTTCAAGCAAATTTTTGGAGAATTTTTGTTTAAACCCCAAAAAGGTTTTACATTTCCTTCTCTTGTCATTCTTTTCATTTTCGTGACCAAATTTATATTTTTAGCTTCAAATTTACACATCCCCATTTTTGGGCATTTTTACCAAAATTTTTGGGAATTTTTAGATCAATCCGCTATTGATAATATTTTATAGTAATTTTAATGTGCATTACTCAGAAAAACAATTTAATAGTTAAAAAATTGGAAAATTAAAATTCCCCACTTTTGGGTATTTTAAACAATAACCTGGGAAATAGTGATTAACGCATAAAAATCACTTACTCTTTATTCTTATTATGGTTATGAAGGTCAAATTTATGACTGTTATTTTCAATTTGTCAAAATTCCACTTCCCCACTTTTGGGTATTTTCAAGCAAATTTTTGGAGAATTTTTGTTTAAACCCCAAAAAGGTTTTACATTTCCTTCTCTTGTCATCCTTTTCATTTTTGTGACCAAATTTATATTTTTAGCTTCAAATGTACACATCCCCACTTTTGGGTATTTGTACCAAAAATTTTGTGAATTTTTAGATCAATCCGCTATGATAACATTTTATAGTAATTTTCATTTGCATTACTCAGAAAAATAATTTTAAAGTTAAAAAAAAAAAAACTCGAAAGTTAATCTTCCTTACTTTTTGGGGATTTTAAACAAAACACTCAAAATTGTCGAAAAAACTAAGAACGAGTTTTTAATAATTCATATTGGGTTTCTGAAGACCAATTTGTAATGGTAATTATTTAAATTGTCAAAATTGCTCTTTCCCACTTTTAGCCATTTTCGACCAAATTTTTGGGGAAATTTTGTTTAACCCCCAAAATATTTTTAAGCTTCGTTTATTCACTGTTTCCTTTCATTCTGGTGGCCAAATCTATAATTATAACTTTAAAGTTGTCTAAATTTACAAATCCCCAGTTTTGGGTATTTTTACTAAAAATTTGGGAATTTGTTTGCTCATGGTAACATGTTTGTTTGCTATTGTTAACATAAAATAATTATTCTCAGAAAAATAGTTTAATAGTTAAAAAAAACTCGAAAATTAAACTTCCCCACTTTTTGGGTATTTGGAACAAAAATCTCGGAATTGTCGACAAAGATTAGAAATCAGTTATCAATGATTTATATGGCGTTTCTGAAGGTCAAATTTATGATTGTAATTATTTAAATTGTCAAAATCGCACTTCTCCACTTTTGGGCATTTTCGGCCAATTTTTAGGGATTGCCTTTTAACCCCTAAACTAGTTTAAAACCACATTTTTTTAATTTTGTCTTTGATTTTCCTGGCCAGTTTCTAATCATGGCTTTCAAATTGTCTTATTTGCTCATCCCCACTTTTGGGTCTTTTTTTATCAATTTTTTGGGGATTTTTGTTTCAGTCTAAAAATGTTGTTTTAAGGTTTTTCTTTAATTTGTTAAAAAAATAAAATAAAAAATATCCCATCAACAAACATTGTTTCTCTGCCTTTTGGGGTATTTTTGGTCATTTTTTTCTACCCACCTTAATGTCCCTTAAAATGTGGTATATTAAAAGATGGTTCCTTTGCATATGTTTTTGCATCCCCGTTGTTTTGCTCCCACAAATATGTATGTGTGTCAAATTTCGCATAAATACGACATTTGTGTGCCACACAACTGTCTGTCTGTCATTCTGTCTACTTGTCTGTCATGCCTTTTGCATTTAAACGCGGTTCCTTTTTCCAATCTTTCTTGTTGCTGTTGTTGTTTTGTCTTTTGGTGTCATCGTCATCATCACAGTCGTCATCATCGCCGATGTTGTTGTTGTGGGGATACCACCAGCAGTCATCTTTCTTTCTCGGCAAAAAGGTTATTCACATTTCTGTGTTGCCGGGCTCAAAGATTAGTTTTTCTTTCATTTTTCTTTTCTCCTTTTTTATATTTCTGCTTCTTTAACAAAGTACCAACACTGAGTTTTCCCTTTGGGCTAACGACTCTAGGGGGGCCGACAAGACAAAACGAAACGAAAAGAAATAAAACGTTTTCAAAAGTAGTTTCTGATTTCTTCCTTTATTTAGTTGAGCTGCCGTTGTTGTTGATATCTTTTTTATGTTGTTTTTCTTTTTGTTGTTTTGGGCAAAACAAAACCACTAACGGAACCTGGAGTAGTGCAATACAACAAATTGCCTTTGCTGTGCTTCTCTTTGTGATTAGTCACTAATCATTAGTCTCTTCATTTGGGGGCTCCCTTTTATAGAGTCCCTCTGTTTGGTGAGTGTGCCTTACCGTTAATGCTCTTTAATATATGGAGTGGTTGGGCATAAGCTCTTTAGTTAAAGATATGGCGTGCATTGTTTTGAAGATGCTCTGTAAGTTATTTCTATTTCCCTTAGTTCAAGAGTATTAATAACGGACTTTTATAACATTTGGAGTTATATAGATTCCCTTGTGGAGTACTGGTAATAAAGAGTGAGAGAGATGTATTTTCTCTTTGTGAAATTGCATTGACTACACAGAGAAAAAGCTGCAGCCATGTTCGTTTTAAATAAATACGTTGAAATACGAGGATTTATTAAAAAGTTTAGAGGAATTATTTGAAATATTGAATATTAAAAATAATATGGAGAAAATTGTTAGATCTGTTACTTAAAAATGTATTTATTTTGCTTAAATTATACATTTGCTATTTTAACAAAGAGGTAAATGCATAATTCAAGGTATTCACATCGTGCGCCGCTCTTGTTCTACACCTTTTTAAAAACCAATGCGTTCAGTGCTTGAATTTTGATGCAAACAAAGATTCTAATTCTAATTTCTCATAACATTTCCTGAAGTGAAAGACGAAAAAAATTGTGTTGTTCCAAATGTTGATTTTGATTTTTGGAAATTTTGCCATTGGCATATATTTTTTTCAAATATATTATCATTTTGAGAAAATTTACGCTTTCAGCTCTAAAGTGTGATACATTAAATGGATCATTGTGAAGTTCTTTTTGTATAAAATTTCTAATTTTTTATTGTCTTCGAATATTTTATTTCCGATAAAATTAATGTAATCGCATATTTTTCGCATTATATTGCTCTCGAATTAATTTTGGTTAAAACTATTAGTTTAAGAAAAGTATAAGTTTTTTAAAGAACATTTGTGGGTGTGTATCACTCATTTGCTCATTTGTCGACGAATAACTTAAAAAAATTCCAAAAACTGCCTTCAAAAAATACCGCACTAAGGAAATCCGCTAAAAGGGTGCTATACAAAGACGTGGTCCTGTACACGCAAGTTTTTGTCATGAGTTTTAGTGCCCATTACGAACTTTAAATTCGAAATTTAAAATAATTCCGGTGAATAATGTCCCTAAAATCATCAAAATACCGAATATAGGGAGATATCGTTATATGAGGGCTATACGAAGACGTGGTCCTACAAGGACAATTTTCCATTATAAGTTGAGGTACTCACTGAGAACTTTAAATTCGAAATTTGAAACAATTCCCGCGAATAATGTCCCTAAAATCATCAAAATACCGAGTTTAGGGAGATATTGTTATATGGTGACTATAAGAAGACGTGGTCCTAGATAGACAATTTTCTGTCATAGGTTGTAGTACTCATTACGAGTTTCAAATATGAAATTTAAAACAATTCAGGCATAAAATATCGCTAAAATCATCAGAATACCGAATATCGTGGGGTATCGTTGCATGGGGGTTATACGATATCGTGGAGCTATATAGACAATTCTCTTCCAAGGAATAAATTACTTAGAGGGAGCTCCTTTTGTGGATTTTCAGAGAAATCTATTGAATATTTTGGCTACAATCGTCAATAACACCGAATATCG
The DNA here is from genome assembly GCF_030504385.1 of Musca domestica. Classification (NCBI taxonomy): domain Eukaryota; kingdom Metazoa; phylum Arthropoda; class Insecta; order Diptera; family Muscidae; genus Musca; species Musca domestica. The sequence goes on along the minus strand of NW_026712207.1, from coordinate 3,181,749 downwards.
GGCTGTACCAAGTTTGAGATAATTCTATAGAAAAATTTAGCTAACACCATAAAAATGCCGAAAAAATACGGACCTAAAATTTGCCTCGGCAAAATTTTATCAATCTTTTATTTCGTTTGAAAGCGACACTGAATTTTATGCTGATCAAGAATATATATAATTTGTGGGAGCTAACATCCATTTTTTCGAGGAGTTACAAACGGCATCATAAACTTAATATGATCTCCATTCTATGTATGGTGGAGGATATAAAAAAGTATGGGAACTCAACAATTATGTTTATCTTACATCACCCACACATTGGCCATACCGGCAGTTTTCCCTTTTTTTTTTTGATACTTTCTGTCTTCCACTTTCCACTTGTAAATTTAAATTAAGCCCCTATGCAGTTATTCAACCTTAAATATTTTTGTTCCAGGTGAATGACCTCCTACCAAAAAAAGGCTAATTATTTTCAACTTCTTTTCCAAAAAATCACACCTTTTTAAATTAAATACATCTTAACTTAATTGAGGAAGTGATTAAAGTCAATTCTCTTGTTATCTGCTCCCCAAAAAACAATTAAGAGAAAGAATAGAGTACTTAATTTCTTTCGGTGCATAATGAGAGAGAGCAATAACCCCACAATCATAAAGAGAAAATTAAAGCAGAGCCTCATACACGTGCAATGGAAAACTGCCATTATAAAGAATAAATAAATTTTCTTCTTCCATTTTGGATATTAACAAATATTTTCTAATTTAAAATAATTCCAAATTATTCCCAAAATCCCATATTCGCCCCTCAATTGTTGCCATACACAAATGAATATTTACATATTTCCCTTTCCCCTATCTCTCATTTGTTTACATTTCTCATTAAGAGTGCAAGTGCATTAGTTTGCATATCTCTCCATTTGCTGATAACTCTCACTCGCTCTTTCTCTTCCTCCCTTCAAAAGCAAACCGCCACGATCTTTGGTGTTTTGTTTATACAAATTTTTCAACACTTGCATGTCAAAAAAAAGACGCAATGCGTGCTGATGTAAATAAAACAATAATAAAAAAACAGAAAATTCCTAAAATTCCCGAAAACTGAAAACCCAAAATTATCTTCCTGCGGGAATGCGGCCAAACAAACGACAAGTGTTTACTTAACACACAAACAAACCGCAAATGAATAACAACAACACCAAGTAAACATGAGAGAAAAGAGGGGGAGGTTACATCAAATGTCTCCCGAGTGATAGATTGGGTTTGGTGGATGCCGATGCCGACGAAGACGACGCCCATCAACTGATGCGTGTGATATACCACATGTTGTCCATTTGTGATGTGGTGGCGGCGGTGCATCACTTTTTCGTGATCAGTTGGTGTTTTTATTGGAACGTGTTAAAGAAGAGGTAGTGGCCTGGTATACCACAACATAAGGGTCTCGGTCAAATGTTTTATATCTTTCATTTCCGGCATAATTCTGTTTCAAATCAACCACCGTCATCATCATCACTCCTGGGCAACACGGCCAGCCCACACATTGTTTGTTTGGAATAAAATATTTCATCAAGTGTAAGATACACACATAAAAATTCAAATGAAACCCTAGTGTGAGAGTGCCTACGAGAGTGCACGCACGTTTGAGGGGCATAGAAAACTCCATGGAGCCAGACGGACCATAAAGCCTTTCAATGATCGTTAGATGATCGTTCTTTGCTGCTCTTGACTTTGTTTATAATTTTTTACTACCTCTGGAATTTATTTCCTAAGGATCGGTTTGTTGTTGTGGTTATATGTGAGAAGAGTATTTCTCCGAATTCCCATATATCTGTTGTTGTTGTTGTTTTTTAACGGCCATTGCCCAAGTGTTTCTCTCTTTTTTTTTTGCTTTGGGTAAACAGTTTGTTTTGTTTACATCTGTGATATCGATGATGGCTTGGTTGCTTGGTATTTTTATCGATAAATTTGTGTCGCATGTCATTTGAGACCTAAACAAATAAATTGCATGCCAGAAATTTTTATTATTTATGGGAAAACAAATGAGAATTTTTAATTGGGAACACGTGCATAAAAATTGGAAATATTCCTGACTAATTCTATTAAAAGGTAAATCTATGAGAGAACTTCTAGTCTTCTCGGAAAAAAACTTTCTGCTCTTCAATGAGGAGAACTCTTGACCTTTTATGAAAGAGACCTTCTGATCCTCTATGAGAAGACTTTCTGGTATTTTATGAAAAAGACACTCAGGTATTCTAGGATAGAATTTTCGTTGTTCTAGGAGAAGACTTTCTGGAGGAGAAAAATATATAGTCCTCTAGAAGAAGACCTTCCGGTCTTCTATGAGAAAACCTACTGATTTTCTATCAGCCGAACTTCGGGTCTTCTATCAGAAGACCTTCGGGTCTTCTATCAGAAGACCTTCGGGTCTTTTATCAGAAGACCTTCGGGTCTTTTATCAGAAGACCTTCCTGTCTTCTATGAGAAGATCTTCTGTCTGGTCTTCTATGAAGAAGACCTTCTGGTCTTTTAGAAAAAGATCATTTTGTCTATTATCAGAGAAGACCTTCTGGTCTTTTCTACGAGGTGTCTTTCTGGTCTTCTTCGTAGGAGAACTTTGGGGCGTTTTTGAGAAGACCTTAGATCTTCTATGAGAAGACCGGTTGATCTTCTAGGAGAAGACTTTCTGGTCTTGTTTGAAAACGTTTTCTAGTCTTCTATGAGAAGATCTTTGGGTCTTTTTGGGTAGACCTGTGGGTTCTCACAGCGATTTCTGATTTTCTATGCTAAGACTTGTTGTATGGTCCGAAGAGTTTTGCCTTTTTTGTGTCCTCATTTAAAATGGAGCTCAATTGTGAACAACTAAAAACCTATAGCGAGGTTCTCTATTCCATTCTTGTTTTCGGAGGTTTTTTTTTTAATTGGCGCCTAAGGTTAGCCCATGAATTATACAGTTCTCAAGAGTAACTCAAACTTATGGCGAATTCTGCTATTTTATTTTAATATTCGGCATTTCTTTCCAAATAATTATTGTGGCCTGTGCATGGCGCCCAACGTAAAACAACAAACTGGTGATTTCTGAGTTTTGGCGTTTTTTTTGGCGCCCAATTGTGAATGTCATTTTTTTATTTTTCATTTTAAATTTCGTCATTTTTTCCGAACATTTATTTTTGGCGCCCAATGTAAAATAATGGACTGAAGGGTTCTTAGTTTTTGCGTTTTTGTGTTCAATTCTGAATGGCGCCCAATTGTGGATAACTGAAATCCATGACGAGCCCTAATGCTATTTATTTTGGCATTTTTCAGAATTTTTGCGGCATATGCAATGGCGCCCAATGTGAAGTAGCGAACTGAAGAGTTTTGAATTTTGGCATTTTTAAGTTCAGTTTCAGAAATGCCGCCCACTTTTAAATAACTGAAACCCATAGCGAGGTCTTTTATTTAATTTTAATGTTCGGCATTCCTTCCAAATATATTTTGCGGTACACGTAAAATTATGGCGCCCAACGTAAATCTGGTAGTTTTATGTCATCGTTTAAAATGACGCCCAATTGTGAGTAACTAAAGCCTATAGAGAGGTTCCTCACTTTATTTTAATATGTCGAATATTTATGCGGGATAATGGCGCCCAACGTAAGCCAACAGACTGAAGGGTTCTGAGTTTTGGAGTTTTTGTGTCCACCTTTGAAATGGTGCCCAATTGTGAGTAACTAAAACCCATAGCGAGGTCGTCTTCTATTTTATTTTAATTGTCGGTATTATTTACGAAATATTTATTGGAGCAATGCAATGGCGCCCAACGTATGGCACTGAACTGAAGAGTTCTGAGTTTTGTCGTTTTTGTGTCCACCTTTGAAAAGGCGTCCGAGGTCCTCTATTTTATTTTAATTATCGGTATTTTTTAACCAAATATTCCTTGCACCAATTCAATTGCGCCCAACGTATGGCAATAAACTGAGGAGTTCTGAGTTTTGGTATTTGTGTGAATGGCACCCAATTGCAACTAGCCGGAACCTATAGTTGCCTATTTCTATTTCTAAGTTTTTGCCATTTGAAATGAGCAAAAATGGCAAAAACTCCAAACTCTTCCACTTCACGCGTAGTTTTACGTTGGGCGCCACTGCAAAGGCCATAATAACTAATGGAAAATCAAGGATCTCGCCGTAATATTGCCTAATGGCTAAGAAAACCTTCCTAACTTCCCATTTGTTGTCCCAAAATGTTGCTGTTGTTGCTACTCAAAATTAACCTTGGCCAGTTGATTTCCTGACTCTCTCTCTCATGTCAAGGTTTGCCACCTTTCACATTTTCCCCTGAAATCCTCCGATAATGGCATTCAAATCCTCCACTAAGGACAATGTCTGCTGTTAACATTTTTGACATGACATTTGGATTTAGTTTCCAACCAATTACACTTGTAACGATTGTTTCGCAATTAACTTGCAACCAATTTTGAGTCAAAACGTTGCTTAGAATTCGATAATTTGCAGACACAGGTAGCATTTGTTGCATGACAACAACAATAGCAACAACGACGATACTGTGACTTCCCAAAAATGTCAGGGCATTGATAATAATGGCCAGCAAATGACAGCAGGAGGCGTTCCAAAGTCAACCGCCAAAAAGGTGCCGCACGTAAACAACATTAAATTGGCGCCACGGACGGAATAGCAAAAAACATGATGTCGCATTTTCCGTTTTTCCATAATTTACAACAAAACAATGTATGCGGTAAATAGTTGTTGGTATGGCAGTTTTTCCATTCCATTATGGAGGAATTATGTTGCCGACGACGACGACGCCGCCGTTTTTTTCCATTTCCAGTAGCCGGAGCAACTGAAAATTGCAAAAAAAAAAAAAAAACGCCAACAATATTTAATGCCAAGAGGCATGCCACCAAACTCCTACTTCCATTTACAGTTAATGGAGAATTGGTTGGGATGTAACATACTTATGATACCATACATATACATATATACATATGTTTGTATGTATGTACATACCATATTCGATTGCATGGCTTTGTGTGTCGTGCAGTTAATGGCAATTTCACTGGATTTTAATGATTCCTCAAAAAAAACGAGGAAGAACGTACCAACAACAACCACAATTTCATGTGGCTCCACCATTGCTATTGATGGAGTTGCAATCAAACATTTGAAATACAACAGCCAAACAGCCGAACAGCCTGCAATCAATCGATCGCTCCAACGACCTCTCGGCTGCTTCCAGATCATATATGGCCAGTAATAAATTACTTTGGCCTCATTTCCCATTTTTTATTTTTTTTTTTTCAAAAAATAGTGATGATCTGTTTGATTAGCCCAATTTTTTTCGAGATTGCATTCCATGAAAATCTCCGAGATAATGGAGGAGAGAAGAGGAGGCGTTTCGTTTTTTCGATTTTATTTCAACGTTTGTTTGATTTTCGGTTCATTTCGGGTTAATCCGTTTCAATGATACTCCCATCTATACTTCGGGTTGTTGTAATCGCTGCTGTTGCATAGAACCTCTTTGGACTATTTAGTGGCATGACATGTTGCGTGCATTACAACCGTTTGGCGGTTTTTATTTTTGTCTACTGATAATTCCAGTTTTTTTTTTCTATTTCCCAATTGTAGACTTAGTATTTAGCCCCCACTCTTCCCTTCTCTTCCTCTCAGTGGCCCTCTGGATGATGTCAAATAGTGGGGTGTCATCACCACCAATGATGCCCAACAAATTCTTGTTAATTACATAGTCAATCCGAAGATAAGATGTTGTTTGGTTGCCTGAATTGTTGGTGGCTGTAATTAATTAGGCTGTCTTTTGAACTTTGTTTTAAAGTTTGTTTTTGGGAAAGGGAGAGTTGGAAGAACGGGAAGGCTGTCTACATTCTTCAAATAATTAATTGAAAACTACTTAATTAATTCCCATGCCCAGTTTTTAATTTTGATCTTCTAACAATACTGTCTTGGATTTCTAATAGAAAAGGCCTCTAGGAGGGAAGACTGTGAGAAAATTTCAAAGACATTGATCCAAGAGAACTTCTTGGACTTCAAAAGAAGAATTTATGAAGCCATAGCGAAGTAATTTTAATTTTTGAGATTTTTTTTGGAATATTTATTTCGCCATATGCAGTGGCGCCCAACGTAAAAATAAAAGAAATTTGGTAGTTTTTTGTTATCGTTTAAAATGGCGCCCAATTGAGTAATAACTAAAACCTATAGAGAGGTTCTTTACTTCATTTTAATATATCAAATATTTATTGCGGGATATGCAGTGGCGCCCAACGTAAAAAAACAGACTGAAGAGTTCTGAGTGTTGGCGTTTTATTATTATTATTTTTTTTTTGTGGCCACCTTAGAAATGGAATTCAAATGAAAACAACCAAAAACTAATATCGAGTTCCTCTGTTTCATTTTAATTTTTCGCCATTTTTTCGAATTTTTATTTCGGTTAAAATAAAATAAATTAGAAAAGCCGACCAATTGAAACCAATCATTTTAATTTCCGGGTTTTTTCCAATATTTACATCGGTCAATACAATGGCTCCCAAGGTAAAATAACGCCCAGAAGAGTTCCAAGTTTTGGCCTTTTCTGTGTCCACCTACGAAATGACGGTTAATTGTGAGTAGGTGAAACATATATTGAGGTCCTCTGTTTCATTTTAATTGCCGGACTTTTGGTTTTTTTTTCAAAATATTTATTGAAGTCTATGCAATGGCGCCCAATGTAAACCAATGAACTGAAGAGTTCTGAGTTTTGACGTTTTTGGGTCCACCTTCGAAATGGCGCCAAATTGTGAGTAAGTAAAAACCATGGCGAGATCCTCTATTTTATTTTAATTGTCGGCATTTTTACCAAAAAAATCATTGCGGCAATGCAATGGCACCCAACGTATGGCAATCAACTGAAGAGTTCTGTGTTTTGGCATTTTTGTGCATCACGTTACCCATTTTCATCAGATTCAAATAATTGGCGGATTTTTTTCTTACAAAAATGACAAGCAGAATGTAATGCGTTGCTAATGGATCACCCATTTGCCACATAAATTTTGTAAAGGTCAATTAGTGGCACAACGATGAGGCCTTCTTCACTGTCATGCCAAAAATAGCTTCATTATGATTGGCCTAGTTTCCACTATCCAGTGATTATTGAGTAATTAAAAATCATTTAAAAACGTATTTAATTTTTAATTCATGGTTAATTTAATTATGTTTTACATTTTTTAAAAATAGAAAATGACTATAAAGATTCGTAAAAAAGATGAAAGAACGCGATCTCAGAACTATGTGTGTAAAAGTAGGTAGCATTTATTGGTCCACTATTTCATTTAAATTTTAGATATTTTTGGAATATTTATTGCCCACCCTGTGCAATGGCGCCCAACGTAAAATAACTAAAATTTAGCGTTTTTTTTTTGTGTTCCTATTTGAAATGGCACACAAATGTGATTAACTGAATCCCATAGCAAGGTTCTCTACTTAATTTTTTGGAATTTTTTCTAAATATTCATAGCGCAAAAAAAACTAACTGCGAAGGTCTTTAGGAGAATGCTTTCTGGTCTTCTAGGAAAAGACTTTCTGATATTCTATGAGAAAAACGTCTTCTTTGTGTCGGGTCCTCTTTTGAAATGGTAACCAAAGAGGTACTCTATTTTTTTCTAAATGTTCATTGGAATGGCGCCCAACGTAAAGTAACAAATTGGAGAGTTGTGAGTGCGGTTTTTTGTAGGTAGCCAAAGCTATAGCGATGTCTTCTATTTCATTCCAATTTTTCTCTCGAAAATTAATTGTGGCGCATGCAATGACGCCCAACGTATTTTACAGGACGTTTATTGATATGTATATAATTTTTTCGAAAAATTGTTGCAGTCTATGCAGTTGCGCCCAAGGCAAAACAGTGGTTACATTTTTACTTTTTTTTCTTTAGAAAGGTGTAATTTTTTTAGTTTTATTTTTGCAATTTTCTGCATTTTTTCTCAAGTAGCGCCCAACGCACGATTAAAGTTTTCCGCATCGGGATAACGTAACCGTTTTTGAAAAAAAAAACTACAGAACGTTTCTTAAAATTTAAACGAGAAAATTGGGTTTCATTTAGAAAGGATAGGATTATTTAATTGTTTTTCCCCGCATATCGAGTTATGTTAGACAAATATCCGAAATGTTTGGGAATTAATATTAACTGGCGCCCAACGTGAAAATTGGATTTTATTGCGAAATTGACAGTATTTCTTAGAGATAGGACTATTTTACTGTTTTTCCCCGCATATCGAGTTATATTAGACAAATATCAGAGATGTTTGGGAATTAATATTAATTGGCGCCCAAGGTAAAACTGGGATTTTATTGGTAAATTGATAGGATTTCTTAGCGAAAAGACTATTTTATTGTTTTTCCCCGCATATGGAGTTATATTAGACAAATATCCGAGATGTTTGGGAATTAATATTAAGTGGCGCCCAACGTGAAAATTGGATTTTATTGCGAAATTGATAGGATTTCTTAGCGATAGAGCTATTTCATTGTTTTTCCCCGCATATCGAGTTATATTAGACAAATATCCGAGATGTTTGAGAATTAATATTAAGTGGCGCCCAACGTGAAAATTGGATTTTCCTGGGAACTTATGGATTTCTTAGCGAAAAGACTATTTTATTGTTTTTCCCCGCATATCGAGTTATATTAAACAAATCTCAGCGTTTTTCAGGGAATAATGACAACATATAAAATGGCGCCCAACGTAAAAATAGGATTTTATTGGGAAAATGATAGAATTTCATAGCGATAACACTATTTTACTGTTCTTTCCAGAATAAATCGTCGTATATTAAACAAATTTTCGAGATGTCGGGAATTATTAACCACATAGATAATGGCGCCCAACGTGACAAATTGGAGTTTATTGCAAATTGATAGGATTTCTTAGGAATGGGATTTTTTTTTATTTCGAAAAATCAATTTTTTGACACTTCACAGCAAAAATTGAGTTATTTTAACAAAATTTCGGAGATATTGAAAATAATGACAACATAGATAATGGCACCCAACATGAAAATTGGATTTATTGCTAGAATTGCCTAATTTTGGCTAAGTTTTTTGACTCTATAGACAAATCAAAAAGACCCAAATAATATTTTGGAACATTTTTTGATTTTACAAAAAAAAAAAGCAATTAAACATAAAAATATGCCATAATTTTTATAAACTTCCTACAATTACCATTTATATTTGAATTTTTTTTTTTAAAATATTAAATTGAGTTTTTCTCAGCTAATTGAGAAATCTATTGGAAAAAATCAATTAATATTTTTTCCAATTCCCTCACCAAATGACTTGCTGATATTTTCAAATACGCCCAGAACATCAATAACTAATTATGATGAAGAGATGAAAATTTGTTCTCAACTTCCAAAAAAAAAACTTACTTTCCAAACCGTTAGCTATTCAAAATGCAACAACAACACCAAAACAATCAACGATTTTTTCCAATTATAAAAAAAATGCATCATAAATCACCTATTCCCTTGACCAAACAAACTAAACGTCAGTGATTGTTGGCACTTTCCTATTTGGCCATCAGCTGTCGCTTCAGCCATTCCATTTACCTTGGGTTGTAAATCAATTTCATGTTGTCTCGGGAACTATCCAACATTGTTTCTTTCTTATCTTGATTTTGTTTTTGGATATTTTTCTCTACTCGGGAAAAATCACATAACAATTAATAATTTTCCATTTTTCCACGGAGGGGGAAATTCAAAAAAAAATATTGAAAAAGACAAACAAAAACCCAAAACAGAAAAAAATGTTGGAAAAATTCTTATGGCACACATTTGTAGCGTCTGTTGTGTTGCAACATCATTACAACAATTACAATAAAGTTTGTCATTATTTGTTACCTGGATTGAGGACAACAAAGACTTACATTCCAGGTACGGCAGGGCACACTTCAGGTAGAAAATGAAAATCTAAATGTACACACAAGCAATATAAAGACAATAAGGATTAAACCAGGAGATAACAGTCCTGTTTGCTTTTGTTGTTGGTGGTGGTGGTTAAATCCTTGCACGTACTATTTGTACAATGCATCCTGACGCGTCATTCATTTTGGGGTGGGAATGCCAGAGAACGTAGCATAATTCTTTTTAAGGACGGCGAGTGAGAGAAAGAGAGCGAGAGAGCAAGGGAGAACCCATAAATATTTGATTTTTAGGGGATGAAGATATAAAGCCGGCTTGTTGGCGGATTAGGCTAGTCATTTTAGAAGCGGCTTTTAAACGTGATACATCGATCCTAGATCGTTAGCTAAATTTCTTAAAAAAAAAAAATAAATTTATCCGAAATTTTCTTTTCCTCTCTGTTACTGCTTTAAGGTACAGCTGATCCCAAATAAACAAAAAAAACAACAACTTTACATTCAAACTAACAGCAAAATTTTCCCGCTTTCTCTCTTACAGCTTGTCTCAAGGAAAATCAATAACCCCAGAAAACCAGTAAACGTTTAGGAACACCCGTAAAAGAAGTATAACCCACAACAACCATGGGAGAACAGGAGGAAAAAGAGATCCCCCAGAGTGAGAATTCCACACAACCAGAAGTGGCCGAGGCTGAACCCAAGGAAACCGACAAAATGCTCGAGAAAAAAGATGACAAACCCAGTGCCGAGGACACGAAGAGTAAAAATGGTTCCAAGCCCACAACACCCACGGCCACAGAGAAAACGGAAAAGAAGACACCAGCCGGTTCACCAACTTCGGAAAAGAAAAAAGAGGAAATCATAGACATCCCCGAAGAGGAAAATAACGACGAGGCAACAAAAACAAATGGGGCCGGAGGTGAGGGAGATGAACGTAAAATGTCGGGTGAGGAACGTGAGGTTAAACCCAAAAAGATACCCATTGGCGGCCTGAAATTACCCGGCTTCTTTGTCAAGAACAAACCCAAGGGTGAGGGTGATGGGGCCGAGGGAGAGCTCTTGGAAAAGGAACCCAAAGAGGAAGAGGCCAAGACCGCAGAGGAAAAGACCAGCAAAAAGGAGGAGAAGCCTGGCAAGAATTTTGGCCAACGTTTGCGTAGCTTTTTTGTACGCAAACCGGCTGCCGAGAAACAGGCCAAACAGGCGGCCAGCAATGAGGCAGACAATAAAAGTGGTAAGTTTTTCCCCTCTCTTTTTTCTCCCACATTCAATTGCTAATCTCTTAATTTTCCCTACAGAAGCCACAGCCGAAGCTGCTGCCGCCGAGGATGGTGAACCTGCCGATAATCCTCCCAAGAAACGTGGCCTCCTGAATGCCATCAAGCTGCCCATTGCCAATATGGTGCCCAAGAAAAAATCCGATGATGATGTAGAGCTGGGTATGGGTAAGGCCGGTCTGGCCTCCATGGAAACCCTGGATGATTCACTCAAGGATCAAGATGTCGTCGATAAGGCAGCCGTCACCAAAAATGGCAATGACGATGTTGGCAAACTCAAAAAGTCACCCAGTGGAGAGATCAAACAGGCCTCCAGTGATGAAAAATCTCCCGATGGTGATGAGGAACAGCCCATATCGTTTTGTCAACGTTTGCGCTCCTACAAATGTTCGGTGGATGATGCTTTGATTGCCTTGGGTATCCTGCTGTTTGTCCTGCTAATTGCCGTTATTGGCTATGTATTGTCGCATGAGGGCCAAACTTCGCCTCCCATAAGGGAGGGACGTTTCATGGATGCCGTTACCGGTTGTGGCATGGTTGAGGGTCTGAAAGAAGATGGAGCCTTTGCATTCCGTGGCATACCCTATGCCGTGCCACCGGTGGGCGATAGACGTTGGCGTCCAGCCCAGACCATAGAATCCATTAATGACTGCTGGAATGGTACGCTGAAGGCCCACAACACCAGTGAGGTGTGTACCCAAATTCTGGGCAATGGCACGGTGGTGGGTGATGAAGATTGCCTGTACTTGGATGTGGTGACGCCTCATGTACGCTATGAGAATCCCTTGCCCGTGGTGGTAATGATTGGCGCCGAGACTCTGATGGGACCCTCACCGGGCATTGTTAGGCCAACGGCCAGATTTTCCCGGTCACATGATGTCATTTTTGTGCGACCCAATTTCCGTTTGGGACCATTTGGTTTCCTGGCCTTGGAAATGTTGACCAAGGACACCTATCCCCATACCTCGGGTAATTATGCGCTGTCCGATATCATTGCTGCCCTGAACTGGATCCATTTGAATATCAGACATTTTGGTGGTGATCCAAAATCGGTAACTCTGTTGGGTCACAGGGCTGGTGCCACTTTGGTTTCCGCCTTGATTACATCGAAAAAGGCAGAGGGTTTGTTTACCCGAGCCTGGATTTCCTCGGCCTCGGCCATTTTGCCCGGCAAACCATTGAGTGAATCGGAAAAGAAAAACGAAGAATTGGCCCAGGCTTTGGATTGTAAGGATGTGGCCTGTATGCGCAACGTGGAGGCGGAGAAGTTATGGGATGCCATACCCGATACCTGGTTACATTTCCCTGCCGATATCCCAGCGGCCGAGGAGAATACCACAGCCCATCATGAATGGTTGGTCTTGGATGGTGACATTTTGAAGGAACATCCTGCCGAGAGCTGGAAGAAAGAACATGTTGGCAAGCCTCTGCTGGTGATGGGAACCACCGCCCATGAGTCACACACCGAGTCACTGCACAAGCGTTTTGGCAACTGGACCGCCGAGGAGATTAGATCATTTTTGGAAAACTCCAAAATTGGAGCCTTGAATCTGACCGATGAGGCCATTCAACGTTACAATGCCACAAATTACCGGGCCTTAGTGGCCATGATCACCGACATACGTACCGTTTGCCCTCTGCTTATAAATGCCAGGCTACAACCCTCGGTGCCATTCTATGTGGTCAGCCAGGGTGAGGGTGAGGAACAATTGGCCACCGTCGATGCCGATATCCAGGCCATTTTGGGTCGCTATGAACCACATACCGTGGAACAGCGACGATTTGTCTCCTCAATGCAACAGCTGTTCTATTACTATGTTGCCCATGGCAATGTACCCTCCTACGATCCACGACGAAGAGTCATCGATGTGGGCCAAGACCCCCTGTCACAGGAAGATCATGCCAATTGTAATTTCTGGATAAGTAATGATATTGTACCGCGTTATGCTCGAGTTGATTAAATGCCAGAAAAGTAACAACAGCAACAACAACACAACATCATTCAAAAGGAATCGAAAAATAAGAAACCTAACCTCCAAAGATCTGAAGAAAAAAAAAATTAGGTGAAATGAAAAAAAAGGAGGCGGCAGCTGGCCCAAGCGCGAATGAAATGAAAAGGAAATGATGACTGATGTTTATTTAACGACTGATTTATTGATATATCTACAAACATACATACAAACAAACACACCAGGAAATCGAAAAAAAGGGAAAACTTGGAGCCTCCCACTACCCCCTCTCCCCTTTGGAGAAAAAAGAAAGAAAAAGTAGCCTAAATCCTATGAATCTCCCAGTTTTTGTTTTTTGCTTTCCCAAAATGGGCGACTTTTTGGAAGGACAGGGGGAGGACTGGATATTACCTTAAGATTCAAAATTTCCAAAAATAAATCCCTGCCCTAACCCCTCCTCTCTCTCTCTCTCTCTTAAGGGTCTAATTTAATTTTTTTCAAAAATAAACCCCTGTTCTAATCCCTGCTCTCTATTTCTCTCTCTCTCTCTCTCTTAAGGGCCTGGATAATATCCTTTAGATTAAAATTTTTCAAAAATAGAACCCATGCCCTCTACTCCCCCCCCCCCTCTCTCTCTTTGTTAAGCGCTTAAAACCCAGAATCTCCAACAATTTTATTTCGCTTTTCCAAATTTGCGGCTTTGAAGAGGAACATTTTTTGACGGAACTTAGACATCTGCCTACCCCCCCCCCCTCTCTCTCTCTCTCTCTCTCTCTTTTAAGGGCCTGGATAATATCCCTTAGATTCAAATTTTTCCAAAATTAAATCCTTGCCCTAATCCCCTCCTTCTCTTTTTCCTAAGAATCCAAATCTCAAGAATCTCCAACAATTTTACTTCGAATTTCGAAATTTGCTGCTTTGGAGAGAGACCTTCTTTGGAGGGGTCTTAGATTGGAGATATAAAATGAAAAAGGAAGTGGCTAATGTTCCCTGGAAATCCTCCCTCTCTATCTTAAGCGCCCAAATCTCAAGAATCTCCAACAATTTTTTTTTCGCTTTTCCAAATTTGCTGCTTTGGAGAGGGACGTCCTTTGGAGGGGTCTCATATTGGAGATATAAAATGGAAAAGGAAGTGGCTAATGTTCCCTGGAAATCCTCAAGCCTTTCCCCTAAAGGGGACATCATGGCATGGTATATTAATGGCAAATTATAAGGCATGGCAGGGGTCTCAATTCTTGTTCTTTGAAAAAAGGGAAAATGAAAAGTTTTGTAAAAAAAATAATTTCAAATGAAAATTTTATAAAAAAAATATTTTTCATTTCATATTTTCAAAAAACAAGAATATAGCCCCAGATTCATGGGCAACTCTGGCATCCTTCTATGATATAATACAAATTGTGTCCTGCCCTGAAGCCTGCCAAGCAGCTATGCCATCATCTCCTTAAATATTTCCCTTTTTTTATAAAATTGTATTTAATTATTTCAAATATTGCTCATTTCGAGCCCTTTCCCCATTCTCCCCCCTTCCCCTCTCCTCCCTCACCCAGCCAGCTTATTTGTGTGTATGTGTCCATTCTTCAATTCATTCTCTTCTCTCCACGAATTGGAAGCAAAATCTAATGCAAAAAAAAAAAGAAACCAACAATTTTTTGTCCTTAGTTAAGTAAGAAAAACAAAAAACAAAAACAATTTAGCATTTAACGAAAAAAAATTTTGTACATTTTTTATAAAATATAAGTTTTTAATTTTATACATGCATATATTATATAAATATTATTATTATTATTAATATTATTTTTTCATTTTTTTATATATAAAACAAAAAAAAATTATATATTTAAATAAGTTATGAACTAAAACAAAAACAAATTTATAAGAAAAAAAAAACTAATTAATTACTTATGCAAAATTTATAAATTGATATATAAACCAAGAAAAAAAAGAACAAAAACAAGAAACAACGTACATGCAAACACAACAACAACATACATATTTTTATGTAATTTATAATATGATATGAAACAAAACAAAACAAAAAAAAACAACAAATACCAACAATGATTATAATACAAACAACAACAACAATACACCCAATAAAAAACACAAAAACATACTTTAAAAGTATACAACAAAATGTTTTTTTTGTCTGATATTTATATACAAACATAGCAACACATAGATAAAATTTTGAAAAAAAATAATAAAAAATTGAAAAAAAGACACAAATTGGCAACTGGGAAATTAAAAAAAGTTGATAAAAAAAAAAATCAGAAAAATATTTAAAACTCATATTCGAGAAATTTTAAATTTAATCATGCCTTTCTCATATTTCGAAGACTTCCTTTCAATTGATAAAAAAATAAAAACAAGTTAAAAATATCAGTCCGTTTTACCGACAGATGTATTACCCTTAGCCATTTCTTTATTATTTAAATATATTTTGACTTCTGGAATAATCCAATTGGTGACCCTCTATGGAGAGGATCTCCTATATCATATTTTATAAGAGTTTTATTTATTCCAAATTCCAAAACCGGATGATCCTTTCTCATTTTGTGTAGTAAAATATTTTTTTTGAAAATTTCGACCTTTTGTGGGGAAGGTACCTGGATCCATATCCCAACTTGATCTTAGTTTGATAATAATATTACGATGTACCAAGTTTGGACGAAATTGGATACTCCCTTCGAGAGTTATCGTGGGCATCAGCCAGCAGTTGGGTTAATAAAAATATTATGATGCGTGCAATTTGAAGACAATCGGACATAAGAGTTATAATTATTCAAAATTGTGACCCTTTGTGCGGGAGGTACCAGAAGGAGTGGACCGATATATTCCATCTTCACACCTGACCTAGCACTGATGCAAATATTAAGATTTGCAAAGTTCGAGCAATATCGGATTATCCTTTCTCCTTCTGTGCAGTAAATTATTTTCTTTGAAAATGTTAACATTTTGTGGGGGAAGTACCAGAAGGAATGGTCCGATATTTTCTATCTCCAAACTCGATCTAAGTTTGATAATAATATTACGATGTACAAAGTTTGGGTCAAGTCGGATATTTCATTGAAGAGTTATCGTGCGCACCATTCGGGCAGACGGTCGGACGGACATCGCTAGATCGACTCCAAATGTCCTGAAACGGATTTGGTCCAAAGAGATCTAGTTCCTAAAAGCGTTACTTCGATGAGGCACATTTTTGCCGTATCTAATGAGCCATATGGCTGAGGGTATAAAAATATTAAAAATTCAAGTTAATAAAATTCATCAAATTTTTGAATTCAAAAAAAAAAAATACGATAATTAAAAATTCCAAAAATTATATTTAGGAAAAAATATTTCCACATTTTTTTTGAAAATTTTAAAACATTTTCAAAGCAAAAATACTACAAGATAATTTTTCTCTTTAAAATTAAAGTAAAAATCATTCAAATTTATGAAATTCATCAAATTTTTTAATTCAAAAAAAAAAAAGAAATAAACATATCCCGTTCCTTGGATATTAAAAAAATCTTAAAATTAATGTACACATTTTTATTCATGATTTTTTTCCAAAAATATTTTTTTTGATTACAGTTGCCAATTTTTCATAAACTAAATATCACTTAGAATTGAGAGGACTCTTTTTAAGCGCAGAAATATTGAATTTTTCGAAAAAAAAAACCGTAAACTTCGGTGAATCCTTTATATGGAAGTTATTTTATGAATGTTATGATTATAATTTGTTTGATTTTCAAGCTATGCCAAACGTTTTCTAATTGGAAAACTAATTTTACATTTTAAGAGAGTTATTTTTAAAAATTTTCACCATTTATAGGTAGGTACAAAAAGATGGAGAACAATACTGATAGTTTCTGACGTAGGATTCATATAAATATTACTACGGACCAAATTTGGACCATATAGGATACTTGATGTGATTTTTGTAAGATGATGATTTTTGTTCGAAATTTTTGAACTTCTAGTGACCGAGGAGGTATTAGAAAAAAGGGTCCGACATACCCAATTTTAACACTTTTAATAATTATTGATAAAAATATTGGGATGTTCAAAACTTAATGAAAATCGGTCATTGATTTTAATGGATTAGGCGGAATATCGCTTGATTGACTCGCAAATATGGTACATTTTGGCATATGAAATTGTTTTAAATGTTGAGGCTATAAAAAAACATGTAAAAAAACTGAACCACCATCGGGAACGAATTTGGCAATTTCCAAAAATAAAATTCGTTAAAAATGCTGTTAAAATCTTAAAAATGCTGAATGGAGCCGTTATATTAGGGTCCATACGATGACGTGGATCTGCATAGGTAAGCCATTAGAATATTCAAATGCGAAACTTGAAAAAAATCGGTAAATAATGTAGCTAAAATTATCAAAATACCGAATATCGGGAGGTACCGCTATATGGGGGCTATACGAAGACATGGACCTGCACAGACAATTTTCTGTCCTAGGCTGGTCATAAGCATTTCGAACTTCAAATACGAAACTTGAAACAATTCCGGCGAACAATGTCGCTAAAATCACCAAAATACCGAAAATAGGGAGGTACTATTGTATGAGCCTATACGAATACGTGGACCTGCACAGACAATTTTCTGTCATAGGCTGTAGTATCCATTACATCACATACATCAAATACGAAATTTGAAACAATTCCAGCGAATAATGTCAAAATACCGAATAACGGGAGATGCCGGTATATGGGGGTTATACGAAGACATGCACCTGCTTTAGTACCCATTAAAATCTTCAAATACCGAATAACGGGGACAGTCAGTCATAGGCATACATTACCAACTTTAAATACGAAATTTGAAACATTTCCGGTGAATAATGTCGTTAAAATCATCAAAATACCGAATATCGGGAGGTACCCTTATAAGAGAAGACGTGGACCTGCACAGACAATTTTCTGTCTTTAAATACCAAATTTTAAACAATTCGGATAAGAAATGTCGCTAAAATCTTCAAAATACCGAATATCGGGAGGTACCGCTATATGTAGGCTATACGAAAACGTTGATCGACATGGCCCATTTACGAACTTAACCTGCCTATTGGCAAAATACACATGTGTGCAAAATTTTAGCCTTCTATCTCAATTCGTTCGAAAGATGGCGTGATTACAACAGACAGACACACAGACAGGCGGACATCGCTGAATCGTCTTGGAATTTTACGCCGATCCAGAATATATATATACTTTGTAGGGTCTATCGTCAATATTTCGAGGAGTGAAAAATGGAAAGAATGATGGAGGTTATAAAAAGGCAGGAATAAAATTCTTTAATTCGCCCAGACCCTTCATGGGCTGAAAAGCAGCCTTCGACAGAAAATAGTATAAAAATTCTGTATTCATTAAAAATTGCACAAGTTCTACATCTTTCTAAAAATGAAAAATCCTAAATTAGAAAACAATTGTGCCCAAAATATTTTCAAAGCCCTCAAATACGGAATAATTGCGGGACTATACGGAATAAAGTTGGGGACTCTCTACTTACTAAGTGAGATAATTTTTAAACGGTAAATATTTCAAGCGTAAATCCATTTAAAATTTTCAAAATTCCAAATATTGGGAGCCATACCGAAAAGTGGAATTTTACATAAACGTTTTTGGCAGTAAACTTCATACTCTCTAACAATAAAAAAAAAAGAGTTTAGTTCGGAAAGCAACCTCCTTCAAAACAGTTCTATAAGTGTCGAGATTCAATATTTCACCGTTTCATGTTAACGAGAAGATTTCTGTTTCAAAAAAAAAAAAAAAAAAAACTTGAACATGTGGTTGCCGTATGTGGAAGCTATACAAAGTAAGCACCATCAGAGGTGCCGGTACACATAACGATCTTCAACAACCAAATTCCAAATAATTACATTGAAAATGTGGCTCGGTTCCTTAGAATAGCGAATATTGGGAGGTTACGTTAGAAATGTATTGACTTTACTGTGGTACCCCTTACTAAAACCAAATAACCAATTTTAAAAAATTTCAATAAAAAACTGAGGCTAAAATTATCAAAATGTAACACAGAACAGCAATGAGCTTTCTGATACTTTTCAACTTCCTTTCAACTATCAGTGATATATATGACTACACTTCATCAGAAAAAACACACTCACACATATATGACACCCAAGTCTCTATATTAAAAAAAACAACAACTTTTGGAAGCATTTATTCAAATTAGACAAAAATCCCAAATTCAAGGTAAACAATTTTTGAGACTGTTGTTAAATAAAAAAAAAAAAGGACGAAAAATAAAAAATATATATTTAATAATAAATTATAAACACATAAGTAACAAAAACAAAGAAATTCACACACGATTTGTTCTATAAAAATTGATAAAAAGTTTTCTTTTTTATTTAGTTATACAATTTAGTAATAAATAAATTAAAGGATATTAAAAATAAAACATACACGAAAAACCGAAAATTGAGTAGACAAAAAATATTTGGGGCCAGTTCTTCAAAATCGGATTTTCTTTCTTTTTAGAAAAGTCTACACAAACGAGGAAGATAGCATTTTTTTAAATTAGCTTTTTTAATAATACTTTAAAAACCAAACGGAAAAAAACAAAACAACAAATTGACGACAGCGTTAAGAAGTAAAGAAGTAAAAAAAATAAATAAATAAAAATCTAATTTGGATATGTGTTAATTTTTTTCTTAATAAAAAATTATAAAAAATAAAAATCAGCATTTATTGATTTTAATGGCAAATGGGTAAGGAAAACAATTTTTTTTTAAATCTTTTTTTTCTATTTCTATTTTGTTATGTTTTAAATAAAAATTGTTAAAAACGGCAAGTAAATTCAAGACATTTGTATTATCCTTAATTCTTAATTAAATATTTTATTTTCTTTTTTTTTTTTTGTATTTTTTTACCAAATAAATTAATTTTTTTCAGTCAATTATAGAAATTTTGTCATAGTTGTACTTAATATTTGCATTATTTTAAAATAATATTGCCACATTTTGAATTACAAAAAAATTCAACCTAACCTAAAAATTACCTTATCATGTAATTTTCAAAATTTGTACTATTTTCTTCACATTTTCCATATACACGTCAAAAAACATGCACATTACATCCACATTTATCACTAAATTTATATAAAAAATAATTAAATTAATACAATTTTGTTAGGTTCAAAAAAACCTAACCTTAATCTTAGCCTCTAAAATTTAAGCTACATTAAACTACCCGATTTACTTAGTTTATATATAAAACATTTGGATTTATTTAATGCCGCCAAATATGTCAAGTCATTCATATAAATGGGGCAGAGATCATAGATTATTTTTGTCACAGGATATGATTGTATGCTCAGCTGATTCGTTTCATTTGTAGCGAACAAAGAAAGTAATTTTTGGTCCTGGGCATAAGCAGCCACAATATTATTATTATTTAACCTAATTTGTGTAGATCTCGAAGTCACGGGACTAGAAGTTTTGGCATAATACACCTCGAGAATTTGCAATGTGGGAGTAGCATTCAATTTTGTCAACTTTCCCAAAATGTGACGCATACGATGTTGTCTAAGGGAAGTACCCAGCTGCACAAGCAATGTTTGCGCCTCTTTATTATAATTCATGGATACGATATTCTCCTGGGATATTAAACATGTGGCCAGGACACCACTTTCTCGACTATGCCTGATTTCATAAAACCACAAAGAAGTCTTTTGACAAATGATAAAACCCCCACAGGGAAAGTCCAAACTCTCTTTAACAATTTCAATTTGTATCACAGGTGTGGTGTCTTCCACAATTTTATGTTCCTGACGATAATTTCCAGGATTACGTATATCATATACATAGATACAACCTTGATGGGATCCCAAAAATAATTCATTTTCATTACCCTGGCAAGATGATATGGCACATGACAATATGGGAACCTTTCCTGGTTTAAATACCGTAACGGCCTGATAGTTTCTCAAATCAAAAAGTTTCGAAGATCTCTCTTTACTGGCAACAGCAATTAAATTTTGCTCCGCCGACATTGTTATGTCACACACCATTTTCTGGGAGGTATACAAATAATTGGATGACTCAAAACTGGGGGCATTCATGAGTCTCAGCCCGTAGCCGGGAAAGAAACCTTTTTGAGATACAATTAATTTGGTTTGTTTATCGGCATATTTCATGATACGACAACAGGGTTTGCGTGATATCGCAATGTTCCTATCTAAAACTAAACTATAACCACTATCACCATTACTAGCCATTACATTCTCCTCCAGTTTCTCGTAAGAACTTTCCACATCACTCCTCTCTAACGATCCCCTCAGTGTCACATGGTTAGCCTCCAGCTGTTGCATTTTCTTCATAACATCCGCATAGGACATTTTCATGGAATCCAATTCAAATTCTAAAATCTGTGTCCTAATTCGTTCTTGTCTTAACTGCTCTCGTACACGTTGTTCCTCACTGCGATCGATGACCTTTAATCGTTTGGCATACAAATAACGTATGTGTCTTTGCCGGGCCTTTGTTTTACACTCTGGACACGCAGATTCTTTTAATCTAATTCGTATACAGGATTCACCGAAAAAGTGTCCACATTTCAGAGAACATAGGCGATGTTCTCCTGACATTTCACAATTTTGCATACAAAGTGAACATTCCAAACCATTATCACCATCCTCGTCTCCACCATTATCTTCATCTGGGGCATTTCTTTTCAAAAGATTTTGTATTAGGCGGGCACGTTGTTTGCGGGGATTTAATAAAGGTAATTCCAACTTTTCATTTGTTTCATAGCCACTGCTGTTTGTGGCCTCTTGCAATGTGGAACTGCCAGTTGTGTTTTCATCATCAGTACTATTGGCACTACTACTGCTACTATCGCTGTCGGAAGTTTCAGTTTCCGTCGAAGCATCTAAGGAAATGGAAATGCATTAATAGTGTGTACAAAAAACCATTGTTTGGCTTACCTGACTCAAAGCCCGATAGGGAGTTACTGCTGCTAGGACTGGATACAGATTCAGTATCCGAACTGGAATCAGAACTTGTATTGTCGCCAGTAGCAAAGGAGGCCATGTTATACAGAAAAGAAATTAAATTGAAGACTATTGCTTTTGTATCAGGAAAATAACAAAACTTATTCTGGAGGCTTTTGAAAGGGTAGTTTAATAAATATGTAGCAGAAAAACTCACGCGAAGCAGGGTGGGTGGAGGAAATGGCCGATAAAAGCCAAGAAACAAAACAAAATCACCGTCAAGGATGGTTAGAGTTCTATAAGTCGCAAAGGAACAACAAGGTTTCTGAAAGTCGTTGTCTCCTTATTCCTTGCGCTTTAGTTCTGTAGAAGCTCTGCTGGCATATTGCAGTTTGTGACAGTAAAAAACAATAGGAAATGTGAATTCCACACAATGGATGCACCCTTACCCCTTGGAAACATTTTTAATTCTAGAAATATTGGATTAAGAACACAAGCACAAAATTGCCGCCAAAGTTGTAAGGGATTTAAAAATCAACAGAGAAAGCAAGGGTAGGGTTCTGAAAATCGATAAGTTATTTTCTTTTACCTTGTGCTTTCGTTGTTCTTTCGCTCTTGCTAATGCAAGTGTTTTGACAAAGAATATACTTAAAACAAGTAAAACATTTTCCAGATAAAATGTAAATCCTTTGTAATTATTAAGGCAACTTTTGTATTTACTATAGAAAATTGAACAAAAATAAAGCCAAATTGAAATAGGTTTTCCCAAATCAAAAACATGCAAAAAAGGTTTCTAAAAATCGAAAGTTGCTTTTCTTATTTCTGACTGCTGCTCTGCCGGCGCTCTGCTCTTAAGAGAGAGAGAGAGAAATTTATCGATAACTCAAACAATAATTCAAAGGAAACAGGGTGTTTCAGTAAAAATACACAATTGTTAGAAAAAAAGAGAAGGAAGTGATAATTTCAAATATTTAGTTCCATATTAAACCAAATATATGTTATTTGTCATAAAACTCACAAAATGAGATTATTTTGACTCAATTGAAAATGACTTTTCCCTTACGACATCGAAAAAATACAAAACTAGTAGATTTTTGTAGATTCTGGAACATAATATTTTTATTTTAAGGCATCTCTTCTTATATTAAATCACAAAGTAAAAAATCATTGATTTCCAAATCCTTTTTTAAACAGAACCTCAAATTTCCACTTTTGTGATTTAGCCTAGACATATTTTATGACCACTTGTTATTCGTCTCAGAACTTCGTTGTACATTAACAATACACACAAATGTATGTATGTGTGCCTGCCGATGGTACTTGAGTTTGAAATGTATACTTTTTCAAGGGAATTAATTAAAATAAGGTTTCGAATTTCAAACCTTTTGTATGGCACGTATTATAAAAAAAATGCCAAAGGAATCGATGAATAGATAAACAAAATGTAAGTAAAAATGAGAAAAAAATGTTTATTTTTTCGAACGAGTTGAGGGGATTCAAATCAGGGGACAAGGTTTGATGCAAGGAAAGGTAACATATTTATATTTTATTCATGCTTCTTTAATGGAACCTTACTCAGAATCCCATAACATCTCATTTTAGACATTAAATGAAACACATCCAAAAGTTGCACTTAAACAATTTTAATTTTTTTTTATTGAATATTGTTATGTAGGTATGATTAAATCGATGAAACTCCCCTCTCTTCTTACAAATATACAACATGATACAAATAGCCTTTGAATAAAAAACGTCACACGATCGAGTATATGGGTATGTTTATGTGAGAAATATTGGAACAAATAAATCGATTCCCGCGGGACTAATATTAAATTTAAAAAAACATAAGGAAACATAAGGATTTCCAAATCCTTTTTTAAACAGAACCTCAAATTTCCACTTTTGTGATTTAGCCTAGACATATTTTATGACCACTTGTTATTCGTCTCAGAACTTCGTTGTACATTAACAATACACACAAATGTATGTATGTGTGCCTGCCGATGGTACTTGAGTTTGAAATGTATACTTTTTCAAGGGAATTAATTAAAATAAGGTTTCGAATTTCAAACCTTTTGTATGGCACGTATTATAAAAAAAATGCCAAAGGAATCGATGAATAGATAAACAAAATGTAAGTAAAAATGAGAAAAAAATGTTTATTTTTTCGAACGAGTTGATGGGATTCAAATCAGGGGACAAGGTTTGATGCAAGGAAAGGTAACATATTTATATTTTATTCATGCTTCTTTAATGGAACCTTACTCAGAATCCCATAACATCTCATTTTAGACATTAAATGAAACACATCCAAAAGTTGCACTTAAACAATTTTAATTTTTTTTTATTGAATATTGTTATGTAGGTATGATTAAATCGATGAAACTCCCCTCTCTTCTTACAAATATACAACATGATACAAATAGCCTTTGAATAAAAAACGTCACACGATCGAGTATATGGGTATGTTTATGTGAGAAATATTGGAACAAATAAATCGATTCCCGCGGGACTAATATTAAATTTAAAAAAACATAAGGAAAAAATGGAAAATCACGAGAAATAAAAAATAGGTAGGTATAAAAAAATGAAGAAAAAATCGCCTTAAGATGAATTCAACTTATAAAGTCTACATTTGGTTTCAGTCAGAGCGGCCAAATAAGTTTGATTCTTACAATAAACCGGGCAAGTGTCGTAGACAACTTCCTGAACTGGCAACGATTGTATACACTGTTCCGTGGCACTATCATATACTGACAATAGCTTACGATCTTGTATGTAGGCAGCAACCAAAGTGGTGGTGTCGACAGCAATTTGCGTGGAACGTACCATTACGGGACTATTGGTGTGGGCGAAGAATGTTACCCTCAACTGGAACACTGGAATGCCATCAATTTTTTGCAATTTCCCCAGAATGTGACGTGCCTGTTTGAACCTTGCACAACTTCTTGTTTGTACCAATAAATTTTGCGTCTCCGTTTCATAGTTCATCGATATAAGACGTCCCTCCACCGAGAGGCGGGTGGCATTTGCACCACCTCCTTGTATATTCTCATAAAACCACAATGAATTTAGTTTACATATAAGGAAACCGCCACTAGGAAACATTTCACTTTCCGGCACAGATTCAATCTGTATTACTGGGCCACCCTCGGTCTGGTGATCATCCAAAAATGTCTCGGGATAACGTATATCATAAACATATGTACTGCCTTGTTGTGAACCCAAATAGAGGTAGTTTTCGTTTTCTTTGCGAGATATGGCACACGACCACAATGGCTTTTCATCGGGCTTAAATGTACAGACTGCCTGCAAGGTGCGCAAATCAAACAGTTTGGCTCTCTGCTCCATGCTGGCCACCGCCAACATTTGCTGATCTTGCGACAGACTTATATCACGAACCATTTTAACAGAGGTATGTAAAAAATTCGAGGGTTTAAATGTTGGCGTGTCGACAAAACGTAGACCATAGCCGGGAAACAGGCCCTGTGAACTTTTCTGTGACACAAACAGGGCCATATGTTGTTCGGCATACTTCATAACACGGCAACCAGGCTCCCGGCACAGTTCCACGTTTTTCTCCATGAACAGCCGATAGGTTATGGAGTTTTTACCAAAACCTCTGGCACTCTCCAGTCCACCACCGCCACCTTTGCGTATTAATCTCTTGAGTGCCTCATTTTCAGCTTCTAATGTTTTGATTTTTTGTGCTACCTGAGCGTGGGACATCTTTAGGGTTGCTAATTCTAATTCAACATTCTGGTTTTTGGTACGTTCCTGTATCAATTCGTCGCGCATACGATGTTCCTCACTGCGATCAATGGCCCGCAAACGTTTGGCATACAAATAACGTATATCTTTGGGATGAGCCTTTGTTTTGCACTGTGGACATACCTTTTGACCCGACTGGCGGGAGCTTTCCTGTAGCCAGCGGCGAATACATGATTCACCAAACAAATGGCCACATTTTAGTGAGGACAATCTATGCTCCCCTGACATTTCCCAATTATCGAGGCAAATGGGACATGTGAGACCGTCGTCTTCATCATCATCGTCTTCGCCTTGCTTTGTTTTGACTTTCGGTGTACCACTTTTGGCCTCCAATGAGAGGCGTTTACGTTTTTTGGCAGGTGAGGGTGTATCTAAGTTTATTATTTCGCCTTCATATCTTATAGCTGGAGCCACTGCTGAAATGGAAGGTTCTATAAGGAAAAATGGTTTTAGATTTGTTATTTGGTAGCTACAAGATTTGTTTTGTCATCACCTTGCGGCAATAGAGCCTCTACATCTGCTGCTACCGTGGAGACACTATCTTCTGTGACTCTGGAACTGGTTGATGCCGATTCTGAGGCATTTGTTGCATCTACAACATTAAATTAAAACATAATTTCCTTTAAGGTGAAATGAACATGAATGTTTTTACCAGATTCTGCATCTGTTGTAGGAACATTATCCGTACTCCCGGCCTCTGTACTACGATTGTCCGTTTCACTGGAATTACCATACCGGCTAGACACTTCCGAAATGGTACCAGATCTTTGACTTGAGGTCTCCTCTTCCTCTGGCCCCGATGCAATTACCACATCCACATCGTTCTCATCATCTTCGTCGTCGAGAAAAACATCCTCATCCATAATGCGACTGTAACCGCTCAAACCACTCATCAAACTTTCCTCGGTATTGTTATTCGCCACCGGAGCAAAAACATAGTTATGATCGCTATTGGACAGCAGATTCTGGGTTGTTAGACGCATAACACTATTTCGGGTGCGAATAATGTTTGGTGAACTGTTTCCACTACCACTTGCAACATAATCATGATCATTTTCCATATTTCGTTGCAGCTTCAATGTAATATTTTCGAAGCACTGTTAAAATTCATCATAAAATTTCCTTCTTTATCCTTCGAGACACAAAACATGAACGAACAAACGAAAAAAAAAACACAACTACAGGTTGCCCGCAATCGAAAGCGGGCCGCATTGTTTTTATCGATTGTGGCTTGGCTTATCGATAACACAGCAACTCTTTAGCTGAGAAACACAGCAGGGCTGTTATTTTTAACGATTTTATTTTTAAAATGGTAAAAGTTTCTAAAAACGAAAAGATTAAAGATGTCAATTAAAGATGTTAACCAATTTTGCTATGGACATGAATGATTAAACATTTTGGATCATATTTTTGACAAGGTTTATTTTTTAGCGGGTATATAAACTTTGTCATTCCGTTTATAATTCCTCCAAATACACATGTTATACCCAACAAAGTATATACATTCTTGATCAGGGTAAAATTTTAAGCCGATTTGGCGATTTCCGTATTTCGGTTGTAATGACGTTATCTTTGGAACGAATAGAAATACAAGGCTAAAATTTTGCGAAGTAGTCAGGTTAGGTTCGTAGCTGGGCCATGTCGGACCACGTTGTCGTATAACCCCCATATAACGGTACCTCCCAAGATTCAACGACATTTTTTCAATGTAGTTGTTTCAAATTTGATATTTTGCGTTCGTAATGGGTAAATTAAGAAGAAGAAAATTTTGTTCGCAAGTCCATGTCCGAAAGACTCGGAATCGATTTCCACAGAATTTGACGGAGACATTTGTGTTTCCCGACTTTGAGTTCCCTTATATTTAAACATATATATCGATACTATTGCTATATCTGCACCGATTTTCCCCGACATTTAAGCTGATGAAAATATATATGGCAGCTATATTCAAATCTGAACCGATCTCTATGAAATCAAGCGAAGGCATTTGTATGCAGTCTCTGATAACTTGCATACAATATCATTGTATTGGAGTGCATTTTACGGATATGAGGGACTTTAATACAAAAGCGAATTACAATATACGTGGGATATATAGTTATATCTGAAGCGATGGGATATATAGTTATATCTGAAGCAATTTTGAACAAATTTGGCACAATTTCTTCCAGGTTGAATTCGATCGGATGTGTCCAAATATGGGCTGAAAATAAACATTTGGTGCATAACAAACTTATAATCATAAAAATATATATATGGAGCTATATCTTAATCCGAACCGATCCCGATAAATTTTGGTAAAGGTGTTTTTGAGCTCTCTTTGATATCTTTTAATAAATATTGTTGTTATGAGGTTCTTATTACGGCTGTGGGGGACAGAAATACCAACTCAAATGAACAATTTATACGGAGCTATATCTATTTCTGAACCGATTTTTGTATAATTGGATATAAGAAGACCTGCAGTCTTCTTAATTTGGTCGGATGTGTCAAATTCCATCCTATGTGGACTAATGTTACAGATTTGGTGCACAATGAAAGTCAAAATTGGACGAAGATATGTATGGGATATTCACCGATTGCCACCAATTTCAATAGGGTTCGTCATTCATAACAATCGAACAATAAATTTGACCTGCACTTTGCTAATTTTCCCACTTCCCAATTTTCCCTTCATGAAGTCAGAAAAAATTGCAAAATTAGAAGATTTTAGCAGGTTCTGTAATAAGGCAAATGTGATTCTATGAGGATCTTCATGTTACAAACAACTCCGCGATAGCATAATACCCTGATGGCAGTGTGGTGTAGGGTATAACGAGTAAAATAGCAGCTAAAATCAGCCGGACCAAACTTTTAATACCCTCCACCATTTTAATAGATCTTGAAAATTTTCAAAAATTAAAAAAAATCCGTCGAAAAATAACGCTTAAATGAAAACCGTTAAATGGACGTGGTATAAGTAATTTTTATCATAGGCTGTAGTACCGATTCCGAACTTCAAATACGAAATTTATTTATTTCTTTATTTACTATTTCGTTGAATATTGTCTCCAATATCATCAAAATACGGAATAAAGGGAGGTACCGTTATATGTGGGCTATACGAAGACGTGGACCAGCATAGACAATTTTTCGTCATACGAACTTCAAAATTTACCCATACCGTTATATGGGGCATATACGATATCGTGGACTTACATAACAAATTCTCTTTCAGGAGGCTAAGTACTCAAAAGGAACTCCTTGTGTGGATTTTTAGACAATTCCATTGAAAAATGTGGCTAAAATCATCAAAATACCGAATATGGGGAGGTATCGTTATCGGCGATATAACATATCGTAGACCCATATGTACGATTCTTTTACATGCGGTAAAGTACCCACAAGGGACTGCTTGTGTAGAATTTCAGACAATTTCATTGACAAAATGTGGCTAAAATCATCAAAATATGGAATATCGGGGGATACCGTTATATGGGTGATATAGACATTTCTCTTACAGGAGTAAAGTACCCACAAAGGACTCCTTGTGTGGAATTTCATTGAAATATCCGGTTAAAATACCGAATATCGTAATATGTAGACGATATCGTGAACCAATATAGACAATTCTCTTACAGACGGTAAAGTACCCACAAAGAACTCCTTGTGTAGAATCTCAGACAATTCCAATGAACAATCATAAAATCATCAAAATACCGTATATCGGGAGATATGCCCATCTTCGAACTTGACCTGCCCCTGCACACAAAAAACTGATCTCTGAAAAATTTTAGTTGCCTATCCTAATTTATTTTGACACTAGCATGGTTATAACAGATGGATGGACGGACGTGGCTAAATCGTCTGAGAATTTTACGCTGATCAAGAATATACATATTTTGTTAGGTCTAAATTTATTACTTCGATGAGTTACAAACGGAATGACGAACTTAATATACCATCCATACTATGTATGGTGGAGGATATAAAAAGAATGGGAACGGAGCTCAAGTGTCCTTTAATTCCCCTTATTTACTACGTCTTCCACTAACTATCACATCATGTGCGCCTTAATTGGACTTTGCAAATTCATTTGGTAATCGAAATTGGCACATCACTAAGTTGTTTGTTTGCGACCACACACAGATGGTTGCCAAGCTTTAAATTTAATTTGGAATTTTGTTTTGCAACAAATGGGGGAAGAGCTAAAAACAATAATTTTTTTGTTAATCCATATAACAAAATTGAATTTTATACTTTAATAACAATAATAAGAAATATGGGTTTAATTAAAGTTTCGTAAAAACTCTTAAATTTTTTCGAACTTTTTTTCCAGTGGTAGGGAAACTATTTTTTTTTCTTGAGAGACGGACCCGGGAACCCAGATTTTTGACCCAAATGTCCTGGTTCAAGTGCCGCACTAGACCCGGATCCACTTAGCCGATATATGCATGGTTGGATTCGACCAAAAAAAGGTATTAGCACAAATTGTAGCATTTTGGAAAGGTAAGGCTGCAAATACATAAAAAGCTTGAAGTCATGGCTAGGCATATTAATGCCAAATTATAATGAGAAACGACGGCAGGATTTTAGTGCGGCTCTGTAATTCCTTTGTGAAATGTCACAAAATAGGCCGTGCCATGACTTCAAGCTTCTTATGTACTTAGCCCTTAAGAGTGTCAGCTATAATTTAACATCAATTTTGTTGACCCCTATAATGGGCTCTTTTTCGACTTTTTGGACGTTTCATTTTATAAAAAAAAAACCGGATCCAAAAAATCGATAATTTGACTATAACTTCCGAACCGTTTATAAATACTTCTTCCCCAGGCGCTTAATGTGTTTATTGCAAATTTCTCATTTCCCTGCAAATTGGCAACCCTGTACGTTGACTCAAAAAAAAGTTGCAGAGCAAAAATTGAAATTGCATCAATCATTGGCATTGTTGCGTTAAATACGCTGTTGAAGGACAATTTTTTTGCCGAAAAAAAAAGACTAGAGTTATCTCGAAAATCCAATAGAGTTGTGCTAGAGATTCCCCTTCTGCGGACAGTACGATCTCCAATTTGCAAAGTACAAAAACAACGATATATTCCATCAACGAGAAACAAAAGAAAAAAAGAGTGTTCAACGCCATCCACCATTCTCCAATTATTAAATTAGCAGGGATATAATATAAGGTAATGTGAAAGTAAAACTGGTTATATTTAAAAATATCCATTGTGTACTTTTTTTTATTGTGTTCCGAATGTTGTTAAATTATCTGAAATGTTTTACAGCTAAAAAAAAAACTTCAAACATGTCGGCACCGGCTACACCCGATAAACTTACTCCCGGCACGGGTCGACCACCCTTGAGTCGTGACAATAGCACCGGTAGTCCCAATTCCCTACAACTACCCAGTCCAATAATAACGAAGCGTACCAGAACCGCTTCTACGTAAGTATATAAAAAGGGAGTAGTTACTTAATTTCCCCTCTTTGGATAATAAATTACATCAATTTTTTGTTAAAGTCTCATTTCCATCGATTTGTCTGATAATGAAGTTAATATGGGTATCGTGTTTTCCCATTTTGATTTACAATGAGAAAATCGCCACATGCTTTTTCTCAATGTTTCCCTTTCGATGTAAATTTTGCAAAATAAAAATTGCACCAACGGGGTGTGGTATGTGCGGGCACCGAAATATTAATTTATTTCTCCAGCTACTGATACGAGTTGAGAATTTTCAAACATTTTATAAATTGTTAAATTGTTTTACATATATATGTTTCTTCTTTATTCTTTTTGCAATGTCACTCACAATAAGAAGATTCGTATTGGAATCTGTATTTTTGCTGTTGTTGCTTGTTTACATTTATGTGTGGGATATATGCTTTATTACCCATTCGTTTATTTTATCAATCTATTTGTTTACGCGCTCACATTTAATAAAAAACACGCAAAGAATACAACAAAAATACCAAACACACCTCCGCTCACCAACCACAAAAACCTTCTACATCGGAAATATTTGAAGATATGTTTAAACAAATTTTGGACAATTGCTTGACCGACAACCGCACACATATATAAATACATACATAAATGTTAATTAATTAAAACAATTCATTTGATGAACATCCAATGAAAGTATTTTGAGAAAACTATAGCACCAATAGCACGTAGATGTATCTCACGTTTTAATATTGGGATAATACCTAAATAGCCTCGAAATATTTATGAATGTGGAACAATTAAAAACCAGTACAGAAAGAACAAAAGTCGGGCAGGGCGGACTATGTGATAGCATACACCACAACATGGTTGGGCCGAACTTTTAATACCCTCCACCTTTGGGTAAAGAAAACATTATTATATAAATGTATCGTGTTCCACTTTAAACTACAAATTCACATAACCTATGAAGTGGGTGATGTCGTTGTGTGGGGGCCATACCAAAACAGGAACCTCCATAGACAATTTTATACTTCAAGGATTGTATATACCAAATCTCTTTTCTTTGCAACAATTTCGTAGGCAAATGTGGTATAGTTTTATGTTCGCTATAAGAAAACGTGGACCTAAATTTTCAATGTTCCGCAACCGTATCTATAACCCATTTCGAACTACTAATACCAATTTTTAGACAAATCCCTGAAAAAATGTTGAATATTTGGAGTATACACAGCCATACATATTATGTTCACACAGGAGCCCGTTACGAACTACAAATTCTAATTTTTGGACAAATATGTGTAAAAATGTTGCAAAAACAAGTTAAAAAGTATCAGTCGGCTTTGCCGACAGATGTGTACCCTCAGCCTAAGCCGATCATTTTAATATATTTTGACTCGTGTTATGATTATTCAAATTGTTGACCCAGTTGACTATGAAGTAGATTCCAAATGAATGGATATGTGATTATTTTTAGTAAATGTTAAAAGTGTGCGCGGTTTACCAGATTTCGTCGACCGAAGTATTCAATTTCATACTTCATCTAATACAGTTAAAAATATTGGTATGGGGAAATTTACAAGAAAATAGAGCATTTACATCCAATTAATGGATAATCATAAATTCCATATTCATCTCAGGTTTCTGGCAAAGAGAGATATATTTTGATATTGCAAGTTGTAAAAAATCGCTGACTTTTTCCGCAAGTTATGACAGATAAGCCTTTGTGAGTGAGGTACCAGATATATATCATCTTTACAACAGATCTTGTATTAGGAAAAATATGTGTATGTGTGAAATTTGAAGAGTACTGAACGTTTATTTCGATTTTATTGAGCGTTTTGTTTTTTAAAATCTTGAACCCATTGTGGGGAAGGTACCATTAAAAATGGTCTGATCTCTACCATCTTTATAACAGATCTTGTGTTGATGGAAATATTGAGATGTACCAAGTCTTGAATGGAATCGGATGTTAATTTCGCTTTTTATTAAATTCATGGATATTGTGGTGGAGGTACCAGAAGGAATGGTCCGATCTCTACAGTTTTTATTACATATCCTGTGTGTATGGAAATGTTCAGATGTGCCAAGTCTAAATAGAATCGGGTGTTAATTTCACGTTTTATGACTTCAATGGATATTCAAAATGTCGACCTTTTGTGGGGGAGGTACCACAAGGAGTGGACCGATATGTCCCATCCTCGCAACAGATCTTGGGCTTATAAAACTATTGAGATGTGTGAAATTTTAAGATAATCGAATTAATAGATCACTTTTTTAAGAGTTATAATTATTCAAAATTTTTATCCTTTGTGGGGGAGGCACTTGATAGAGTGGACCGATATTATCCATTTTTGCACCTGACCTAGAACTGACACAAATATTAGGATTTGCAATGTTGGAACAAAATCGGGTTAATGTTTCTCTTTCTGTGCAAAAAATATTTTTTGAAAATTTCGACCTTTTGTGAGGGAGGTACCAGAAAGAGCGGACCGATATATTCCATTTTCACAGTAGACCTTAGGTTAACAAAAAATATTGTGATGTGTGTAATTTGAAGGCAATCGGCATCACATTTTATAAAAGTTAGAATTATTCAAAATATAAACCCTTTGTGGGGGATGTACTTGATGGAGTGGGCCGATACTGTTCATTTTCGCGCCTAACCTAGCACTAATGCAAATATTAGGATTCGCAAAGTTGGAGAAAAATCAGATTATCCTTTCGCTTCCTGTGCAGAAAATAGAATTTTTGAAAATTTCGACCTTTTGTGGGAGATAGGTACCAGAAGGAGTGGACCGATATTGCCCATTTCCGAACGCGATCTAAGTTTGACAATAATATTACGATGTATCAATTTTGGATCAAATCTGATAATCCCTTCCAGAGTTATCGTTCGCGACAGCTAGCCAGACAGACAGACGGATGGACAATGATAGGTCGACTTCAAATGTCCTGAAACGGATTTGGTCCAAAGAGACCTAGGGTTTAAAACCATTATTTCGATGCGGCACGTTTTGGCCGTATCAAATGATATATACCCTCTCCAGCCAGATGGCTAAGGGTATAAAAATCAATAATGAATAAAATTTAACGAGGAAATAAAGAAAAAAACCTTTAGATCAACAATCATATCATAACCTGAAATTTATTTAAAAAATATGACAAGAAAGGAAATCTGGAAATATATACATTAATTGCTCTCATTTCAATAATTTAAATTAGGTGGACATTGACTTTAAATCTCAAATACCGGCGGAAATTACTCAATATCAAAAATTGTATTTACTTATTATCCCGTGCTATTATTGATTTCTCTAGTACTAAATTAATTCCTGTTTCCCCCTCTTTTTAGCTCTGCCCGTGCTATGGAAAACCCCATAGTCACCGGCACTGTAAAATCATTTAGTCGAACTAAAGGACATGGTTTTATTACGCCCAAAGATGGTGGTGATGATCTATTCTGTCATATATCTGAGTAAGTAAAAATGCCGAATATACCTACAATTGTATGACCTTTTCTAACTCCCCTCCATTTTTTTCATCAATTCCTCACAGCATCGAAGGAGAATTTGTGCCTATGGAAGGTGATGAAGTCAAGTATCGTCTGTGCGCCATACCGCCTAAAAATGAAAAATTCCAGGCTGTCCACGTTAAGATTATTAACCTAACACCCGAAGTCCACCACAGATGGGAGGAATAAATAAAATTTGTTACAAAACTAAATCGAAAATCAACACCACAATGAACAATAATTATGTAGCCACAAGCCTGCCGTCAGATACATACATCTATTTATATTCCAATCGAGTCAAGATAATTTTAGGAGTTTTTTATTGGAATCAAATCAAATAACACACAGCAAAAAAAAAGTTAAACAAAACAGAATGCCTCATTTTAAAAACGCCAGTGAAAGAAAAAAACATAAAATTTTTAATGAATTATATTTGTAAGCGCACATAATATTGTTTTTATTTTGGTTTTTTATTTACTTATTTTTCTTTTTGTAATGCCGATGCCTATTTAATGGGTTACTAATAAAAGCATTGAAAAGTATGAAGCCGGTTATGTCGACTCAACTAAAGAAGAAAACCACCAATGGAATAAGATTTCAAAATGGAAAATAAGTTACAAGGGGAGGAATTGTGGAGATCAAAGAAAATTGTATAAGAAAGCCTGAAATAATATTGGAACATAAGTCATATATAATCTGAAAGCCCAAGTCGAGAGCTTTCATTTGGTCTAGGCAACGAAAATGACATCTATATCAGTTTTCGGTCATAGATCTTTTAGAAAATACATAGAGCTCTCCGATAACAGGTTATCGCCGACTGACTTCACTGACTATGCGAGCGTGTTGGTTATGGAAAACAATAGTTGTTGAATGATATTTAATTTCAGGTATCAAACGGTCAACTGTCAGTTACTCAATATATATTTTTATGCAAACGCTTTTATTGTATAGTGTAGCTGGCATTTTGAAGGAAAAAACAAGTAAAGAGGGAATTTATTTCAGAAATGTTGACTATTTTCTATAGCCTCAGGCTAGAAAGGGTATATATCATTTGATACGGCCAAAAACTGCCTCGTCAAAATAAAGGTTTTAGACCCT
The DNA here is from genome assembly GCF_030504385.1 of Musca domestica. NCBI lineage: Eukaryota > Metazoa > Arthropoda > Insecta > Diptera > Muscidae > Musca > Musca domestica. The sequence continues at coordinate 3,145,903 of NW_026712207.1, read as the reverse complement.
AAGTCTCTTTGGACCAAATCCGTTTCAGGACATTTGGAGTCGATCTTGCGATGTCCGTCCATCCGTCCGTCTGTCTGGCTGGCGCACGATAACTCTCAAAGGAAGTATCCGATTTGATCCAAACTTGGTACATCGTAATATTCTTGTTAAGCTTAGATCGAGTTCAGAGATGGGCGATATCGGTCCACTCCTTCTGGTAAATCCCCCACAAAGGGTCTGAATTTGGAATAGCCATGAGCTCGTAAAACGAGAAATAAGCATCTGATTATCTTCAAATTTCAAACATCTCAATACTTCTAGTAACAAAAGATCTGCTGAGAAGATGGGATATATCGGTCAACTTCTTGTGGTTTCTTCCCCACAAAGGATCAACATTTTGAATATCGATGAAGCTCATAAAACACGAAATTAACATTCGATTCCATTTAGACTTGCCCCATCTGAATATTTCTATCAACACAGGATATGTTATAAAAACGGTAGTGATCGGACCATTCCTTCTGGCATCTCACCCACAAAGTGGCAACGTTTTGAATAACAAAAACGTTTTTAAAATCCGAAATAAGCATCAGTTGCTCTTTATATTGCACATAACCCATTATTTCCACAAACAAATAATCTGTTGAGAAGATGGGATATTTCGGCCCACTCCATCTGGTATCTCCCCCACAAAGGCTTAAAATGTTGAATAGCCATGAAGGCCATAAGAAGCGAAATTAACATCCGATTCCATTCAGACTTGGTACATCTCAATATTTTCATCAAGACAGGATCTGTTGAAAAGATGGTACAGATTGGACCATTTCTTCCGGTACCTCCTCCACATTGGGGTTGAAAAACAAAACGCTCAAAAAAGCGTGATAAGCATCCAACTCTCTTCACATTTGAAACATCCAAATATTTTTGCTAACGAATGATCTGTTATGAGGATGATATATATCTGCCAACCCTTTCTGGTACCTCAGCCACAAAGGGTCACAATTTCCAATACTTATATACTTCATAACTTGCGAAATAAGTCCGCGATTCTTTACTACTTGCTATATCTAAATATTTCTCTAACCCAGAAACCTGAGATGAATATGGAATAGAACGATTTCGCATGGAATTGGATATAAATGTCCGATTTTCTTGTAATTTTACCCATACCAATATTTTTATCTATATTTGATGAAGTATGAAAATGGAAAAATTCGGTCGACTATATCCAACACGCACATTTTAACATTTTCTAAAAATGATCACATATCTCATATAAAGGGGAGGAAGTAACCAATTGTCCAAACCTGGCTCGTCGCAATATTTATATTATATTTCCGATACGAAAGGGCCAACAATTTGAACAATCATAGCAGAAGTCAAATTATATTTAAATTATCGAACATTGGCTGGGGGTATACATCTGTCGGCAAAATATTTTACTTTTTTTTTTCTAGATTTTTAATAATTTTTCTATCCCAAAAAAATTTTTTTGGAATAAAGTGACGAAAATATCAAAAAAATTTAAATAACTACCAATAATTGGTCTGTTCCAAAACTGCAAGAATGTAATACTTTTTACAACGATAACCAATCCTTGATTCCTTTATGATACGACAAATTTATAAAATCGAAAAAATTGCAAAACTAGTAGATTCTTGCAGGTTCTGGAAAGCAAATTTGTCCTGATTTTTCCACAATAAAAACAAAAAAAATCAGAAATAATAGATTCTTGCAGGTTCCAGAACAGAGCAAATATTAACAAAACGATAAAATGTAAAAAATGATTTCGATAAAATAAAAAAATCTACATTGATCCCACACAGCACAATTCGTATGGCCACACAACAACTCTGAACTAACTGTTGCCCTTACTTTACGTTTACGTTACGATAACTCTCATTTTTCTCAACTGATTTCGAACAGGTGTTGTTGTTTTGATTTGTTTTTTTTTTTTTTTTACGGGAACCTTAGACCACCACCACTCAACAACTCATTTGTGTTTCAGGTGTATTATTGAAATACACGAAAACAAGAACGCGTTTCATTATACTATATTCCAAATAAAATACAGTGATGAATGCAAATTAAATAGCTTAAAAAAGGTGTTTTAAAATTGACAATTATTTTTTGTCATTGCAAAATAGAACGGCTGTCGAAGCTGCAAGCAAACAGTGAGAAGAGGAATACAGCCAGCCGCCGCCGCCGCAAAATAAAAACCCAACCACTCATGCTGTTCTTTCAAAGTGTGTGACGTGTCGTTTTTGTTTTTATTTTTAAAAACCTTAGAATTTTTCTGTTTCGTGCAATTGTTTAGAATTGTTTGTTTAAGAGCATAGAAGTGGACGACGGCGACGACGACAACGATGAGTTTGAGACGTCGACAAAATTCCAAGGAGACCCTTCTGGTCACGGATGAAAAAAACGAATCGCATCATGAAAAGACAGATATACGCGGCGACAAGGGCAACATCTTGATATTGTTGTTCTTGTACATCTTGCAAGGCATACCCTTGGGTTTGATTGCAGCTGTACCGATGCTGCTGCAAAATCGTGGAGCAAGTTATAAACAGCAAGCAGAATTTTCCTTTGCCTATTGGCCGTTTAGCTTGAAATTGCTGTGGGCTCCCATTGTGGATGCTGTGTATGTGAAACGTTTTGGACGCCGGAAATCATGGCTGGTACCATGTCAGTATTTGATTGGAGCATTTATGTTGTTCCTGTCGTGGCAGGTGGATCGTTGGCTGGGTGGCGATGGCGTTGAACCGAATGTACCCCTTCTAACCGCCTTGTTCTTCATGCTGAACTTTTTGGCTGCCACCCAGGATATTGCTGTCGATGGTTGGGCCCTGACCATGTTGAAACGTGTAAATGTTGGCTATGCCTCAACTTGTAATAGTGTGGGACAAACAGCTGGTTACTTTTTGGGCTATGTGGCATTCATTGCCTTGGAATCGAAGGAGTTTTGCAATACCTATTTGCGTACAGTTCCCAAGGATGTGGGTATGGTGACATTGCCCGAGTTCTTGTGGTTTTGGGCCTGGTGCTTTTTGGTGGCCACTACTTTGGTGGCTTTGTTCAAAAAGGAAAACATTGCCAAGCACAAAGATGATGGCAGCCGCTATACCGAGGAACATGAATTGAATATCTATGAAAGTTATAAAATCCTTCTGGATATGGTGCGTATGCGTCCCGTGCAGATTTTGGCTGGAATATTGCTAACCGTAAAAGTGACATTTGCCGCTTGTGATGCTGTCACTTCACTGAAACTGATCGATGCTGGTGTGCCCAAAGAGAAATTGGCGCTGTTGGTTGTACCCATAATACCATTACAAATTGTTTTGCCACTTGTCGTTAGCCGCTACACAAACGGTCCACGGCCCATGGATGTTTATGTGAAAGCCATACCATATCGTATTGTATTTGCTTCCATTGCATCGTTGATTGCGTATTTTACACCCCACATGATAGCTGGCGGAGAGGTGCCCATTTACTATTATGTCCTGTTGGTTGTCAATTATGGTATCTATCAAATATTCCTGTATTGTATGTTTGTGGCGGTGATGGCATTCTTTGCAAAAATATCCGATCCTGCAGTGGGTGGAACATATATGACATTCCTGAATACCCTATCGAATTTGGGTGGTAATTGGGCGAATACAGTGATACTGTGGTTGGTCGATGTCCTCACGTGGAAGGAGTGTGCCCATGTGGATGATACGTTGGCCGAAAAGAATCATTGTTTGACAAAGAAACAAACGCAGGTAAGAATTCGTGGAATTTTTATTTTTTCATTTTTGAATAAGAGCTGGGTTTGAAATGATCGACAACCTATTATATTTGATTAGAGCCTTGTGTGGTTACCTGTCTTCAGCATGAATATTAAAAAAATAGATTTTCATTGGTGTCAGAAACTTAATCTCCAGTCCTTAAATAGATTTTAATTCAAATTCATGTTGTACTATAAAGGGGTCGGTAGGAGTGAAGTTGGAAACGTTCAAAAAATACTTCAGGTCTGTGGAATCGTGATCCAGTTAGAAAATATACACCCTGTTTTTTTAATGAACTGGCTTGATGATGACATCTGGTACTCCAGTAGACAGACAATATGCCCACCTCGATTCTTGTATTTGCATTTGATGGGGTTTTCGATGGTTCCTTCGAGTCAATCCGGTACATAGAACCGGCCGCCGTGGTGCGACGGCATAATAAAATGATGTCAACGAAATACCTGCTTTGGTGTTACAGACAGAGTTATCCGTATCACCATTTGGTGGATAGGCCCCCAGGCACTTAAGGAAAGACTATAATGATCTAGAGAGAGAGAGAGGTACAGAGGTATAAGATAGAGCCTCTAGATCAACAGACCTATCAATCAGCACTGATTAGGATATAGAGTGAATACTGTACTAGCTGAAGAGCGAGAGCTGCACCGAAAAACCGGAATAGTTTTGGCTATTTTAAGATCCGGATGGTGCAGCCGCCTCAATTCCTATTGGACCGGGATTGACAGCGATGTGCAGAACATCGCTGCCCAGCAAAACCTACTCAACTAACTCCAGTATCGTTGTGGACCCAACCCGATTGAGACCCAACCCGTGCCTCGGTTTTAGACCCTACGTCACTTTGGAGTCGATTTAGCGATGTCCGTCCGTCCGTCCGGCTGGAGCGCACGATAACTCTCGAAGGGAGTATCCGATTTGAGCCAAACTTCGTACTTCATAATATTTTTGGCAAACTTAGATCAAGTTCGGAAATGAGCAACATCGGTCCACTCAACATTTTCAAAGAAAATAAAATACTGCACAGAAAGAGAAAAGATAATCCGGTTTTGATCCAACTTTGCAAATCCTAATATTTGCATCAGTGCTAAGTCAGGTGCGAAAATGGACAATATCGGTCCACTCCACCAAGTACCTCCCTCACAAAGGGTCAAAATTTTGAATAATTATAGCTGTTATAAAATACGATGTAAATGTCCGACACACATCATAATATTTTTATTAACCCAAGGTCTGTTGTGAAGATGGAACTTATCGGTCCACTTCTTCTGGTACCTCCATCTCCAAAGCGTCAAAATTTTGAATAAGACGCGAAATTAACATTGAATTCCATTCAGACTCGGAATATCTCAATATTTCCATCAACTCAAGATCTGTCATAAAGATTAAAATTGGATAAAAAGGATATAGATGTTCGATGTCCTTCAAATTTTGCACATACCAATATTTTTATCTGTATTAGATGAATTATTAAAATGGAATACTTCGGTCCGCTATTTCTGTTAAAAATTTGTATAGGAGGAAGTCCAAATCTGGCACGTTGCAATATTTATATCAGTCTTAGGTCAGATACGAATTGGTCAATATTGGCCATCTGCTTCGGGCCAAACCGAATGATTTTACTATTTTACTTGTTAAAATGTGATCACGGAATTTTATATTGAAAACAATTACTGAAAATTATTTTTTCAAATATCTTTTCCAGGAATGTACAGCCGCCGGTGGTGAATGTAAAATCGTATTCGATGGCTATTACATCGAATCAATTGTCTGTATTATATACGGTATTGTGTGGCTGTTGTTGGTGCGCAAATGGATTAACTATCTTCAAAATCTACCCAACAAGGCATGGCTGGTGGTGCATGCCAACAAGGATGCGGCGAAAAAGAGTTAGCAATTAATAGTCTGACACACAGCGAAGAGGCTAAATTGTTGTAATGCACATTTCTAGAACTTACGCCCAGAGAGGAATTCTTTTGTATAATTGTTGTTTAATTTTCGCCCTTTTCTCCTTCTTCTTCAATTTATGCCATAAGTTTTGCTCTGTAAGTTTTTTTTTAATTTGATAAACAACTAGTTTTTACATTCGACTCTTTTTCCTCCCTTTTGATCTTATACACCTACACATGGAATGTAATGAGTTTTATATGTGGTCCATAGAAATTATAATAATTTACCCCCGCGATAGCATTATAATATTAAAACCAATATTTATCATTTCCATAGCATTAAAATAACATTATTATAATATTTATAATTATAATTTTGTATAATAATATATATTGTGGAATAGTTTTTAAATTATTTTCATTGTTGTGAATTGTCCTGAAAGAAATTGCCCCAAAAACGAAAAATGAAACGAGAATAAAATTTTGCTTATAGAAAAAACAAATGAATTCCAGGTGTTTTAATGGAAATCAGCAACTGATTAGTTTTGCAAAACAAAGCAACTGGTTACTTATCAAAAACCAATATGGTCAGAAACGTTGCGTATCTCAGCAAGCAAAAAAATGTTATCTATTTTTTTATTAACGTACTACTTAGCGTATTCGGATTGCATGTTTATAGTCATTATGGCGATACATATGTATTATATATTTACTAATTTTAACAGAGGCTAATTTGATCGGTGTCACTGCGTATTTAGTATAATGTCCCACTCTAATGTAATAACAAATAATTGATGATGGGGCTATACTTTCTCAGCAAAAAGCTCATATCCACATAACTGCGAATTTAAAAAAAAAAAAAATGCGAACGGCTCCCAAAAATTATGAAGCATTGACTGAGTTCTGTCAGTTTAGGGCTTGGTGTTTCTTGGTGACACTTTTAATAAAGGAGAATATTGCCAAGCAGAAAGATGATGACTGTCGCTAACCGAGAAACATGAACTGCATATCTATAAAAGTTATAAAATTCTGCTCGTTATGGTGCGAATGCGTCCGGCGCAGATTTACGGCTGGGATTTCCGAGGGCCCCACAACATTACACTTTTGGTGGGAGCAAGCTATTTTAAGTCAAATTCCCTTGAGGTGTGTAGAAATGTACGCTTTTTTAAGGCATATTTCACTAGTACAGCACCATAAGAGGACCTTTGTAGCGTTCATGGGTTTTTCTTTATAAGTCGAGTTGTTGGTCAAAACTGAAAAAAAAAATTTTTTCAACAATTGACAAGTACAGTCTAGGCCTTTACTAAGAAAAAAAGAAATTATACACGCTTTTACAACGCTTTGATATAATTAAAATTATGCAATTTTTTGGGCCGTCGCGAGGGGCTTCTTAAGAACTTGGTGGTCGATCATCATGAAATCCTTGAAATACATAAAAATTATCAGGAAATCCATCTAAAGATCATTTGGACTAATGAGGCTAAAAAAGCAAAATTATTGCATCTGGTCTTGGGAACACAAGAGTTATTGTTGAGGAGCCTCTTCAGTCTCAACGTTGTTGTTGTGACATTTACACCCGTTGTGTTCTTTGATGCATACTCTCAGCTCATGTCCCTCTATAAGATATAAATATGTAGACGCGCCATGTTTGAACTCCTTCATTTCTTCCCCCTTCCTTCACTCTGATCACAATTGGCCACCAATATCTTGACCTTTAACATCTTGCAGCTTCTTTTGGGTTACAGGAAAGATAGGGTCGCAACTTTGCTCTATGGTTATGAATAATTTCATGAAAAGGCTCTACCATATAATTAATATCAAATCAAACTTCCTAGACAAAGCCCAACCTAATCGCAGACATGATGTAGTCTCTATTTAAACAACCAGTTGGCAGACAATCTTCGTTAGTTAAATCCGAATTTTATGCTGGAGTTGTATAGTTGATAGATAGTTGTATACTTTACAACTTTTGCTAAATTTGTATATTATTATCCGATATTCCATAGAGATATGACTAATTGTTTAGGGATACTTGCTGCAAAATGTTATATCTGATATTTCAATATTTGTCACACATAGACATATTCTTATATAGACATATTCTCACATTACAAATATAACAATTAATAATAAGAATAAATGATTACACTCACCTTACTTGTAAATGTCAGGATGCAGGATGTTGTGTTCTTTTGATGTTGATTGTAGAGTCAAAAACATAGGTTTCTTTCACCATTGTTGCAATATTTTAGCCATAAATTTAGATTTGAATTATAAACCATTTATTGTGGCCAATATGGCCAATTGAATTGGTTCAAGAGATTTCATCCTACGGGATTAGAAGGCGACATTTAGTTTAAATTGGCTCAAGAGATTATACCCTGCGCCATCAGAAGGCGACATTTAGAATATGAAGGGACCGTTTATATTGTATTACTGTTATTGCGAACGAATAATCTGCGAATCTTCAGTTTTTTGTCAAGAAATTATTGAAAGCGAGCACTTGGAAGGCGACCGACTGTTTCGTATTTCAATTATTGCGGAAGAATGAAAATTATGTTAATTGCCAGGATGTTGTGGAATTCTTCGGTATGGAAATTTATTGTAAAAAGAGAAGAAGTCAAGAATGTCTTATGCTTCAAAAAATATACCGTCCATTCGACGACTGTCTTAGGAGGGAAGCGTATCATTTGGGAATTCTCCATGTCATAGAGGAAACATATCATCTGGCTCATTTCACAAAAAAAATTTAAGGTGGTATTCTGAAAAAAATTGATTTAGTTTTTTTCCAATTGGAATCTGTTACAAATTGTCCACTTACCTCAAATTAAATATTCGTTTGCCATTGAAGATTATATCGTAAAACGCGACTTTAAGGTTGTTTAACGAACGAATACATTGTATATTATTTATTTTATTAACGAAATTTCCGTGAAATCTTTCTTTGTCAAGAAGTTATGGAATGTGAGCACTTGGTCATCAATTCACTATTACGTATTTCTATCAACGTGGAAACGAGAACATTAAATTAATTGCCAAGATGTTGTGCAATTCTTCTGTATTGGCAGGATAAATGCAACGTTTATGGATAACATTTCTGATTAGATTCTTACAAAACTGCTAGTTAGAGACTTTCACCACACAAGAAGTTTCCAGTCAAAGATGTCTGGACTTACAAGAATATGCCATCCATTGGCCAATTGTGTCATAACAAAAAAAAACGCAGCATCATCTGACAAAAATATTTCAGAGGTGAATCTGAAAAAGATTTGGAACAACTCTAGTTTAGTAAAAACTCTTAGATTTTTTCGAAATTTTTTCCAGAGGTAGGTATTTTTACCCTGATCCCGGGAAACTATTTTTTTCTTGGGGGACGGACCCGGGACCCCAGATTTTTGACCCGAAAGTCCGGGATCAATACCCCGCCTGGACCCGGATCCACTTACCCGATATAGACAATATGGGTATCGATTGAAAGCTTATGGAAATACCTATCCAACAAGTGGTCACATGAAGAGGTAAGTTGTCATGGTTCGGAAGTTAGAGTCAAATTATCGATTTTTTGGACCCGGATTTTTTATGAAACCCCCAAAAAGTCAAAAAAGGGCCCATTATGGGGGTCAACAAAATTGTTTCCAAATTATAGCTGACACTCTTACCTTTCCAAAATGCTACAATTTGTGCTAACACCTTTTTCGGGTCCAGAGATATGGGTCTTTCCATCCGCATAACCCGATTCTAACCAGTTCATTAAAATGATGTTTTTAATAAAAAAGTGTTTATTTTGCGTAGCAGTCGCCGGAATAACAAAAGTTTTCTAAATTTGGCACTTTTGGTAAATAGCCGGCCTTCGGCCGGGGCTTGAGATTTTCTCCTCTGGGTATGTCCGACACCGGCTAACGCGAACAAAAGGTTCATAATTTCGGCACTTTTTGTAAATAGCCGGCCTTCGGCCGCGGCTTGAGATTTTCTCCTCTGGGTATGTCCTACACCGGCTAACGCGAACCAAAGTTTTCTAAATTGGATACCTTTTGTAAGTAGCCGGCCTTCGGCCGGGGCTTGAGATTTTCTCCTCTGGGTATGTCCTAAACCGGCTAACGTGAACCAAAGTTTTCTAAATTTGACACTTTTTGTATATAGCCGGCCTTCGGCCGGGGCTTGAGATTTTCTCCTCTGGGTATGTCCCACACCGGCTAACGCGAACCAAAGTTTTCTACATTTGACACTTTTTTTAAATAGCCGGCCTTCGGCCGGGGCTTGCGATTTTCTCCTCTGGGTATGTCCTACACCGGCTAACGCGAACCAAAGTTTTCTAAATTGGATACCTTTTGTAAGTAGCCGGCCTTCGGCCGGGGCTTGAGATTTTCTCCTCTGGGTATGTCCTACACCGGCTAACGCGAACCAAAGATTTCTGAATTTCATTCTTACGCAAAATATACTTTTTTTTTTGAAAACATAGTTTTAATGAACTGGTAAGAATCGGTTTATGCGGATGGAAAGACCCATATCTCTGGACTCAGTGAAGGTATTAGCACAAATTGTAGCATTTTGGAAAGGTAGAAGTGTCAGCTATAATTTGGCATTAATTTTGTTGTCCCCCATAATGGACCCTTTTTTGACTTTTTGGGGGTTTTATAAAAAATCCGGGTCCAAAAAATCGATAATTTGACTATAACTTCCGAACCGTAACATCTTTCCCCATCATGTGACCCCTTGTTGGATAGGTATTTCCAACGATACCCATATTGTCAATATCGGGATCCGGGTCTAATCGGGGTCTTGAACCCGGACTTTCGGGTCAGAAATCTGGAGTCCCAGGTCCGTCCCCCAAGAAAAAAATAGTTTTCCGGGATCATGGTTAAAATACCTACCACTGAAAAATTTTTCGAAAAAATTTAAGAGTTTTTACTAAACTAGAGTTAAGCCAAAGATTTAATTTATTTTTTTGTGCCAATTGGAATCCATTTGAAATTGTAAATTTACCTTAAATTCTGCAGACTCAAGTCATCTCTACAAAGAACGCGACACTTAGTTTGTTAAACGACCGATTCCCGAATATATTATTAATTTCATTGACAATTTTCTGCAAAACTTAATTTTTTCAAGAAATTATAGATAGCTTGCACTTTTATGTGATTCAATTAACGCGGAAACGAGAACATTAAATTATTTGCCAAGCTGTTGTGAACTGCATTTTTGGCGGGATAAATGCAACATTTGCAACTATACTCACGACGTTCGGCCGGCCGATTGCTTCTTGTTCCTCTCATAGGAGAGAAGGAAACAAAAGCCCTTGATTTTCACACACAAAAAGCACCTTTTTCTCCACAAAGAACGCGACAATTACTTTGTTAAACGACCGATAACCGAATATATTATTAATTTTATTGGCAATTTTCTGCAAAACTTATTTTTTTTTAAATTGTAGATAGCTTGCACTTCTATGTGATTCAATTAACGCGGAAACGAGACCATTAAATTATTCGCCAAGCTGTTGTGAACTTTTGCGGTTTTGGCGGGATAAAAGCAACATTTGCAACTATACTCACGACTTTCGGCCGGCCGATTGCTTCTTGTCCCTCTCATAGGAGAGAAGGAAACAAAAGCCCTTCATTTTCACACACAAAAAGCACTTTCATTTAACTAAATATTAAATTTTTTGAACTCTTGTATGGCAGCTCACTGATTTTTCCACAAATTAACACAATTTGAAAAAGAAAAACACACTTTTTTTTCAACAAAATAACTTTCAGCTTTAATTTGCTTAGCCATCGTAAATTATTCGCGTTCAACCGAACCGTACCGTTATAACAGACTGCAGCTTAAAACTAGCCGATAGTATGCATCGATAGTAATCGAATAGTCGATATGTTTAAATTAAGTAGAGTACACACTATTTGTTCTGAAGGGGATTCCTCCCCAATCCTCCACAATCATTTCTGCTAGACATTTTTGAAATTTCGATTCCTACAATTACGTTGGTTTGTTCTTTGAAAACCAATTGAATTTTCTTCAAAAAAAAAAAGGACTGAAAAAAAAACGAATAAACGAGCGTAAAAATAGCAGAAATATACACTTCACCAGAACTGCAGGCATGAAACAGTTTTTACTACGACAACCGATTTTTTTCCTTTGTGATATCAAAAAAATGCGACACTAAAAAATTCTAGAAGTAACTCAAACAAAACAAATATTTTTGAAATTGTCGGGACTCTTACTTCACAAAGAAAAAGTTTTGCATTTTGAAGTATAATACATGAATTATTGGCCTGCTCCAGAACTGCTTGAATGTAAACGATTTTCCCTTTATGACATCGAAGAAAATTCGCAAAAATAATAGTATCTTGCAGGTACTGGATATGATATCGAAAAATAAATAATTTTTCATTCAACATTCTCAATTCCAAAATTGGTTTGACAGTTCATTGTCCCAGCAGCTGTGTCGATGCGTCTACCTATATTCTTCTACCATGCATGGTATGTTCCAGAACTTCAAGAATGTAAAAATGTTTACTAAAATAACCGATGTTCCCTTTAGATGCAGAAAAACTCGTAAATTTTTGGATTTTATTGAACAGACTCTTAATATACCAAATTAAAAACGTTGTTTAAATCAATTATGTTTAAATTGTCACAAGAATCTACTACTTTTTCAATTTTCTTCGATACCATAAAGGGAAAATCGGTTATCGTAGTGAAAACTTTTACATTCTTGCTGTTCTGGAACGGACCAATTAAAATTTTTTACATTATTCGATTGTTTTTTCAGTATTCAAAAAAGAAAAACAATTGAATTTGTTTAACTTTGAAATTTTATATCTTTCAAAGAAAAATCTTAATTGTCTTCACTATCGAACACGTTCGATAGTGCGTACTCTGCTAAAGAGGGGTTAAGAGATGCCGTCCAAAACAAAACTAAAAATTTGACGCCGTCAGCTTTCGCTGATTGACTTTGCCATTTCTTTGAGCCGCCATTTTTAAAAGTGTTGTGTTAAGCAAAATTGATCCTCGAACGAATTAACCCCAATCCTGCCGCACTCAGCTGCCGTTCTTTGTGTTTTTGTTTTTATTGTACACAATTTATTTTAAATGTTAAACAATTAATTATTTTACGAATGGAACGAAAAGGAAACTCAATGCAAAACGACGACTCATCATTGGGCATACTCAATATGGATAGCTTAAAGGGCAGAGGAAGATGTAAGAGCTATAATATTAATACATTCTGTATTTTATTATCAAATTAATATCCTTTTTTATAGTTTTTGGTGACTTGTCGAATGAATCTTTTAAAAATACCTATAGAAGTAAAAGTCCCACAAATATGTCCTCGGATCGAAGAATTAGTGATCGTCTTAATGTAAGTATTTATATAGGCATGTCGCATTTTCGTTTCTTATGTGCTGGAATTTCATTGTTTAGATGGAACGTAAAAAAGCTTTGGAGGCATTACAAAAAGCCGATGCCAAATCTCCTGATGTTTTTAAGAAACCTCATCAAGTCTCGGCCAACAAGGAAAATATGAAAAGTATTATTAATAATGGCTCTTCAGCTACAGAAAATTCAATGCGTAAGTAAAATACCAAAATTGATTGTTGAAATTGCATGACAAAGTGACTAATATTTTTCTTTAATGTCATTTATGCATGATGTCTCATTATAATCTACCCCACTTCTCATACCATTGAACACCATGTAGCACTTGATCATACCGACTATGTACCATTTCGTCGTCCCAATACAATTAATATATCAGATCTTGTAACAGATGAAACAATACATTTGGAGACAACCTCATCGAACCCTCCATCAGCCTGTAAAGATGCAAAAATTTCATTTGAGCCCACCGAAATAACAGGTCGCTCAACGCTTTACAAAAAAGAAATACGCAATATAAAGGCGCCAACAGCAATGAAACAATTGAAAAACATATCAGTTGAAGAGATATTGGCTTCATCGTTTGCGCCGAAAACCCGTAACCTTTGTAAAACTTTGCAGGGCAATTGTGATACATCACTGAATGTGAGTGGTGGTGGTGGAGAAATGGATGCAACTGCCAGTAAACTGCATGGCATTTCAATGGTATCTTCTTCAACCGTGTGCAGTTCTTTCGACCAATATCAAGACTCGAAGAGTCTGCCGCGTACAGCTGATATGTCAATGTCAAAGAAATCATTTTCACAATTATCATTTAACGGCGATCAGGGGACATCATTTTCATTTAGTGCCGGTGCAGGCACCGGTAATGAAACTGGTATTTCCAGTGAAGAATTTGCTCCGGGAGAACTGATGCAATCGAAACTATTAATGGATGAAATATCCTGGGCCCAAGAATATGCTGCCATACCGGCAAAGACATTGAGTGAACAGGCCAAAGAAAAGGCGGCCATAAACGAGGAAGTGGTGTCAAATGGCTTTGACTCGCCCTCAACATCAAAGTAAGTGAGATTTATTTAAAAAATATTGACATTAATTCAAAAACATTTATTGCAGCTCCATAATAGCCGGCGATCCCAATTTTTCGGTGGGTAACTTCTTCCATATGCGTTCTGAGAATATATGGGACATTGTTAAGTCCAAAAGTCCTGACAAATGTCGTACCCCATTTGCCCTGGTAGATGAAGATGATAGTAACATGGTTAGCACTTCGAATATAAACGGCGATGGATATTCCGTACCTGCCACACCCATAATAGATAATAAGACCTACACTCGTGTTAATAGTCAGTTGGATGTAAATCATGAAAGCAAGGATTCGGGAAATGCCTCAGAAAATTCATATCTTTTAAGTATGTCAGCTATTGGTAGGGCTCTGGGTAAGAAATGCAATAGAGAGCGTATAAAACTTTGGAATATTGACTGTGTATATCTTAACTTTTAGAAAATCTGGATGGCGCCTCAAGCACCAAAACAATTAAATCAACCACTCTGGATGTCACTCCCAAGGCTGATAATAAAACTTATACCAGAGTTTCGAGTATAATTAACTCAAAACATGAGAGCAAGGATTCGGGGAATGTTACCGATAATTCCTATTTGTTGAGCATGTCTGCCATTGACAGGGCATTGGGTAAGTTGAAAAATGATTTATTTTCAAATATAAAAATTTATGATTTACGTTTTCAGAAAATTTGGATTCCAAAAATACCTCAACTACTGCCCTAACTGGCCAGCTAATAATGCAGGCCAAGAAATCACGCTCATGCATGAACCCCCAAACGATGGGCAATGATAATAGCTCCGCTGCCACCATGGATTCGCGGCCTCGCAGCGCCCTATCCTTGGATTCTGATATGAAAATGCCCAGCCATGATATGGCAAATCTGATATTAGAGAATAAGGAAAATGTTGATCCCATAACAGGACGTGGCAGCAATGGCAGCAGAATTGACCTCTCCGACACCATAAGCTTTACAGAGTCACTTTTAAATTCAAGTGATATGAAAAAAATGGAACGTAGTCAAACGCAGCAAAAAATGCCACGATCACCTCTGAGTCCAATAGAAGTGGCAACGACCACTCCAAATATATGTATTACAGAGGCAGCCGTCGATGATGGGGCCGAGGCGGACAATGATGAATGGCCTGGTACGCCAAAACAAAATTTAAGTCGCCGTGTACGACGCAAATCTCCACGTGAGCGCAGCCCTATGCGACCAGATGTTGCAGATTCGCCGCATGAAGATGATAATGCCAGAACTCCTGTTAATTCTCGACCATCTCGTGCCTATGTAGTTGATAAAAGGGTGACTGCGGTTGGTGTGGCCACCAATAAAGAACCTAAATCTCTATGTTCCACCCGCCTTGATGGTGATCCTCGAAATGCTGCTGTTGATTGTGATTTTGGCATATCACCTAATCTGTCGTCAAGCAAAGTGGGTGCCAGTTTGGCAATACGTAGTACCAGCAATGCTCAGCTATCACCGCGTAGCGTCAGTGAGTTTAGAGTAGAAAGTTCTCCACTTTCGTCTACGGCGTCTGCACGTTATCAATATTCTCAAAGTTCATCACCCACACCAACCTTGGATACGACAAGTAACTCAGAACGCCAGTTGCTTTCGGCTGGTGTTGGTGGGGGAGGTGCAGGCTTGGCCCGTAAAGTTGTCTCCTCACCTGTGGGTAGTGAAGCGTCCAGCACCTGTAGTTACAGTACAGTACATTCGGCTCGCTCAGTGGCTTCAGCTTCGAATATGCGCAGTATTTCACGCTGCTCTAATTCCAGTGAATTTAGCCATCGTGATGGCAAACAAATTCCGCTTAAAGTTACCACGCTGGAGTTGTCTTGGGGCAGCATTAAATTGCGTAGCGATTCACGCAAGTCGATGCAAATCAAAAACATTGTCAGCAAACGTTTGGTCATACGCATTGAAGTGAGTGGCCCAGGCTTTCAAATTGTCAATTCGGAACGTAACAATACCATAACAATGCATTCCCAAGAATGTCGTTCCATAAACATTAGCTTTTGTCCCACTGTACGTGGTGTGGCAATTGGTAAACTATCATTCTACGCCCCCACCACCAATGGTTCGGGTTTGGGGCAATCTTTTCTCGATGTTGCCCTTTATGGGTATGGTGGCAATGCCAGTGTTGTGCCACAAAATATTTTAATGGGACCCGTCGGAAGTCCCTTCATAACAATGGGTGATCTATGTGAGCTTACACATCCTTTGGAACGCACCGTAAGTTTCTATAACAAAGGTCCGTTAATGGCATTTGCTGTGGTGTCCATTGACTCGCTGGGCCTTTTATTGCCACGCCTCTGTGATGCCTTTGAAATATATCCTCAAAAAGTTTTGATACCTCCTCAGCACACAGTGGATGTGCGCATAACATTTAAGCCGCGGCGAGAGGAGATCAAAAAAATGTTAAAGAAAATGAGAAATGTCCTAACCCTGGCCAATATGCGTGTCATATGCGGCGATGAGGCCAATCGTCAGCGCATACGTCGCCTCCTAAAACAAATGAGTGAAAAAGATCGTGCCAAAATGTCCTCAAATGTCTTGGATATGCTGTGGACTAAATTTGAAAATGAAATGGAAATGAAAGAGCTGGAAAATATTCATGAAAATCCCAGTGTTGCCATGGATTTGGCTTCGGGTTTTCGTATACATGAGATACTGCTGACCCTTAACTATGATAATATGGATGAAACTGCCGAGGCCTCCTCGCTATTTTTGCCGGAGGGAGATGAAACCGTGTTGTTTCGTACCGTCGTATGTGCTGCAGATTCACCAACACCACCGCCCACATCAAGTCTGGGTACGGTGAATGAAATGTATGAAGATGAGGCTGAGGGTGAAGAGGAGGAGCGACAACGTTCCACCAGCAACAGTGCCAGTGCAAGGCATCAGCAGCAACAATTGATTTCATGGTCTGTTAAGCCATCAATTTTGGAAATTAATTTAAATCGCCGTTTTGATAGATCATCACTGTTTGTCCATAATGGATTTAAATCACGACGATATTTTGAAATTGCATGCAATAGGAAACAGTTATTTAAGTTTAGCCCCTCTGAAGGTTACGTGGCTCCGGACAGTGGCCAAACGGAAGTTGTGGTCAGTCTCAGTGCCAATGCAAAAGAAGACGATCTAAGAGATGATGTCTTAATTATGGTAAGTTAATGGTAGTTTCGGAGTATAAGTGGAATTTTAATATGAATTTTTGGATTCCAGGTTTATATGGAAAACGAAAGGATTACGGTTCCAGTGAAATTCATCAACAACGTCTTTTAAAAATAAATGTTAAATGTTTTGTCCTTTTTTTATTTGGTCGATTTTAAGATATATATTTTTTGTAATTTTAAAACGTATATTGCTAATGATCTATAGCTACCCTTTCATTTATTTATATTATATTAGCAAGCAACAAACAATTGGTTTTAGGAATGTAATAAAAATAAATATCCATACTTTCAAGTCATTTCTTCAACATCAGCAAGGGAAGAATCGGAACTACTTTGAAACAAATTCCCAGTCCTTTCTGGCCTACATCCTTCCGGAATAGAAGATGAAGGTTTCTCATCTGCATGATGAAACCTGATCTAAAACTTAGGCCGTTGATCATTAAAGGTCAGTCCAACTAAAGGTCTATGACTTCCAATATCTGGGAGGGTGAGAACACAGCTGAAAGTGCAGGTCGAGGGAAATGTTATTCCTACCACAAGTTTAAACAAAATCACAGGTGTCTCATTTAGGAGCATGTTCAAGCCGTCCGCGCAGGCCACAGCTATCTGCAACAAAATGAAAAGTAGAAACTAGGTCCTCAAGACGCTAGACGACAGCACTTGGAGTGGGTACAAGGGACTTTTTTGACCTCTTATAAAGCTATATATGGGCCAGTGTGATCAGCGAATAAAAGTGCTATGGAGTGGAAGATAATGCAGATGAAGGCAGAGATGAGAACTGCGACAGGGTGCCTCCTCATGAAACTATGTCAGCAAGGGAAGAAACGGAATTCCTTTGAAGCACATTTGTGTCTTGCCAACACTCTCTCGGAATAGATGAGGAAGTTTGCTCATCTCAATGGCCAAACCTGATCTGATCTGCTGCGATTAAAGGGTCATGACTTCCAATATCGGCGAAGATGAGAACACAGTGAATATACAGGTCAAGGGAAATTTAATTCCGACCACGGATTAACCCAAGATCCTAGGGGTCATATTCGACATCTTCAATTCGTTCCCGCAATCCACAGCTATCTGCAATAAAATGAAAAATAGGAACAGGGTCCTCAAAGCGCTAGCCAACAGCACTGGAGATGCGGACAAAAAGGCCCTATTGACCTCAGATAACGCAATAAGTCGATCTGTGGTTAGCTATGCGGCCAATTGCGGTCTTTGGTTACAGCCTGCGAAGGTAGCCGAATTTTTGAACCTCGAACTAGAACCGGATTAGCAGAGGACAAACCAAGCTGTTATAACAACAACAATTTGCTCATCTCCATGGCGAAATCTGCCCTTACACATCATTACAGGTCACATGACTTCCAACGACGATACAGGCTACTGTAGACTCTCTGGTTACAGCCCAAAAAAGTAGCCGAATTTTTGAACCTGAAGTTAGGGCCACATTAGCAGAACCCGAACAAGACATGTAAAACTGCTACAACAACAATTACACAATTCTGTCAAGAAGACGAGGAGGAGACTGAAAAAAATATCCTTGATATGTCTTCACTTATTGACACAGTACCAGCAGTTATCCTTGAACTGAGTAATATTCTAGAGAGTGGCTTAAAACGGCACCATATTATTTCATCGTGCATTTTCGATTCTAGTCATGGGTAAAAAACTGACCCCTGAAACCTCAATAAAAGCTGCTATATTTAGAAGAACTGTGAAAAGATACCCTAAAGATGAGGGAAAGTCTTCTGAGGGTTCTTCAGTGCATAAAAGACCAGAGATCAAGTTGATAGACTACTTCGTATAAGGGCCTCTTTAGTATATCCACTGAAAAAAGACCTCTTCGAAGATTTTCTATCTATAGGAAGCCCCTTGAGACGTTTCGTAGGTAAAATCGAAATCTCAGTGGGGCTTTTATTTATTGAAGGTCTCAGAAAATGTCCATCTATAGATTGAAGAGCTCTTAAATCGTCCTCCACTGAGAAAAGAGCTTTCCAAAGATTTTCTTATAACTTTTCGTAGGTGAAATCGAACTCTCAAGGGGGACCTTTTATTTATTGGAGTTCTCTAGAAAGTTCTATCTATAGACTGAAGAGCTTTTAAAACGTACGCCACAGAGAAAATAGCTTTCCAAAGATTTTCTAGTGACCCTCCTAGGCTGTCTTATAGGTAAAATAGAGTTTCCAAACTGCATTCTATCTATTGAAGATCTCTAAGAAGGTGTATCAATAGAAATTTTACCGAAGAAAAGTTAAATCCGTTAAACTTATATCTAGAGAAGATATGTGTATTTGGAGAGACCTTTCGAAGTCCTTCTTTAACAAGCTTGTGCCATGCTGAACCCTCTTCAACAGTCTCTATGAAGGCTTCAGCACAAAACCTCCTCACCACAATCATACTTACTTCACACGCAACAAAATTATCCAATGATTTCTTTGCCTCTTTTTTGTTTCGCCCAGAATCTGCGGGTGGTTCTTAGTTTATTCTGTAGGCTTTTGGTTTTCAATGTACAATACATCGTATCAAATGGAATCATAGAAAATAATTAAAAAATAATTTACCGTATTAGTGTGTGGACTTGTAATTAGCAAAGTTTGTGTTTTTCTTTCTTTCTTTTAATAATATTTCCACGAGTCAATGGATTCTTGATTCTTTTGCTTACTCTTACGTTCAATTAATCCTGCCAAATGTTCGGAACGCATTGACAGTGAATCGATTTTCTCCACCAACTGTTGATAGGGACTCAACGGTTGTGTACCCATAACAACATGGCCCAATTTCGAATCGATTTTTGCATTTAATCTGGCATTACGAATCAAATTGACAATCCAGCATTCAGCTTCAGCGGGGGTCATATTCAATTTGTCGGCCAACATACTGATGGTAATGCACTGATGAATGCGACAGAATGTCTCGAAAATCATTAGGCGGGCATCTTCAACAAACTCATTGAGGCAGGCAACAATGAAGAAATCATTCAAGATAACCGTTTGGCATTCGTGGAGCTTCAGACGGGCACCTTCAAAATCAAAGTTGACATAAAGGCACTCCAAGAATTCGGTAATGGGATCACGATATGTATACGATTCCTGTTGAATGACCTTGATCAGATCCTTGAGGGCATTGCGACGTGTACGATTGATGATGACGGCGGTGGCCAAGTAACGCATAATGTGTGGGCACATTGTTTGAATGGCATTCAAATACAAGGGTTTGTGCAAAAACATTTCAATGATCAAATCACGGCCCTTGGGATGATTGAAGAACACCAAAACGGACCAGTGAATGAGCCAGGTGCGTTGTTGCAATGCCTGAACTGTTGAGAAATTGGCATTGTCAATGTAATCACGCAGACGGGTTAAATCTTCCAATGCTGTGTTCCAGTTCAAGGTCAGGATTTCGGCAGCCAATTTACCCCACAAGACATTCAAGTAGTTCTGGAAGAAGAGAGAGAAAAAGAGGATTTAATGGATGATAATAAAATACAAAGGGAAAATTAAAAAAAATCATCCCCTGACGGATTTCATAGACTCAATGTAGAAATACTAAATGTCCCTAGTTTTGGATGAAAATAAACAATTTCTTCATCATTGCCTGAAACTGTAAGCCAAGTTGAAGGGATTAAAACCTGGGATCAGGAGTGGAAAAGCCAAACTTCGTTTTCCCAGAAACACGAAACATTTGATGTTTAATAAAAGGAAGGCGTGTTATATTTAGGGATTGTTTTGCCTGCACTTGGACCCGAACCAACAGCAGCATTTTCTTAAAAGCGATGCTATTTGATATATTTTAAAGCTGTTTTGGCGGATCCAGCTGCCAAAAAATATCATCTCACATTAAAACAGGCATCAAATCTCAATAGTATTGGTTCCGGAGGGCAGAAGCTCTAGTTTTACATGATCATTAACAATGAAATATAATTTATTATCTAATCCTTGTTGTGAATTTAGCAACCCTTCTCTTAGAACCCAAATGTTTTAGGGGTTCTTGCAAACGTTATAAGGTGTATTTCATTGTAAAATAGTTATGGTCTTTACATTACTCCATCAAAAGATCATATGAGCCACACCCAGTGTAAATCTCAGCAAACCTCCAGTTCAAGGATGTGGACAGTTTTTGCAAGTTTTCTAAATATTTATACCCAGAATTTGATGTCCTTAAATTTCGCTTTCCTTCTATCTTATTATTCCCCACAATTAGGGTGGTTCCCCATTCCATTCTGCATTGCTAAACTTACCTTATCATCGGGCGACATCACAATCAAACAGAAGTACAAATACGATGTGGATTCCTGGTAGTTACCACACTCGTACAAATATTTGGCCAGCTTATAGGCACTTTCCAAATGTTCATCCTTGAAATTGTAGTCCTTTTGCAGGGCATTGACAAACGTTTTGGTGTCCTTCATGCTCTCACCATTCTTCAAGATATCTGTTGCTTTCATCAAGGGTGCAACTTCATTTTGCAATTGCTTAAGGGTGGCCAATACTTCAGCCTTACGCTGGACCAACTCTTCGGGCATTTCTTGGCTCAAGCCCAAACGTTTGCGTGTATCCATGGTGTAATCAATCATGTTGGTCTTGTTCACCGTTTCCAAAATGTATTCGAGCAGCTCTTTTTCATCGTAGATCTGTAAAAAACACAAATCACATTAATATCTATAATTAACAAGCATTACCACCAGTTTGGTCATCTGCCCGTGCAAACCAAAACATTTCTGCACGGCTTTGCTTTGCTGTTGCTGCTGGTGGTGTATATGAAGAAAACTAACCTCTTTGCCACACAGAAATTCCAACAAAGGAAAAGTCAAATGCCGATCCAAAAATTGACAATTTGTTCTTGTTAAATCAAACTCTGCCATTTTGTTTTGTATATTTTAATACTTTTTAGCTTAAAATCCTTTAATTTCCACTATTTTTTGGCAAAAAATAAGCGTGCTGACTCGAATTGGCAAATAATTCGATGAAACGTCAAACGTGTAAAGGAAAAAAAAATAAATGGTTTATCGTTATCGATTACAGTTGATAAACGATTAAAGTGGACAAAATATCGTAATCGATTGGGTTAACTGTCAAAGGGGGACATTGCAATCGACGCATAACGTTACCGTTCTTTTTGCGCCATTTAATTAACGAAAGGAAATATTTGTCTTTTTTGTGGAAAAAAAGGATTTATCGTGTAGAAAATTAAATATTAAGTATATTTCTTGAGATTTCAATGCATTCTGACAAAAACAATTATGTGTAAAAGGTTTCCTTTGTGCGAAACGGTTTCGGAGTTTTAAAAGAATCTTTGAAAGGGTTAAAAAACTAATCACTTCCAATATGGAGTGCCAATTTCCGGGCCGTGTGTTCCAAAAAAGATTTCGGGGTGCTTTCGGTTGTAAAAATGGTACCAATCAGTAAATACGTGGAAAATGTGAAATGAAAAATTATTATTAATTTTGGAGGGGCCAAATCGGAGCAAGTTGAGTTTAGGGGCTATGCTCGGATCATTTTGAAATTTTTACCGCAGGTAGGTATTTGTAACCTGATTACGGCAATGTAATTTTTTTGTGGGGGAAATACCCGGTTACCCGGTTATTCGACCCAAAAGTTCGAATATAACATCCGGTTTGTATCCGGTTCTACGTAACCGATATCAATAAAATGGGTATCATTTGAAAGCTTATGAAAATACCTATCCAACAAGTGGTCATATGACGGGGTTGCTGGAACCGGTTTCGGAGAAATTTAGGAAAATTTGCATTTTAGTATGAGTACTTTTTGAAAAACCTATAAAAACTCGAAAACGGACCCATTATAGGGTCTTAAAATCTATACACTATATTATAGCTAACACTATTGCCTTTCCAAAATGGTGTCATATGTGTTGATATCTTTTGTGGTTCCGTGGATATAAGAGATAGAATTCATTAAATTATATTTTTCTCCAGTCTAGATGCATTTGACTTTGACCTTTATAGCTTTTTTAAGCAACCGGCCTTCGGCCGGGGCTTAAGATTTTCTCCTCTGGGGTATGTCCAACACCGGCTACGCGATCCATAGTTTTTCTAAAAATTGTACATTTTGTAAGTAGCCGGCCTTCGGCCGGGGCTTAAGATTTTCTCCTCTAGGGTATGTCCAACACCGGCTACGCGATCCATAGTTTTTCTAAAAATTGTAATTTTTGTAAGTAGCCGGCCTTCGGCCGGGGCTTAAGATTTTCTCCTCTAGGGTATGTCCAACACCAGCTACGCGATCCATAGTTTTTCTAAAAATTGTAATTTTTGTAAGTAGCCGGCCTTCGGCCGGGGCTTAAGATTTTCTCCTCTGGGGTATGTCCAACACCGGCTACGCGATCAATAGTTTCCTAAAAACTGTAGTTTTCGAAAGTAGCCGGCCTTCGGCCGGGGCTTAAGATTTTCTCCTCTGGGGTATGTCCAACACCGGCTACGCGATCCATAGTTTTTCTAAAAATTGTAATTTTTGTAAGTAGCCGGCCTTCGGCCGGGGCTTAAGATTTTCTCCTCTGGGATATGTCCAACACCGACTACGCGATCCATAATATTCTAACAACACCAAATTAAAAACAAAGCAGATTAACAAGAACGTTAAACCCGACACAAAACTTGGGTTCACTCAAACTGCTTTCATAAGTAACGACTTTAAAAGTCAATATCTTCGGAACTACAAAAGATATCAACACATATGACACCATTTTGGAAAGGCAATAGTGTTAGCTATAATATTGTGTATAGATTTTAGGACCCTATAATGGATCCATTTTCGAGTTTTTATGGGTTTTTCAAAAATTACTCATACAAAAATGCACATTTTCCTAAATTTCTCCGAAACAGGTTCCAATTACCCCGTCATATGACCACTTGTTGGATAGATATTTTCATAAGCTTTCAAATGATACCCATATTATTGATATCGGTTACGTAGAACCGGATATAAACCGGATGTTGTATCCGAACTTTTGGGTCGAATAACCGGGTATTTCCCCCACAAAAAATTATATTGCCGTAATCAGGTTACAAATACCTACCTGCGGTAAAAATTTCAGGTCAATCCAAGCATAGCCCCTAAACTCAACTTATGCCGCCAAATCTTATCGTAAACAGAAACAAGGGTTCCAGGCTCTTGTATTACTTCGTTAGAAACGGTTTTGGTGTTTTGGAAGAGCTAAAAAGGCCATAACTACCAAAGGGATGGCCTCATTTCCGGGCAGTGTATTTCAAGAAAATATTTCAGAGTACGTTCAGATGTAAAAATGGTACCAGATAGTGCATTTCGTGTTAAAAAATATTAATCTTTAACGGATCGGAGATACCCGTAGACAGAAACAGAAACAAGTCGCCTTTTTTAACTATTAGTTTTTCGTGTGAAACGGTTTCGGAGTTTTAAATATTGTCTTTAAAGGGAAAGAAAGCGCCTTTTTAACCGATTTTTGTATTTTCGTGTGAAACGGTTTCGGGTTTTTAAATATCGTCATGAGAGCATCACTAACAAAAGAATTTACTTATTACCGGGCCGAGTATTTCTATAAAATATATCAAAGTGCGTTCGTTTAAAAAAATTACTAACCCAGAACGATCTGGAGTCCTCCTCGTAGTCAGAAAGAAGAACGAAACTCGGTGTAAGTGGAGAGTACATAAAGCTAAAATAGAACATGATTGAGCTTGGTGAGTAAAAATATTCAAATTTCTCTCTAATTTTAGTCATCTTGGATAGAACTAGTCATTTGAAGCTGAATTTAAAAAACACCTTTCTTTTTGGCAAGGGAGTAAAGATGCCATTTATCAGGATAAACTCGTATTTTTGTCAAAAATCTGATATAGATGTATTCTTCGTCGTTAAAATCAAACTTTGAATTCACTCAATATCATTAAAATATAAGAAATACTTTTGTATTATTTTATAAATATTTTATTTTTGAATTGTTCGCAGCCGGTGCAAAAAATGCCAGAGATACACACAGAGAGATATCAACTATATTTTTAACAACTATTTAATCATCGCTTTCCAATGAAATGTTGCTGCCAAAACGTTGATACAACTGAGCTTTGAGTTCATTCATTTCGGCCTTAATATCGTTTGCTTTGGCTTCGATGGCAGCAATTTCTTTCAATGTTTGTTCTTTGGTCTCTTGCAAAAGTTCCTGAAAAAAAGAAGGAAAAATATGTTAATAAAAACACACAAAAAAGAAGATTTAAATACAAAAACAATATTATCAGGAACATATATCCGATTAGGCTAAATATTCTTAAGAATTCCTTTTTGTATAAATTTTGTCACAGAAACGATATTCTATTATGACCTATAAAATACATGCCGTCCCCATCTTAAAGCAATCTTATAACGGACATTATGATATCCACCTTATGTGAACCCAAAAAGGGTTTTATATGGGTAAAAATCTTTAAATACGAGGGACTTAATAAAATTTAGCCCAACAAAAAAAAGGATTTTTCACCTGTGTCCTTGTCAATTTGTGTGACAGGAAAACTTCGCCGAACAGGAAGGGGATCTCTTCATCTTCATCGAACAGTTCAATTTCCTCCAAAGCCTCTTCCACACTTTTCAAATCATTCTTTTTCATTTCCAATTCAACTTTCAGCTCATCCATGCGGGCATTGTGTTTGGCAAATTTATTGATTTTCTGTTGATCTTCAAATGAAATGTGAACATCATCGTGCTACAAAAAAGAACATTTGTTTATATTCCATCGGCTACATTGTATTTATAGGCCCCCACACAAAATATGAGTAAGCAGCCAAAGGAAGAGCAGTAGTTTGATTGAGGTTAGACTTGGAATTTTTGTTGCTTTCTTCCATGGAAGCCATTTCTTGTGACTACTTACATTTTGGAATACTTTGTTTGGGGCATTTGCTACTTTTGCTGCCATTTTTTCTGTATTTAAATGCTTTTGCCTGTGATTAATTTAATTTTTTCTGAACAGTTGTTGCAGCTGTGCTCCTCTTTTGTGTGTAGGGTAATGTAGGTCGACTCTTGGTAGCAGGAGATAAACGATAAATCAAAATGAGTTAGTAATCGATAACTTTATTTGCTGCTAGTATAGCTGTGTTTAGTTTGTTTTAAATAAAAAGTTATGTGGCGACACATTAGACCAACGTTTTGCATTTACAACAAAAAAAGTTGGATATTATCTCACTGTTGCACTGGGACCTTTTTTTGGGAAGCATTGATGGATGTTTTAGTCTAAATTTCATTCATTTTGAATTTATTCTGTTGTATTTTTTGCTAATTAGGGATGTGTAGGTAGACAAAAGTTTTTGGATTTTTTTGTTAATTTCCCTGTCTTTTCGAGACATTTTTTTGCCAATTGGGGGTCTATAGGTCATTAGGGGTTTTATTGCTTAATGTTAAGATGTTTTTATATTGCTTCACATGTTGTATGTTGGCTGCCATGATTATTTTGCGTTATTTTTATAAAAAGGGAAATTAAATATATTTAAATGCCGCAAAGCCTATGAGAAAGAGGTATGTATTGCAGGATAACGACAAAAATTATAGAATATAATCAAATTTTCTGTGTGTTTAGAAGTTTTTCGCTTGTTAGGGGTCTATAGGTCGACATGGGTTTTATAGCTTTGTTCATTTTGTTTTGCATAGAAACAGCTGTAACGCTGTTTCGCAGAATAACGACAAATATCATGGAATATTTAACCAAATTTTCTGTGTGTTTAGAAGTTTTTCGCTTGTTAGGAGTCTATAGGTCGACATGGGTTTTATAGCTTTTGCATAGAAACAGCTGTAACGGGCAAGAGCACACAAACATCATGTGTTATTTGATTATTTAATCTAAAATGCGTTTAAATTGCCAACTACACTTGTTTTATGTTGGCTCTAATGATTAATTTGGTTTTTTATACATTCTAGCTAATTTTCTAAAAAAACAAAAACTATTGTTAAAGTATAAATGTGTAATTTATTTCATATATTTTATTTAACATAGTAATTCCATAATATATACGGTTATTTTGTTTTTTTTTTTTTCTCTTTTAATAATTTTAAACAAGTAAGTCCATTTTTTTGTTTCAAAGAATTTGAATTAAACACCTAATTACATATATAAAACGAACAATGCGAACGTATCTAATTAATGCATACTGTTAACAGTTTATTCACAGTTTATGATTTGTAGTAAATATTATATTTTCCATAGCTACAATTGAGTGTTTTTAACATTTTTTTTGCTAAGAAACAATAAAATTAAGAAAAGGCATTGCAAAATAAAATTAAATTTATAACTATTTTGCCAAAAAAATTAAATTTTAGCATTTTTATAAAATTAATAATAATTTGTTTTTTTTTTTTTATCATACATTGTAATTTATGTTTCCTATTGGCCCATATTATTTATATTTTGAAAATTCTTGTTGCGTTTCTTCATGGTGGTGATAGTTTAAGTCCATTTTTTGTCAGGTTTTGCATATCAGACATTCAAATCATCCATCATTTTATGGAAATCATTCAAAGATCCATAGGTATCGAAATTCCCTCTATCCCGTGTACTGTTGTGTGACATATTCGTTTGGGGTCGTGGCAGATTTAAAGGCACCGGCAACAATTCTGGCATTACCGAATGGTGGGTGATGAGGGCTCGCAATGAGGAAAATTCCTTGGTAAACCCCTAGAAGAAAAACAGATTTTAAGAAGGAAAAAAAAAAAATAATTAATTATTTTATAAAAATTTTTGAATTCTGATTTTTGATAGGATTGAAGTCAGCAAAACTAGTAAAACTAAAAGATTCTTGCAGATTCTGCAACAGAGCAATACCCACCTTAATTTTATAACCATTTGGAGTCTTCAAAATCAAGTAATGAGCAACTTTGGGCGCTGGCGGAGGTACACGTAGTGATAATGCAAAACATCCGGGTTTTGTATTACTTTGCCTAACTAAAAATGAGCCGGGTGGTTGTTTCGATAAGACCTCAAGTGATATTTCACGCGGAATGCCGGCCTGGAACCATGGAGCACCTTTCAGTTCTTTCTGTTCGGCCAGACTAAGACCCTCGACACGTAATGTCCCACTGGGCGATATTATTTTGGGACTTGAGTTGGCTGTAAGAAGAAATTTTGTAAAGTTTTCTTTTTCGAATCAAATTTCTTGGTTTTCTCACCACTACAAGTTTTCCTTAGAAAGGATTTTTGATAGCCAAATTCCGTATTCTGTTCGGTAAAGCATTGAGAACTCTTAAGATCGGTTAGGGACTGACGACACGAATCGCCGAATCGTGTTGATATGAATTTATCTGGATCACAAATTGCTTCATTTACATAGCCATCGGAGAAGTTGTGCGTCGATGTATATGAATTGAGGGAGGGAGGTGTGGTGTGGACCAATGGTCTGCTGTCTTCGGTGGTTCTTTTCAAACCCATGCCCATGGTGAGACGTTTAACCTGGAATGGGAAAAAAGGAAAATTTAAGTTGAGGAAAAAAAGGAAAATTTAAGTTGGGGGATTGTGTAACTGATTTCAAAAAAATTGTTAATGTTAAGGAATTATTTAATATTTCCTGAATGGAAATAATGGCAACAGGTCGTTAAAGTGAAATAATATGTCGTGCGAAATAAACAAAATTAAATAAACTGTCCTTTATAATATTCAGGTCTATATCGGTCTATTGATCCCTAGTTGGATTGAAACCCCGATGTATTTTAATCGTTATCGATCTATCGATTCCTTTTTGGATTAGATCTATTGATCCCCGTTCATTATCGATCTATTGATCCCTAGAACCTCGTCACATAAATCAGCGGTGCTCAAAACCGTGTTCTAGAACATGAACAGAAAAAAGAGATAATTTAAGAGAAAATTAAAATTCTGTTTTTCTTTATATTTTACGATTCAATTTAATTATTTTTAACATGAATGTTTGCCTAAATAATTTATAAAGCAAATGGATAAAAAATATTTGTATAAATAATGACTTAACACTGTTTTGTTCTTGATTTAAATAAGCAAAGAGAAATTTGACTGAAAAGAGATGTTTCTTTTTGAGCATCCCTGCATAAATACAAACGGAAAAGAGCGCGTTTAGACCACTTCTAAACCAATTAGGGATAAATAGATCGACAACGACCTATATATCCTATGACAGTTGTATTCGTTTTTTTTTTATTTCACATGACATATTTGGCAACTTTAAGGACCTGTTTTCATATTTCTGCTTCGTTCGCTTTCAGTTTCTTTCGACATAATGAAACTAGTAAAAGTTGATACAGAAATTGTTGATACATTTGATTTCATAAACCGATGTTTTTTCCAACTAGGGATCAATAGATCGATAACGATTCGTCATTCCGTTTGTAACACCCCACGTCCGTCTACCCGTATTTGGAATCCACTCTAGCTTCGAACGAAATGTAGTCGGCAGGACTTTGGTATTGAAAATGGGCGATGTAGATTCACGGTTTAGTATAGCCCCCATATAATGGTAGCTCCCGATATTCGGTATTTTGATGATGTTAGCGACATTATTCACCGGAATTGTTTCAAATTTGGTATTTGAAGTTCGCAATTGATACTACAGCCTATGACAGAAAATTTTGTGTGCAGGCCCACGTCTTCGTATAGCCCCCATATAACGAGACCTCCCGGTATTCGGTATTTTGATGATGTTAGCGACATTATTCACCGATTTTTTTTCCAATTTTCGCATTTGAATATTGAAATGGCTTATGACAAAAATTACGTATGCAGGTCCACGTCGTCATATAGACCCTAACATAATGGTATATTTAGTTTTTTTAAGATTTTAACAGATTTAATTTTTTGAAAATTACCAAATTCGTTTCAAATGGTGGAAGTTATTCAAAGTTCGAATTATTATATTTATTATATTAAATTAATATAGGTCGATAACGGTTTTAAAGTTAAGGAATTGCCTTTTATGGCTGAAAATTATTTAGAGCCTGTTTATTTATGACTATACGAAACGAAATGCGAACCACAAGTTTCATTCCAAACATATTTTTCCAAAGTTTCTCTCAAAATATCAGAAACTTGAAAAACTTATTAGGAATAGTGTTTTTCTTTCGGCATAAATTTCTTATCGTCATAAAAACCAGGCCCTAAAATTTAAAAAAAATGTTTCAATTTCCCTGAATGCAATTTTATGTCGTCGCTTACCCGTTTGTTTTCATAAATTGTGGTGTTAACCCAACTAGGGATCACTCGATCGATAACGACTTGAATATTCGGGATCTATAGGTCGATATGTTTGATTTTATAGATCGACGTTTTAACAGTGCTTAACCAAACAGGGATCACTTGATCGATAACGACTTCAATATTAGTTTAATCCATCTAGTGATCAATAGATCGATAATGAGTTGAAAATCCCTTTATATTTATATATTTTGTTTCGCATGACATACGTAAAATTTGAACGCCGTTTGTTTTTATAAATCGAGGTTTTAACCCAACTAGGTACCACTCGATCGATAACGACTTGAATATTAGGGATCTTTAAGTCGAAATGTTTGATTTCTTAAATCGATGTTTTAACAGTTTTAACCCAAATAGGGATCACTTGATCGATAACGATTTTAATATTTGTTTAATCTATCTAGTGATCAATAGATCGATAATGGCTTGAAAATCCCACGTGACCAGCTTTATATTTTGTTTCGCATGACATACGTGAAATTTGAACGCCTGTTTCCATATTTGTGTTTCGTTCACATTCAGTATCTTTTGACATAATGAAACTAGTCCATTCAGAAATTCTTCTATTAAAGTTTTTTTTTTCTCGAATTAAGGATCTATGGGTCGATAATGACTTTAAAGTTAAGAAATTGGCAGACTACTGGATATGGCTGAAAATAATTTAAGTTTTAAAAATTTTTATCTTTAAAGTTTTGTTTTATTTTCCCAGGAATTAAATTTTCAATTCCATGCCAACAACCCACCTACATTTTTGCTTTGCAAATCGATCAATTATGTATTGTTGCAACTAGAATAATTAATTTCTCATTCCATGCCCAACCCACACCATGTTCCTATGGCCTGTTTTTGGTTTTCATTCATACAATGTTTGGCTGAATGCACAAAACACTTTCACCCCAGATTACCTATGTCGACCATGATGTGGATGTCATAACAATGCATGGCCATAATAACAATAGAGTTGTCCTGTTGCAGTGACGTAGGAAGCATACAAAAGGAAACATTGTACAACACACATCCTTCCCCATATGCTCTTCCTCCTCCTCCAAATCCCCCGCTTGAACAGCAGATACAAATGAAAACAATGGAAGTTTTTGCCAGAAAAAAATGCCATCAACGCTACCTGCCATACAACGGCAGCAGTAGCATTCATTCTCCAACCTCTCCGGAACACACAACTCGGTCAAAAAGCCAACACAATTCCGCTGTTCAGTATCCTCATAGCTTTCCGGCACACTACTAAACAATAAAGTCGTCGAACTTTAGTGTAATTGTAAAGATTGTAAAGTTATCCTTTTTTGTAGGAATGGGGAGAGAGAGACGCAGGGATGGGTAGTTGGCATTCATCATCAAAAACATTCTCCCCTCATATTTTCATTTCATTTTCTAGTTTTTTTTTGTGCTGCCGGATAACATATTCATGGAGTTTTGTAATATTTAAAAAGAAATTACAATAAACTGTTGAAAAATAGTTTGTTCTCTCTTTTTTTGGCTGTTGCATGCAGGCATGCATGCATGCTTGGGGATGTAGTTAACTGGTTAAATGATTCAGTTTTTTTTTTTTTTTTTTGGGAAAATAAGAAATGAACAACATTTTGTGGAGGGGAACTTTGTTTTGTAATATTGAAGATATTGCAAGGGGATAAGGGCTCTCGATAAAGCCTAATGGGTTTTAAGGGGTTTGATGGCCATAAATAAATGATTCTGAAAAACCTTTTTGCATTTTTTTGGAAAAATGTCAGAGACTGATGCCATGAAATAATAAACTGTATTAGTTGTACCACGGGATGAGGTTTTGCACTGAGAGACGGAATGGGTTTTATATAAGCTCGGTTCCACAACCCGCAAGTCTCTACTAATTTTTCCCATTTTTTCAATATCATAAAGAAAAAAATCGTTTTTATTCGTATAATGTTCACGTTCTTTCAGGTTCTTGAACAGAGCAATAGCTAGAAAGTCATATTGGCAAAACATTGCAACCGTTGAAAATATCCCGTCAAAGGAAATCTACACATCAATATGGTAATCAAAATAGTGACCAATAGATCGATAATGACTTTAATACCTATATGACCATTTTTTAATTGTTTTTTATTTCACATGACATACGTCGCATGATAGAAGAATGCAGGAAAACGCATCGAATGGAAAATTTTGAATGAAAAAAATATTTAAATTCGTTAAAATATTTGAAAAATGCATATCATAACAATTGCCGATTATCGATTATAAAAATCTACTTATTTTTGAAAACACATTCGATATGGTAATTAAAATAGTGATCACTAGATCGATAATGACTTGAATACCTATATGACCATTTTTTAATTGTTTTTTATTTCACATGACATACGTCGCATGATAGAAGAATGCAGGAAAACGCATCGAATGGAAAATTTTGAATGACAAAAATATTTAAATTCGTTAAAATATTTGAAAAACGCATATCACAACAATTTCCGATTATCGTTTATAAAAATCTACTTATTTTTGAAAACACATTTAAAATTTTTTGACATATCAATGTTTCCAAGCGTTCCCAATGCATCACCTCTATTCTTCTACCATGATACGTCGAAATTCTAACGACCTGTTTACATATTTCTATCTCTTCTATCGAAGCTGAAGAACAAGAGCTGCCTCGACAAGCCCGAGCAGTTTTGGCAAATTTGAGATCCGAACCATGCGACCGCGTCAATTCGTATTGGGCTCTTTCACTGCCCAACCACACAAACTATACAGGCTTGTTTCCTTTTTGAATTTAAAGATGGAAGAAGGACCAGGTTGAGAGGAATCAGAACTAATACACTAGTAGGAGGTACTACAACAACAACAAAAAACTCTGTGGAATTCTTGTTGTTGTTGCCGCTGTCGAAGCCTTTCCTCCATTCCCTTGAGATAAAGAGGTAGAGTTATACAACTTTAACATCAAAAGTATAGAGATACATAAGTCGAATTTCGTTAATTGGAAAGTCGATTTAAGTATCCCTATTTCCTAGCAGTTTAGTATAATAAGCATGGTAGAAGAATGCAGGCAATCGCTGCTGAGACAATCAAATGTCAAACCGATTTGGGAATTGAAATTTTTCAATGAAAAATTATTAAAATTTGTAAAAATTGTTAAAATTCATAGCATAACAACATCCGATTGGCGTTGTATAATATACAAACAAACATATACAAATCGACTTATTTTTGAAAAAAATTAAAAATTGCTAACATGAAAATGTTTCCAAATGCTGATGCATTTTCCTGTATTTTTCTTCCATAATAATTAATAAATAATAATTTCTTTTACTGTTAAAAGCCTATTGGATTGTTATTTTTAAAAATTGAAATGCACACCATTTATAACAGCTGATTATCTAGAATACTTATTGTGATTAGAATCACAGAGTGAAATAAATTTAAACAAATTTTGACATTTAATCTGATTTTGAAAATCTGATTGAAATTTTTTTTATTGCGCTATGTTTTAGATGATTTCATATTCATATGAATCATATAAAGTCGCTTTTAGGTTTAGGTCATTAAGATTTAACCTCTAGATTCTCGTTGCTGGCTTAAACAAATTACATAATTACAAAGAGAGAGATACGACATATTTTGCCTTTTTCAACAAAGCCAACACAATTCAATTGAGTTGTGAATGAGCAAAAACAACAAAAAAGAATGCCGTTATGTCTGACTTAATGTTGTCCTCGAGCCCAGATGTTTGACACAAAAGTGTTAATGTTGTGCTCTCCTTTGTGACGTTGTTGTTGTTGTTGACTCTCGCTGCCGTTACAACAAAAGTAATGTTTCCTTTGATGTTTACCTGTTGTGTCGACAATTGTGGACTTGGGGATAAATGTCTGAACAGGAGGGGGAGGATGTGGCGGTGAACACCTACACCTACTACTAGGACACTAATTCACACAAATACAACCATCTTTACATAATGATGGCCAACATTGTAACAACAACAAGAACAAAAAACAGCAACAAAATGCCATAAACATACAAAACTGTGCCAAGTTGTTCCTGCCATGTAAAGAGTTGCCTCAAGAAATGGAGCATCAACGACTCGAGCGACGTATTGACATACCTACCACCATTCGGGGAGGAAGGTAAACAGATATGCAGCAGATATGTTAATAAGTATATTTGTTGGTGTGTGCCTACAAATGTACAATTCCATGTAGCTGAGTCGGGGAGTAAACAACAACAACAACATAGTTTAGATTTTTTTTTACAGATTTGCGCATTTGCCATCATCATTACAACATTGCAACGCCTAGTTTTCACAAAAAGGTATTATTAAAAAATGTCTAGATATGGAGGTGAGAATGTGGAGAAATTTATGTATGGGTGTGTAGGGAATCTTTAGGCTGCACTTGATTTTTTGAGACTAACAGAAATATATAAAACTTTTTTCAGAACCAGGCTAGAAAGGTGTCTTTATGAGGATTCCGAAAGGGGAATGTTTCCTCAACATATATTGAAAGCCAGCCGAAATTTTAAAATCACGCATCAATGTAAAAGATGGAAGATATGTATAAACCTCTCTTGGGGGTCAGGAGCTCAACTTTCCGAGAGGTCAACAAAATACACCTACAAAAGGCCAGAAGGTTGGTTCTAGTAGAGCTCAAGTCATTTCGTATCGTAGACTCGTCCGTCGTGTGAACACATTCAAATTAGGGATGCATAGGTCGACTATCGATTAGTCTACTTTTGATTTTAAAAATGCCGAGACGACTTTGGCGACTAGAAAGGAGTCCTGATGGACATTCTGAAAGGGGAATATATCGTCAAAGTATAACAGAAGCTGATCGAAATTCCAAAATCACACAGCAATGTCAAGCCCGGAAGACATATTCAGAAATCACATTTCAGAAGTCATTTCCAATCGTAGACTCGTCCGTTGTGTGAACACATTCAAAAAAGGGAAGCGTAGGTCGACTATCGATTAGTCTATTTTTGATTTTAAAAATGCGTAGACGATTTTTGCTGACTAGAAAAGAGTCCCGATGGACGGAAGATATATTCAGAAATCACACTTTGAGGCCCTGAACTCCTCTTTCCGACAAGTTTCGAAAGTACCTCTACAAAAGGCCAGAAGGTAGATCTAATAGAAATCAGGTCGTTTCCATGGTAAACACATGTCAGTCATTTTAAATAACACTATCCATCTCTGCATTTTCTGTAATTTACCTAGTCAAATTTCACAGAATAAAAAAAAATCAAGATTCCATCTCTGATATCTGTGTATACAATGGGCTTTTAACTGAGATTTTGTGAAATGAATAATTTTGGAAAAAAATCGTAAAAAGATGATTGAATGACTTTACATTCTTAATTTAATCATGGGCTTTCCGTATTGTAGACTCGTCCGTCGTGTGAACACATTCAAATTAGGGATACGCAGGTCGACTGACGATCAGTCTACATTAGATTTGTATACCCTCCACCATACATAGTATGGAGGGTATATTAAGTTCGTCATTCTATTTGTAACACCTCGAAATATAAATTTTAGATCCCAAAAAGTATATATATTCTTGATCAGCATAAAATTCTATGTCGATTTAGCGAAGTCCATCCGTCTGTGAAAATCATTGTCTGGGCAGGTCCACGTCTTCGTATAGCCCCCATATAATGGTACCTCCCGATATTCGGTATTTTGATGATTTTAGCGACATAATTCACCGGAATTGTTTCAAATTTGGTATTTGAAGTTCGAAATGGATGCTACAGCCTATGGCAGAAAATTGTCTGTGCAGGTCCAGGTCTTCGTGTAGCCCCGATATAACAATACATCCCTATATTCGGTATTTTGTCGAATTTGGGCGACATTATTTACCGGAAATGTTTTAAATTTTCTATTTGAAGTTCGTAATGGATACTACAGCCTATGACAAAAAATTGCCCGTGGAGGTCCACGCCTTCGTATTGCCCTCATATAAAGACACCGCCCTATTTTCGGATTTTGGTGATTTAAGCGACATTATTTACCGGAATTGTTTTAAATTTGGTATTTGAAGTCTGTAATGGAGCCTATGACAGAAAATTGCCTGTGCAGGTTCAGGTTTTTATATAGCCCCCATATATCGGTACCTCCCTATATTGTTTGAAATGTCGTATTTGAAGATCCTAATAGCTACTACAGGCTGTGATAGAAAATTGTCTATACAGGTCCAAGTCTTCGTATTGCCCTGATATAACCGTACCTCCCTATATTCGGTATTTTGATGAGGTCCATGTCTCCGTATAGAGCCCAATACGACTATATTCGTTATTTATAAAATCTTAACAGAGTTTTTATTATTTTTTTTTTTTTTTTGAAAATTTCGTTCCGGCCCCGAATTTACTGCTTCTCTAATTGTTAGAATAACTCTTGGGGTTTTGTAAACTTTTTAATAAGGACTTGGAGCCCTTTGTTGAATATTTCTAAGAGATTAGTTGTATTTTTTAAAAAACATGTTCAAATGACCATCGGAGTTTTTCAACAATTACTATTGTCCCTGATGGACTATCAGAGTCCATGTATATTTAAAGGGCTACATGAATTTGTTTAGGTCCTCATGAGAGAAATTTAAGTTTTTCGTGAGTAGAACATTCATCGGGGAAGTCATAACAACTCGAAGAAAAAATGTTAACTCAATTATGAATATCCGCGCCAATTTGCCTTCCATGTAAAGCATTTTTCTCGAGAGATCATTCCTCCAATTATGATTATTCGAGGAGAAATAATTTGCGAATATGGCAACGCCAATGGGCTTTTTTCGTATCTGGTGTTTCCTATTAGTTTTGCAATCGAGATTTTTCAAAAGGGAATGCAATTTTGAGAGCATTCGTTCTCTCCGAGTTATTTTCTGAGAGAGATTTTTGTTTATGGGAAGAGAGAGAGAGCGATTTCTTACGAAACTGTTATTTTTTTAAGATTGTGCTGATTAAATGCTCGCGTTGTGAGGAAACACTAAGATTTTGGAAGAGTTTTTTTTTCGAAAAAATCAGCACATCATCTGTCTCCAAAGAAAATTCCGTAGATTCCTTTAAAAGTTTCCAAAGACAGTTTCGTAGATTCCTTTTGAGGTTTCTTAATGTAAAATATTTAAAAAATCTAGTTGTCCTTACCAATGGCGGTTTATCCAATAGACGCC
Organism: Musca domestica; assembly: GCF_030504385.1. Classification (NCBI taxonomy): domain Eukaryota; kingdom Metazoa; phylum Arthropoda; class Insecta; order Diptera; family Muscidae; genus Musca; species Musca domestica. Next base: position 3,108,309 of record NW_026712207.1, on the reverse strand, counting down.
GACAATTATTCATTTCCGTGACTGAATTATCCTCCTCGGAACTGGGTGACAATGGGACCTGATGCGGATGATGTTTCACAATGTTGGCGTCTTCATTGCAACTGCAAAGCAAAGCAAAATGGGAGGAAATAAAAATAAACATTTAAATAAATATTTAATATTTGTTGATGGTATTTAGCTTTCGGCCATGGATGAATGCTAGTGGATGGAGGTGGCTCCCATGCAAAGGAGGATATATGTTAATAAATAAATATTTTATTACACACACACTCATACATATATGCGTGTGTGTGTAAACACTGTATGTGAGCCATAACCTACCCAATGCTAATTTGAGGTAAAGCCTGAATGGTATTCGGCGTTGAGCGTCTTCCCAAACTGCTGGCCATGTGATGTGATGATGACGACACGTGATGTGGTTGTTGGTTCTGATACTGATGTTGGAGGTGATGGGTCGCAGGTGACGGTGGTGTCGTATTATGATGGTGGTGATGATGATGTTGATGGTTTTCCATGCGTAATCGTATATCTTGCATGATGTTGTTCTTTTTCCCGGCTATAGCCTTATTTTGTAGACTTCCACCGGAGCAAATCATTTGTGGTAGTTGTTGTTGGTGCTGCTGCTGTATTTTTTATTGATATGGTAATGATGTTGGTGACGATGTCATTGATGACTTGCTGAAGTGTTTGTTCGTGTGGCGCATAACAATTGAATTGTCACGTTGTACATATTCTGATTTTATTGTTATTTTTATTATTGTTGTTTTTGTTGTTGTTGATGTTAATTGTTTCAATCATTTCACTATTAATTGTTTTCACTCTTTTTTCATATCAATTTCAATTAAAATTGTTTGTTTATTTATCCACGTGCATGTTTGTTTGTAAATATATTAATGTTCAATTGAAATGTCAGCATTTTTTCATCAATGGAGGAAGGTCGGAATCTCTGTAATAGGTAGCGGATTTTGTTGCTTAATAGTAAAAATTAATGTTTGTTTTTTTGGAAATAACTTTAATTGTTCTTGAATTGTTTGATCATATTTTAATGGACTTTCAGGGTAATTGGATTGTTTTCAAGGACTACATGGACCTGCATCCATAAACAAATATTTTTAATTACCACCTCCCAGGACACCCTGTATCCCAAATGAATATTCGTTTGGAATTCTGTTCCCACGAAGGCATTTTTCTGGAGAGATTATTCCTCTAATCATGAATAAGTGAGGAGTAATAATATGTGAATATGGCAACACTAATGAGCCTTTTTCGTATCTCGTGTGCCCTATTTGTTGTGCAAATTTAAAGAGTTATTTTAAACCCGTCTTCATGGGATGGAAGTTATATTAAATTTGTCATTCCGTTTGTTACACCTCGAAATATACATTTTTGACCCCACTAAGTACATATATTCTTGATCAACATAAAATTAGATTTATGTCGATTTAGCGATGTCCGCTCGTCTGTGGAAATCACTCTAGCTTCCGAACGAAATGAAGTAAGTTGACAAAATTTTACTCAAATGTATATTATGTCTGCAGGACTTTTCGTATAGAAAATGGGCCATGTAGGTTCACGTTTTGGTATACCCCCCATATAATTGTACCTCAATATTTTCTGTATTTTGGTGATTTAAGCGACATTATTTGCCGGAATTGTTTCCAATTTCGTATTTGAAGTTCGTAATAGATACTACAGCCTATGACAGAAAAGTTTATGTGCAGGTCCACGTCTTCGTAAAGCCCCCATATAGCGGTATCTCCCGATATTTGGAATATTGTTCATTTTAGCGACATTATTCACCGGAATTGTTTCCAATTTCGTATTTGAAGTTCGTAATGGATACTACAGCCTATCACAGAAAATTATCTGCGCAGGTCCACGTCTTCAAATAGCCCCCATATAATGGTACCTCCCTATATTCGGTATTTTGATGATTTTAGCTACACCGATTTTTTTTTCAAGTTTCGTATTTGAATATTGTATTGGCTTATGACAAAAGATGGCTATGCAGGTTCACGTCCTCGTTTAGGCCCTAATATAACGCCTACATTCGATATTTTTAAGATTTTAACAGTATTTTTAACGGATTTCATTTTTTTTTTTTGGAAAATTGCCAAATTCGTTCCAAATGGTGGTGGGCATTCAAAGTTAGGCCAGGCCGAACTACTTTTTTAATATCCGCTGAATATCTGATTTTATTCTTCCAATCATCAATAATTGAGAAAAAATAAACTTCGAAGATGGCAACGCGAATGGGTCTTTTTCGTGTCTTGTGTGCCCTATTTGTTGTGGAAATTGGCGCAAATTTTAGGTCTTTGTTATTTAAAAACAATTAAATTAGTATGAGTCGGTTTTGACTCTTTATGAGGGAGGTCCGAAGCAGTTGGTCAATATTGACCAATTCGTATCTGACCTAAGACTGATATAAATGTTACAACGTGCCAGATTTGGACTATATCGACTATTACCTACACCTTATATGAAATATGTGCAATTTGTTTTAGAAAATATGGAAATATGCTTGAGGTAACCGACATAGCGGACCGAAGTATTCAATTTTAACAGATCATGTGTTGATGGAAATATTGAGATGTGCCAAGTCTGAATGGATTTGGATGTTAATTTCGTCTTTTATGAGCTTTACGAATTTTCAAAATGTTGACCCTTTGTGCGTGAAGTACCAGAAGGGGTGGACCGATATATCCCATCTGACCCCTGAAGGAAATCTCAGTGACAGTTTATTTTCATCACAAAGGTCGTCAAAGTAGGGATCCATAATTCGACTTTCGATTACACGACTTTTGACGTTGAAGTATCTAATATCATGTTCCCATTGCAAAAAATTACGGTGTTCGATCTCAAAATTACGTACACGAATAAAGGAGTTCACACGGCACGATTAATTAATACTTTTTTAATACTATTTGTGGCTTTTAATTAAAAAACATGAAACGCGTGCAGATCACGTATTTCTAAGAAGAGACGGTTAGTCTGTAAATAAAGACTTTTGAAAATGATTTCAAAAGAACTGATATTTTTAAAATGTTTAAAAACATATATTCCTATCTTTGTTATCTACCAATTTTCCCCTTTTTTTCTAATCACCCTCCTTCCCCAAGACAATGTCCATTCGAAAGCATGTCATCACCTTTCATCATAAATTTTGACATATTTTCATTATTAAAAAGTTGTAAATCATTATCGCGCTACCACTGCTGATTAATTGTGTGTAATCAGGCAACTGTCAAAAAATACTCAAACAAATCATCAACTCCACTTTACAATAGCACCAACGACAAAAATAACAACAACAATAGAAGATTTGGATAAACAAATAATGCGTGAGTTCCGTCAGGCGGAAAAGGGCACTTACCAGAAGAAGGGAATGAACGCACACACACACACGCATGACATGATACGACAATAAAGAAAAACACTTCAAATCAGATAGGAAATCAACAGCAAACAAAAAAAATGAGTTCACATTAATAATCGATAACATTGATCTGTCAAAAAAGACAAAGAATGGGTACTTGAATTTAGGATTTTAATTTTTGAAATATAGACATATCTAGGAATAGAGATTACAGAGGCGTGGCAACTTAAGACGATTTTTCGGAATTATTTTTTTTTTCAAAGAAAAGGTGTTTTTATGCTCTGCACTTGGCCTTCGTAATCGACGGGATAAATACAAAAAAAATATTTGAGATTTAAAAGGTATTCAGATTGACATAATTTTAAAGCTAGTAATACGTTTACCAGATTTAGTAAATCCTCCTAATGGAGGTTAACGTGGTGTGAACTATTTTGACAGGGGATCTCTGATTAGAAGAGGTTCTTATCGTATTTTCCTCCAGAAAAATCTCTTGGGGGAAATTTTGGAAAACCCCAAAGTTATGCCACATTTTCAATTAGTTATTAATGTATACAGTGTTTTTTTTTAATTATTTTTGCATTTTATTTCAATAATTGATTAAAAAAAACGACCAAGAAACATTGGTAAAATTGGCCATTCAGGATCGTAGTTTCAAACTTTTATGTTGCTCCATAGACTTATTAACATTCAACACATATATTAAAGTCCAAATATTTTAATTTTTTATTCCGGATTCCTAATATTTTTAAGAAATAAAGGCACTAATTTACACAACAAATAGGGTGCACAAGGTACGAAAAAGATCCAGTAGGATTTCCTCTCGAAAATGATTTGTCTTAAATTGTTTTTGAAAAATGCTTCCTGAGGGAGCAAGATTCCGTGTGGATATTAATGCGAAAATGGGCAATATCGGTCCACTCCTTCTGGTACTTACCCCACAAAGGGTCAACATTCTGAATAATTATAACTATTATATAATGTGATGTAAGTGTCCGATTGTCTTAAAATTACACACATCACAGTATTTTTATTAATCCAAGGTTTGGTGTGAAGATGGGATATATCGGTCCACTCCTTCTGGTACCTCCGCCACAAAGGTTCAAAATTTTGAATATTCATGAAACTCATAAAACGCGAAATTAACACCCGATTTCATTGAGACTTGGCACAGCTCAATATTTGCATCAACATAAGATCTATTATAAATATAGAAGCGATGGGACCATTCGTTCTGGTACCTCCCACACAAAGGGTCAAAGTTCTGAATAACCAAAACGATCATAAAATCCGAAATAATCATCCATCTCCCCTCGTGTTTCCCACATACCATTATTTCTTCTAATACAAGATCTGCTATGAAGATGGGATATATCGGATCATTCCTTCTGGTACCTTCCCCACAAAGGGTCAAAGTTTTGAATAATCAAAACGTTTATAAAATACGAAATAAGAATCATATTTCACACATCAGAACATTTTTATTAACACAAAGTCTGTTGTGAAGATGAAATATATCGGTCCACACCTTCTGGTACCTCTCCCACAAAGGGTCAACATTTTGAATATCCATAAAGCTCATAAAACGCGAAAATATTCAGACTTTTGGTACATCTCAATATTTCCATCAACACAAGATCTGTTATAAAGATGGTAGAGATCGGACCATTCCTTCTGATACCTCCCCCACAAAGGGTCAAAGTTTTGAAATAACCAAAACGATCATAAAATCCGTATAAGCATCCGGTTCTCTTCAAATTTCACACATTCAAATAGTTTTGCTAACACAAGATCTGTTGTAAAGATAACATAAATCTGCCAACCCCTTCTGGTACCTCACCCACAAAGATCACGTCGCAATCTTTATATCACATTTATTTAGTTCCGATAAGAAATGGTCAAAATTTGCCCATTCATTTGGAACATACTTCATAGAGGGTCAACAATTTTAATAATAGAAGTCAAAATAAATTGGCTGAGGGTATACGTCTGTCGACAAAACCGACTGATACTTTTTTTAACTTGTTTTTGTTGAGTAATTGATAATCAGGTAAAGATCTCACGTTCGCAGTTCAATTAGAAAAATGTTTAAAAATTGTCCATACTTGAGAACACTTTTGAAATGGTTGTTGTTTTTTTATGTTTTAATATTTGAACGGTTCATAAAATATATTTTTTTATAACATATTTTCCCTTCTTTTAGATAATTTCTTTATTATTTTAAAATATATGAACACAATTTAATATCCACTTATAAAAATTTTATCTTGATTATTATTATTATTTTATTATTGTTATTATTATTATTATTATTATTATTATTATTATTATTATTATTATTATTATTTTTATTATTATTATTATTATTATTATTATTATTATTATTATTATTATTATTATTATTATTATTATTATTATTATTATTATTATTATTATTATTATTATTATTATTATTATTATTATTATTATTATTATTATTAAATAATACTTTTTTCGATTAATTTTCAAGTCATATTGCTTGTATGTTTCACGCCTTTTCACGCCATTTATTTATTTTCATATTTGTAATTTAATCTTTATTTTATATTTTTTATTAAAACACAATTTTAGTTTATATAATTTTTATTTTTTATTTTTTTTATTTTAATTTTTATTTATTTCCTTTAATTCTATTATTTTAATTTTTAAATTCTTAATTTCTTTAACACTTGTCACGAGGCTTATTTTTAACCACTGTAGCTATAATAATGTGTATAATTCGTTCAAGATTTTTATGCGTTGGCTTAGATTCCGGTTAAATTACATCGTTGCAGGCCAAACACAACTAAAACTTTGTTGGTCAATGAAATCCGGTAATTCTTTTGTGAGAGAGAGAGCGACGACAAGACCAGATATTTTCCCAGCTTTCCGGTTTTATTTTCGTTATTTTTTGCTGGCTTTCTTGCATGTCTCAGCGCAACAATGCTGATGGATAATTTTCTACACAGATTTTCTTACACTTTATTCCTTTATTTTTTTTTTATTTTTTGTAATAAACACTAGTTTTGTTGCGTTCCGTCGCGTTTTTTTTATTCCTTCGTTTCTTTTTTGTCTCTGAGCCTTACAACATTTGTTTCTCTTCAGATTGATTGCATTACTAAACTCAGAGTGAATGATACAAATACAATAAACTGTGGGGATTTTCATTTTACTGTTGATGATGTGCTCTTGAGTTAGTGCGAGAGTGTGTCTGTGTGTGGTTCACTTCATTTCTTTAGCCGACACTTATGTTTTGCTGTTGTTGTTTTTTATTCATTGCTGTAACTAACCTCTATTGGCCACATTTTTCTCATAGGAAATACAAGTGGAATAAGAAGAGGAAGAAGAACAAGAAAAATAACACACTCTCATGTACAAAAGCCAGTAACACCTTCTCCTTACATTGCCGCTATCTCTATGACACACTCTCTCTCTCTCATAGAGAATGTCAGTTGGTGGTATTGGCAGGGATGGAAAATTGAAATTTAAAAGGTTATTTTTTTCGATTGATGTGTTGCTGTTGATTAAATAACTTTCTAAATTCGATTTTTTTAGAAAATCGAAAATACTTTGAAGGTCGAGAGAAGTGATTCCATTAATATAAGAACTGTAGAAATCTTATCCTTGTGACTTCTGGCCTTTTATGAGCAGGCCTTATGGCCTTCTTAGAGAAGGCCTGCTGGCCTTCTAAGAGAAGACCTGCTGGCCTTCTAAGAGAAGACCTGCTGGCCATATGTGAGAAGACCTGCTGGCCTTCTAAGAGAAGACCTGCTGGCCTTCTAAGAGAAGACCTCCTGGCCTTCTAAGAGAAGACCTGCTGGCCTTCTAAGAGAAGGCCTGCTGGCCTTCTAAGAGAAGACCTGCTGGCCTTCTAAGAGAAGACCTGCTGGCCTTCTAAGAGAAAACCTGCTGGCCTTCTAAGAGAAGACCTGCTGGCCTTCTAAGAGAAGACCTGCTGGCCATCTGTGAGAAGACCTTTTGGGCTTCTAAGAGAAGACCTTCTGCCCTTCGAAGAGAAGACCTTCTGGCCTTCCATGTAAAGACCTTCTGGCCTTCTATGAGAAGACCCTCTGGTCTACTAAGAGAAAACCTGCTGGCCTTCTAAGAGAAGACCTGCTGGCCATCTGTGAGAAGACCTTTTGGGCTTCTAAGAGAAGACCTTCTGGCCTTCTATGCGAAGACCCTCTGGTCTTCTATGCGAAGACCTTCTGGCCTTTTACGAGCAGACCTTCTGGCCTCCGAGAAGACCTTCTGGCCTTCCATGAGAAGAGATCCTGGCCTTCTGTGGGAAGACTTTCTGGCCTTCTACGAGAAGACCTTCTGGCCTTCTGTGAGAAGACCTACTGGCCTTTTATGAGAAGACCTACTGGCCTTCTATGAGAAAACCTACTGGCCTTCTATGAGAAGACCTTCTGGCCTTCTACGAGAAGACCTTCTGGCATCCTATATGAAGAGAAGACCTGCTGGCCATCTGTGAGAAGACCTTTTGGGCTTCTATGAGAAGACCTTTTGGGCTTCTATGAGAAGACCTTCTGGTCTTCTATGAGAAGACCTTCTGGCTTCCTATAAGAAGACCTTCTGGCCTCCTATAAGAAGACCTTCTGGCCTCCTATAAAAATACCTTCTGGCCTTCTACGAGAAGACCTTCTGGCCTTCCATGAGAAGACCTTCTGATCTTCTTTGAGAAGTTTTTTGTGCCTTCTACGAGAAGTCTTTTGTGCCTTCTACGAGAAGACCTTCTGGCCTTCTATAAGAAGACCCTATGGCCTTCTTCGTATATCTTCTGAGAAAAAATTTTCTAGACTTCTAGGAGAGGAGCTTCTGGTCTTTTCTGAGAAGAGCTTCTCATCTTTTAGGAGCAGACCTTCTGGCCCTCCATAAGAAGACCTTCTGGCCTTCTATGACAAGAACCATCTTCTTTCAATTGAAATTACAAACTCCCATCCCTGTCGTATGATTGTCTGATTGGTTGCTGTGCAACAGGTTTTCTGTTTCTCCCATCACAGAATGTCCTATCTCCCTGAGAATGTCTCGATGGGTGTATGAGTGTTTGTGTGCGTTCGCCTGTGTGTATTGCGTTCACATGTAAGTACTTTACAACGTACATAAATATAGGAGGTATGTAGATACCATTTTATATGTAAAAACTTGTTCAACAAAAAGAAAATAAAGGTTTCTTGTATCCATTGTTGTTACTGTTATTGTTGTTGTTCACTCTGACACTTGGTTGTTTTAGCACAGAACACCACTCCACTTGCTGCAGAGCAAAACAGGAGCAGCAGCAATTGCGGCTGCTGTTGGTGACCAAGCAAAGATGAACTTCAGCTGTTAATGAGTTGTTGTTGTTGGTGTTGTTGCTGTTGCATTTTTAATTCTTTTTTACCATTTTCCCTTTTGAGGTATTTTTTTTATTAATGATTTGCGCCTCAATGATTTCTTTTCATTCTCTACCTACACCAGGTGGTGGTGGTGGGGGCACACTGAAGAAGAACAACACTGTTGGTGTTCCTGGTTTTTGGCCCATTACATGGCATGCCATGGGAAGTTGATGCATGGGCAACACTGAGAATTCTTCTTTCGTATGAAAAAAAAAAAAACTCACTCCTTAATGGTGTTTTATGCGGGCTGGTACCTTGTTTTCCTTAGAATTTTATCCCGCACACATAGGCAATTATTAAATTATTAGAAAAACAACAAACGCCACATGATTACCGTTGGGCGCCGCTTAGCCATTCACAATTCGTGGTCAATAACAAACGTTGATTTACAGCGCCAGTAGTTCGATTGTTTTTATGATTCTTTTGATGAACTCTATCTCAGCGGTGGTACTGACTGGTGTTTCCCCCACTTCTTTACCACTTTGCTCGGCATGTTTTTTTTTTCGGTGTTCACTGTCTATCCGCACGCACGCATTTGAGCGAGTTAACCGAATCGGAGCGATGTAAATTTGTTTTTCATGAACGGCATCCGCCCGCCACACACGTTCGTACCGAAAGAGTTGGAGCAATGAACTAAAGGAAAATACGAAAATACATTTGATACATATACTACTCACTATAGGCCACAGGCAACAGAAAAAAGAGGCAAAACAGCAACAACCTGGCCTGGCCTGCCAGGCTGGCAAGAAAACAACCAACTAACAAACATCCATCCATCCATCGTTTTAATCGTTCGTTACAGCTGAGAATCCGTTCGTTTACTGTCGTCACACAATGGGTCGAAGTGCATGTTTATATGAGAAGACCCAATTGGCCTTCTATGAGAAGACCTCTACTGGCCTTCCATTAGAAGACCTTCTGTCCTTCTATGAGAAGACCTTCTGTCCTTCTATGAGAAGACCTTCTGTGCTTCTATGAGAAGACCTTCTGTCCTTCTATGAGAAGACCTTCTGGCCTTCTATGAGAAGATCTTCTGGTCTTCCATTAAAAGACCTTCTGGCCTTCTATAATAAGACCCCATGAGGTTCTAGTAGAAGACCTTTTGGGCTTCTTTGCGAAGACCTTTTGTACTTCCATGAGAAGACCTTCCGGCCTTCCATAAGAAGACCTTCTGGCATTCTATAACAAGACCCCATGACCATCTCGGAGAAAACCTTCTGGCCTTCTATGAGAAGACCTTCTTTCAGCCTTCTATGAAAAGACCTTCTTCTGGCCTTCTACGAGAAGACCTTTTGGCCTTCTATGCGAAGACCTTTTGGCCTTCTATGAGAAGACTTTCTTCTGGCCATCTATGAGAAGACTTTCTGGCCTTCTATGCGAATACCTTCTGGCCTTCTATGAGAAGACCTTTTGGCCTTCTATGACAAGACCTTCTGGCCATCTGTGGGGAAACCTTCTGGCCTTCTATGCGAAGACTTTCTGACCTTCTATGCGAAGATCATTTGGCCTTCTATACGAAGACTTTCTTGCCTTCTCTGGGAAGACCTTCTGGCTTTCTATGATAAGACCTTCCGGGCTTTCATTAGAAGACCTTCTGGGCTTCTGGCCTTCTATAATAAGACCCCATGGCCTTCTAGGGGAAGGCCTTCTATGCGAATACCTTCTGGCCTTCTATGCGAAGGCCTTCTGGCTTTCTATGAGAAGACCTTCTAGCCTTCTATGAGAATACCTTCTGGCCTTCTATAAGAAGACCTTCTGGACTTCTATGAGAAGACTATCTGGCATTCTATGAGAAGACCTTCTGGCCTTCTATAAGAAGTCCTTCTGGCCTTCTATGAGAAGACTTTTTGGCCTTCTTTGCGAAAGCCTTCTTCTGAACCATGGCCTTCTAGGAGAACACCTTCTGGCTTTCTATGAGAAGACCTTTTGGGCTACTTTGCGATGGACTTTTGGCCTTCTATCCGAAAACCTTCGAGCCTTCTATGAGAAGACATTCGGGCATTCTATGAGAAGACCTTTTGGCCTTCTTTGCGAAGACCTTTTGGCCTTCTTTGCGAAGACCTTTTGGCCTTCTTTGCGAAGACCTTTTGGCCTTCTTTGCGAAGACCTTTTGGCCTTCTTTGAGAAGACCTTCTGGCCTCCTATGAGAAGACCTTCTGGCCTTGTATAAGAAGACCTTCTTCTGATCTTGCGTTAGCAAAAATGCTTGTGTGTGTGTGTGTGTGAAATTTGAAGAGAACCGGGTGCTTATTTCGCTTTCTTTGTGCGTTTTGTTTTTCAAAAATCTTGAACCCTATGTGGGGGAGGTACCAGAAGGAATGGTTCGATCTCTACCATCTTTATAACAGATCTTGTGATGATGAAAATATTGAAATGTACCAAGTTTGAATGGAATCGGATATTAAATTCCGGGTTTTTTAAGCTTCATGAATATTCAAAATTTTGTAGGAGAGGTACCAGAAGAAGTGGACCGATACATTCCATCTTCACACCGGACCTATTGTGATGTGTGTAATTTTAAGAGAATCGGATGTTTATTTCGGATTTTATGATCGTTTTGGTTATTCAAAACTTTGAACCTTTGTGGGGGAGGTACCAGAAGGAGTGGACCGATTTCTACCACCTTTATAATAGACCTTGTGTTGCTGGAAATATTAAAATGTACCAAGTCTGAATAGAATCGAATGTTAATTTCGCGTTTTACGAACTTCATGAATATTCAAAATTTTGAGCCTTTGTGGGGTAGGTACCAGAAAGAGTGGACCGATATATTCCATCTTCACATCAGACCTTGGATTACTAAAAATATTGTGATGTGTGAGATTGGAAGACAATCGGATACTTACATCACATTTTATATGAGCTATAATTAATCAAAATGTTGACCTGTTGTGGGGAGGTACTTGATGGAGTGGATCAATGTTGTCCATTTTCGCACCGGACCTAGCACTGATGCAAATATTAGGATTCGCAAAGTTGGAGCAAAATCGGATTATCGTTTCTCTTTTTGTGCAAAAAATGATTTTCTTTGAAAATGTGGACATTTTGTGTGGGAGGTACCAGTAGGAGTGGACCGATATATCTCATCTTCAGAGCAGATCTTTTGTTGGTAGAAATATTTGGATGTGCCAAATTTCAAGCTAATCGGACTTTTACTTCGTATTTTATGAGGGATATAATTATTCAAAATTTTGACCCTTTGTGGGGGAGGTACCAGATGGAGTGGTCCAACCTGTTTCATCTTCTCACTGGATCTTGTGTTAGTAAAAATATTGTAATGTGTGAAATTTGAAGACAATCGGACCCTTACTTCGTATTTTATGAGGTATATACTTATTACAAATTTTTACCCTTTGTGGGAGAGGTACTTGTTGGAGTGGGCCGATATAGTCCATTTTCGCACCCGACCTTGCACAGATGCAAATATTAGGATTCGCAAAGTTGGAACAAAATCGGATTATCCTTCTTCTTTCTGTGCAGAAAATATATTTTTTGTAAATTCCGATCTTTTGTGGGGGAAATACCAGAACGAGTGCACCGATATTGCCCATCTCCGTACTTGATCTAAGTTTGACAATAATATTACGATGTACCAAGTTTGGATCAAATCGGATACTCCCTTCGGGAGTTATCGTGCACATCGGCCAGCCAGACAGACACACGGGCGGACGCACATCGCTAGATCGACTCCTAAATGTCCTGAAAAGGATTTGCTCCAAAGAGACCTGGTGTCTAAAACCTTTATTTCGATGAGGCGCGTTTTGTCTGTATCAAATGATATTTTCCCTCCCTAGCCATATGGCTGAGGTTATAATGACTTACACCTCATATTTATAGCTGATTTATCCCCTGTATTGTATAGAACCAAAGATATTAAATTTCAATGTAAAAAATTAAAAAAAGAATTGAATTTATTTCAATTCTTTTGTTAATTTCTTTGAATATTTCCCCTCCCACCATCCAAGAATGGTGTTTCTCTTTGTTTGCGACTCACATTATTATCGATAATTATCAAAATATCAGATCTCTCCCTCTCGATTATCCATCCCATTGTGCATTGTTTCGTTCTCACAATCTCATGTGTGTTTGTGTGTCTGTATCATTTGTGCTGCTGTGCGCTCTGTTATGGTGTGACACTCGGGTTTACTTGCGTTTCGAGGAGTTATTACGGCCCAGTTAATAGATGTATTTTGGTCAAGTGATACTTTAGGGCTGCTCAAATAACTGAAAAAAAAAATAAACGTTTAGTTCCACTAATTGTGTTATCTTTCTAAATTTAATACCCCACTCTTGTTATCTAATGCAGGTTTATTTTTTCGAAATAAAAAACAGGATGTTTAACAAATTTGTCAAGAAGAAGAAAAAGAAGAAGTAGGTGGGCAGGTACAACTCTTCTCATTTTCTTTGTTGCTGTGAACTAAAATATCCAACTCTCTTTCTCTTCATTTGAGACTCTGTGCTCATGGTGCGAGGAGAAACATAAAATGAGGGAAATGTAACAACAATAATAGCAATAATAACAAAAGCAACAGCAACAAGAACAACAAACAATGACATGTCATTCAAACGGATGTGCCTGCTGCTGTTGTTGTGCTCTGTTGAAAATTGTTGATGGGAGTCGAAGAGCAATACAACACGCACTGACATGAACATCAGGTATTTAGTGTCGTTCCTTTGAATAGAAGTGTATTGGTATAAGGGGGAACTGCGGTGGTAATTACAAAACGAGACAGCGTGAAAAGTTGTTGCGTTCTATATTTGCAACACCAAACACGAATAAAAAAAGAACAACAAAGTGTCACATAAATACTCCCTGCATTGGATATCTTTTATTGAATGAAACTTTTAAATTGAAATTGCTGGATGTGTCGAGCAATTCTTTCTTGTTTTCGAATTCAATACACAAATCATTCTCTAATTGCTTTTACCCCATTACCTAGAATTGGTTTGACGCTGTGCACCATCGTCATCATCATTCATTGTTCGGGGAGTAATGAGAGACTTTTCTAATTAAAAGCGGAAGGCGTTGCTGCATCAGCCTGCCTTTAATGTGAGTACACCCCTCCCCTCCCAAAAAATTCAATGAATTGCTATGCGTAACATTAACGAAAGTTTGGTTATTAAAATGTCAATCAAGTGAAAGAAGGAAGAGGGTCAACACCCAAAACAAATGGCCTTTTTGAATTGGAATATTCATACAACCCTTTTGTTTTTTTGGGAACAACAAGTGATTAAGAGAGATGGGTAATGTAGGGTAAGTGGTGATGAAATAAATTTATGTTGAAATATATTATGGATTTTTAAATAATTTACAGGAAGATGGCTTTGATGGGTAGCCTATAGATAGAATAAAATAAAAGAGGGACTGATCATTTGCGTACAAAAAGGAAAACGGAGACAAAAATGGACTTCAATGGACATAATTGACAGCGGGTATATATCATTTGATACGGCCAAAACGTGCCTCATCGATATAACGGTTTTAGACCCTAGGTCTCTTTGAACCAAATTCGTTTCAGGATATTTGGAGTCGATCTAGCGATGTCCGTCCGTCTATCTGTCTGGCAGGTGCTCACGATAACTCTCGAAGGGAGTATTCGATTTGGTCCGAACTTGGCTCATCGTAATATTGTCGGAGATGAAGAATATCGGTCAATTCCTTCTGGTACCTTCCAGACATAATGTCAATATTTTCAAAGAAAATAATTTACTGCACAGAAAGTAAAAGGATGTTCCGATTTTGCTATAACTGCAAACCCAAATATTTTCATCAGTGCTAGGTCTGGTGCGAAAATGGACAATATCGGTTCACTCCATCAAGTACCTCCCCCACAAAGGGTCAACATTTTGAACAATTACAACTCTCATAAAATGTGACGTAATAGTCCAATTGTCTTCATATTTCGCACATCCTAATATTTTTATTAACCCAAGATCTGGTGTGAAGAGGGAATACATCGGTCCACTCCTTCTGGTACCTCCCCCACAGAAGAACGAAATTTTCAAAAAAATATATTTTTTTCTGCACATATCGAAAAACAATAATCCGATTTTGCTCGAACTTTGCAAATCCCAATATTTGCGTCAGTTGTAGGTCAAGTGCGAAAATGGACAATATCGGTCCACTCCATCGAGTACCTCCCCCACAAAGGGTCAAAATTTTGAATAATTACAACTTTTACAAAATGTGGTGTAAGAGTCCGATTCTCTTCAAATTACACACATCACAATATTTTCATTAACCCAAGGTCTGGTGTGAAGATGAAATATATCGGTCCACTCCTTCTGGTACCTCCCCAACAAGGGTTCAAAATTTTTAATATCCATAAAGCTCATAAAAAACTAAATTAACATCCGATTCCATTCAGACTTGGCACATCTCAATATTTCTATCAACGCAAGATCTGTTATAAAGATGGTGGAGATCGGATCATTCCTTCTGGTATCTCCCCCACAAAGGGTCAAAGTTTTGAATAACAAAAAACGATCATAAAACCGGAAATAAGCATCCGGTTCTATTCATATTTCACACATCCCATTATTTCTACTGGCACAAGATCTGCTGTGAGTATGGAATATATCGGTCCACTCCTTCTGGTACCTCCCCAACAAGGGTTCAAAATTTTTAATATCCATGAAGCTCATAAAACACGAAATTAACATCCGATTCCATTTTGACTTGGCACATCTCAATATTTCCATCAGCACAAGATCTTTTATAAAGATGGTGGAGATCGGACCATTCCTTCTGGTACCTCCCCCACAAAGGGTCAAAGTTTTGAATAACAAAAAACGATCATAAAACCGGAAATAAGCATCCGGCTCTCTTAATATTTCACACATCCAATTATTTTTACTAACACTATATTTGCTGTGAAAATGGAACGTATCGGTCCACTCCTTCTGGTACCTCCCCCACAAAAATCTTATAAAAAGCGAAATTAATGTCAGATTCCATTCAGACTTTTGGTACATCTCAATATTTCCATCAACAAAAAATCTGTCGGACCATTTCTTTTGGTACCTCCCCCACAAAGGGTGAAAATTTTGAATAGGCAAAACCTCAAAGAAAACGAAATAAGCATCCAACCCTTTTCAAATTTCACACATCCAATCATTTTTGTTAACGCAAGATCTGTTGTGAAGATGAGCGTCAAAGCGTCACAATTTTCAATACTTCTATCTGTCGTAAAAAATCAGATATGCTTTACAACTTGCTATATTTAAATATTTCTCTTAACCAAAAACTTGAGATGAATACGGAATTTATGATTTCACATAAAATTGGATAAAAATGTTTGATTTTCTTGTAATTTTGCCCATACCAATATTTTTATCTGCATTAGATGAAGTATGAAAGTGGAAAACTTCGGCGACTGGTGAGGTCACACACATTTTATCCTTTTCTACAAATTATCACATATCTCATATAAAGTGAAGGAAGTAGTCGTTATATTCCAAACCTGGCACGTCGCATTAATTATGTCATATTTATTTAGGTCCGAAACGAGATGGACAATATTGTCTCATTCCTTCGGCACCTACACCAAAGAGGGTCAACAATTGGAGTAATCTTAGCAGAAGCCAAAATTAGTTAAAATAATCAAACATTGGCTGAGGGAATATAACCTTTGGCAAAACTGACTGATACTTTTTAACTTGTTTTTTCTGTATTGAATGAAGTATGAAAATGGAATACTTTGGTCGACTATATCACATATCTCATATAAGGTGAAGGGAGTAATCGTTGTATTCCAAACCTGGCAAGTCGCAATATTTACATCATATTTATTTAGGTCTGATATGAAAAGGACAATATTGTCCCATTGCTTCGAAAACTACACCAAAGAGGGTCAGCAGTTGGAATAATTATAGCAGATGTCAAAAATATATATAAAATAATCGAACATTGGCTGTGGGTATACATTTGTCGGCGAAACCGACTGATACTTTCTTTAGCTTGTTTTTATATTTATTTCTGAAATTCGTAGTTATCTTTTCTTTTATAAAAAAAGAATTGCTTTTCTTTATTAATAAATTACAAACATTGCCAATATTAATGTGTAATAATGCAATAATAAAATGCCAAAAAAATAATACATGTAATATATTCTTACATTTTGTTTCTATATATAGAATTTTTAAAAATATATATTTTATATATATATTTTTCTGATTTCTTGTTTAAGGTGGTGCATTGATTCAATTGTATAATATAATTTGTTTAACATTCAAATTTGTATATAGCACTTTTTCAATATACATATATAAAATGACAAAGAAATATACAACATAGAGCAGCAGAAAGGAGTTAAGCACACTGGAACCAATAATGGTTTTAAGAATTTAAGATTTCCAGATTTGGTTTTTTAAAAATACTAATCTCCTTCTTAAATTCCATTAAACCTAAACTAATAATAATAAATGTAATAGTAATAATAATAATAAGAATATAAAGTACGATTTACAAAAGACAACATTTAGCGATAGCATTTGAGTTTGGAACCATTTTTACAACACATTAGACGCTTAGGCTAATTTCGAGAATAGAATTTTCGTTTAAAAAAATAACGCCTCCATATAGACTTTCTTTCTTTTCAAAATATTTTTTAACAGCAAAAAAGGTTTTTTTGTTTGGTTTTGTGGTTAAGTGGATCAGGTCATTTATCAGTCTTCCCTTCTTTGCCTCTTTGGTTGTTAGTTGCCCGTTGAATTGGTGCGCGCGCTAGAAGTAGAGCTGGCCTCATTGCAATTGCTTTCGGATGTCTTCCATGACAATAACTTATCCAGCAATTTATCCATATAGGGATTGCCACCCAAACGTTTTACCTGGAAAAGAAGGAGGGGATATTTTAGAATTTTGGTTTTTAAAGGATAAAATATTTTTTGAAGAAAATAAAAAGTATCATTCGGTTATGCCGAATATGCCATTGTTCGATTATTTAAATATATTTTGACTTCTGGAGTAAGGCATGGACCAATATTTTCCATTTCGTATCGGTCATAAATAAATATGATAAAAATATTGCGAAGGGACAGGTTTGGACAATATCGACTACTTCCTTCACTTTATAAGAGATATGTGATAACTTTTAGAAAAGGATAACATGTGTGTGAGGTACCAAAAATAGTCGACCGAAGTATTCAATTTTCATACTTCATCTTATACAGATAAAAATATTGATATGGGCAAAATAACAAGAAAATCGAAAGTGTGTATCCAATTTTATGCGGAATCATAAATTCCATATTCATGCCAGGTTTCTCTTTGAGAGAAATATTTAGCTATAGTAAGTTTTAAGGAATCGCCCACATTGTTACACAAGTTATGACAGATAACAGCATTGAAAATTGTCACCGTTTGTGGGTGATGTACCAGAAGGTGTTCGCAGATATATATCCTCCTCACAACAGACCTTGAGTTAGTAAAAATATTGTGATGTGTGTAATTTGAAGAGAATGGTATAATTATTTCGGATTTAATGATCGTTTTTGTTATTCAAAACGTTGACCCTTTGTGAGAGAGGCACCGGAAGGAATGATCCGATCTCTACCATCTTTATAACTGATCTTGCGTTGATGAAAATATTGAGATGTACCAAGTCTGATTGGAATCGGATGTTAATTTTGCGTTTAATGAGCTTCTTTGATATTCAAAAATTTCAACCTTTGTGGGGGAGGTACCAGAAGGAGTAGACCGATACATCCCACTTTCACAGTAGATCTTGCGTTAGTAGAAATAATGGGATGTGTGAAATATTAAGAGAATGGGATGCTAATTTCGGATTTTATGGTCGTTTTTGTTATTTCAAACTTTGACCCTTTGTGGGGGAGGTAACAGAAGGAATAGTCCGACGCTACCATCTGCATGACAGATCTTGTGTTGATGGAAATATTGAGATGTACCAAGTCTGAATGGAATCGGATGTTAATTTCGCGTTTTATGAGCTTCATGGATATTCCAAATTTTGCCCCTATGTGGGGCAGGTACCAGAAGGAATGGTCCGATCTCTACCATTTTTATAATAGATCTTGTCTTGATGGAAATATTGAGATGTATCAAGTCTGAATGTAATCGGATGTTAATTTCGCTTCTTATAAGCTTCATGGATATTTAAAATTTTGACCCTTTGTGGGGGAGTTAGCAGAAGGAGTGCACCGATACTTTCCATCTTCACACCAGACCTTGGGTTAATAAAAATATTATGATTTGTGTAATTTGAAGAGACTGGGATGCTTATTTCAGGTTTAATGATCATTTTGGTTTTTGAAAACCTTGACCATTTGTGGGGGAGGTACCACAAGAAATGGTCCGACCTTTACCACCTTCATAGCAGATGTTGTGTTGATGGAAATATTGAGATGTACCAAATCTGAATGAAATCGGATTGAAATTTCGTGTTTTATGAGCTTCATAGATGTTCAAAACTTTGGCCCTTTGTGGGGGAGGTACCACAAGAAATGGTTCGACCTCTACCACCTTTATAGCAGATCTTGTGTTGATGGAAATATTGAGATATACCATGTCTGGAATGGAATCGGATGTTGATTTCGTGTTTTATGAGCTTTTTGGATATTCCAAATTTTGCTCCTATGTGGGGGAGGTACCAAAAGGAATGGTCCGATCTCTACCATATTTATGACAGATCTTGTGTTGATGTAAATATTGAGATGTACCAAGTCTGAATGGATTCGGATGTTTATTTCCCGTTTTTTTTTTTAACTTCGTAGATATTCAAAATGTTGATCCTTTGTGGGGAAGGTACCAGAAGGAGTGGACTGATATATTCCTTCTTAACACCAGAACTTGGGTTGATGAAAATATTGGGATGTGTGAAATTTGAGGACAATCAGACTATTCCATCACATTTTAAAAGAGTTGTAATTATTCAAAATGTTGACCCTTTTGTGGGGGAGGTACTTGATGGAGTGGACCGATATTGTCCATTTTCACACATGACCCAGCACTGACGCAAATATTACGATATGCAAAATTGGAGCAAAATCGGATTATCATTGCTCTTTCTGTGCAGTAAATGACTTTCTTTGAAAATGTCGATATTTTGTGGAGGAGGTACCAGAAGTAGTGGACCGATATTGTCCATCTTCGAACTCGATCTAAGTTTCATAACAATATTACGATGTACCAAGTTTGGACGAAATCGGATACTCCCTTCGAGAGTTATCGTGCGCACCAGCCAGCCAGACAGGCAGACAGACATCTCTACATCGACTCCAAATGTCCTGAAACGTATTTGGCCCAAAGAGACCTAGGGTATAAAACCGTTATTTCGATGAGGCACTTTTTGGCCGTATCAAATGATATATGCGCTCTCTAGCCATATGGCTGAGGGTATAAAAAATATAGCGACAAATTTTACCAATCTGTTTTAAAGGGTGTGTTTGTGTGGCATGACGAGTTTTGTCACTCGATCACAGCCGCAACAAATTTGAAAAAAATCCGAGGGTAAATGTGACTAGGATTATCAAAATACCGAATATCAGGGGGTATCATTACATGGCGGCTATAGGAAAACATAGATCTAGATATTCAATTTGAAAACCCATTAAGAACCGCAACTACCAATTTTTAGATGAATCCGTGAATAATGTGACAAAAATCATCAAAACACCGAATATCGGGAGGTACTATTATATAGGGGGGCTATACGAAAACGTGGACCTATACATACAATGTTCTGCCACCGGAACTAAAACCCACTATGACCTAAAAATACCAATTTTTAGTCAAATTTGTGGAAAAATGTGGCCATCATAAAAGAACAGAATATGAGGAGGTACCGTTTTATGGGGGCAATGCGAAAACATGGACCTACCTATACATACAATGCTAAGCCACGGGAGCTAGAACCTATGGCGATATTCATCAAAATACCAAATATCGGGAGGTATCTCTATATAGCGGCTATACCATAACGTATGACGGCTGATGCCAACCATCCTAGACACAATACAAATTGTTCTGCCAAATTTTAAAGCTCTACTTCAAATAATGTGGGCAGTATTGTAATTTCAACAGACAGACAGGCAAAAGGACATAGTTGAATCGACTTAGAATTTTATGCTGATCATGAATATGTATTCTTTCTTTCTGTACGACGAATATTTAGAGATGTTACAAACGGAATGCCATAGTTAATATACCCTCCTTTTCAATATAGAGTGTATAAAAGGACCCTCATAATGAAGGTGAAAAAAATCTCCCCACAGAAGACAAAAATGTCTTTACAAACAACAATTACAAATCTTTAGACTAATTCCAAGACAAGACTACCACGTTTTCGAAAAAAATACCTTCTAATGGGAGACCCAAGCCTCACCCCATGAATATCGCAAAGTCTTCTTGAGGAAAAAAAGTATCACAGAAATCAGACTTATTTTGTAGAAGACCAAGAGACGTAATTTTTTCTACAATATGGGATGCCTTAAACATTTTGGATATTCGTGTATGTTTCCTCGATAGTATAGTGGTTAGTATCTCCATTTCTTTTTTTATTAATATTAAACTTACCTCTGCTCTGGCTTCTTCATCCAAAGATTCCAGCACGTTGCGGGTATAACGAAAACTGCCCAATTTTTCCAGCAATGTAATGCAATACTTTTTCACTTCCACATCGTGGGTGCGCTGGCGTAAAATATCTGCAGGAAAGAAAAAACAATGATTTTAATTATAATACTATTTTCAATTGTGTCATGGAAATACTTACGCAGCACCTGTTTATCGTGTTTTTGGGTTTGCACCGCATGTATGACAGGGAAACCGAATTTGCCCTCGGTTAAATCTTCGGCAAAGCTTTTGTTTTCGGAATACTAGAAAAAAAGAATAAGGAGTTAATAATTTATATCAATTTCCTTGGCTTATGTTGTTTCACCCACCTCCTTCAGACTGAGATTACAATAGTCATCGCGTATTTGAAAATACAACCCCAAAATGGCGGTTAGTTTGGAAAAGTCCTCTTTGTTGCTGCTAAACAATTGCATTAGCCGTATGGCCAGCATAAATAGGCCGCCAGTTTTGCGCACTGTCATCAGTTTGTATTCCTGTTCCGAGGGGCAGGTGAAGCTATCACGCCAATATATTTCCATACCCTGACCTCGATGTAGTTCCAACAGCTGTTCCGTATAGACTTTGGTGGCCTAGGAAGAGAATTTAAATTATAAAATTTTGTGGATTATATATTTGGGGGTATTTAACTTACCTCTGGATGCCCCAATTGCTGGACCTTCTCGAGCGCTAAAAATAATACATAATTTGCTGCATTGATTGTGCTGGGCACACCATAAATGGAATGGGCAACTGGAACACCTCTGCGAAGTATTGAATTGTCTTCAATATCATCAATGCTGTAAATGTATTAGTGTTAGTAAACAACAAAATTACATTGATGTATATGTGTGGGTGTGTGTGTCTGTGTGTATTTTGACATAAAGCAACATCTAATAATGAAAAGTGATCAAGATTCGGCATGCATATTATGTGAAATAATGGGGTCCATTGAAACAAGTCGAAGGTAAATTTAAAGGTCTTCTGTTGACGGCTCTGAGGTCGTCTATTGAGATTCTGTTGACGACTCTGAGGTCGTCTATGGAGATTACTTTCAGGTTGTCTTTGGAGAAGCTTTCATGTCTGTGGAGAAGACTTTAAGGGTATTTTGAGACAATTTTAAGGTCGTCTTTGGGGACGACTTTAAGGTCGTCCAAGAAAACGACTTTAAGGTCGTCCAAGAAAACGACTTTCAGGTCATCTATGGAGACGACTTTGAGGTCGTCTATGGAGACGACTTTGAGGTCATCTTTGGAGACGACTTTGAGGTCATCTTTGGAGACGACTTTGATGTCGTCTATGGAGACGACTTTTATGTCGTCTATGGAGACGACTTTGAGGTCATCTTTGGAGACGACTTTGAGGTCATCTTTGGAGACGACTTTGAGGTCGTCTATGGAGACGACTTTGAGGTCGTCTATGGAGACGACTTCAAGGTCCTCTATAAAGACGATTTCAAGGTCGTCTATGAAGACGATTTTGAGGTCGTCTATGGAGACGACTTTGAGGTCGTCTATGGAGACGACCTTGAGGTCATCTTTGGAGACTACTTTAAGTTCGTCCATTGGGACGACTTTAAGGTCATGTGAGACGACTTTTCGATCGTCTTTAGAGACAACTTTGTTGTCGCTTTTGAGACGACGTTCAAGGCGTCTATGAACAATACTAAAGGTCGTCGGTTGAGAGACTTTAAGGTCGTCCATGGAGACGACTTTGAAGAATACTTAAGACGTCGTCTATAGACACGATTTCAACGTGATCCATTGAGGTGATTTTCAGGTCCCCTCGTAAGACGACATTATTGTTTTTATACCCTACACCACATCGAGGTAGGGGTATTATCTCTTTGTGCATTCGTTTGTAACATGGAGAAGGAGGCGAGATGGACCCATAGTTCCTTTTGATGATCTGCATAACAAAAAATTCTGAGTCGATTTCCGCATGTCCGTCCGTCCGCCTGTCCATGTATTTTTGTAAACAAATTATAGGGCGCATTTATTGCCCGATCGAGATGATATTTGGCACAAATAATTTATTTGGCCCAAGGACGAACCCTATTGAAATTGGAGATAATTGGTGAAAATGTAGATATGGCTTCCACGTTTATATCTTCTACCGATTTCGGATTAATTGTGCACCATATGGCCAATATCAGTCCAAATGTCCTGAATTTTGGCACATCCGACAGAGTCCGGCCAAGAAGCAATCACATCAAATTCGGTGTAAAACGGTTCAGTTATAGCTATAGCTCCCTTATATATGTTTCAGCCGATTTAGGGTTTTAGGCCTCTCACATGCCTTACATGGACTCTATAAGAATGATCTTCGGTACCAGATATCAGCTATAGCTCAGAAATAAGTGGCTAAAATTTTGCTCAAGATCGTTTCAGATTTGGATATAGCTCCCACATACATCTGTATCCGATTTCAGGTTTATTGTTGCTCCAAATGGCTAATATTAGCCCAAATGGACTGAATTTTGGCACATTCGACGGCGTTCAGTTAAGAAGCAAGTACATCAAATTCGGTGAAAATCGGTTCAGATATAGCGATAGCTCCCATATAAATGTTTCATCCGATTTGAGGTGTTAGGCCTCTCACATGCCTTACATGGACTCTATAACAATGATCTTAGGTACCAGATATCAGCTATAGCTCAGAAATAAATGGCTAAAATTTTGGCCAAGATCGCGTCAGGTTTGGATATAGCTCCCACGTACATCTTTATCCGATTTCTGGTTTATTGTTGCTCCAAATGGCTAATATTAGCCCAAATGGACTGAATTTTGGCACATCTGACCGAGTCCGCCCAAGAAGCAATTACATCAAATTCTGTGTAAATCGGTTCAGTTATAGCTCCCATATATATGTTTCATCCGATTTGAGGTTTTAGGCCTCTCACATGCCTTACATGGACTCTATAAGAATGATCTTCGGCACCAGATATCAGCTATAGCTCAGAAATAAATGTCTAAAATTTTGCTCAAGATCGTTTCAGATTTGGATATAGATCTCACATACATCTTTATCCGATTTTAGGTTTATTGTTGCTCCAAATGGACTGAATTTTGGCACATCCGACGGCGTTCAATCAAGAAGCAAGAACATCAAATTTCTTGAAACTCGGTTCAGTTATAGCTATAGCTCCCATATATATGTTTCATCCGATTTGGGGTTTTAGGTCTCCCACAGGCGTTACGTGGACTCTATAACAATGATCTTCGGTACCAGATATCAGCTATAGCTCAGAAATAAGTGGCTACAATTTGGTCAAGATCGTTTCAGATTTGGATATAGCTCCCACATACATCTGTATCCGATTTCAGGTTTATTGTTGCTCCAAATGGCCAATATTAGCCCAAATGGACTGAATTTTGGCACATCCGACGGCGTTCAGTCAAGAAGCATGTACATGAAATTTGGTGAAAATCGGATCAGATATAGCGATAGCTCCCATATAAATGTTTCATCCGATTTGGGGTTTTAGGCCTCTCACATGCCTTACATGGACTCTATAACAATGATCTTCGGTACCAGATATCAGCTATAGCTCAAAAATAAATGGCTAAAATTTTGGTCAAGATCGTTTCAGATTTGGATATAGCTCCCACGTACATCTTTATCCGATTTCAGGTTTTTGGTACCCCAAATGGCTAATATCAGTCCACATGTCCTGAATTTTGGCACATTCGACGGCGTTCAGTCAAGAAGCAAGTACATGAAATTTGGTGAAAATCGGTTCAGTTATAGCTTTAGCTCCTATATATATGTTTCATCCGATTTGAGGTTTTAGGCCTCTCACATGCCTTACATGGACTCTATAACAATGATCTTCGCTACCAGATATCAGCTATAGGTCAGAAATAAGTGGCTAAAATTTTGCTCAAGATCGTTTCAGATTTGGATATAGCTCCCACATACATCTTTATCCGATTTCTGGTTTATTGTTGCTCCAAATGGCTAATATTAGCCCAAATGGACTGAATTTTGGCACATTCGACGGAGTTCAGTCAAGAAGCAAGTATCTCAAATTCGGTGTAAATCGGTTCAGTTGTAGCTATAGCTCCCTTATATATGTTTCATCCGATTTAGGGTTTTAGGTCTCTCACATGCGTTACATGGACTCTATAACAATGATCTTCGGTACCAGATATCAGCTATAGCTCAAAAATAAGTTGCTAAAATTTTGGTCAAGATCGGTTCAGATTTGGATATAGCTCCCACATACATCTTAATCCGATTTTGAGGTTTATTGTTGCTCCAAATGGCTAATATTAGCCCAAACGGACTGAATTTTGGCACATTCGACGGCGTTCAGTCAAGAAGCAATTACATCAAATTAGGTGTAAAACGGTTCAGTTATAGCTGTAGCTCCCATATATATGTTTCATCCGATCTGTGTTAAATCCTGTGTTAAAGTCCCTCACATGTGTAATATCACTCCACAACAATGATATTTGATGCCGAACATCAGATACAGTTAAAATCGGTTCAAATATAGCTATAGCTCCCATATATATGTTTCATCCGAACATCAGATACAGCTCGAAAATACCTCTACCAAATCTAATCAAGTTCGGTTTTAAGTTTTATATAGCTTCGATATACACCTTCATCCGATTTTACGCTTATTGTCCTCCATATATGTTATATCACCCCAAATTGGATAGATTTTTTCATATTCAATCGATCATTTGGTGAAACTCGGTCCGGTATAAATTCCCAATACAAATTTGTTTTGTTACGGGAGCTCTGCTAAATATGCATACCAGTGTAGGGTATCATATAGTCGGCCTCGTCCGACTTTTGACCTTTCCCTACTGGGTTTTGGATAACTTCGGGGTTCTCTATTAATACAAATTTAAAGTCATTAATAAAGACGGCCATGAAGTGATCTATGAATAACCAACTAATACCCTTTTCCCCAGACGCCCTTTCATTCCAGAAAATGGTTGTCCAATTGCTCTGCTAACATTGCAACATGTTTATTGAAGTTACAATCCAATTGACCCTCCACATCTACTTCTTTACAACAACAAATCAACATTAACAATTAAATAGTAGCAACACAAAAGACAAACCAACCCAAATAGGCAGGGAGCCAGTGCAACATGCTTCATGTTGAATGTTAATTAATATCAATTGTGAGAAAAAAAATATTCCAATACAAAAAGTGAATTGGATACACATAGCAAAGGGAATCATCATTCAATGGCCCATAAACATGGGCCATGATGTTTGGTTATTGAACAAATGAATGTGCTGTGAATGTTTTCTTTTCCCGGAATTCTAATTTCAAGAAAACGAAATGGATGTAAACAAAAAGAAATTGATTGTACACAAAATAATGATTTGGGAATTCTAAAGAAATTGAGTTTATTTGAAATTCTATAAAAGTACTGGCGGCAAAAAAACGCAGAATAATAAAGATTCTTTTCAATACCTTATTGACGTACATATACATACGTACACTTTTTCATTCAATTGATGATGAAAATGCCAATGATTCATGGCGCTATGCAAATGATTCTACCACACCAAAGGTGCTCGTGTGTGTGTGTGGAAAAATACAAATCATATTGATATTATTATTGTTTCGTGTTTGGGAAGGCACATATAGATTTGTTACTTATTTCAATTCCATAAATGTTTAAATTGTTTTGTTACTTTTTTTCTGAATCCGTTAAACAATCCGATGAGTTTCATTATGGGCCACTGGAGGTCAAAGGCATACAGAACATTGTTGCAATGGAGATATTGCAATTTTTAGAGTAAAACCAGTAAGGAAAATTCAAAAGTCGGGCATGGCCTACATCACTATGCATATTTTTAGTAGAGCTCCCGTCCTCCTATCAACCTTTGCCTTTAGAACAGTTATAATTTGGTTTCTGAGGGAACCAATATATGGGAGGCATATCCAATTCTCAATCGATTTTAACCAAATTTGACGGAGACATTTTTCTGATCTGAACTGATTTTTACCAAATTTGATGTACTTGCTTCTAGACTAAATTCGGTCAGAAGTGTCAAAATTCCTGTCATTTGCACTGATATTGGCCATTTGGTGTACAATTAATCTGAAATCGGTTGATGATATATATGGGAACTATATACAAATCTGAGCCGATCTTGATACAATTTGGCAGAGGTATTTTCGATCTCTATAAGATATTTGGTACCAAATATCATTCTTCTGGAGTGCATATTACGCATGTGAGAGACCTAAAACACCAAATCGGATGAAATATATATATGGGAGCTATAGCTATATCTGAATCAATTTTCACTAAATTTGATGCACTTTCTTCTTGACCGGACTCCGTCGGATGTGCCAAAATTCAGATCATTCGTCTTCGGGCCAAACAAATATAGTTTGGAAAATTTCATATCAATTGGATAATAAATGCGACCTGCAATTTGTTCACAAGAATTCATGGACGGACTGACATGCATAAATCGACTCAGAAAGTGATTCTATGTAGATCCTCAAAAGTAAATATGGGTCTATCTCGCTTCCCTCTCCATGTGGTGTAGGGTATTATAAACATACTGTGGACTTTTGTGATCCTCTGAATCTCAATAGGATGAATGCCCAATTTAACTCCAAAAAAAAACCTCTTATTTTTGCTGTCGATCTGTCGAGCATTTAAACCCAGGCGATACAAAATTTGCTATGTTGTTGGTGTAGCAGTAGTACATATGGGTGTTTGCAGTCTGCTAGTCTGGTTCATGGTCCAGGTTTAACAATTCGGTTACTTTACCAGGCTATATATATAGCCAGAGATTTTCTGGAGTGAGTTGAGTAGGTTTGGCGGTGCAATTAAAGAGGTGCAGCGTATTGTGCGGCCATGTATCACACGCCAGGCAGACGTCACGCACATCTTCGTCAATTCGGGTTCAATATGAATTGAGACGACTACACCATCCTGAACGTAATTGCGCCAAAACTACCCTGGTTTGTCTAGGCAGCTGGCGTCCTTCAGCTGCAATGGTTGGGGGTTGGACTCCGTGGACGGCATTCATCCAATAATTGCTAATAGCATCTGCAACTACATCGATATGAATGCCACTCAGACCTGCCTGATAGGTTTCTTGATCTAGAGGTTCTTTCTTATATCGTTGGACCTCCATATCTAGATCGTGTATGTCCTTCCTGCACAGATAGAGAAAGGATAATCCAATTTTGCTTCAACTATACAAATAGTAATATTTGAATCAGTGCTAGGTCAGGCGCGAAAATGGACAATATCGGTTCACTCCATCAAGTACCTACACCACAAAGGGTCAAAATTTTGAATAATTATAACATTTATAAAATGTAATGTAAATATCCGATTGTCTTCAAATTACACACATCGCATTATTTTTACTAACACAAGATCTTCAATCCATTCCTTCTGGTACCTCGCCCACAAAGGGTCAAAATTTTGAATATCCACGTAAAGCTCATAAAACGCGAAATTAACATCCAATTCCATTCAGACTTGGCACATCTCAATATTTCTATCAACACAAGATCTGTTATAAAGATGGTAGAGATTGGACCACTTCTTCTGGTACCTCCCCCACAAAGGGTTAAAGTTTTGAATAACCAAAACGATTATAAAATCTGAAATAAGCTTCTGATTCTCTTCATATTTCTCACATCCCATTATTTCTATTAAGACAAGATCTTCTGTGGAGATGGGCAATATCGATCCACTCCATCTGTTACCTCCCCCACAAAGGGTCAAAATTTTGAATATCAATGAAGCTTATAAAAAAGGCGAAATTGACATCCGATTCCATTCCGACTTGGTACATCTCAATATTTCTATCGACACAATATATATTATAAAAATGGTACCGATTGGACCATTCCTTCTGGTGCCTCCCCCACAAAGGGTTATATTTTTGAATAACCAAAACGATCATAAAATCCGAAATAAGCTTCCGATTCTCTTCATATTTCACACATCACATTATTTTATTAAACTCAAGGACTGGTGGGAAAATGGAATATATCGATCTACTCCTTCTTGCACCTCCCCCACAAAGGGTAAAAATTTTGAATATCGAAGAAGCACTTAAAAAATGCGAAATTAACAACCGATTCCATTCAGACGTGGCACATCTAAATATTTCTATCAACACAAGATCTGTTATAAAAATGGTAGCGATTGGACCATTCCTTCTGGTACCTCCCCCACAAAGGGTTACAGTTTTGAATAGCCAAAATGATTTTTATAAGAGTATTCAATTGCTTATATCCGTCTTCTTTTTTTTTTTTCTTCTGAATATTTTTGGCATGATGATGCTGATGAAAACCATTCGATGAAACCCCATGTGCAGTTTGTTTCTAGAATTTTGTGCCTTGCCCGAACGTAAACAAATATGCCCATATCTATCTTCACAACTAATAAACAACTACAAGTGTATATCTTGTATAAACAAACTAGAGCACAACAGACGCCGCCGCTATGTGTTGAAAACTGGAAACGATTTATGAAGGTGAATAAGTATTCAAACAATTGTAAATTTGTTTTAGAATGAATGCAAAAATACGTGGTGTATTGTAACCTTGGCTTCTGAAACACAAACTTTTGTTTTGATATGATATGCTGGCTTTTGAATGTCAGGAAGTTGTTTGGTCAAGGATAATGGTTAGAGGTCGATTAGGAGATTTGAATCTGTAATATGTCAGTTATGGCTAGATTCTAGGAACTTTTGCAAGACCTTTCTTTATACACTTGCTAGCCTTCTCTAGATTTGCAAAATTTTCACAGATCTTTAATAGGTGTAAGGTCTACATATACCCTTTCTCCAATTGACCTTGATAGTGGAAAAAAGTACATGATATTTGTGCTCTCCTGTGGTGTTAATTAGAACATGCAACATCCAGATTTGTTTGTTTTATCTTTGCTTGTTTTGCAACAAACATACACACTGATGCTATCCACTAAATATTTGTTGAACTTACAGCAGACTGGAATTGTGAAGCATCTGAACAATCTCTCCAATTTCCGAGAGTTTCTCTTGCGGTATATTCAGCCAATAGTTAAAGGCCAAGGATAGCTGGGAACGGAATTGTTTTCCGGGAATTTGTTGGATGTAGGTGAAGGGTTGCAGCAAGATCTGAAATAGAAAAGAAAACATCAAACAGCAAATAAGTACGAACATCGTAGTAACAACAAATAAAACAAACAATAAGTAGTGACCTCTGGCCTACCTCATCTTGTTCCCGTTGTGTTGATTTGTCCCTAGTCATTTCTAAAATCTCATTTAACTCTTCCATGTTGATGAAATAAACAAATACACACAGGCACGTACAACTGGTAGCCAAATAGTCCGACAATTATTTGTATGCTGCTACTATTGTTTATCCGCCGTTTTTCGTTTTTCCGGGAATTCTCGTCCCAGACTTGTTAAGTTCTTGTTGGATTGTGTGCTTGGTATGGCAAGTATGTTGTTGGAAGAATTCTACTTTTTGATTCTGTTGCCATTACATTCACTTTGAAGTGATAGCACCGTATTAAATGAGATGCCAGATTGGAATGATGCCACATTGGTATTTAATGTAAATAAAAGCAGCTTAGCATTGTCGCATCGACACAGCTGATGGGGCAATGAACTGTCAAATCAATTTTGAAATTGAAAATTTTCAATTAAAATTGGTGCAAATTCGATAAAATTGTTGAAAAATGCATATCACATAACATAAAAATTTACTCATATTTGAAAAAAAAAACATTTCAAAACTTTTGACATATCAATGTTTTCAAATCGTTGATGAATCTATGTGTATTCTTCTGCCTTTTTAGAATTTGATCGCGATACGCCTCGAGGGTTCAGAAACAAATGTATATATTCATGCTGATGCATAAGATCTTTTTGACAATTAAGCTATAACTCGCTCAATTTTAGTCCGATCCGTTGCAAATTCAGGTTATTTTGTTTTTGTACAGAGGATATTGCTAAAAAAAACCTATGGTTGGATGGTTTAGAAAACCTGGTCGGTTTAACTTGTAAATTTCATAACATATACCTCAAATAAATCTTCATAAAGAACAAAATCCATTAAAAATTCTGTTGAAATCCTAAAAATAATGAATGTAGCCGTTATTTTAGGGACTATACGACGACGTGGACCCGCATAGGCAACGTTTGTCATAAGCCATTACAATATTCAAATACGAAATTTGAAAATAAATTTAGCTAAAATCATCAAAATAGCGAATAAAGGGGGTACCATTATATATGGGCTATACGAAGACCCGGACCTGCATACACAATTTTCTGTCACAGGCTGTAGTACCTATAATGAACTTCAAATACCAAATTTGAAACAATTCCGGGGAATAATATCGGTAAAATCATCAAAATACCGAATATGAGGTACCATTCAATGGGGGCTATACGAAGACGTGGACCTGCACAGTCAATTTTCTATCAATTTTCATTTTCAATTTTCAATCGCTAAATCTACATATAATTTTATGCTCATCAGGGATATATATACTTTGTGGGGTCTAAAATGTATTTTTCGAGGTGTGACAAACGGAATGACAAACTTAATATACCTTCCATACTATGGTGGATGATTTGAAAAATAAAAAAAAATTAAATTTTATTTGCTTATGATAACACATTCAAAGATGCATTATTTTCCTTGCAGAATGTCACCTATATCTCTATATTCGTTAAATATCGCAAATACATTAATTTATATTTTTCTAAAACACTTGGCGCTTTTACGCCAATATCCCTTATGTTTTCTGTCACACCATCAGCTGTTGCAATTGACAGCTCACAGGGTGACACAGGGTGTTTCACATAAAAAACTGTGCACAAAAACAACTTGATTACTCTTCACCTACATTAGACGTGTCAACAACGGGCAAGTGTCAAATATTCAACATTTGGGGAGCAAAACACAATTTTCTCCCACAAAAAACACACAAATAAGTGAAATTTATTAAAAGAAAAAACCATAACTGGAAAATGGCTGCAGCTGTTCCAGTCCGCACCAATTGGCATCCGGCCATGAAACACAGTGATATGGAAAGGTAATGCTAATTTATTCTGTTTGTGCAAGACATAAATTTCACATTTGTTGTTTTTGTTTTTTTCTTTGCAGATGGATTTGCATTTACCCAGCCTACATCAATAGCAAGAAAACGCGACAGGAAGGCCGCCGTTTACCCAAAGAAAATTGTGTGGAAAATCCAACATATGCTGAGATACGTGATGTTCTGTCGGCCAGTCAAATCCGGGTGGCTGTGGAGAACAAACAGTATTGCCGCGAGAAAAGTAGGGTTAGTATCGAGTTGCAATGGGGAAACTATGGGTTGAATTGGGATCCAAAGGTGTTGGAAAAGTGGGATTTGAAGGAAAAGGATTAAAGAACTTATACAGAACTGCTATTAGTAGAAAACCTTTTATAGGCTATTTTATAAACAGCAGACTTTCCAAAGTACCTCTGTAGGTAGGAGACATTTATAAGCAATAATGATCTGTAATGGGCTTCTCACATAGGGAAACCCTTCCAGGTTCCTCCATTGCTATTAGCTTTGAAGAAGTTTTAAAAAAATATGTCTTCTGGGGGGTTTCTATGAATTTATTACTTTTTAAAGAGCTTCGATCGATAGAAGGAAGACTCTTTAAAGGATTTGCCTTCTATGTCGATTTAGCAGTGTCCGTCCGTCTGTGGAAGTCACTCTAGCTTCCGAACGAAATGAAGTATGTTGATAAAATGTTACTCAAACGTATATTATGTCTGCAGGACTTTTCGTATTAAAAATGGGACATATAGGTCCACGTTGTGGTATAGCCCCCATATGGTACCTTCCGATATTCGGAATTGTTTCAAATTTGGTATTTGAAGTTCGTAATAGATACTACAGCATAAGACAAAAAATGGGCCATGTAGGTCCACGTCTTCGTATAGCTCCCATATAACGGTTCCCCCCGATATTCGGTATTTTGATGATTTTAGCGACATTATTTACCGGAATTGTTTTAAATTTGGTATTTGAAGTTCGTAATGGATACTACCACCTATGACTAAAAATTGCCTATACAGGTATCCGTCTTCGTATAGCCTCCATATAACAGTACCTCCCGATATCCGCTCTTTTGATGAATTTGGCGACATTATTGTCTCAAATTTGGTATTTAATGTTCGTAATGGATACTACAGCCTAAGACAGAAAATTGTCTGTGCAGGTCCACGTCTTCGTATAGCCCTCATATAACGAAACCTCCCGATATTCGGTATTTTGATAAGTTTAGCGACATTATTCATCGGAATTGTTTTAAATTTGGTATTTGAAGTTCGTAATGGATACTACAGCCTAAGACAGAAAATTGTCAGTGCAGGTCCAGGTCTTCCTATAGCCCCCATATAACGGAACGGTACAGCCTTTGATATAAGGCACTCTATAGTCAGTATAAAGACCATTTTTTGAAGGAGTACACCAGCGGTTTGATATAAGGCACCCTAAAATCATAAAGTTGTTGGTAAAAACCCAAACACGGGATGTCGATTAGAGCTTTTCTTTACGCGGAGAGACCTTCTATCAATGGAACACCTTCAAGAGATCGTCCTGAGGTCTTTTTTTAACATTTCTTCTTAAAAAAAGGTTCAATCACCCACAAAACCCAGCTCCCTTTTGGACAAATTAAAATATTCTAAATATATTTTTTTCTTTCTTTTCCAGGAACTGCAATACCGTGGCCGAATTCGTGTTCAGCTGCGCAACGATGATGGCTCGTTCTGTAATCCCGAATTCACCAGTCGTGAGGCATTTATGCTGCATGTTGCAAGTAGAATACCCCAGCTGAAGAGTCGTCAGGCTCGGCCAGGCGGTGAAGCACCACAGCAGGCCCAGCATCAACAGAGTACCTCTGGCGGTGGTGGTGGTGGCGGCGGCAAGAAGGGCAAGGGCAAGAGACGCTAAGCGCAGTGTGGCCATGAACAACTTCCCATTCTTTACATTCTTTTGTTATTATCCGGCATAATAGATTGATTTTGAAAAATACAAAATTTTTAGATTTTTTTTACAAAAAAAGAAGAAGAAGAAGAAGAAAATGGAATTGAGTGAAATTTTACAAGGAATGAAAGTGGAAAAAGGAAAGGAGGAGAGTAATGAAGGATAAATGATTTAATATTCGATGGAAACGAGTTTTTTTTCAAAAGATTTTAAATTAAAGATTGAGTTGATGAGGCAGCTCACGCTTGGAGGAATCAGGAAATGGAGAATGAACTCAAAACTTTTCGTTGGGATTATGTCTAATTAGAAAAAAGAAGATTCTTCCCTCCTCAAATGGATGTAAAGCTTCCAAAGAGGCAGTAATAGGATATAAAAGGCTATACAAGGGAAAAGCTAATAGGTTCTCGTAAAATAATCTTCCAATAGACAGTCGTAAGAGGTGAACGGCTATGCTAGTCTGGGAATTTCTACAAATGTTCCATGGAAAAGAGGAAGGCAGATGTGGTGTGGAAGAATCAGAGAAAGGGGAATGAACTCAAAACGCTTTGTTGAGATTATGTCCAAGTAGAACAAGTAAAAAAGCTGTATGCTCGGCCGGGCCTAACTTTGAATACCCTCCAGCATTTGGAACGAATTTGGGAATTCTCAAAAACAATAAAATCCGTTAAAAATTCTATTAAAATCTTAAAAATACCGAATGTAGCTGTTATATTAGGATCTATACGACGACATGGACCTGCATCGGTAACTTTTGTCTTAAGCCATTTCAATATTCAAATGCGAAACTTAAAAAAATCGGTAATAATGTAGCTAAAATCCTCAAAATACCGAATATCGGGAGTTGCCGTTATATGGGGGCTATACGAAGACATGGACCTACACAGACAATTTTCTGTCTAAGGATGTGGAATTCAATACGAACTACAAATACCAAATTTTAAACAATTCCGATGAATAATGTCGCTAAAATCATCATAATACCGAATATCGGGAGGTACCGTAATATGGGGGCTATACGAAGACGTGGGCCTGCACAGACAATTTCCTGTGATAGGCTGTAGTATCCATTACGATCTTCGAATACCAAATTTGAAAAAATTCCGGTGAATAATGTAGCTAAAATCATCAAAATACCGAATATCGGGAGGTATCCTTATATGAGGACCTATACAAAGACGTGGACCTGCACAGAAAATTTTCTGCCTTAGGCTGTAGTATCCATTACGAACTTGAAATACCAAATTTGAAACAATTCCGGTGAATAGTGTCGCTAAAATCATCAAAATACCGAATATCGGGAGGTTCCGTTGTATGGGGGTTATACCAAAACGTGGACCTACATGGCCCAATTTTCAATAGCAAAAGTCCTTCAGACATAATAAACATTTGAGTAAAATTTTATCAACCTACTTCATTTCGTTCGGAAGCTAGAGTGATTTCCACAGAGGGACAGACGGACGGACATCGCCATATCTAC
Source organism: Musca domestica (assembly GCF_030504385.1). NCBI lineage: Eukaryota > Metazoa > Arthropoda > Insecta > Diptera > Muscidae > Musca > Musca domestica. Next base: position 3,072,527 of record NW_026712207.1, on the reverse strand, counting down.
ATAGAATTTTATGCTGATCAAAAATAAATAAACTTTGTGGGGTCTAACATGTATATTTCGAGGTGTTAAAATCAGAATGACAAACTTAATATGCCCTCCATACTATGGTGGAGGGTATAAAAAGGAAAGAAGTTTCTTTCTTAGAGCTTTCAAAAAGAAAGTGGTAGCAGATGAAAGGCCATGCAAATTTTGTACCTAAATAAAAGTGGCCGATTTAAATATTTCGAATGACTTGAGCTCGTCTCCATAATTGTGGGAATATTGCAACGACAGTCTCTAGCCTCTCCCAAGACCTCAAAGCTCCTATTTCTAAAAATTTTAAAAATTAATTTCATTTTGAGTCTCCAACAATCCAAGCTCCTGGTGTAGAAGCACTCCTAGTGACATCATCCGAAATTCCTCTCAAAACTGACCCAAATATTTCTCAAATCCCATTATGTCTATCTTCAAGTTTCAGTCCAAATTTTCTTTGGAATCTCTGACACAATGCAACTGGCTTCCAATGGCATAGCTCAAATCAAGCTCTCTCAAGTTCTACTGCAAATAAGTGACGCAAAAATTCATTGAATAAAAATGCTACCGAACTTTGCTATGTCAATGTCACGGCACCGACAGATGTGTGTTTGTTACACAAATTCCAAAACATGTTATGACAAAAAAAAAAAAAAAAAAGAAAACCGACAACAATGTTCAAGAACATGAAAGAAAATATGCCAGAGCTGGCTGGTTTTAAATTTTCTTCTTGATAAGCTGGCAGTGAAAATGAAAAGTGCTGACTCAACACTACTCAGTTGGGTTGAGAAGAACAAAAAAAAATTTTAAAAAAATAATACCCTACAACAGGGGAATACCCTATGCATGAGAAATTGAGATTGGAAATTTTCTTTTCAAAAAATATGGATCCCAATGGAACTGATTTAAAAAAAGTCTTAGGAGAATGAAACTCTATTTGAGAAAATATTTTCTCCGTGGGACTGTCCCATGACCCATAGGATAAGTTTTTGCCAGAGGCATAAAATGAATTAGAACTTAAGCCAATTCAACTATTTTGATCCAGGCTATCCCCTATCAATTTTCCCAATCTTGGAGGTTGAAAAAAATCGAAAAAACAGGTGTAGGTAAATTTTTTATACCTTCAGCCATAGGGCTACAGAGGGTATATATCATTTGATACGGTCAAAACGTGACTCATCAAAATAACGGTTTCAGCCCCTAGGTCTCTTTGGATCAAATTCGTTTCAGGACATTTGAAGTCGATCTAGAGGTGCCCGTGTGTCCGTCCGTATGCCAGTCTGTCTTGTTGGTGCACTCGATAACTCTCAAAGGGAGTATCCGATTTGTTCCAAACTTGGTACATCGCAATATTATCATCAAACTTAGATCGAGTTTGGAGATGGGCAACATCGGTCCATTCCTTCTGGTACCTCCCCCACAAAATGTCAACATTTTCAAAGAAAATAATTTACTGCACAGAAAGAGAAAGTATAATCCGATTTTGCTCCAACTTTGCAAATACTAATATATTTGTCAGTCCTAGACCTGGTGCGAAAATTGACAATATCGGTTCACTCCATCAAGTACCTCCCCCACAAATGGTCAAAATTTGGAATAATTATAACTCTTATAAAATGTGATGTAAGTGTCCGATTGTCTTCAAATTCCACACATCACAATATTTTTTATAACTCAAGGTCTGGTGTGAAGATGGGATATATCGCTCCACTTCCTCTGGTACCTACCCCACAAAGGGTCAAAATTTCGAATAATTATAACTCTTATAAAATGTGAAGTAAGCATCAGATTATCTTCAAATTTCACCTACCCTAATATTTCTATCAACACAAAACCAGGTGTGAATATGGAATGTGTCGGACCAATCCTTCTGGCCTCTCCCCCACAAAGGGTCAAAATTTGTAATATCCTTGATGCTCATAAAACGGAAAAATAACCTTCGATTCCATTCAAACTTGGTACATCTCAATATTTCCATCAATGCAAAATCTGTTATAGAGATTGTAGAGATCGGACCACTCCTTCTGGTACCTCCCCCCCAAAGTGTCAACATTTTGAATATCCATTAAGCTCATAAAACGTGAAATTAACATTTGATTCCATTTAAACTTGGTACATCTCAATATTTCCATCAACGCAAGACCTGTTATAAAGTTGGTAGAGATCGGACCATTTGTTCTGGTACCTCCCCCACAAAGTGTCAAAATTTTGAATAACCAAAACGATTATAAAATCGGAAATAAGCATCCGAATCTCTTCATATTTCACACATCTCATTATTTTCACTTACACAAGATCTGCTGTGAAGATGGGATATATCGGTCCACTCATTCGGGTACCTCCCCCACAAAGTGACAACATTTTGAATATCCATTAAGCTCGAAATTAACATCTGATTCCATTTAAACTTGGCACATCTCAATATTTCCATGAACGCAAGATCTGTCATGAAAATGTTAGAGATCGGACCATTCCTTCTGGTACCTACCCCACAGGGGGTCAAAATTTTGAATAACCAAAACGCTCACAAAATCGGAAATAATCATCCGATTCTCTTCATATTTCACACATCCCATTATTTCCACTTACACAAGATCTGCTGTGAAGATGGAATACATTGGTCCACTTCTTCAGGAACCTACCCCACAACGGGTCAAAATTTTGAATATCCATGAGGCTCATAAAACGCGAAATTATCATCCAATTATTTTCAGACTTGGCGCAACTCAATATTTCCATCAACACAAGATCTGTCATAAAAATTATAGAGATCGGACCATTCCTTCTGGTACCTCACCCACAATGGGTCAACGTTTTGAATAACCAAAAACGATCTTAAAATCCGAAATAAGCATCCGTTTCTATTCATATTTCACAATTCCCAATATTTCAATAAACACAAGATCTACTGTGAATATGGGACGTATCAGTCCACTCCTTTTGGTACCTTCCCCACAAAGGGTCAAAATTTTGAATATTCATGAAGCTCATAAAACACGAAATTAATATTCGATTCCAAAACACGAAAAAATTGATTCTTAAGGTGCAACACCCCATCCCCCGCAATGTTGTCGAAATGCACCCCTGGACACGTCACTGGTGAAGGGTATACAAAATTCGGATTGGTACGTATTTTGCAATTTTTTCAGATTTTCAATTTTTTTAATGTGTTTTCTTTTTTTGCAGATAAAAGAATATCCAAAACACAACAACAACAAACTTCAAGTATAAATAGTTGATTCTTAAAATTCAAAACGTTTCGGAAAACAAATTTCACAGCGCAAAAGAGAATGTAAACCAACGGTTGCTGGCAGCAAAGCGGCACAAAACTGAGAAAAAAAGAGGAGGAGGTTAACGAAAACAGGCCATGACGGTTGTAAGCAATAGGCAGCTGTATATTTATACCATTGGATTGCTGATCGTGTGGGTGATTGTGCTGACAACGGCCAGTAGTAGTGCCGGTGGAGGCAATCTCCGATCCCTTCAACTCCTTGAGGAGGATGAAAAGAAAAACATCAAAAATTGCCAGGCGCTGTGTGAGCACTGCGGCTGTTTGAATTTCTATTGTGGCGAGGAGTGTTTGTGTGAGTGTAACGAGGAGAATTCCAACAGCAAATGTATTTTGGAAATGCAAAAGAATGCCAGGATCAAAAAAATGCCATTTGAGCTACTGATCCAGGGACCATCGTTGAATGAATTCGTAAAAAATGCCTGGAAATATGAAGAGAGGAAATTTGGTGGTGGCCATCAGGGGAGGAACTTAGTGCAAAGGAGACGCTCAACGGTGACCATATATCGGCCAGATGTGAATAGCAGTGTAATGAGTAAAACCAAGCTGTTGAGTGACATCAAAATCAAGGGCTTGGGGGAGAGGACGAAACGTGAGGCAGGAGCCAGCCAAGATGAAAATAATAGCAATCATCATCAGTTTGAATGGTTCAGTGATTTGACCCATAATCTAGTAAAACCCGCCCCTTTGGGAGGACGTAACCGAAAGCAGGAGGAACTCCCGCCACAGAGAACGGAAAAACCCAAGGTTAGCAAAGTCTCGACGGGTTTGGATAAATCATGGTTTATGGATAGCATACCCAACATTTTAACGCCTGCTCCGCTCTCCAAGCGTTTGGGTGGCTCTCTCCTTGGGGACACTAGCTCGGAGGATAAAAATGAACAAGAAATGCCCGGAAGGACTTCCAAGTCGACATTGTTTTCCCAACCTCAGGATAATTTAAAGAACTTGGGTAAGGAACTGGCCAATGCCTTGGGTTTGAGGCAGCAAAAAATCAAAGAAGACAACGACGATGTAGAGGAGGACAAAAATGAACCATCGAAGAAAAATCTATCGGCTCAAATCTTTCGCCGCAAATTGGAGGAAATTGGCCGGGAACGAAAAAACAAAGAAAAAGAGGAGGAGTTCAGGAGAAAAATGGCTGAATTTAGGAACCCCAAAGCAAATAGAAATCCGCGAAGGAAGGAACAGCAATCGTTACGTTCCAAATTATTCAAAACAATTCAGGAAGATGATGAACAAGAAGAAGAGGAGGACGATTTGGTCTCGGGTGATAACAAGGAAGGGGAAGTTGGGGCAGAAAAGCCTTTGGAAGAAAGACAGCCACTATTTCGCCTACCCTGGTGGCAGCCGGAACGTTTCTTTCGCAAAGTTCAATATGTTTTGAAGACATAGAAGGATTGGAGTTTGATTTTTTTAAAGATTAAAGATTAAAGAGAGGCAGCCACTATTTCGCCTACCCTGGTGGCAGCCGAAAAATTTCTTTCGGAAAGTTCAGTATGTTTTGAAGCCATAAAAGGATTTTAGTTTCACTTTTTTTAATTTTAAATATTTAAAATTTCCAATTATTATTTTTTTTTTAATTTTTAATTACAAATTTAATATTTTGATTTTTTTTAATTTCTTTAATTTAATTATGAATTAAATTATTTATGATATTCAATTATTCAAATCAATTTTTAATAATTCAATTTTTATAATTTTTAATTACAAATTTAATATTTTGATTTTTTTTAAAATTGTTTATTTTCATTATGAATTAAATTATTTATGATATTCAATTATGTATTTAAATATTTGAAATTTTTTTTTATTATTAATTTATTATTTTTTTTTAATTTTCAATTCTAAAATGTATTATTTTATATTTGTAATTTTTAATTATGAATTTAATATTTTTTATAATTTTCAATTCAAAAATTTATTATTTTAGATTTTCGAATTTTACATTTAATTATTTATAATTTTTAATAATTTATGGAATATATATTTTTATAAGTTTGCTATAAATTTCAAGCTCTCTGGTGTCGTACTGACCCTCCGATAGCAATTAGAACACAAAATATTTGTAATTTAGACTAGAATTTGAAATCCAAAAATTTTTTTGAGGTTAAAAAGGATCAATGATGAGGATTTCGATCTCAATTTTTTTATTTTTGAATATTATTATTTATGTAATTTAAATTCCAGGCCAATAATAATTAAATAAAACTTAGTCAAATAAGAATTAAATTATTATAATTTTTAAATTACAAATTTAATATTTTTAAAATGTTTACACCCTCCACCATAGTACGGAGAGAACTGGGTGAGATAAAAAAAAACTGCAACAAGTCAAACGCCATAATTTTTACATTTTTTATACCCTACACCACAAGGTGGTCAGGGTATTATGTCTTTGTGCATTTGTTTGTAACAGGCAAAAGGAAACGAGATAGACCCATAATAGTTCCTTTTGATCATCTGCATAGAATCACATTCTGAGTCGATGTATGCATGTCCGTCCGTCCGTCCGTCTGTCCATGTATTTTTGTAAACAAAGTACAGTTCGCATTTATTGCCCTATCCAGATAAAATTTTGCACAAATCATTTGTTTGGCCCAAGGACGAACCCTATTGAAATTGGAGATAATCGGTCAAAATTTAGATATAACTCCCATATATATCTTCGTCCGATTTGCCTTTTATTGTGCACCAAACGTGTAATATCAGCCCGAATAGTATGGAATTTTGCACATACAATCAAATTAGGCCTGAAAATAAGTATGCCAAATTTGATCGAAATCGGTTCAGATATAGCTATAGCTCCCATGCATATTGTTCATCCGATTTGTTATTTTTGCCCTCCGCAGCCGTAATATGCACTCTGTAACAACAATATTTGGGGAAATATATCAAATATAGCTCAGAAATACATTTGCTAAATTTTATCGAGATCGGTTCAGATTTGGATATAGCTCACATATATAACTTCGTCCGATTTACCTTTGATTGTGCACCAAACGTCTAATATTTGCCCAAAATGGATGAAATTTGGCACTTACGACCGAAAAGCTAGTATGTCAAATTTGGTGAAGATCGGTTCAGATATAGCTATAGCTCCCATATATATTGTTCATCCGATTTGTTATATTAGTTACCCACAGCCGTAATATGAACTCCGTAACAACGATATTCAGGGAAATATATCAAATACAGCTCAGAAATATCTTTGCCAAATTTTATCGAGATCGGTTCCGATTTGGATATAGCTCCCATATATATTTTTATCCGATCTCAAAATAATTGTGCACCAAATGGGCAATACAAGTCCGAATTTTAAAGATACAAATGCTTCGGCATATTTAGTCCTTTGGACTTTAAATTATAATTATAATTAAAATTATATATAATTATAATTATGATTATAATTATAGCGTGTATGATTGAATTCTCCCATAAAAACTTTTAATTGTTATGTGGAGCTCTACTAAATTAGCAAAGTGGTGTAGGGTATCATAAAGTCGGCCCAGCCCGACTTTAAGACTTTCTTTACTGTTTTTTTAAATTTTATTGAATGAAAGCAAAAAATGTCGGACATAGCATAAAATTTTAGAATAAGTTTAGATTTCTTTAGATTATTCGGCGGTTCACCACTTTCGGCCAAGCGAAGCAACTCTTTAGCTCTTTTGAATCAATTTTCTTTCTGTTGCCTTCAAACGGCCAGTGAAACACGCGTCACACGCTGCCCGAATGTTGCTCTGTGGTATTTTGGGCCATTCCCGGCGAAGCGCTTGCTTGAGGTGGTCGACACTTTGGTATTAGTTTAGTGCCAACCTTGCTTTCCAAAAAAAAAAACTTCAGACACAATAGTCCAACGGATTGGTATCCGGAGTGGATTTTGGTGGCCATTGTGGGCTGGAAATGAAGCGAGGAACCTCATTTTGTAAACATTCTTGGGTGGCGCGTGTGGAGTCCTGTTGGAATGTCCAATGTTTGCGGCCAAAATGTTCGCGTGCCCAAGGCTTTCCAGAATATTTTCGCGATAATATTGGGCATTTATTCTGATGACACGGTCGATAAATACGAGTGGCGACGACACACCATCATCATGGCCGGCACTTGACTTCTGGTGGCCAACCGAAGGTGTACAAAAAACTGCAACCAACTTCAGACTGCTGTCATTTCTAAACCACTCGTCCGACAGCTGTTAAAATTATTCCAGTGACAGGTCATTATATTGTTTACAAGCGCACAAACGCATTTCGGCGGGAATTTTGCAGAAAAAAAGTTATTCGTGATGGAATTCAAGCGTGATAGCGTGATTTCTTTGTATTTGGCTGGAAAACAACAAGTGGCTATCATTAGAGCACTCCAGCATTTTAATGTGAATGAATATTTTGTGTCTCGTACCATCGACGCTCGATACCGTGATACTGGTAGCGTAGCCCGACGTCTGTGTTGCGTTGATCGAAATTTTGGGATGTCATGAATGGAATCGGATGATAATTTCACGTTTTATAAACTTCATGAATATTGAAAATTTTAACCCTTTGTGGGGGAGGTACCAGAAGGAGTGGACCGATATGTTCTACCTTAACATCAAATCTTGGGTTTATGAAAATATTGGGATTTGTGAAATTTTAAGACAATCGGACTCTTACATCACATTTTACAAGACTTATAATTATTCAAAATTTTTACCCTTTGTGGAAGAGGTACTCTATGGAGGGGACCGACATTATCCATTTTTGCAGCTGGCGTAGAACTGACGCATATATTAATATTTGCAAAGTTGGAGCAAAACCGGATTGTTGCTTCTCTTTCTGTGTAGAAATTTTTTTTTTTTGAAAATTTCGTTATTTTGTTGGGCAGGTACCAGAAGGAGTGGACCGATGTATTTCATCTTAACATCAGACCTTGGGTTAATATAAATATTGGATTGTGTGAAATTTGAAGACCATCGGACTCTTACATCACATTTTATGAGCGTTGTAATTATTTTAAATTTTGACGCTTTGTGAGGGAGGTACCAGAAGGAGTGCACCGATATTGTCCATTTTCACACCTGATCTAGCACTGACGCAAATATTAGGTTTTGCAAAGTTGGAGCAAAATCAGATGATTCTTTCTCTTTCTGTGCAAAAAATATAAGTTTTGCAAAATTTTGACCTTTTGTGGGGGAGGTACCAGAAGGAGTGGACCGATATTGCCCATCTCAGAACTCGATCTAAGTTTGACAAAAATATTACGATGTACCCAGTTTAGTCCAAATTGGATACTCCCTTCGAGAGTTATCGTGTGCACCAGCCAGCCGTACAGACGTACGGACATCGCTAGATCGACTCCAAATGCCTTTTAAAAAAATCATCCGCTAAATATTTTTCATGCAGTAGAATTTGAGAAGGGAAGGGAAGTGTTAAGAATAGTAAAATTATAATTAAAATTATAATTACACATGAGGTGGCAACACTGGTGTATCTTTATGAAGAGAATTACGCTCATTAAAGGCGAGAAGGGGTAAAAAGTGATTGGTCTTGGTTTATAAGCAACCCCTTTTGCATGTCTAACTAGACCTAATTTTTTTCGCCTAAAAATTTTTTTTAGTCCTTTGCAAATCCACCTTTCTGATCGTCTAAAAAACACCACCTTAGAATCTTTCTTAAATAATCATAGTAGATCTTTTAAGAGACTCCTATTATTATTAAATAAATGGAAAAGTCAAGTTCTTTTATTTTTTATTTATTTTTATAATTTTTAAAGATTTTTTTAATTTTTATAACATCTTTTCTCTCATTTTAGTTCCCCCATAAATGCTTCCTTTTGCCACCCGATGTCTGGTCATTCACACACACCTTACTCAGCATTCCATCCAATTTAAATGACATCTTTACCACCCGCTGAATGCCAATAACTGCAGGTACGAAATTAAAATTAATTTGATTTTTTTTTTTTTGAAAAAATATATATTTTTATTAAATCGCATTTTTTGTATAAAACTTTCTCCTATTTGTTATGATTTGAATTTAGTTGAGTAGTTTTTTTTTTGTGTCATTTCGGCATGATCGACATCAATGCTGATGTGACGTCAAGCCCAGGGAGAAAATATTTTTTTCATTGTCGAGGAGTTGCCATGAATTCCAAAAAAAAAAAAACAAAAAAAGTCTAATTTGTATGCATCCCAGCTGATGGGTATGAAGCGATAAGCGAGCTGTGTTATTAATTTTTTTTTGGGTGGTTGTCTTTTGCATTTATTATCCGTAGATATTAAATACCCAAAATGGGTTTGAAATTTTTCAAAAAACACATTCAAAATAGCAATAATTTTAATGTTATGATTTATATGATTGATTATAATTACTTCCTAGATAAATGATTTTTTTTATACCCTCCACCATAGTATGGAGGGTATATTGAGATTGCCATTCCGTTTGTAACACCTGGAAATAGATATTTTAGACCCCCACAAAGTATATATATTCTTGATCAGCAAAAAATTCTATGTCGATTTAGCGATGACCATCCGTCTGTGGAAATCACTCTAGCATTCGAACGAAATGAAGTAGGTTGATAAAATTTTACTCAACGATATAATGTCTGCAGGACTTTTGGTATTGAAAATGGGCCATTAAGGTCCACGTTTTAGCATAGCCCCCAAATCATGGTACCTCCTTATTTTTGGTATTTTGATGATTTAAGCGACATTATCCACCGGAACTGTTTCAAATTTGGTATTTGAAGTTCGTAATGGATACTACAGTCTATGCCAGAAAATTGTCTGTGCAGGTGCACGTTTTGGTATAACCCCCATTTAATGGTACCTCCCTATATTCGGTATTTTGATCATTTCAGCTACATTATTCTCCGGAATTGTTTCAAATTTGGTATTTAAAGTTCGTAATAGATACAACATCCTAAGTCAAAAAATGAGCCATGTAGGTCCACGTCTTCATATAGCCCCCATATAACGGTACCCCCCGATATTCGGTATTTTGATGATTTTAGCGACATTTTTTATCGGAATCGTTTCAAATTTGGTATTTAAAGTTCGTAATGGATACTACATCCTAAGTTAAAAAATGAGCCATGTAGGTCCACGTCTTCCTATAGCCCCCATATAACGGTACCACCCGATATTCGGTATTTGGATGATTTTAGCGTCATTATTTAACGGAATCGTTCCAAATTTGGTATTTGAAGTTCGTAATAGATACTGCAGCATAAAACAGAAAATGAACCATGTAGGTCCACGTCTTCGTATAGCCCCCATATAATGGTACCTCCCGATATTCGGTATTTTGATGATTTATGCCACATTTTTTTTCACGGATTTGTCTGAAAATTGGTATTTGTAGGTCATAACGGGTTCCATCTCCGGTGGCGAAACATTGCATGTATAGGTCCACGCTTTGGTATAGCCCCCATATAAAGGTATCTCCCGATATTCGGTATTTTGATGATTTATGCCACATTTTTTTCACGGATTTGTCTGAATATTGGTATTTGTAGGTCATAACAGGTCCCAGTTCCTATGGCGAGACATTGTATGCATAGGTCCACGCTTTGGTATAGCCCCCATATAAAGGTATCTCCCGATATTCGGTATTTTGATGATTTATGCCACATTTTTTCACGGATTTGTCTGAATATTGGTATTTGTAGGTTATAACGGGTCCCAGTTCGTGTGGCGAGACATTGCATGTATAGGTCCCGCTTTGGTATAGCCCCCATATAAAGGTATCTCCCGATATTCGGTATTTTGATGATTTATGCCACATTTTTTCACGGATTTGTCTGAAAATTGGTATTTGTAGGTCATATCGGGTCCCAGTTTGTGTGGCGAAACATTGCATGTATGGGTCCACGCTTTGGTATAGCCTCCATATAAAGGTATCTCCCGATATTCAGTATTTTAATTTTTTTTGCCACATTTTTTCACGGATTTGTCTACAAATTGGTATTTGTAGGTCATAGTGGGTTCCAGCTCCGGTGGCGAAACATTGCATGTATGGGTCCACGATTTTGTATAGCCCCATATAGTCGTATTTCCCGATATTCGGTATTTTGATGATTCTGTGGATTTTCCCTCATTGGGTCGTCTGATAGTCTTCATTCTGCTAGTCTATCAAGAATCTCTGATCATCTTAAAACATGACCTTGGGGGTTCCTTACTTCCCTCTTGTCATATATACCAAAGACTTAAGACACAAACTCGTATCAGGTTATCAGCTGAGCGCTTGTTTCCTAAGTCTTTTGTTTATCAATCAAATGTTAATTAATTTTACAACTAAATCAGATATTTTTTTTATGTCTTCGGGTAATTTTGGAAAAATTTATGAATAATTGGCCATTAGGAGCTCTTCAAAATAGTAAGTCGAGTAGAGCGAATGATGTAAATGGCGTGTTTCATTGATTTCTTTCTCTTTCTGCTACCTGTCGTCAATATTTTGACGGCGACGATGACGACGATGATGATGAAGCCTAAAGCATATCAATATTTCATTTTCTCACACACACAAACCCAGCAATTATTGTAGCTGTGTATGGGTGTGTGTGTGTGTTTATGTGTTATTCGTTCGTTTTGTTTCTTTTTTTCTGCACACATTTTTATAAACTTTCGCTTTCATGATACGAAGTAAAAATACAAAAATAAAAAAGATATAAAGAAATAATAACAAAATATTAAGAAGCCAGCAGCAGTAGTCGGCTGCTGCTGTTGTTACGACCCAAAACCGAATTTGTCAGACACTCACTCACTCAGTCAGTCTGTCAGTCATTCCATCTCACCAATCAATTTATCTCATGAACAACAAAAGCTTTTGCTATCGGCTGGGTATTTGAAATTTGATTTTTGTTAGAGGGGGATTTTTTTTACATCAAAAATGCAATTGTTTTTCAAAATCGCACACCACAGGTAAATGGAGGAGAAATAAAATAATATCTGTTACAATGAATGGTAGTCCAAAAAACTTCTTCTTCTACGGTGTGCTTTGTTAACACACATCTCAGATTTAACAAATTATTTACATTTAAAACTAAGCTAATCTCCAAAAATTCGAATTTTAAAAGTAGTCCAAATTTCAGGTGCGTTTTAACTTACAATCATATATTTGCGAATTGCTTCTTTATGGGAGTACTTAATTTCAAAGAAAGTATTAAAAATGTTCCTTAATTTTGAAGAGACAAAGACGAGACCCTTTTTATACCCTACACCAGAAGGTGGTCAGGGTATTATGTCTTTGTGCATTTGTTTTTAGCAGGAAAAAGGAAACGAGATAGACCCATAGTTCCTTTTGATGATCTGCATAGAATCACATTCTGAGTCGATTAATGCATGTCCGTCCGTTTGTCTGTCCGTCCGTCTGCCCATGTATTTTTGTAAACAAAATACAGCTCGCATTTATAGCCCTATCCAGATGAAATTTTGCACAAATCATTTGTTTGGCCCAAGGACGAACCCTATTGAAATTGGAGATAATCGGTCAAAATTTAGATATAACTCCCATATATATCTTCGTCCATATATATTGTTTATCCGATTTGTTACTTTTTGTCCTCCGCAGCCGTAATATGCACTCTGTAACAGCAATATTTGGGGAAATATAGCAATATATATATACAGCTCAGAAATACACTTGCTAAATTTTCTCGAGATCGGTTCGTATTTGGATATATCTCCACTATATATAACTTCGTCCGATTTACATTTTATTGTGCACCGAACGTCTAATATTTGTCCAAATCGGATGGAATTTGGCACTTATGGGCGAATTGAGTCTAGAAGGTAGTATGTCAAATTTCGTGAAGATCGGTTCAGATATAGCTATGGCTCCCATATATATTTTTCATCCGATTTGTTATATTTGTTACCCACAGCCGTAATATGTACTCCGTAACAACGATATTCAGGGTGAGCAAATACAGCTCAGAAATATCTTTGCCAAATTTTATCGAGATCGGTTCCGATTTGGATATAGCTCCCATATATATCTTTATCCAATTTCAAATTAATTGTGCACCAAATGGGCAATACAAGTCCGAATTTTAAAGATACAAATGCTTCGGTATATTTTTTTGAGTTGTAGATGTGAATTTCTATAAACGATCATAAGAGAGAGTCTCTTAAGATGGCAAGAAGAGATACTTTGTAGGCAACAAGCTGGGGAGAGTTTTCATAGACGAGTTGGGGAAGTCTTTATAGACGAGCTGGAGGAAATCTCTATAGACGAGCTGGAGGGAGTCCTCTATGGACGAGCTGGAGAGAGTTCTCTATAGACGAGCTGGAGGAAATCTGTGTAGACGAGCTAAATGGGGTCTCGCTGGAGGACGTCCTCTATAGACGAGCTGGAGGGAGTCCTCTATGGACGAGCTGAAGGGAGTTATCTACAGACGAGCTGTGAAGAGAGTCTATAAACAAGCTGGAGGAAGTCCTCTATAGACGAGCTGAAGGCCCCGTCTCTATAGACGAGCTGAAGGCCCCGTCTCCATTGACGAGCTGAAGGCCCCGTCTCTATAGACGAGCTGAAGGCCCCGTCTCCATTGACGAGCTGAAGGCCCCGTCTCTATAGACGAGCTGAAGGCCCCGTCTCTATAGACGAGCTGAAGGCCCCGTCTCCATTGACGAGCTGAAGGCCCCGTCTCTATAGACGAGCTGAAGGCCCCGTCTCCATTGACGAGCTGAAGGCCCCGTCTCTATAGACGAGCTGAAGGCCCCGTCTCTATAGACGAGCTGAAGGCCCCGTCTCCATAGACGAGCTGAGGGCCCCGTCTCTATAGACGAGCTGAAGGCCCCGTCTCTATAGACGAGCTGAAGGCCCCGTCTCTATAGACGAGCTGAAGGCCCCGTCTCTATAGACGAGCTGAAGGCCCCGTCTCTATAGACGAGCTGAAGGCCCCGTCTCCATAGACGAGCTGAGGGCCCCGTCTCTATAGACGAGCTGAAGGCGCCGTCTCTATAGACGAGCTGAAGGCCCCGTCTCTATAGACGAGCTGAAGGCCCCGCCTCTATAGACGAGCTGAAGGCCCCGTCTCTATAGACGAGCTGAAGGCCCCGTCTCTATAGACGAGCTTAAGCCCCGTCTCTACATGTGAGCTGAAGGCCCTACAGATAGCTGAATTATCAAAGATGACCGGAGGATGACAACGCAAGGAGAGACCTTAAAGGCCGCCAAAAAAGTGTCTTTATAGTCGAGCTGAGGAGGGGTCTAATAACTTCCCAATGCGAAAGATGGAGCTTGCCTGAAGTTAGGTTATGTGTTATGTAAAGGTCCCAGGCCCTAAACTCGTATATACTAACGCTTCCCTACTTCACACTTGACTATAATATCAACCCGTTTTTTCCTATTTCCCTTTTTCCCTATAAAGAATCCCTCCAGCTCATCTATAATAAAGGCACCCTGTTTAAGCTAGCCTGTAGTAAGGTTCTCTGCTTGAAGCATGCCTTCAACAAAATGCCTTTTACTCTAAGCCGGTCTCTAGGCAGGTTAAGTTTGTAAATGGGCCATGTCGGTGCACATTTTCGTATTATGATTATTGTTCGACATTTTGATATTAGCGACATTATTCAACGGAATTGTTTTGAATTTTGTATTTGAAGTTCGGAATTGGTGCTTTAGCCTATGACAAAAATTACTTATGCAGGCCGTCGTTTTCGTATAGCCCCCCTATTTAACGATTTTCATTTAACTTAAATTTTTTACGATTTTTTTTTAATTTTCAAGCTCCTTCCAAATGGTGGAGGGTATTAAATTTTCGGTCCGACTTCTTTTTCTTAGTCGTTTTTTCACTTATTTATTTAATATTTGAATATCCGCTCTGTCCGAAGTTTCTACTTTCCTATATACAAAATATAGTGCTTCATCTCATCCCTATTTTGTCCCCCTGTTTCATTTTGCCAATACAAATTCTCAGTTTCAACTACTCTCTTTAAATCATTCCCACTTCTCCAACAATTTGGGAATCTCTGGCCTCCCTTCATTAATGTGAGGTATTTTGTTTATGCGCGCATGCGTGTGCCGCCCGTATGAAATTTTGTGCATAATTTGTTATAAACAAATAAAAGAAATGAAAACAAAAAAACACTCACATTGATTTTTTGCTGTCCATTATGTTGTTGTTTTTGCTTGTTGCTGCTTTTTTGAAATGACTTTTACAAAGGCAAAAAAAGAAAAAATATCCAAAGGTATTTGAAAAGAAAATTTACAAAAACAATGCCAAACATTTCTTCACAAAAATTTTGTAGCGGCTACATGGGGTATGGTTATGTAATACCCAAGTTTTTTTTTCTTTGTTTCTACGAGCCTCCTCAGTCGGTGTCTATGGCGTTTTGTATGTGGGGCTGTCTGTCCCGCAGTCCGTCTGTATGTTAATGAAGTTACTAAAACTCACTTTCTTTTATAACGAATGGATGGCGGGATGGATGGATGGCTGTTTGACTGGCTGGAACAAGATTGACTATAAACAACGTTATGATATTGAATAATTAAGACTGGTTTGTTTCAAATAAAAACAACAACACCAGCAACAACAACAACGAAAATTCATATCACTAGGCCAAAAACAATAACAAAATTGTTTAAAATCTCCGGAATTATGGGGAAGTGTAGATCCTATACAAACCCCCTCGAGAGGCTGGGGATCTATTGATTGATCAGGTAATTGCTACACTTGTTTGCCTCCCTTCTCCCTCTATCTCCTCTCTCTCTCCTCTCTCCTCTCCCCTCTCTCTCTCACTCTCTATTATGACAGCCATCATAATTTGTTAAAACTACCGAAGTTAGCAATAATTACAGTGCTCATCATGATGATGCTGCTGCTGCTTGCCTCCATACCCTAATGAAGCTTTCCTAGCCTAGCTGTTTGGCTGTTATGAAAAAAGAAGGCCAATAATCGATTACCGTTTCTCACTACGCTACCCTGCCGGGAGCAAACACAAATCATAACAACTGGTAATTTCCTTAGATAAGTTAAACATTAAAAACACAGAAATTAAGCAAATTAACAGATCTCCGTCCGCATGGGGACACCAGCGACCATATCACTTTCAAGTTGGAAAGACGTTAATTGTTATCTAAGTTAGTGGCAGTCAGTCTCCCATAAAGGTTTAAGGTAGTTGGTGTTGTTGTTGCTACTGCAACTTGGTTGGTTGGATAGGTGATATGACAAGCACACCTTTGGCTGTTTGTTTGGTTATCTGTCCGTCCGACTCTCTATATAGGGATATTTGATTTCGTTTATTTGCTTTTCGTGGCTGGCGTTGATGTCTTGTTTTGGGGGGACAGTGGGTTACAAAAGAGAGAAGGAGGGGAGATTTAGTATAAACAAAGTCTTATCCTTTACTATAGAGGAGCTAGAGCAGGGAGCCTTAGCTACAGGTAAGACTACAGCAGACAATTTATATAGGGGGGCCTTAACTAGAAGAGAGCCTGAAAGAGAAAGAAGCAGCCATGGTAGAGCCTGGGGCAGGGATCCTTAACTATGGTCGAGCCTGGGGTAGGTAACTTTAAATATAGGCGAGCTTAGATCAGGGATTTTAGATTCAGGGATCTTAAGTATACGAGAGCTTGGAGCAGGGAGCCTTGAATATAGGAGAGCCTGTAGCAGGAAGGCTTTACAACAGCCGTGCTTGAATGAGGGAGCTTAAGTAGAGGATAGCTTTGAGCAGAGAGCCTCTTCTATAGGAGAGTTTGGAGCGGGGAGCCTTAAATATAAGAAGACCCCTATCGGAGAACCCTTTCTATAGGAGAGCAGGGAATCTTTGCTACAGGTAAGCCTGGAACGGAAAGTTTTTACTAACAGACTGGCCTATAACAAAAGCTATCTGGATCAGGAAGCCTTTATTATAGGCGAGAATAATGCAGAGAGCCGTTATCATCAGCGAACCTGGAGCAGAGAGCTTTTATTGCAAGGGATTCGAAAGTAAGGAGCCTTTAATTTAGGCAAGTCCGTAGCTTGGATCCTTGGTCTCTTAAAGACAAAATAGATTACCTATTGGTTTTCTAGTGGAGGCCCATGGTATTTTAAAGAATATCTATTGGACGGTCTTCTCTAGAGAAGACCTACTGGTCTTCAAAATAAGACCTATTAGTCTTCCAGGAAAGACCTACTGGTCTTCAACAGAAGACCTACCGGTATTCTAGAGAAGAACTATTATACTTCCTACTGGTCTTCAAAAGAATACCCAATAGTCTTCCAGAGAAGACCTCTCAGTATTTCAAACCAATTAGCCTTCCAGGGAGACCTAGTAGTCTTCAATAGAAGATTTACTGGTCGTTTAGAGAAGACATTTTATGAGACCTATTGGTCACTTATAGAGAAGATCTTTTGGTCTTATAGAGAAGACCCACTGGTCTTCTAGAGAAGATCTATTGGTCTTCTGGAGAAGAACTATTAGTCTTATAGAGAAGGCCTATGGGTCTTCTGGAGAAGAAATATTGGTCTTCTTGACGACCAGTAGGTCTTCTCCAGAAGGCCAGAAGGTCTTCCATAGAAGGGACATCTGGAGAATACCTACTGGTCTTCTAGATAAGACCTATATTAGATAACCAATAGATCTTTTAGAGAAGACCTACTGGTCTTTCTGAAGATACCTGTAGGTCTTCTAGGGAAGACGTTCATGGCTTTCAGAAAAGACATTTTGGTCACCTGTAGATAAGACCTCTTTGCCTTCTGGAGAAGACCTATTAGTATTCTACAGAAAATACATTAGCCTTTCAGAGAAGACCTATTGGCCTTCTAGAGAAGTCCTACTACTCTTTTTGAGAAAACCTACTGGTCATCTAGAGAAGACCTATTGGTCTTCCAGAGATCTTCAAGAGGAAAACAATTAGTCTTCCTGGGAAGACGGACTGGTTTTCAATAGAAGACCAATTAGTCTATCAGAGAAGACCTGGTATTCCCAAGAATAACCATAAATAAAAAAAAAAATATTTTTTAAAAAATCCACGTTTCTGTCTTTAAAGGATCCTTAAAAATAGTTTTTAGAAATCCACGCTACTGTCTTCAAAAGCCCCTAAAATATTTTTTAATAACCCACGTTTCTCTCTTCAAAGGATCCTTAAAAAAATATTCTTCAAAATCCACGTTTCTCTCTTCAAAAGACCATTAAAAAATATTATTCAAAGAATCCACGTTTCTGTCTTCAAGGACCCTTAAAAATATATTTTTTTTTAAATTCACATTTCTGCCTTCAAAGGATCCTTAAACATTTTTTTAAAATCCCGTATCTGTCTTCAGAGGACCCTTAAAAAATATTTTTTAAAAATCCACGTTTCTGTTATTAAAAGACCCTAAAAACAATATTTTTAAAAAATCCGCGTTCCTCTTAATCCACGTTTGTGTCTTCAAAGGACCCTTAAAAAAAATATTTTTTAAAAATCCACGTTTTTGTCTTCAAAAGGTTTTTAAAAAATATTTTTTTTAAATCCACATTTCTGTCTTCGAAAGATCTTAAGAAGGCCCTTAAAAACTATTTTTTAAAAATCCTCGTTGCTGTCTTCAAAATCCCCTTAAAAATAGTTTTTAAAAATACACGTTTCTGTCTTCAAAAGATTCTTAAAAAATATTCTTCAAAATCCACACTTAGGGCATTAATAGTTCCTCAAAAAATATTCTTTAAAATCCACGTTTAGAGCATTAATAGTTCCTCAAAAGAAAAAAATCAAAAATATTCTTTTAAAATCTACGATTAGGGCAATGATAGGTCCTCAAAAAAATCCACGATTCTTTCTTTGAAAGACCCTCAAAAAATATTTTTTTAAAAACCCAAGTTGTTGTCTTTAAAATACTCTCAAAAAATCTTTACAAAATTTACGTTTCTGTCTTTAAAAGACCCTTAAAAATATATTTCTTTTAAAAATCCACATTTCTGCACTCAAAAGATACATAAAAAATATTTTTTTTAAAACCCAGCCTCTGTCTTCAGAATGCCCTTAAAAAAATTTTTAAAAATCCACGTAATTTTTTTTTTTTGAATGACCCCCAACCAATATTTTTTACACGTTTAGGGCATTGATAGTTCCTCAAAAAATTCTTTAGAAATCCACGTTTAGGTCCCTCAAGAAAATAAAATAAAGAATCCACGTGCCTGCCTTAATATTCGATCCAAAAATATTTTTGAAAAATCCACGTTTATTTTATTTTATTTTTTCTGTCTTCTAAAAACCCATGAAAATATTTTCTTTTAAAAATCTGTTTCTTTTTCTGTCTTTAAAAAATATTTTTTTAAAAATCTGTTTCTGTCTTTAAAAGTCCCTCGAAAAATAGAAATAATATTTATTTTTTTAAATCCACGTTTCTGTCTTTAAAATTCCCTCAAAAATATTCTTTACAAAGTCCACGTTTATGGCATTGATAGTCCCTCAAATAAATTCTTTAAAAATTCAAATTTGGAGCATTGACAGTCCCTCAAAAAAATTCTTTAAAAAAATCCAAGTTGTTGTCGTTCAAAAATATTCTTTAAAAAGTCCACGTTTCTTTCTTTGAATATGCAAGCCCCAGGGCGGGAACCTTAATTCACTACAAATTCAAACTCACCATCTCATGTGAAGCACTGTTTTCTCTGCTGGGAGCAACTGTGAATATGAAACTATTTCTCTTTCTCTCTCTCCCATCATCTCCATGCACATTTTTCTTTCGGTGTAGAGTACCAATATTAGGTTCGTTTCTTAAGTCTTTTGTTTTGCCGTTTGACTGCGGCAAAAGAAAACTCTGAAGCTTAAACAATCATGCTCACAGTTGTAGGCATAACACACATTCTCACACACACTCACTCTCATGTGGGTATGAATGACAATTGTCAAATATACACACAGACGCACAACGAAAACAACAACATCATTGCAAACATTGCTTTCATGGCAGTTGGTGCAGACGAACGACGACAAAAAAGCTTTGCATTTTGTTGTACATTGTCACACATATGACAACTAGAAACCAGTAGCAGACAACAACATCAGTAACAACAACAATAACAGCTAGGCCACTTGATGGACAGACAAACAGACACACAGAGTGGCAGGCTAGTAGCTTTGAAATATCAGCAGCTAATTGCCAATGCAACTCACATCAAAGAGTTTTCATATCAAAACTTTTCTGGTTTATTTCTTTGTTGTTGTTATTGTTGTTGTTGCTGTTTTTTTTTTTTTTTGTAAAGTTAAGCTCTTTCTCAGAGCATAGACCATGTTGTGCTGTCTCCTATTGCTGGCCTCTTAAGATTATGACACTCTACTCTTCTCACCAATACCAACAACGTAACATGAAACCACAAAAAAATGAAAAATAAATGAAAGAAAAAAAAATCAAAATTGTGCATGATTTGGAAAATGCTGATGTTTCTATTTGTTGTTGTTGTCGTTGCTGCTGTTATTGTTGGTGATTAGTTAGCTTACTTGATATGTTTTTGGTTTCAATCATCAAAACGAAAAAGCTTTCATTATTTCTGCTGGTCTTATGCAGCGACTGGCTGTGGGACAGCTGAAATCTATGGCACAGTGGGTTGGGATGAAACAAAAATGGTGGAAAAAATGGGTGTCCTTTAATAAAATTAAGATAAAATGGAAGTATTTTCTAGAGAAGACCTCTTGGTCTTCTAGAGACGACCTCTTGGTCTTCTAGAGACGACCTCTTGGCCTTCTAGAGAAGATCTACAGCTCTTCTGGAGAAGATCTACAGCTCTTCTAGAGAAGACCTTCAGCTCTTCTAGAGAAGACCTACAGCTCTTCGAGAGAAGACCTACAGCTCTCCGAGAGAAGACCTACAGCTCTTCGAGAGAAGACCTACAGCTCTTCGAGAGAAGACCTACAGCTCTTCGAGAGAAGACCTACAGCTCTTCGAGAGAAGACCTACAGCTCTTCGAGAGAAGACCTACAGCTCTTCGAGAGAAGACCTACAGCTCTTCGAGAGAAGACCTACAGCTCTTCGAGAGAAGACCTACAGCTCTTCGAGAGAAGACCTACAGCTCTTCGAGAGAAGACCTACAGCTCTTCGAGAGAAGACCTACAGCTCTTCGAGAGAAGACCTACAGCTCTTCGAGAGAAGACCTACAGCTCTTCGAGAGAAGACCTACAGCTCTTCTAGAGAAGACCTACAGCTCTTCTAGAGAAGACCTACAGCTCTTCTAGAGAAGACCTACAGCTCTTCTAGAGAAGACCTATAGCTCTTCTAGAGAAGACCTACTAGCTCTTCTAGAGAAGACCTATAGCTCTTCTAGAGAAGACCTATAGCTCTTCTAGAGAAGACCTATAGCTCTTCTAGAGAAGACCTATAGCTCTTCTAGAGAAGACCTATAGCTCTTCTAGAGAAGACCTATAGCTCTTCTAGAGAAGACCTATAGCTCTTCTAGAGAAGACCTATAGCTCTTCTAGAGAAGACCTATAGCTCTTCTAGAGAAGACCTATAGCTCTTCTAGAGAAGACCTATAGCTCTTCTAGAGAAGACCTATAGCTCTTCTAGAGAAGACCTATAGCTCTTCTAGAGAAGACCTATAGCTCTTCTAGAGAAGACCTATAGCTCTTCTAGAGAGACCTATAGCTCTTCTAGAGAAGACCTATAGCTCTTCTAGAGAAGACCTATAGCTCTTCTAGAGAAGACCTATAGCTCTTCTAGAGAAGACCTATAGCTCTTCTAGAGAAGACCTATAGCTCTTCTAGAGAAGACCTATAGCTCTTCTAGAGAAGACCTATAGCTCTTCTAGAGAAGACCTATAGCTCTTCTAGAGAAGACCTATAGCTCTTCTAGAGAAGACCTATAGCTCTTCTAGAGAAGACCTATAGCTCTTCTAGAGAAGACCTATAGCTCTTCTAGAGAAGACCTATAGCTCTTCTAGAGAAGACCTATAGCTCTTCTAGAGAAGACCTATAGCTCTTCTAGAGAAGACCTATAGCTCTTCTAGAGAAGACCTATAGCTCTTCTAGAGAAGACCTATAGCTCTTCTAGAGAAGACCTATAGCTCTTCTAGAGAAGACCTATAGCTCTTCTCTAGAAGACGTACAGCTCTTCTAGAGAAGACCTATAGCTCTTCTCTAGAAGACGTACAGCTCTTATAGAGAAGACCTATAGCTCTTCTAGAGAAGACCTATAGCTCTTCTAGAGAAGACCTATAGCTCTTCTAGAAAAGACCTATAGCTCTTCTAGGGAAGATCTATGGCTCTTCTAGAGAAGACCTCTTGGTCTTCTAGAGAAGACCTCTTGGTCTTCTAGAGAAGACCTCTTGGTTTTCTAGAGAAGACCTCTTGGTCTTCTAGAGAAGACCTATAGCTCTTCTAGAGAAGACCTATAGTTCTTCTAGAGAAGACCTATAGTTCTTCTAGAGAAGACCTATAGCTCTTCTAGAGAAGACCTATAGCTCTTCTAGAGAAGACCTATAGCTCTTCTGGAGAAGACCTATAGCTCTTCTGGAGAAGACCTATAGCTCTTCTGGAGAAGACCTTTGGCTCTTCTAGAGAAGACCTTTGGCTCTTCTAGAGAAGACCTTTGGCTCTTCTAGAGAAGACCTTTGGCTCTTCTAGAGAAGACCTTTGGCTCTTCTAGAGAAGACCTTTGGCTCTTCTAGAGAAGACCTTTGGCTCTTCTAGAGAAGACCTTTGGCTCTTCTAGAGAAGACCTTTGGCTCTTCTAGAGAAGACCTCTTGGTCTTCTAGAGAAGACCTCTTGGTCTTCTAGAGAAGACCTCTTGGTCTTCTAGAGAAGATGTCTGGGTCTTCTAGAGAAGACCTCTTGGTCTTCTAGGGAACACCTCTTGGTCTTCTAGAGAAGACCTCTTGGTTTTCTATTTTTTTCAAAAATATCCATTTGTTCCCAACATCCCATTGTGCACTGAAAGCCCGCAGAAAGACCATTTGTTGCTCATTTACGCTCACATTTTGGGGCCCAGTTGATTTCAGCTGCTTTCAATGTTGCTGTTGTTGTTGCTGCTATTGCCATTACCATTGCCTCGATGGTCTTAATTTTTTCTGTTTCTGTTCGCTGTTGATGTTGTTGTTGGGTGTTTGGCTTTTCGTCGAGTGCTGCGACTGCGTGTGTGGTTACCGTTTTAGTTTTGAGTTCGCTGTTGGCTTAGTTTTCAAAGCGCAATGTTTCAGTTTCAGTTACCAATTTGAAAGAGTAAGATCGTGGCAACGGTTTAATGGCTAAACAATAAAAAACCAAAAAAAATATAATTTTGGCCCAAAAAGAAAAAGAAATATAAGAAGAAAAAATAATATTCAAGACAAAATAATTTTGAAGAAGAAACAAACACCGAAGATTAAAAACCTGAAAAAAAAAAATTAAAAATTCAAGAAAATAGAAATTTGAAGAAAAAAATATGGAATTGAAATCAAATCAAATAAAGAAATAAGCAGCAATGGAAAAATACTGAATAAATAAAAAAATATTCGAAAATTTTTGTTGAAGAAAAAATGAATTTTGTTTTATAAACAAATCAATAAGGATCAAGTGTTGTATTTTAAAAATATAAATTATTTAAGTGATTTTTAATTTTTTTTAAAAGTGTTTTAAATTTTTTATTTATTTTTTTATATTTTATTTTTTTTTTGTTTTAGTTTGTTTTATAATTGTGCAAATTGGATAAATTAATCTACGTTTTAATCTAAAAAAAAAAACTTTAACTTATTTTCAAACCTACGCCAACTAAACGGAAAATAATTTTGAACCAGCATTCAATTGGAGAACAAAGGATATCAGAAGAAAAAAACATTTTGGAAAATAAAAAGTGTTTCGTTTTTTTTATTTAAAAAACGAAGCTAAAATTAATTGAATTTTAGTTACACGACAAAGGAAACTTATTTTAACAAAATGGTGAGTGACAGAAAATATTAAAAAAAATAAATAAATATAAAATACTCTAAAATAAAAAAAAAACTTAGTAAAACATAATAATTATAATTTTAAATGAAAAAAATAATAATTTTAAATAAAAAAAATAATAGTTTTAAATAAAAAATAATATTTTTAAATAAAAAAATAATAATTGTAAATAAAAAAATAATAATAATAAATAAAAAATAATAGTTTTAAATAAAAAATAATATTTTTAAATAAAAAAATAATAATTGTAAATAAAAAAATAATAATTTTAAATAAAAAAAATAATTTTAAATAAAAAAATTAAGTTGGAATAAATATATAAAATATAATAAAAAAAACCTCCAAATTAATTACAAAACAAAAAAAATAAAGACTTATTTTTCCTATTTCTTTAAGAAATGTTTAGGTCGAAGTGCACATAAAACCTTGCCGATTTTCACATAAAAATAGAAAAATGTTGTAGTTGTTTAGATTGCAATACAAAAATTATTATTCCCAGCTTAATAACGAAAAATCTCATTTATATAAAAGTTTGATTTTTTAAATTTTCCATCTAGACCTTTTGGCCAGAGTTTGGCAATTTTCAAAAAAAAAAAAATAAATAAATAAAATAAAAATTCTGTTAATATCTTAAAAATGTCGAAAGTAGCCATTATATTAGGGATATTGAAGAGCGAAACTTGAAAAAAATCGGTGAATTATGTAGCTAAAATCACTAAAATCACCGAATATCGGGAGGTACCATTATATGAGGGCTATACGATGACGGGACCTGCACAGATGATCTCCTGTCATAAGCTGTAGCATCCATTACGAACATCAAATCCCAAATTTGAAACAATTCTGGTAATTAATGTCGCTAAAATCATCAAAATACCGAATATCGGGAGGTAACCGAATATTGGGATATACGAAGACGTGGACCTGCACAGACAATTTTCTGCCATAAGCTGTAGTATCTATTTCGAACTTCAAATACAAAATTTGAAACAATTCCGGTGAATGATGACATTAAAATCATCTAAATACCAGAAATCGGGAGGTAGCGTTATATGGGAGCTATACGAAGACATGGACCTGCACAGACAATTTTCTGTCATAGGCTGTAGTATCCATTACGAACTTCAAATACCAATTTTGAAATCATCAAAATACCGAATATCGTGAGGTACCGTTATATGGGGGCTATACAAAGACGTGAGCCTGCACACACAATTATCTGTCATAGGCTGTAGTTCCCATTACGAACTTCAAATACCAAATGTGAAACAATTACTGTAAATAATGTCGGTAAAACATCAAAATACCGAAGATAGGGAGTTACCATTATATGGAGACCATACCAAAAAGTGGACCTACATGGCCCATTTTCAATACCGAAAGTCCTGCAGACATAATATACATTTGAGTAAAATTTTATCAACCTACTTCATTTCGTTCGGAAGCTAGAGTGATTTCCACAGACGGACGGGCATCGTTAAATCGACATAGAATTTTATGCTGATCAAGAATATATATACTTTGTGGGATCTAAAATGTGTATTTCGAGGTGGTTCAAAAGGAATCACAAAGTTAATATACCCTCCATACATATTATGGTGGAGGGTATAAAAGAAAAATCTCATTTTCATAAAAGTTTTTTTTTTTTTTTAATTTCAGAATTTGTAGTTCTCAAAAGTCAAATTTTCTATTGGTCCAAATTCTAATACAAAAATTTATTAAAAATACTAATAGTTAGAAGAAAATAGTACTTGAAATATTGGGAACAAAAAATAGTTCTTATGTTGGGCGCCATTTTATAAATTATTTTAAATTTAATAATTTTTGATAGCATGACAGCAATAGATATGAAACATTTGCTAGTTTGGACTGTCATGCGACCTGAAAAATCTAGATCAGTATGGGAATAAAAAGACATACTTCTCATTTCAAAGCCCTGCCTTATTTTATTTTCATAAAAAAAATACAACCGAATACAACCGCTTGTAAATTTGCAGTCAACCTAACGCCGGATATAAATTAACAAAGAAAATATAAAGAATAAAAATTAAAATTAAAGTTTATCTCAGATGAAATCTGTATTGGCCCTTTTTGGTGCAAAAGTGACGTCCAATGTGAGGCAATACAGGCTAAAAAGTTGGTGACTACGCAAAGGCTCCAAATGACTTGTTTTTTTTATAGAATTTTTTTTTAAATTTTCTCCTTCAGTGACATTTTCAACTGAAGTTGACAAAAGTGGCGCCCAATGTGAGACAAAGGTTAATCTTATTTTTGATGGAAAAAAATCTTGAGAAATACTTGACTCGAAATTCATCGTTTGAAATATTTTTGGTGGCGCCCTCCTTTTAAAGAGATACTATTAACTGAAATAAGCAAAAGTGGCGCCCAATGCGAGACAAAGTTTAACCTAGTTTATGATGAAGAAAAGGTTGAGAACTACTTGACTCGAAATTCATCGTTTTGAAATATTGTTGGTGGCGCTCTCCTTCTAAAGAGAAACTATAAGCTGAAATGAGCAAAAGTGGCGCCCAATGTAAGACAATATAGGCTAAAAAGTTGGTGAATATTCTTCTCCAGTGACGTCCCACTTTGAAAGCGACACTATCAGCTGAAATTACCAAAAGTGGCGCCCAATGTGCGATAACATAGGTTAAAAAGGTTGTGATGAAGAAAAGCTTGAGAAATACATGACTCGAAATACATCGTTTGAAATATTTTTGGTTGCGCCCTCCTTCTAAAGAGTAATTTTTAGCTAAAATAAGCAAAAGTGCCGCCCAATGTGAGACAATGCCGATTAAAAAAATTGGTGATTGCAGAAAGGCTCCAAATTCATTATTTTTATTGGGAATTTTATTTCAAAAAAATCAGTGCCGTCCTACTTTGAAAGCGACAGTTGAGGCAATGCCGGTTAACAAGTTGTTTAATTATGAAATAATTGGATCAAAACTCATATTTTTTTGTTAGGAATTTTATTTTGTAATTTCTTCAGTGGCGCCCAACATAAAAATGAAATGAAACCGAATTCTTAGAAATGTTTTGAATTCATATTTTTGTATAATGATTTAAAAGTTGATACGAAAGAAACAAAACCATGCCTTGTATGAAAAGTTTACCAGGTATGGGTGTTTCGAATCGTCAGAAAAAAAATTTAGTTTCTTTTTTCAATGAAAGAAACGCATCTGCCGTAAGAAGCATGATATACGCAACAAATCAAATTAGTAAATCCGACATTAAACCAGCTGGAATTTGAATACAGACCACATGGAAATATTTCGTACATTTCTTTCTACAAATTCAATTCTTTCGCACTTACAGATTGAGTGGCGCCCAACGTGAAACAGGAAATACATCAATGTCCCGGACACATTTTTATTTACCTTACCTTCAAAACAGTATAAATTCAGCTGTGATTTTGAATACAGACTTCATGAAATATGAAGTATTTTTTTTCTTCTTCAAATTCGATTCACCCGAATCTACAGGTTAAGAGGCGCCCAACGCGGCACAAAAAATAATACCTAATAACATATTTAAATTCCCGTCAATCGATATTCTAATATGGAAAATTCGAATATGTTTTTGCATTAAAATTCAATGGTCTAGAATCTGCCGGTTAAGTGGCGCCCAACGTGACAAAAACTAAAAATCTTCGAAATTTAGAACTGTTTTTGAAATTAGGCTTAAAAATTCTCAAAATTTGCTGACCATGGTATATGAAAGCTATAGCAACTCCTCAGACTCGTTTGATTAAGGAAAGTAGACAATTTTCGTTCTTATGATCCGAACCTGATACATATCTTCTAAGGCCTGGGCAGAGAGTCGCAATATTATTTCCTCCCAATTTTATTACTCCCTCGTAACATTGTTTTTCAATGGTTCTGATCTTTTTCATTTGTATGTGTGTGTGTGTGGAGAGAGAATTACGCTCGCGTTCCTGTATTTATCTGGTATATATTATTCGATACATTCGAAATTTCCCTCACCGAAATAAGGGCTTTTGAGACTATGCCTCCTTGGACGAAATTAGTTTTTTGTCATTTGGAGTCGATTAATTTCAGTCGGTTCCAGTTTGTTTCTCAAAAAGGGTAATAATTTTAGTATAGTTTGTCTGTTTTCTACGAATATATGTGGCAACATTTAAGAGCATTTAATATTAGAGACTTCTTAAACAATGTAAGAGATCTCGAACAATAAAAAATACAATAAAAAAATAAAAAAAAGGCAAGGGAAAGATATAAAAGAAGGAGTAGTGGATCTTCTTATTCACACAAGATCTTTTTGTTACCCATACCCCTTTGCAGGTCTCCTCCTTCTGTTTCTATAAGAATCTTTCTTTAAGATATCTCGTAGATTATACCAGTTTGATTTAAAAAAAAAATATTCTTCAACATTTTATTACTGGCAATTATGAATTATTAATCAAATTTTTGTTTTACAATTAATTAGTTCGACAATTGAAGGTATTTGATTTGCAAATGAAATCGCTTCAAGAATAAGAATGAAGAATATGTTATTGGTCTGCAATTAGATTTTGAAATTAATTAAAAGTCTGCAAATTGTTAAAAAAAAATTGATGTGAAAATTAAAAAGAGGGAGACCATTAATCCATGCCAAGTCAGATCAAAGAACATTTTCGGTATTGTTCTTTTAAGTTGCAGAAGAAGTGATAATTGAAGGTTTTTATACCCTCATCCATATGGCTACAGAGGGTATATATCATTTGATACGGTCAAAACGTGACTCATTGAAATAACGATTTTAGACCCTAGGTCTCTTTGGACCAAATCCGGTCCAGGTCATTTGGAGTCGATCTAGCGATGTTCGTCCGTCCGTCTGGCTGGCTGGCTGGTGCGCACGATAAATCTCGAAGGGAGTATCCGATTTGGTCCAAACTTGGCACATCGTATTATTATTATTAAACTTATATTGAGTTCGGATATGGGCTATAAGCACGAACTTTTCATAGAAAATATCTTACTGTACAGAAAGAGAAAGGATTATCCGATTTTGCTCCAACTTTGCAAATCCTAATATTTGCATTAGTGCTAGGTCAGGTGCGAAAATGGATAATATCGGTCCACTCCATCAAGTACCCCCCCCCCCCACAAAGGGTCAAAATTTGGAATAATTGTAACTCTTCTAAAATGTTAAGTAAGCCACCGATTGTCTTCAAATTACACACATAACAATATTTTTATTAACTAAAGGTCTCGCGTGAAGATGGAATATATCGGTCCACTCCTTCTGGTACCTCCCCCACAAAGCGGACAAAATTTAGAATAACCAAAACGATTATTAAATCCGAAATAAGCAATCGGTTGACTTCATATTTCGTTTATTTCATTTTTTCAACTAACACAAGATCTGCTGTGAAGATGGAATATATCGGTCCACTCTTTCTGGTACCTCCCCCACAAAGGGGTCAAAATTTGGAATATCCATGAAGCTCATACGACGCGAAATTAACATTCGATTCCATTCCAGACTTGGCACATCTCAATATTTCCTTCAACACAAGATCTGTCATGAAGGTGGTAGAGATCGGACCATTCCTTCTGGCACCTCCCTCACAAAGGGTCAAAGTTTTGAATAACCGAAACGTTTATAAAATCCAAAATAAGCATCCGATTCTCTTCATATTTCACACATCCCATTATTTCTACTTAAACAAGATCTGCTATGAAGATGGAATATATAGGTCCACTCCTTCTGGTACCTCCCCCACAAAGGGTTCAAAATTTTGAATATTCATGAAGCTTATAAAACGCAAATTTAGCATCCGATTCCATTCAGACTTGGTACATCTCAATATTTCCATCAACACAAGATCTGCTATAAAGATGGTAGAGATCGGACCATTCCTTCTGGTACCTCCCCAAGTGATACTTTTTAACTTTTTAAATTGTATTTTGAAATATTTCAATTTGTCCCCACATAGAATTGTGCGCCCCACTGTTCTTCTTACGAAATGCTTATCTTGAGATTGTCAAAAAAATTTCGTAACATTAATTTATTTGAAAATTTGAATAACAAATTTTTTGAAACTATAATTTTACATTTCCGCAACTATTGAAATTCGGTGACAAATTTACGGCAATAACATCGTCAATCTTTGAATACGACATTCGCGTTTCGAACCAGTTTTTTTAAGTCTTTTTCGAATAAAAACCTATAAAGCCAAAATATTTCCATTAAGTAAATTGGTTAAATAAATGGACAGCTCAAGAATTCGTTACGAATTGTCCAGAAAAAAATTGCAAAAAATGTAGACTAGAAAAAAATTCAATCTAGATTTTTCACAGCCACATACAACGTTAAGGACCAATAAAAGTTAACGGAATGGCCTTCCTTTCAAACCAAAAAAAAAAAAATCGAATGGCTGAAAAGCTCCCTCTCTTCCCCCAAGCTGTGATTTCGTGCCTTCCAAAATTGCCTAGATTCAAATGCAGATACCAGCAGCTGTTCTTACCTTCATTTCAATTCTATGAAGAGAAAAAAAGCAACAACAACAGTAAGAACAATCAACCACAACAGCATTAACATTAAATTGAATGGCAGGCAACCAGAGGTTGTGCATTCAGCCATACCAATGAACCCAACAACCCACTCTCCGGCCCACCAACGAACCGAAGAACTTACAAGCCGAAGCCAAAATAGCTGGAAACGTCAAAAAAGCAACTGTTTTTTTGTTGTTGGTTTAATTCTTCAGTTTTGCAAAAGTATGTCATACAGAACACAATTCTCTTGTACAGCGGACGCATATTTACAATGACAGGCACACACACACACACTCATACATGCAACCACACTACCCATAAAACAATTTATTTTATATAAGTTTTTCTTGTTGTTGTTGCTTATTAAACATTCCCATACGTACTTTGGAAAAACGCTCAGAATAACGTTATGTCTAAATCTAGAAGCAAAAAAACGACAACGAAATACAACAACAATAACAGAAGAAGGTGAAAAAGCAGAACCAAACATGGCAGAAGTAGCACCAACGGCGCTAGGGTTTCGGTGCGGTTGGTCGGTTGTGTTTAAAAATAATAGCTTGAAAACGAATTAAATACCATTATCTAGGGGGGGGACTTTTTTACCATGCCAGGCAAATCAAAATAAAAGACTTAAGACACAAGAGCGATGGTGTTTTGTTACAAGGCAGAGAGAGAGAGAGAGAGAGAGAGCAGAGAGAGAGCAGAGAGAGAGACGGAGGGTGAAAAATTGTAATTCTTGGAAATCAGTTGTGCAATATTACAAGAAAAAGTTATGTGCGGATAATGAATTTATCCACAAAATGTGGATAATAAATTTATCCACAAATGTGGATAATAAAATTATCCACTAACGTGGATAAAAAAAAATTCCACAAGCGTGGATAAAAAATTATCCACAAATGTGGATAATAAAAATTATACATAAATGTGGATAACTAAATTATCCACATATCGGGGATAATAAAATTATCCACAAATGTGGATAATAAAATTATCCACAAAAGTAATTAATAAAATTACTCACTTTGGTGGATAATAAATTAATCCACAAACGTGCATAATATAATTATCCACAAATATGGATAATAAAAATTATCCAAAAATGTGGATAATAAAAATTATCCACAAATGCGGATAATACAATTATCCACAAATGTGGATAATAAAAACCATGCACAAATGTGGATAATAAAAAACGTGGATAATAAAAATTATCCACAAACGTGGATAATAAAAATTATCCACTTCTGTGGATAATAGAATTATCCCCAAATGTGGATAATAAAAATTATCCACAAATGTGGATAATAAAAATTATGCCAAATGTGGATAATATAATTATCCACAAACTTGGATAATAAAAATTATCCACAAATGTGGATAATAAAATTATCCACTAACGTGGATAATAAAAATTATGCCAAATGTGGATAATATAATTATGCACAAATGTGGATAATATAATTATCCACAAACGTGGATAATAAAAATTATCCACTTCTGTGGATAATAGAATTATCCACAAATGTGGATAATAAAAATTATCCACAAATGTGGATAATAAAAATTATCCACAAACGTGGATAATAAAAATTATCCACTTTAGTGGATAATAAAAATTATCCACAAATGTGGATAATAAAAATTATCCACTTTAGTGGATAATAAAAATTATCCACAAATGTGGATAATAAAAACCATGCACAAATGTGGTTAATAAAAATTATCCACTTTAGTGGATAATAAAAATTATCCACAAATGTGGATAATAAAAACCATGCACAAACGTGGATAATAAAAATTATCCACTTCTGTGGATAATAGAATTATCCACTTTAGTGGATAATAAAAATTATCCACAAACGTGGATAATAAAAATTATCCACTTTAGTGGATAATAAAAATTATCCACAAATGTGGATAATAAAAATTATCCACTAATGTGGATAATAAAATTATCCACAAATGTGGAAAATAAATTTATCCACTTTTGTGGATAAATAAATTATTCATGTCTGTGGATAATAAATTTATCCACTTTTGTGGATAAATAAATTATCTATGTCTGTGGATAATCAAATTATTGATGTTTGTGGATAATTGAATTATCCACAAACGTGTATAATAAATTATCCACAAAAATGGATAATAAAATTAACCATTTCTGAGGATAAGAAAAATTATCCACAAACATGGATAATAAAAAATATCTACAAATGTGGATAATAAGAATTATCCACAAAAGTGGATAATAAATTATCCCCAAATGTGGATAACTAAAATTATCCACATATATAATGAATATAATGAAATTATCCACAAACGTGAATAATGAAAATTATCCACAAATGTGGATAATATATTTATCCACAAACGTGGATAATAAAATTTATCCGCAAAACGTGGATAATAAAATTATCCACAAAAGTGGATAATATAATTATCCACAAATGTAGATAATAACATTTATCCACAAATGTGGATAATATAATTATCCTCGAATAAGTATCAATAAAAAAATTATCCACAACCGTGGATAATAAAATTATCCACAACCGTGGATTATAAAATTATCCACAACCGTGAATTATAAAATTATCCACGTCTGTGGATAATAAAATTATCTACGTCTGTGGATAAAAAAAATTATCTACAAACGTGGATAAAAATATTATCCACTTTTGTGGATAATCAAATTATCCATGTCTGTGGATAATAAAAATTATCCGCAAATGTGGATAATAAAATTATCCACGTTAGTGGATAATAAAAATTATCCGCAAATGTGGATAAAAAAATTATCCACGTCTGTGGATAATAAAATTATCCACAATTGTGCATAATAAAGTTATCCACGTCTGTGGGTAACTTACTTATCCATGGTAGGGTATCCCCAGCTAGAACGTCATGCATTCTGACAACTATCCAAACTGACATACGTACACAAAGGCATTTACAGACCGGCACAAAAAAATATTATGAGTCAATTCATGGCATGGCTCAGCCAACCAAAAAAAAAAAAAAAAAAAAAAACAAGAACCACAAAAAAAAAAAAACTGAAAATGAAAAACAAAAGAAAGAAATATGTCACAGAATAACAGAAATGACAAACTATTGATGTACATACGTAGATACCTGCGTATGTATGTATGTATAAATGTATCCATGTATAGTCGTCATACCGACACCCAAGTGATGGAATTAGTGACTGAGAATGAAGTAACATAACAATAAGATTCCCTTTCTATAAAAGATATTCTCAAATAACCCAACGGCAAGCCACTCCAAGAGAACAAACAGAAAAAAAAAAAAAAAAAAATCAAAAGTCAAAATATGTTTATCTTTTTTATGAAATTTCAACAATAACAACAAATAAAGGTAAACTAT
Source organism: Musca domestica (assembly GCF_030504385.1). Classification (NCBI taxonomy): domain Eukaryota; kingdom Metazoa; phylum Arthropoda; class Insecta; order Diptera; family Muscidae; genus Musca; species Musca domestica. The sequence goes on along the minus strand of NW_026712207.1, from coordinate 3,038,558 downwards.
GGCTGGGGCTTGACAAAAAAAAAACACAGCCAGACATTTTCAGATTCATAGCTATACACGTATACCTACACATTTACATACATACATACATATGTATGTATGTTTGTATAAGTCTAGGTATTTGTTTTCTGCATCACACAACACCTTCCCACCTCCTCCTTCCCCTCCTTCTCCTTCTTTTCATTTGTGCAAATTATGACGAATTGAGTTGGGCTTCAAATGTTGATTTTCCCTCTTCTTCTTCGACGTTGTCGTTGTTTTTTTTTTTTGGGCTGTCTTGCATGGCTAACCGCCACCAAGTAAAAGTTACTCACAACTGAAATCGAGAAAATCCAAAAAACAACTCCTTTTTTAGTTAACTTTTTTTCCATGGCGAACTGCAGGCATACATATATTTTACAACGTCATTTGGCGAGAGGTATGCACAGGCAATCAAGACGGTGACGAGTGGTAGAGGAAATTGCAAATTCATATTTTTTTTGTTTTTTTTTGGCGACTAAACAATAAAAGGTTCAACACTGGTTTTCCATTAGAGAAAAATGACAGATGGAAAACTGGATTCCATTTGGAGAAAATTAAGAAAAAAATTCGGGTTTCAAATTCGTTAACAAGTTTTAAATTATGATTTTTTGATGATTAATCAAAAGACTTAAGACACAAACGCCAGCCAACATGTTTTTCACGCCTTAGTCATAGACTTTTGATGGTGGTGGAGAGAAGAGGGAGGACATTATTTTTGTTGGGAGGCAAATATGGCAGAAAAGAAAAGTATTTCAAATCGTCCCCCAAGAAAAACGTCAATTCCGAAGCCTCATCAAGGCCCAGAAGTAAAGGATCAAAAGACTTAAGACACAAACGCAGCCAACTTGGCTCTGAGCTCATAGTCATTGGATTTTGATGGTGGGGGAGAAGAGAGGGGGAGAAGAGAGAGGGAGAGAGAGAGAAAATTATTATTTGTTGGAGGCAAATATTGGATACTTTTTTAATATTTTGAAAATCTCCCAAAAAACGTTAATTCAGAAGCCTCATCAAGGCCCAGAAGTAAAGGATCAAAAGACTTAAGACACAAACACAGCCAACTTGGCTCTCAGCTCTAGTCATAGACTTTTGATGGTGGTGGAGAAGAGAGAGGGAGAGAGATAGAGAGAGAGATAATTATTATTTGTTGGAGGCAAATATGGGATACTTTTTTTAATATTTTGAAAAAAAAAATGTTGAAAATCCTCCCCCAAGAAGGACACCTTTTTCTGGAGTACTTTAAAATTTTATACAGGTTAAGATTAAAAAAAAAACTACAACAAAGTCAAGCGCCATAATTTTTACATTTTTTTTATTTTATTGAATGAAAGCAAAAAATATCGGAAATGGCATCAAATTTTAGAATTAGTTTAGATTTGTTCGAATTGGTCAACTTTGGCACGAATTATGGCCTTTAAACGGCCAATGAAACACGCGTCACACGCTGCTCGAATGTTGCTCTCTCTGCGGTATTTTGGCCCATTCCCGGCAAAGCGCTTGCTTGAGGTGATCGACACTTTGGTATTTTTTAGTGCCTGCCAACCTTGCTTTCCAAAATACTCCAGCCACAATAGTCCAACGGATTGGTATCCAGAAATGGTCATTGTGTGCTGGAAATGAAGCGAGGAACATCTGGATTTCTTTAAATTATATTTTTCAAGGACTAATAGGGCCATAGGCGTGGATTTTTTAAATTATATTTTTCAAGGACTAATAGGGCCATAGGCGTGGATTTTTTAAATTATATTTTTCAAGGACTAATAGGGCCATAGGCGTGGATTTTTTAAATTATATTTTTCAAGGACTATTAGGGCCATAGGCGTGGATTTTTTAAATTATATTTTTCAACGACTATTAGGGCCATAGGCGTGGATTTTTTAAATTATATTTTTCAACGACTATTAGGGCCATAGGCGTGGATTTTTTAAATTATATTTTTCAACGACTATTAGGGCGATAGGCGTGGATTTTTTAAATTATATTTTTCAACGACTATTAGGGCCATAGGCGTGGATTTTTTAAATTATATTTTTCAACGACTATTAGGGCCATAGGCGTGGAATTTTTAAATTATATTTTTCAACGACTATTAGGGCCATAGGCGTGGAATTTTTAAATTATATTTTTCAACGACTATTAGGGCGATAGGCGTGGATTTTTTAAATTATATTTTTCAACGACTATTAGGGCGATAGGCGTGGATTTTTTAAATTATATTTTTCAACGACTATTAGGGCCATAGGCGTGGATTTTTTAAATTATATTCTTCAACGACTATTAGGGCCATAGGCGTGGATTTTTTAAATTATATTTTTCAACGACTATTAGGGCGATAGGCGTGGATTTTTTAAATTATATTTTTCAACGACTATTAGGGCGATAGGCGTGGATTTTTTAAATTATATTTTTCAACGACTATTAGGGCGATAGGCGTGGATTTTTTAAATTATATTTTTCAAGGACTATTAGGGCCATAGGCGTGGATTTTTTAAATTATATTTTTCAACGACTATTAGGGCCATAGGCGTGGATTTTTTAAATTATATTTTTCAACGACTATTAGGGCCATAGGCGTGGATTTTTTAAATTATATTTTTCAACGACTATTAGGGCGATAGGCGTGGATTTTTTAAATTATATTTTTCAACGACTATTAGGGCGATAGGCGTGGATTTTTTAAATTATATTTTTCAAGGACTATTAGGGCCATAGGCGTGGATTTTTTAAATTATATTTTTCAACGACTATTAGGGCCATAGGCGTGGATTTTTTAAATTATATTTTTCAAGGACTAATAGGGCCATAGGCGTGGATTTTTTAAATTATATTTTTCAAGGACTATTAGGGCCATAGGCGTGGATTTTTTAAATTATATTTTTCAACGACTATTAGGGCCATAGGCGTGGATTTTTTAAATTATATTTTTCAACGACTATTAGGGCCATAGGCGTGGATTTTTTAAATTATATTTTTCAACGACTATTAGGGCCATAGGCGTGGATTTTTTAAATTATATTTTTCAACGACTATTAGGGCCATAGGCGTGGATTTTTTAAATTATATTTTTCAAGGACTAATAGGGCCATAGGCGTGGATTTTTTAAATTATATTTTTCAAGGACTAATAGGGCCATAGGCGTGGATTTTTTAAATTATATTTTTCAACGACTATTAGGGCGATAGGCGTGGATTTTTTAAATTATATTTTTCAACGACTATTAGGGCGATAGGCGTGGATTTTTTAAATTATATTTTTCAACGACTATTAGGGCGATAGGCGTGGATTTTTTAAATTATATTTTTCAACGACTATTAGGGCGATAGGCGTGGATTTTTTAAATTATATTTTTCAAGGACTAATAGGGCCATAGGCGTGGATTTTTTAAATTATATTTTTCAAGGACTATTAGGGCCATAGGCGTGGATTTTTTAAATTATATTTTTCAACGACTATTAGGGCGATAGGCGTGGATTTTTTAAATTATATTTTTCAACGACTATTAGGGCGATAGGCGTGGATTTTTTAAATTATATTTTTCAACGACTATTAGGGCCATAGGCGTGGATTTTTTAAATTATATTTTTCAACGACTATTAGGGCCATAGGCGTGGATTTTTTAAATTATATTTTTCAACGACTATTAGGGCCATAGGCGTGGATTTTTTAAATTATATTTTTCAACGACTATTAGGGCCATAGGCGTGGATTTTTTAAATTATATTTTTCAACGACTATTAGGGCCATAGGCGTGGATTTTTTAAATTATATTTTTCAACGACTATTAGGGCCATAGGCGTGGATTTTTTAAATTATATTTTTCAACGACTATTAGGGCCATAGGCGTGGATTTTTAAATTATATTTTTCAACGACTATTAGGGCCATAGGCGTGGATTTTTTAAATTATATTTTTCAACGACTATTAGGGCCATAGGCGTGGATTTTTTAAATTATATTTTTCAACGACTATTAGGGCCATAGGCGTGGATTTTTTAAATTATATTTTTCAACGACTATTAGGGCCATAGGCGTGGATTTTTTAAATTATATTTTTCAACGACTATTAGGGCCATAGGCGTGGAATTTTTAAATTATATTTTTCAACGACTATTAGGGCGATAGGCGTGGATTTTTTAAATTATATTTTTCAACGACTATTAGGGCGATAGGCGTGGATTTTTTAAATTATATTTTTCAACGACTATTAGGGCCATAGGCGTGGATTTTTTAAATTATATTTTTCAACGACTATTAGGGCGATAGGCGTGGATTTTTTAAATTATATTTTTCAACGACTATTAGGGCCATAGGCGTGGATTTTTTAAATTATATTTTTCAACGACTATTAGGGCGATAGGCGTGGATTTTTTAAATTATATTTTTCAACGACTATTAGGGCCATAGGCGTGGATTTTTTAAATTATATTCTTCAACGACTATTAGGGCCATAGGCGTGGATTTTTTAAATTATATTTTTCAACGACTATTAGGGCCATAGGCGTGGATTTTTTAAATTATATTTTTCAACGACTATTAGGGCCATAGGCGTGGATTTTTTAAATTATATTTTTCAACGACTATTAGGGCCATAGGCGTGGATTTTTTAAATTATATTTTTCAACGACTATTAGGGCCATAGGCGTGGATTTTTTAAATTATATTTTTCAACGACTATTAGGGCCATAGGCGTGGATTTTTTAAATTATATTTTTCAACGACTATTAGGGCCATAGGCGTGGATTTTTTAAATTATATTTTTCAACGACTATTAGGGCCATAGGCGTGGATTTTTTAAATTATATTTTTCAACGACTATTAGGGCCATAGGCGTGGATTTTTTAAATTATATTTTTCAACGACTATTAGGGCGATAGGCGTGGATTTTTTAAATTATATTTTTCAACGACTATTAGGGCGATAGGCGTGGATTTTTTAAATTATATTTTTCAACGACTATTAGGGCGATAGGCGTGGATTTTTTAAATTATATTTTTCAACGACTATTAGGGCGATAGGCGTGGATTTTTTAAATTATATTTTTCAACGACTATTAGGGCGATAGGCGTGGATTTTTTAAATTATATTTTTCAACGACTATTAGGGCGATAGGCGTGGATTTTTTAAATTATATTTTTCAACGACTATTAGGGCGATAGGCGTGGATTTTTTAAATTATATTTTTCAACGACTATTAGGGCGATAGGCGTGGATTTTTTAAATTATATTTTTCAACGACTATTAGGGCGATAGGCGTGGATTTTTTAAATTATATTTTTCAACGACTATTAGGGCGATAGGCGTGGATTTTTTAAATTATATTTTTCAACGACTATTAGGGCGATAGGCGTGGATTTTTTAAATTATATTTTTCAACGACTATTAGGGCGATAGGCGTGGATTTTTTAAATTATATTTTTCAACGACTATTAGGGCGATAGGCGTGGATTTTTTAAATTATATTTTTCAACGACTATTAGGGCGATAGGCGTGGATTTTTTAAATTATATTTTTCAACGACTATTAGGGCGATAGGCGTGGATTTTTTAAATTATATTTTTCAACGACTATTAGGGCGATAGGCGTGGATTTTTTAAATTATATTTTTCAACGACTATTAGGGCGATAGGCGTGGATTTTTTAAATTATATTTTTCAACGACTATTAGGGCGATAGGCGTGGATTTTTTAAATTATATTTTTCAACGACGATTAGGGCGATAGGCGTGGATTTTTTAAATTATATTTTTCAACGACTATTAGGGCGATAGGCGTGGATTTTTTAAATTATATTTTTCAACGACTATTAGGGCGATAGGCGTGGATTTTTTAAATTATATTTTTCAACGACTATTAGGGCGATAGGCGTGGATTTTTTAAATTATATTTTTCAACGACTATTAGGGCGATAGGCGTGGATTTTTTAAATTATATTTTTCAACGACTATTAGGGCGATAGGCGTGGATTTTTTAAATTATATTTTTCAACGACTATTAGGGCGATAGGCGTGGATTTTTTAAATTATATTTTTCAACGACTATTAGGGCGATAGGCGTGGATTTTTTAAATTATATTTTTCAACGACTATTAGGGCGATAGGCGTGGATTTTTTAAATTATATTTTTCAACGACTATTAGGGCGATAGGCGTGGATTTTTTAAATTATATTTTTCAACGACTATTAGGGCGATAGGCGTGGATTTTTTAAATTATATTTTTCAACGACTATTAGGGCGATAGGCGTGGATTTTTTAAATTATATTTTTCAACGACTATTAGGGCGATAGGCGTGGATTTTTTAAATTATATTTTTCAACGACTATTAGGGCGATAGGCGTGGATTTTTTAAATTATATTTTTCAACGACTATTAGGGCGATAGGCGTGGATTTTTTAAATTATATTTTTCAACGACTATTAGGGCGATAGGCGTGGATTTTTTAAATTATATTTTTCAACGACTATTAGGGCGATAGGCGTGGATTTTTTAAATTATATTTTTCAACGACTATTAGGGCGATAGGCGTGGATTTTTTAAATTATATTTTTCAACGACTATTAGGGCGATAGGCGTGGATTTTTTAAATTATATTTTTCAACGACTATTAGGGCGATAGGCGTGGATTTTTTAAATTATATTTTCAACGACTATTAGGGCGATAGGCGTGGATTTTTTAAATTATATTTTTCAACGACTATTAGGGCGATAGGCGTGGATTTTTTAAATTATATTTTTCAACGACTATTAGGGCGATAGGCGTGGATTTTTTAAATTATATTTTTCAACGACTATTAGGGCGATAGGCGTGGATTTTTTAAATTATATTTTTCAACGACTATTAGGGCCATAGGCGTGGATTTTTTAAATTATATTTTTCAACGACTATTAGGGCGATAGGCGTGGATTTTTTAAATTTTATTTTTCAAGGACTATTAGGGCGATAGGCGTGGATTTTTTAAATTATATTTTTCAACGACTATTAGGGCCATAGGCGTGGATTTTTTAAATTATATTTTTCAACGACTATTAGGGCCATAGGCGTGGATTTTCTAAATTATAATTTTCAACGACTATTAGGGCCATAGGCGTGGATTTTTTAAATTATATTTTTCAACGACTATTAGGGCCATAGGCGTGGATTTTTTAAATTATATTTTTCAACGACTATTAGGGCCATAGGCGTGGATTTTTTAAATTATATTTTTCAACGACTATTAGGGCCATAGGCGTGGATTTTTTAAATTATATTTTTCGGGGACTATTATGGCGATAGGCGTGGATTTTTTAAATTATATTTTTCAGGGACTATTAGGGCGATAGGCGTGGATTTTTTAAATTATATTTTTCAGGGACTATTAGGGCGATAGGCGTGGATTTTTTAAATTATATTTTTCAGGGACTATTAGGGCGATAGGCGTGGATTTTTTAAATTATATTTTTCAAGGGCTATATTTGTGTGCCCAAGGCTTTAATACACCCTCTAGAATATTTTCGCGATAATATTTGGCATTTATTCTGATGTCATGGTCGATAAATACAAGTGGAGAGCGACCACCGGCTGTTATGGCGGCCCACACATTCACCATGGCCGGCGCTTGAGTTCTGGTGGCCAACCGAAGGTGCACATTTTCAGCTGACCTCGTTGGCAATTAAAAACGATCACTTTGTTTGTTTCGGCTGCTGCTGGACAACGAATGTTTTCTCATCGGAAATGGAGAAAACCAAATTCGCCAGTTCACCCCTTTCGGCCATGCGAAGCAACTCTTTAGCTCTTTTGAGTCTATTTTCTTTCTGTTGCGGTTAAAGTTCTTGCACTTTTTGGAATTTCAATGGCTTTAGCCCGACCGAGCTCATTTTTCAATATTTGCCGTATGGAATATTGCGATATGTTCAGCTCACGAGCCATTTTTCGGCCACTGCGAGGCGGATTTCGATAAAGGTCGCTTCTTTACTTTTCGTAGCATTTCTGCTGATGTTGCTGCTTTCTTCCGTCCACTTCCTTGACATATGTCGGGCTACGCTACCCGCTACCAGTATCACGGTAACGAGCGATGGTATGAGACACAGAAGATTTATTCACATTTAAATGCTGGAGTGCTTTAACCATAGCCACTTGTGGTTTTCCAGCCAAATACAAAGAAATCCGACTATCACGCTTGAACTCCATCACGAATAACTTTTTTTCTGGAAAATTCTAACCAAAATGCTTTTGTACGCTTGTAAGCAATATAGTCAGCTGTCACTGGAATAATTTTAACAGCTGTCGGACGAGTGGCTTAGAAATGACAGCAGTCTGTAGATGGTTGCATTTTTTCATCTCAACCTCTATATAGGGCCATGTTATGGATTTGCAATAGATTTCCTGCAGATGTTCATTACATATATTTTCTAATATTTACAAATTCAATTTTTTTTGGCATTTTTCAAAACATTTTTTTTTTATTTTATTTTTTTTATATATTTTTTTATTTTTCTGATATTTAGTTATTTTTTTATTTGAAAAATATTAATTTAATTTTATTTCTTCTGTTTCTTTCAGGTATGTACCGATGATTTTTGTTTACAACACATCAAAGGTAAACTGAAAAATTTTCTGAATATTACAACAAATCTTCATTTTTATTACAAAAATATAATAAAAGTTCCGACCTCCCTGTTTCCGAGTAAATTTGCCAACACTGAACCTCGGTATTTCGCCACTCAACTATTGAACAATTTTTTTTAAGAAATGATCGAAACAGAAACTAAGTTAAACACTTGTTTTGTGATTGTGGCCATTGTGAATGAATGTGAATGTATGACGGACAGACAGACCGATAGTTAGACTGTCTGTTTGTTTGTTTTGTCTCACATTATTTCTTTGCTGTTTTAATTTTAAGTTTTCGAAAAATGCTTGTCTTAAACTCAATTAATGGACAATCATAGAAGTGAACTTGTTTTCGAGATTGTGGCGATGAATAACATTATATGTACATCTGTATATGTGTCTGAGTGTATGTATGTATGTAGAGAGGGATACAGTGGAACGAGGATAAAAATGTTTGATTGGGACGTACTTACACCTTCGAAGTAGAAAATAGGCCCAATCCTGTCAAAAAAAAAAAAAAAAAGCGTAAATTTCGAAAATATTCGAATAAGACATGGTTAGCGCTGTAATTTTGAAAACTCGTACTGAAATGGTATTATAATGTACGGAAAGTTATGTTCTTGAGACAAAAATGCTACACTTTCGTATAGAATCTGGTATTTCTCACGTAGGTCTCTTGATTGCGTAACTTATAAGACATAAATATTAAAAGAATATTGCACCAGAAGTTACTGAAATGTACCTTAGAACTAAGGTTTTGCAGTTTGCTTAAGCGAGCCAAAAAAATCCATAAAAATATACGTGTTATCTTTGTTGCCCCTCGTTGGGCGCCATCGCACAAGCTATTTCTATTTCTCTCCCACACTTTTATAAAATCTCGGAATAAGATTCCTTGGAATCCATACATTTTAGGAATATAGTGTCCTTGGCAATATTGTAGATAACCATAGAGGGATTATTTTGTTAGAATATGTTAACCCTCAAAAGAGTCACCAAAGGGGTCTTTTTGGTCCTTTAATTAAAATATGGCTGAAAATTCCGTTTAAACGGAATTATGGCAAGTCAAAATATTCTAGAAAATTATTTGTTATAAAATTCTACTGTGTTCTAGAAGACATCGAGAGTCTCAATCTTCCCTAAACTCCAGAAATTCATAAAAATAAAAAAAAAACATTTTAGGGTTAAAGTCGTACCTTGTGAGAATTTATGCAAAATTCTCCCATAAAGCATCATTTTAGAAGAAGAACGTCAGAGACAAAAATGTTCTTCATCAAATTTCTCTACAAGTCACCGAAGAAAAGAAAACTCCATTTCCATGATATATGAAGAAAATATTTACATCAATGTTGCCAAAAACCAAAAAAAGCGAAAGTATTTCAAAAGTTTTTGATCAATTTTTTGCCCCGTAATTTTTTGAGTTGAAGCATGAAAAAAACATAAGATTTGGTTTTAGGCAGAAAGTCTCAAAGAAAGAAATATTCTACACAAAATTTCACTATAAATCTCAGAATAGACCATATATCTAGGTTCAATAGATTCTAAGAAAATTCCAATCGAAATTTCTATATTACAAGTGAAAAATATGTGTTTACGTGTTTTTACGGCAAATTTAACACCTTTCCATGTCAAGTTAAAATCTTCCTCAATACTACATTTTTTGGAGAAAGTATCAAAGGAAGAATTATTCTACACAAAATTTTACTATAAATCTCAGAATAAATCATATACCTAGGTTTAGTAGTTTTAAAGAAAACTCTCTTCGAAATTTATATTTTACAAGTGAAAATTATGTGTTTACGTTTTTTAATGCACATTTAACACGTTTCGATACAAATTCAAAATCTCCCCTAATATTTCATTTTTTGCAGAAAGTATGAAAGAAAGAAATATTCTGCACAAAATTTCACTATAAATTTCAGAATAAACCATACACCTAGGTTTAGTAGATTAAAAAAAAATCCATTCGAAATTTCTATATTATAAGTGAAAATTATGTGTTTCCTTTTTTGCCGCAAATTTAACACGTTTCCATGTCAAGTCAAGATCTCACTTAATACTTCATTTTTAATGGAAGTTATCAAAGGAAGAAATATTCTACACACAATTTAACTATACATCTCAGAATAAACCATTCCTCTAGGTTTAGTAGATTTTAAGAAAATAGTATTCGAATTTTATATATTATGAAAATAATGTGTTGACGTTTTTTACCCCAAATTTCACAAGTTTCCATGTCTAGTAAAAATTTATCTTAATATTTCATTTTATGGAGAAAGTATCAAAGGAAGAAATATTCTGCACAAAATTTCACTATAAATCTCAGAATGGACCACATATCTAGGTCTAATAGTTATTAAGAAAATTCCATTCGAAATTTGTATTTTCAAGTGAAAATTATGTTTTTCCTTTTTTTGCCGAAAATTTAACACGTTTTGATTCAAAGTCAAAATCTTCCTCAATACTTGATTTTTTGGAGAAAGTTTTAAAGAAGGAAATATTCTACACAAAAATTCACTGTAAATCTCAGAATGGACAACATATCTAGGTTTAGTAGATTTCAAGAAAATTCGATTCGAAATTATTGTAAAATTACAAGTTAAAATAATGTGTTTTTTTATCGCAAATTTAACACGTTTCCATGTCAAGTCAAAATCTGCCCTAATACTTCATTTTATAGAGAAAATATGAAAGGAAGAAATATTCTGCACAAAATTTTACTATAAATCTCAGAATAAACCATATATCTAGATCTAACAGATTTTGAGAAAATAGTGTTCGAATTTTATATATTACAAGTGAAAATTATCTGTTTCCTTTTTTGCGCAAATTTAACATGTTTCGCTTCAAAGTCAAAATCTTCCTCAATACTTGATTTTTTGGAGAAAGTATTAAAAGAAGAAATATTCTACACAAAGTGTCACTTTAAATCTCAGAACAAACCATATATGTAGGTCTAACAGATTTTAAGGAAATTCCATTCGAAAACTCTATATTATAAGTGAAAATTATGTGTTAACCTTTTTGCCGTAGATTAAACACGTTTCTGTGTCAAGTCAAAATCTCCCTTAATACTTCATTTTTAATGGAAGTTATCAAAGGAAGAAATATTCTACACAAAATTTCATCATAAATCTCAGAATAAACCATATGCCTAGGACTAATAGATTTTAAGAAAATTCCATTCGAAATGAATTTTTTACAAGTGAAAATGATGTGTTTCCTTTTTTGTGGCAAATTTAACATGTTTCGCTTCAAATCTTCCTCAATACTTGATTTTTTGGAGAAAGTATCAAAGAAGGAAATATTCTACACAACATTTACCATAAATCTCAGAATGGACAACATATCTAGGTTTAGTAGATTTCAAGAAAATTCGATTCGAAATTATTGTAAAATTACAAGTTAAAATAATGTGTTTTTTTATCGCAAACTTAACACGTTTGCGTGTTAAGTCAAAATCTCCCTTAATACTCGATTTTTTCGAGAAAGTATTAAAGGAAGAAATATTCTGCACAACATTCCACTATAAATCTCAAAATAAACCATGTACCTAGGTTTAATAGATTCTAAGAAAATTCCATTCGAAAATTCTATATTACAAGTGAAAATTATGTGTTTACGTGTTTTTATCGCAAATTTAACACATTTCCATGCCAAGTCAAAATCTCCCTTAATACTTAATTGTTTGGAGAAAGAATCAAAGGAATAAATGTTCCACACAACATTTCACCATAAATCTTAGAATAAACCATATATCTAGGTCTAACAAATTTTAAGAAAATAGTATTCGAATTTTATATATTACAAGTGAAAATAATGTGTTTCCCTTTTTTGCGCAAATTTAATACTTTTCCATGTCAAGTCAAAATCTTAGTTAATACTTCTTTTTTTTGTTGAAAGTATTAAAGGAAGAAATATTCTGCACAAAATTTCACCATAAATCTCAGAATAAACCATATATCTAGGTTTAATAGATTATAAGAAAATTACATTCGAAATTTCTATATTACAAGGGAAAATTATGTGTTTGTTTTTTTGCCGCAAATTTAAGACATTTCCATAACAAGTCAAAATCTCCCTTATTACTTCATTTTATGGGGAAAGTATTAAAGGCAGAAATATTCTAAACAAAATTTCACTATAAATCTCAGAATAAACCATATATCTAGCTTTACTAGATTTTAAGAAAATGTTATTCGAATTTTATATATTATAAGTGAAAAAAATGTTTTTCCGTTTATACTGCAAATTTAACACGTTTCCGTGCGAAGTCAAAATCTCCCTTAATATTTCATTTATTGGTGAAAGTATTAAAGGAAGAAATATTCTACACAACATTTTACTATAAATCTTAGAATATACCATATTTCTATTTTCAATAGACTTTAAGAAAATTCCCTTCGTAATTTCTACATTACAAGTGAAAATTATGTGTTTGCGTTTTTTTACCGCAAATTTAACGAGTTTCAGTTCCAAGCCCAAATCTACCTTAATACTTAATTTTTTCGAGAAAGTATTAATGGAAGAAATATTCTACACACAATTTCACCATAAATCTCAGAATAAACCATATATCTAGCTTTAGTAGATTTTAAGAAAATTGCGTTCGATATTTATATTTTACAATTTAAATTATGTGTTTACGTTTTTTTCGGAAATTTAACGAGTTTCAACTCTAAGCCCAAATCTACCTTAAAACTTCATTTTTTGAAGAAAGTTTGAAAGGAAGAAATATTCTTTATCGAATTTCATTTTGAGTCTCTGGACAAAAGAAATTTATTAGCTAAATATGTACCATGGAAAAATTATCATCAATTTTGGTTTTATGGCTGATTTCTATTTCATAGAAATCCTGCTTCAAATTACATTCAAAGCAAAAATTCCCTTTGGATTTTTTTTGGAGAAAATTATTTTCCATTCCTTCCCAGCCCCGCTGACCCTCTATATCTAGGTTCTACAGTACTGAATTTCAATTTTCTTCGAATAGAAGCAACAAAAAACCACCCGTTTCAAAGATATACCAAGACTAGCCAGATAAAATAATATTTGCAAAACAATATATGTATATATAGATATAGATATATATATACATGTGCATATACTTGGCAAAAATGGAAAAAAATCGTAAAAAACAAGTTCGACCAGCTATAATGGTTTCAAAAAAAAAAAAAATAAATAAATAAAATAAATAAAAAAATGGAAAAAAATCCAACTGCCATAGCGACATGTTTACCCATACACCTTTACACTCCGCATTCATTGTCTGTTTAAGAAAAAAAAAAGACAGATCGAAAAATTCATTTTCATTATTTTATGAACCACAAAAGCACGTTGACTTAACCAACCAAACCAACAACAACAGCAAAAGTTACAAAAAACACAACAACAACAATTGTTAAAAAAAAGTAAAACCGACCAGCTAAACAATTGTATGTAATGATCTTATGCATTACAAGAAGGGGGTGGCAAGGGGAGTGAGGGGAGGCTACCGAGGTAAAGGCAAGCAAACTGCCAAGCCTGAGGCGTTAGCAAATGTGGACTTTCAAATGTTTTGTCCATTTATTGTTATTATTACCAATGACCATATTCATAGCTCTCCACCTAACCTGCCCTCCCCTCCCCCCTCGCTTGCTTGCTATGTTATTTACATTACATTGCCTCTCGAATATTGCAAACAAATACGCATGCGGTTAAAAAATTCATTCATGTGGCTAAACAGCAACAACAACAACAAAAACATGAGAAAAAATTGCAAATCGCAACATTCCCTCTTTCAAAAAATGAACGCACACACACACACTTATGGTGGCGACATGTGTGTGTGTGTAAGTTTTTTTGTAACTTTTTTTATGGGTCATTGTACGATGACGGGGTCCATAGGCATTACATCATGTCATGATGTTGTGGTGAGGTTTTGGGTTTGTTGTGGTAGATGTTGTTGTTGTAGAATCAAGGCTTTATTTCCAAAGCAAGTCTTTCTTTAAGGATAAGTGGCTGGCTGGACACGGCAAGATAAAACAGGTGTATCATTTGTTTCTGTTTTTTTTTTTGGCTCCAGCAGATAGCCATGTTCGAAAGCATCGCCAGACAATCAAATCAACAATTGCAACATCGATCGAATAAACAACAACAGAAAAAATAATATCCCCCAAAAATGGTGACTCCCGCTCATGGCAAAGCAGGTTGAGCCAACACAAAACAAAAGACTTAAGACACAAACATGAGTTGCAGAGTTCGTTTCGTGTTTTTTTTTTGGTGGCAATTAGTTGACAATTTTTTGTGAGAAAATGTTCAAAATTTTAAGCCCATACGAGTCATTAATGAGGTGTTTACGGATTATTTTTTATTTGGGTTTTCAATCCTCCAACCAACACTAAGTAATGAGCAGGAAATGAGTTGGAGAGAAACGTCTTTGTTTGGCGCTGATTTTAATAGGATTTTAAAAGCAATTAATTAATTAATTAGAAATCAATTGGAAATGTCTCACAAATAGATGAGAGTACTTGAGACTCTCTGGGGAGTTCATGAAGGGAAATGGAACTAACAACTGACCCTTTGAATAGAAAATTAGAAAAAAACAATTGTAAGTCATTTTGCCGAGGGTAAATCTACCCACAGCCCATAATAACTTTTAATTTAAATATTTTTGAAAATCCACAATTCCAAAAAAAGATTTTGTGACCAGAAAAAATGTCTAAATCCTTTAAAAAATTAAAAATCCATAACTTTTCCTTAGGGATCTTTTGGAAAAAATCTTAAAAATCCACTATTTTTTTGTCCAAAGTCCTTGAAAAAGTCTGAATAAATCTACAATTTTTGCCAGAATATTCGTGAAAAACATCCTCGAATTATAGACTCGAATTGAGATTTTTCTTTTTGGAAAAAATCCGGAAAAATGTCTAAATCCTTAAAAAATAAAAATCTGTGATTTTTTGGGCCTTAAAAATCCCCTACTGTTTTTGCCAGGATATCGTTAAAAAATCTTGAAAATCCCCGATTTATTGACTGGAAGTCCTTGAGATTTTTTCTTTAAAAAATTCGGAAAATTGTCTGAATCTTTAATTTTTTCAAGCCTTTAAAAAATCTTAAAATTCCATTATTTTTTAGTTTGAAGTCCTTGAAAAAGTCTTAAAAATCTAAGATTCTTGCCAGAATAT
The DNA here is from genome assembly GCF_030504385.1 of Musca domestica. NCBI lineage: Eukaryota > Metazoa > Arthropoda > Insecta > Diptera > Muscidae > Musca > Musca domestica. The sequence goes on along the minus strand of NW_026712207.1, from coordinate 3,022,800 downwards.
CGGTAAAAGAATTAAAAAAATCCTCGAATTATTGAAGTCCTTGAGTATTATTTTTTTTTTAAAACTTGAAAAAATTTCCGAATCCCTAAAAAAAATCAAAGAATTTCATGATTTTTTCAAGCCTTTGAAAATTTTTAAAAAATTCCACTATTTTTTAGTTCAAAGTCCTTGAAAAAATCTGAAAAAAATCTACGATTTTTGCCAGAATATTGGTGGAAATCTTAAAAAATTATTGAATTGTTGACTAGAAGTCTTCGAGATTTTTTTTTGGTAAAATCCGAATAAATTTCCGAAACCTTAAAAAATAAAAAAAGCACGATTTTTTCCATGTATTTGAAAAAAATTTTAAAAATCCACTATTTTTTTTAGTTTGAAGTCCTTAAAAAAGTCTGAAAAAAATTTGGCAAAAAAACTTTAAAAAATCCTCGAATTATTGACTGGAAGTCCTAGATTTTTTTATGAAAAAAGCCTTTGAAAATCTTAAAAATACAATATTTTTTATTTCGAACTCCTTAAAAAAGTCTGAATAAATCTATGATTTTTGCCTCGATATTGGTAAAAAAATCTTAACAAATCCTCGAATTATTGACTGGAAGTCCTTGAGACTTTTTTTTAAATGTCCGATTCCTTAAAAAAAAAAATAAATAAATAAAAATCCGTGATTTTTTCAAGCCTTTGAAAATTTTTAAAAAATTCCACTATTTTTTAGTTCAGTCCTTGAAAAAATCTACGATTTTTGCCAGAACATTGGTGGAAATCTTAAAAAATTCTTGAATTGTTGACTCGAAATCTTCGAAATTTTTTTTGTGGTAAAATCCGGAAAAATGTCCGAAACCTTCAAAAATAAATAAAAATGCATGATTTTTCCAGGTCTTTGAAAAAATTTTAAAAATCCACTATTTTTTAGTTCGAAGTCCTTGAAAAAGTCTGAAAAAAATTGGCAAAAAAACTTTAAAAAATCCTCGAATTATTGACTGGAAGTCCTAGTTTTTTTTTTTTTTGGATAAAAGCCTTTTAAAATCTGAATAAATCTACGATTTATGTCAAAGTATTGGCAATAAAAAAATTAAAAAATCCTCGAATTATTGACTAAAAGTTCTTGAGATTTTTTTTTTTTTGAATAAATGTCCAAATCCCCAAAAAAATAAAAATTATTTCGAAAATCTTAAAAAATCCGCTATTTTTTAGTTCGAAGTCCTTGAAAAAGTATGAGTAAATCTAAGATTTGTGACAGGAAGTCCTGGAGATTTTTTTGGAAACATCTAGGATTTCGTAGTTCAGAGTCTTAAAAAACAATTATGCAAAACCTGAAGATTTTTTCAGGAATTTCTTGAACATTTCAAAATCAAAAAATCCTTAAAAACCATTTCTTAAAAAACCTAAGCCTATTTACAACTGGTTTTTTGGAAAACAAAAATTATAAATTGTTGGTTTCCTGCCCTGAAACTTTGGAGGCAAAGAAGACAACTTTTTGGCTCGAAAAAAATATGAATTGATGGTTTCGCGAAAAATTAAAAATCCAATTTTTGCCAGGAAGATCTTGAAAGAAATCTTGGAAAATATTCGGCTTCTCGATTTGAGTTCCCAATGAAACTCTTAAAAAATCAAGGTTCTTGAAAAATCCAAATCCTTGGGAAAAATTCACGATTTATTGGATTAAAGTCCTTCAGAAAAAATACTTGAACAATTTAGGATTTGTTGGTTCAAAGTCCTTAATTTTTTTTGGCTTGAAGACCTCGTGAAATCGTTCTTGAAAAATCAAAGATTTCTTGCCTCGAAGTCCTTGAAGAAATTCAAAAAATCTATGTTTTCTTGGCATAAAATACTTGATTTTCAAATTCTTGGCTAAAAGTGAAATGCCTTCTTGTACTTTTCTCTTTATATATAACAGACTCACGGTGGATCATGAAACCCCTTCTCAGATTTCTAGACTTAAAAAATCCATTAATTTTTATTCGAATGCATCGCTATGCCGCTAAAGCCATAAAGCTTTGAAATGTTAAATCATCACCAGCGTTTTTATAGCCAAGTTGTTAATATTCTAAACATATATCGTTTTTTTTTTTTTTTTTTTGCAATGCTCAGCATTTAATGATTTTGCACAAAAAACGAATGTCAAGGCATTTTCTGTGTGCGGAAGTAAATTCACAAAATTGCAATATAATGACATAAAAACGAAATAAATTTGAAGGTAACAGGCCTGCTGTTGAGAATAAAACTTCAATTGGGCTACCAAAGATGGAAGACCTTTCTTCTGACCAAATATCGTGCTTTTTTAAATATTTATTAGATTTTTGGGTTTGGGTTTTCAAGGAACTCCTCTCCAAAAAAAAAAAATCGTGAAAATATAAAGATATTTTTTTAAGGTCCTCCTGACTAATTTTTAAAAATTATTTTAAAAAGCTATTTCTTTTTAAAAATCGTAGAATTTTTAAGGAAAAAAATGTGGACTTTCTGACTAAAGATCTTGGATTTTTAGGGATTTTTTTTTCCAAATTTTGCCTTTTTTATGTAGTGCATTTTTAAGAACATCCTTTTTAAATATCAAAATTGTAAACCTAAAGACCATAAACTATACAATTTTGATAGATTATAAAATTTCTATGACATCGTTTTTGAAAGAATATTTGCAAAAGCCTTTTTTCAAATATCGAGGATTTCATTAGGAACTTTTCGGTTTTTTTTCGGTTCGTCCTAACCTTAATCATATTTTTTTTATAAAAAATATAATTAATTAATAAATTAAATTAAAACAAACGTTGTTTTTATAAAAACAATAACAATAAAGGGATTAAGCCTGACCATTTTACAACAACAAAATACTATGGTATCCCGAACAAACAAGGCAACACTGTTCTATAAAATATAATTAATTTTCGAGGATTTTTTTCCAAAAATTGTTTTTTTTAGATTATTTTTTCAGCACAAAATCGCATATTTTTTTAAGAAAAAAAGTTTTTGAAAAAACATTTCGACCGAAAATATGTAATTTTTTTAGATTATTGCTTTGACATCATGGATTTTTTTTTTATTAAAAATATTTGTTTGATGTTTATTATTTTTGGGAATATTAACCGTTTTTGGCTTACCAAGTAGTTGTTCTATATAATAAAAAAAATGTATATTTTTGAGTCCTAACATTCGAGAATATTCAGGTTCCCTAATTTTGTAAACAGCCAAAGAAACATAATTTATGTTTCTTTTATCAGCGCTGCTCAAGAAAAAATATCTCTTTCCAGTCAAATTTCTCTTTGCTTATTTAAATCAAGAACAAAACAATGTTAAGTCATTATTTATATAAATATCTTTTATCTATTTGCTTGGTAAACATTCATGTTCAAAAACAATTAAATGGAATGGTAAAATATAAAGAAAAACAGAATTTTAATTTTCTCTTAAATTATTTCTTTTTTCGACTCATGTTCTAGAACACGGTTTTGAGCAGAGCTGCTTTTATCTATCCAAGCTCTCTTTACCTAAAACTCCACTATACACAAATTTTTCTTAGATTTTTTCCTGATCAGCAGCACTGAAAGTTTATGCATTGTTTTCTATTTTTTTTGAAAATCTAATTTATTGATGATTTTATTAGCATTTACCTTAAAAAAGTGTAAATAATACATTTTTAAAAATTTCCTTTGAGATATCTCTTAAATAATAAATTTCACTCCCTTGCCCAAGGTGGTATAATAAAAAAATGGCAAGGGATAATGTTTGTTCTCTTCAGTAATACATGAAACTCTCTTTTTCTCATCTCATATAATTAGGCACTTAAGTAAAACGGCTTATATTGTCATTAAAATGTTCCCCTCTCATTTCGCTCTTTATTTTTGTACTCTACTGCCAATGTAAACAATGCAATAATGAGACTCCCGTTGCTCTAATTACGGCATAAACACCATTATCATTTTTGTTTTTCTCGATCTCTCGCTCTCCTTCACGCTCCTGCTCTCTTCATAATGAATACCAAACAAATTTGCTGTTATGAGTCTCTTATTTCTACGGAAATGAAAGACTTAAGACACAAGCATGAATTTCATTAAAAAAACCATAAAATCCTCTTCTCCCTTCTCTTTATTCTCAGTAATTGCTTCTTTATTCTCCTTCTCTCTTCATAATGAATAACAAACAAATTTGCTGTTATGAGTCTCTTATTTCCATGGAAACAAAAGACTTAAGACACAAGCACCAATTAAATTTAAAAAACCATTAAAATCCTCTCCTCCCGTTTCTCTCTTCTCTCCTTATTCTCAGTAATTACAAAATTAGGCAAACAATTATATTTGGTAGCAATATTTCTCTTTTGGATTCTGTTTATCAAACAAAAGACTTAAGACACAAGCACCTATTAAATGCAAGCCACAAAACAAATACACCATAAATTGTATAATTTATGGTGTTTTTTTCAAGACATTCTATTGTTCTTTTTTGGAATTTACAAAAAAAAAATCGAAAGAACATTCAAATTCTGTGGTTTTTCAATTAACGTATATTGTATATGTATATATTTTTAAAGCTTAAAAAATATGATTCTTGTATTTCTACAATTAATTTTTGATTTCATATTTAATTTTTTTTTGTTTTTTTTTTTTTATTTTTTGTTGTGAAATACAACAACATTTCAAATGCATTAGTCACAATTACTTGGGGAGTTATTGAAATGCTAAACATAATATCCATAACGTCATTCTAATACCGATTAAATATCATTAAATTGTATTAGCACATCACTCACACACACACACACACGGCTATGATATGCACTATTTATTGAAAGGTTTTCGCCTTGTCTGCGAGTTTGTCATTCATTCACATTCATCATCAGTTGCTTTGGTTTCGTTGATTTGTCACAGTTTTGCCTGAGAGCTGTGGATGTGTTCACAAAGAAGAATCATTATATGGTCGGTATTCATAATTTGTCATTTGATTGATATTTTGAATAGTCGATATTAATGGCCAGACGTTGTCGTTTAACCTTCACACCATGTTCGGTGTATAATTTTGTATTATTAAAGAAAATTAAAAATAAAAACGAAATACTTTACTTCTTGAGGCGCAAATTAAAACAAATTAATGCTTCTGCGCACAAAAGTTTTTGTCACATTTTTTGATGTTTTCAAGTGGTTGTCTCTTTTTATGTTTTTGATTTCAAAATTGTGATCACTCAAGCAAATAAAAACATTTAAATTTTTATCTCAACAGAAAACCTTGATATAGGCTGTGTGAATTTCGGGTGTCAAATTTGGACATCTGGTAATGAAGGTGTTCTTCAAAGCGGTTTTGTTTTAAATGATGTGTGTCTAAAACAATAACATGCAAGGTTTCGAATTTTGAGAGACATGTTTTTTTCCTTCTTTGCTCCAAGTGCTTCTGAACCAGTTCATCCAGTTGAAAATAATCTCATAAAATATTCTAAATTCATAAAAATTACTTTTTTATGTTTTAATTGCATAACCCATATATTAAAAAATTAGACCAATATTTGCATATAATTTCTCGATGGATCTTCCACTAAAAAAATATATAATTTATAAATTATGTATATCAATGAAAGAAGGCCAGCAGAATTTCTTTCGAAAGAAAACGAGAATATCTTTCCTTCAAAGGAGACTAAAAAATGTATTCTATTCAAAGAAGACCAGCGGGACTTTTCTGCAAAGATGGTCTGTTTGGCCTTTTATGGCTAGAAGACCCTGTGGTCTTCTATGGCCAGAAGACCCTGTAGTCTTATATGGCTAGAAGGCTTTGTGGTGTTCTATGGCTAGAAGACCCTATGGTCCTTTGTGGCTAGAAGACCCTGTGGTCCTCTGTGGCTAGAAGATCCTGTGCTCTTCTATGGCTGGAAGACCATGTGGTCTTCTATGGCTAGAAGACCCTGTGGTCTGCTATGGCTAGAAGACCATGTGGTCTTCCACTGCTGGAAGACCTTCTGGTCTTCTGTGGTCTTTTATGATTAGAAGACCCTGCGGTGTTCTATGGCTAATAGACCCTGTGGTTTTCTGTGACAGGAGGACCCTGTGGTCTTCTATGACTAGAAGACTCTATAGTCTTTCGTGGCTAGAAGACATTGTGGTCTTCTGTATCTAGAAGACCCTGTGGTCCCATTCGACTAGATGACCCTCTGGTCTTCTGAAGCTAGAAGGCCCTGTGGTCTTCTCTAACTAGAAGACCCATTGATCTTCTATAGCTAGAAGACCCTGTGGTCTTCTGTGGCTAGAAGGCCCTGTGGTCTTCTATGGCTAGAAGACCCTCTGGTCTTCTATGGCTAGAAGACCCTCTGGTCTTTTATGGCTAGAAGACCCTCTGGTCTTCTATGGCTAGAAGACCCTCTGGTCTTCTACGGCTAGAAGACCCTCTGGTCTTCTATGGCTAGAAGATCCTGTGGTCTTCTATTGCTAAAATACTCTCTGGTCTTCTATGGCTAAATGACCCAGTGGTCTTCTAAGGCTAGAATATCATGTGGTCTTCTATGGGTAGAGGACCCTCAAGTCTTTTATGGCCAGAAGACCCTCTGGTCTTCTATGGCTAGAAGACGCTCTTGTTTTCTATGGCTAGAAGACGTTCTTGTTTTCTATGGCTAGGAAACCGTTTGGTCTTCTATTGATGGAATGCCCTGTTGTCTCCTATGACTAGAAGTCCTTCTGGTCTTCTATGGCTACAAGTCTCTCTGGTTGTCTGCGGCTGGAAAGTCCTGCAATCTTCTATGGATAGAAGACCCAGAAGTCTTTTAGGGCAAGAAGGCTCCCTGATCTTCTATAGCTAGAAGATCCAGTGGTCTTCTATGACTGGAATACCCTGTGGTCTTCCATGAGTAGAAGACTCTGGTCTTCAATGGCTAGAAGACTGTATGGTCTTCTATGGCTAGAAGATCCTCTGATCTTTTATGACTATGAGACTCTCTGGTCTTCTATGTCTAGAAGACTATATGGTCTTCTATGGCTAGGAGATGCTGCGGTCTTCCATAGCTTAAAGATAGAGAATCTTTGGGAAGTCTTTTTTTAAGATTTTTTTTTCTAAATTTGTTTGCAAATCCGCAAAACTCCAAACTTAGCCAAACTAATTCCATTATTGTTTCCTATTAAGAATGAAACATTGATGAATTGGTTTCTTGGGGATATGAGTCTTTAGGAAGTTTGTATGGAATTTAACAAATAATAAATTTAATCCAATTAAACCCCGACTTCACAAATAGCCATTCTCTACATAAATGGTCCGTAAAAAATGTGTAGTTTTTTGGAAAATATAACAAATCTGTTTTATAGCCATCATAATGGTTCAGGGTTATTGCCGTCATAAAACATGTCAAACTTTCAAAAAAAAAAAACTCATTTTATGGTCAAACATATACAATGTGGTAGTGTTTATTGTTTTGCGGGATAATTATGTATAACAAGATTAAATGATTTCTAACGAAAAAAAAAACAGAAAAAAACAAATTATATCACAAAAAGGGAAACATAAATTGTTAGTATTTTAATTTTGAAAAAAAATAAATAAATAAAAAAAAAAATATTGAAAAAAAAACGTTTGTGTCTTAAGTCTTTTGATTTTTGGCAAGGCAATCAATCTTAGGGAACTAGAAAAAAAATACATTTTTGTATTTCTTCCTTATACGGAAGGTGGTGGAGAATAGAATTCTATTAGCCAAGAGGATGTGATCACATGTAGACGAAGCCAGAAAGGGTATAGAGGGTTTTTGTATGTAGGATGAGATAAAAAAACTGCAACCAACTTCAGACTGCTGCCAATTCTAAGCCATTCGTCCGATACCTGTTAAAATTATTCCAGTGACAGCTCATTATATTGTTTACAAGCGTACAAAAGCATTTTGCTGAGAATTTTCCAGAAAAAAAGTTATTCGTAATGGAATTCAAGCATGATGGTGGGATTTCTTCATCTTTGGCTGGAAAACCACCAACCAAGTGGCTATCGTTAGGGCACTCCAGCATTTAAATGTGAATAACTCCTTTGTGTCTCGTATCATGGACGCTCGTTACCGTGATACTGGTAGCGGGTAGCTTAGCCCGACATATGTCAAGGAAGTGGACGGAAAAAAACAGCTATATCAGCAAAAATGCTACGAAAAGTAAAGAAGCGACTTGATCGAAAACCGCTTCACAGTGGCCGAAAAATGGCTCATGAGCTGAACATATCGCAATATACCATTCGGCAAATATTGAAAAATTAGCTCGAGGTAAAACCATTGAAATTTAAAAAAGTGCAAGAATTTACACCGCACCGGAAAGAAAATAGACTCAAGAAAGCTAAAGAGCTGATTCGCTTGGCCGAAAGTGGTGAACTGCCGCATTTGGTTTTCTCCGATGAGAAAACAATTGATGTCCAGCAGTTGTTGTCCAGCAGTTTGTGTGGCATTAGAATAAATGCCGAATATTATCACGAAAATATTCTGGAAGATGTATTAAAGCCTTGGGCACACAAACATTTTGGCCGCAGACCTTGGACATTCCAACAGGACTCAGCACCATTGCACTCAGCACGCGCCACCCAAGAATGGTTATAAAATGAGATCTTCCTCGCTTCATTTCCAGCTCACAATGGCCACCAAAATCTCCGGATACCAATCCGTTGGTCTATTGTGGCTGGAGTATTTTGAAAATCAAGGTTAGCACTAAACTAATACCAAAGTGTCGATCACCTCAAGCAAGCGCTTCGCCGGGAATGGGCAAAATACCGCAGAGCAACATGACTATGACATGACTATGACTATGACTAGATGTCCTTCTGGTCTTCTATGGCTACAAGTCTCTCAGGTTGTCTATGGATAGAAGAACATCTTCAGTAATTTTTGAAGCATAGCACCAAAATATCTCTTTGCCTTCATTGCCACGTTTGTGTCTTAAGTCTTTTGTTTCCTTGGAATCCATCTCAATTTCAATCCAAATAAGAAATAAGGGGGGGGGGGGGGGGGAGGGTTCCGTCTGCTATGCAGCAGAAGTTTTTTTCTCCACAGAATATCTGAAGATCTGCCATCCATGGAAACCTGTGGACAGTCTTATATCTGTTTGAAAAAATCTGTAGAACCATAGAATATCTTAAATACCCTTTTACCCTTGCACCAAAATATCACTTTGTTTTTAGGCTATTGCCACGTTTGTGTCTTAAGTCTTTTGTTTACTTGAAATTTCAATCCTCAATTTCAATTCATATAAGAAATAAGGCGGTTCCGTCTGCTATGCAGCAGAAATTATTTTCTCCACAGAATATCTGAAGATCTGACATCCATGGAAACCTGTGGACGGTCTTATAACTGTGGAAAAAATCTGTAGAACCCTAGATTATTTTAAGTAGTCTTTTGACCCTTTTGACCCTTTTGATTCAAATATTCCTTTGCCTTCACGTTATTTCACGTTTGTGTCTTAAGTCTTTTGTTTCCAAAACAACCTCAAATTATTTTGTGAAAGTTACCATCCAAAAAAAAAACGAGTTTTTTTCATTAGATTTCCTGGCAATTAAGTGCTGCACCAATGTTGCAACACCAATTTTATCTATGTGTGTGTAGGTGTGTGTTGGTGGGGGCGTTCCAACAACTTTGCCAATTATATTTTTTCTGTGACGAAATCAAACTTCTCTCCCCCAGTCTGCTGTTGCATAGAACTCTTTTGCAATCGTCTAGAATATCAAAATGGCATTTTTAACCGGCTTTTGGCTGTTTTAAAGCCATTTGGACAATTTTTTATCCCGTATTTTATGGCTTGTCAATAATTTGCGAAAAACGTCAATCAAAAAAACCAGACAAAAAAAGTTATCAATTTTTTTTTTTTTGACGGCACAATGGCTAAGAACGGCAATTGCCCATGACTGTTTGGTTGGTTGGCTGGCTTATGGTTCTGATAAAAAATTATGCAATTGCAAAAAAAAAACAAAAAAAAAAAAAAAAAAAATTAAACGTTTTTTTTTTATTTTGCTTCTGCCCAAGTTGACTCCGAAGTCAAGCATTTGACTTGCCACGATAGAAGATAATAATAATGGCAGTTTATTGATTGCATTTTGCAAACGACCAAAAAACTTGCATTGTGCAAAAAGTCCTTGAGTTGTTTGGCTGGTTTAATGTAATTTATATTTTTATTTTCAATTGTATTCTAAAGGGGTGGGGGAGCAGGAGAAAAAAAAACTGAAAAATTATGATGATGATAGTGAATCTTCATGGCTTAAAATTGGGATTTGCTTTGAATGGCACAATAGTGCTGATGAAAAGTCAATTACGAAAAAAACTATTTTTACTTGGAAACTTTTAATGGCATTTTCTTAAATAAAATCTTTAAATAATTGTAAAACATGAATTTTTTTATTTTTATTATTTGAATTATTTTTAAAAGGGTCACGTTTTTAAATTATAAACGTGAATTTGAAGACATTATTAAATACGAAGATCATTAGGCAAAATATAAACAAGTAAAAAAACATTAAGTTCGGCCGGGCCAAACTTTTAATACCCTCCACCCTAGGGTAAAAGAACATTAGAAGAAATGTGGCAAAAAACATTAAAATGCCGAATATCGGGAGGTACCGTTATATAGGGGCTACACCAACACGTGCACCTATAATTACAATGTTTCGCCACACGAACTAGGACCCATTATGACCCACAAATACCAACTTTTACACAAATCAGTGAAAAAATGTGGCATAAATCATCAAAATACCGAATATCGGGAGGTACCGTTATATGGGGACTATACCAGAACGTGGACCTATACATGCAATGTTTTGCCACACGCTCAGGGACCCGTTGTGACCTACAAATACCAATTTTCAGACAAATCCGTGAAAAAATGTGGCATAAATCATCAAAATACCGAATATCGGTAGGTACCGTTATATGGGGGCTATACCAAAACGTGGACCTATACATGCAATGTTTTGCCACACGCTCAGGGACCCGTCATGACCTACAAATACCAATTTTCAGATAAATCCGTGAAAAAATGTGGCATAAATCATCAAAATACCGAATATCGGGAGGTACCGTTATATGGGGACTATACCAGAACGTGGACCGATATATCTCATTTTCAATACCAACCATCCTAGGGACAATACACACACTTGTGCCAAATTTCAAAGGTCTACGTCAAATAATGTGGGCTCTATCGTGATTTCAACAGACAGACAGACAGACGGACAGACAGACAGACAGACAGACAGACGGACAGACAGACGGACATCGCTAAATCGTCTTAGAATTTTATGCTGATTATGAATATATATACTTTATGGGGTCTACGACGAATATTTAGAGGTGTTACAAACGGAATGACAAAGTTAATATACCCTCCTACCCATGGTGGAGGGTATAAAAATATGAAGGAATTATGGAATGGGAATAGAAAAGACCCACAGGTTTTTTTCATTGAAGAGCTATGGGTCTTCTCAAAGAAGATCCATGGGTCTTCTCATAGAAGATCCATGGGTGTTCTTATAGAAGAAGACCAGAAGGTCTTCTCACAGAAGACCAGAAGGTCATCTCACAGAAGACCAGAAGGTTGGTCTTCTCATAGAAGACCAGAAGGTTGGTCTTCTCATAGAAGACCAGAAGGTTGGTCTTCTCATAGAAGACCAGAAGGTTGGTCTTCTCATAGAAGACCAGAAGGTTGGTCTTCTCATAGAAGACCAGAAGGTTGGTCTTCTCATAGAAGACCAGAAGGTTAGTCTTCTCATAGAAGATCAGAAGGTTGGTCTTCTCATAGAAGACCAGAAGGTTGGTCTTCTCATCGAAGACCAGAAGGTTGGTCTTCTCATCGAAGACCGGAAGGTTGGTCTTCTCATCGAAGACCAGAAGGTTGGTCTTCTCTTAGAAGACCAGAAGGTTGGTCTTCTCATAGAAGACCAGAAGGTTAGTCTTCTCATAGAAGATCAGAAGGTTGGTCTTCTCATAGAAGACCAGAAGGTTGGTCTTCTCATCGAAGACCAGAAGGTTGGTCTTCTCATCGAAGACCAGAAGGTTGGTCTTCTCATCGAAGACCAGAAGGTTGGTCTTCTCATCGAAGACCAGAAGGTTGGTCTTCTCTTAGAAGACCAGAAGGTGGTCTTCTCATCGAAGACCAGAAGGTGGTCTTCTCATCGAAGACCAGAAGGTTGGTCTTCTCATCGAAGACCAGAAGGTTGGTCTTCTCCTCGAAGACCAGAAGGTGGTCTTCTCCTCGAAGACCAGAAGGTGGTCTTCTCCTCGAAGACCAGAAGTTTGGTCTTCTCATCGAAGACCAGAAGGTTGGTCTTCTCATAGAAGACCATAAGGTTGGTCTTCTCATCGAAGACCAGAAGGTTGGTCTTCTCATCGAAGACCAGAAGGTTGGTCTCCTCATAGACGACCAGAAGGTGTTCTTCTCATCTAAGACCAGAAGGTGGTCTTCTCATAGAAGATCAGAAGGTGATCTTCTCATTCAAGACCAGAAGGTCTTCGTGCCTTTTCGATATAACTGTTTTAAACCTTTTTAGGTCAAAATTTTGAGCATCCATGAAGGTCAAAAAATCGCGAAATTAACATCCGATTCCATTTAAACTTTGGTATATCTCAATATTTCCATCATCACAAGGTCTGTTCAAAATATGGGAGAAATCGGACCATTCCATCTGGTACCTCCCCCACAAAGGGTCATCATTTTGAATAACCAAAACGATCATAAAGTCCGAAATATGCATCCGGTTCTCTTCGTATTACACACATCCCATTAATTCTACTAACACAAGATATGCTCCGAAGGTGGGATATATAGATCCACTTCTTCTGGTACCTCCCCCCACAAAGGGTCAAAATTTTGAGTATCCGTGGAGCTCAAAATACGCGAAATTAACATTCGATTCCATTCAAACTTTGGTATATCTCAATATTTCCGTCAACACAAGATCTGTTCAAAATATGACAGAGATCGGACCATTCCATCTGGTACCTCCCCCACAAAGGGTCAAAATTTTGAATAACCAAAACGATCATAAAATCCGAAATTATCATCCGATTCTCTTCATATTACACACATCTCATTATTTCTACTAACACAAGATATGCTCCGAAGATGGGATATATAGGTCCACTCCTTCTGGTACCTCCCCCACCAAGAGTCAAATTTTGGAATAACCAAAACGATCATAAAATCCGAAATAAGCATACGATTCACTTCAAATTTCACACAAACAAACAATTTTACTCGCACAAGATCTGTTGGGAAATTGATATCAATTTGTGAACCCCTTCTGGTATCTTACCCACAAAGCGTCACAGTTTCCAAAACTTATATCTGTCATAACTTGCGAAAGAAATCGGCGATTCTTTACATCTAAATATATCTCTCAACCAGAAACCTGAGATGAATATGGAATTTATGATTTCGCATAAAATTGAATATAAATGTTCGATTTTCTTGTAATTTTGCCCATACCAATATTTTTATCTATATTAGATGAAGTATAAAAATGGAATACTTCTGTCGACTCTATCTGGCATCTCACGCACATTTTGAAATTTTCTAAAAATTATCACATAACTCATGTAAAGTGAGGGAAGTTGTCGACATAGTCCATATGTGGCATGTCGCAATATTTATATCGTATTTCTTTAGGTCGGATACAAAATGTACAGTATTGGCTCATTCCTTCGGAACCTTCTCCATAGAGGGTCAACAATTTGAATCATATTATAACAGAAGTCAAAATATATTTAAATAATCGAACATTGGCTAAGGGTATACATCTGTCGTTTGAAAAAGTTTTTAAACCATTTTTGATTTAAAAAAAAATTGGAATTCAAAACAAGCGGATATGTCTGCATTTTTTCTTCCTTGCTGGAATTTCTGCATCATTGATACAAAAAATAATAAAAGCCAAATAAAACCAAAAAAAAAAATTAATAAATAAATAAAATAAAATAAAAATAATATTTTTTGAAATTACTAAAAAAAGTAATAATACCTCCAACTAAATTTTTAGTTACCACCCCATACCAAAAAACAACAACAACAACGCAACATGGCAACAACAAAAGCCAAGTGGATTTGAAAGGAATTGTTGTTCGAAAAATGTGTGAGTTTTTGTAATCAAAGACCAAGTCACGTTTGGAGTGAAAGGAATGTGTAATGGTAATGGCAAAGAGAGAGAGAGAGAGAGAGAGAGAGGGAGAGCGACTGAGAGTAGTGGTGTTTGTGGTCGCATTGATATGCAATGATATTTGTTTTTTCTTTCAAAACTTCAAAATCGATTTGTGAATGAGTGAGTGTGTAATTTATACAAAAGAAAAGAAATATTCAAGTTTTTTTTTGAAAAGTTAAAATTAAAAAAAACTACACTTTCAATTGTTAGCAAATCAAATCACACCAAAACCCAAACTTTTGGACAATTCTCTACATGTTTTGTATTAACACAATTTATCCCCTTTGATTATGGCGGACTTCCCACCTTCGAATTATTAGACATGCATACGTAGCGGTGGTATGTGAAATAGGAAAACATGCAAATTTCATTTCTAACGTGATTGAAATTAAATTAATTGTGTTAGCGTTTTTTTTTTTTGTGAAAAAGTAAAAGGAGTTTTTTTTTTTTATTTTTTTATTTATTTTTTATTTTTATTTTTTTTTTTTTTTTTGAGTAGGAAATTGAAAATAAAATTATTAGGGTTAGGAGGAATTAATTTGATTTGGATCGAAAATAAAAAATATATTTATTTAAATTTTTATTTTGAATACCAGCAAAGAAAGTCTTAAAGTCGGGCGGGGCCAACTTTATGATACCCTACACCACATTGCTAATTTAGTAGAGCTCCGCAATAACAATTAAAAGTTTTTAGGGGAGAATTCAATCATACACGCTATGATTATAATTATAATTTAAAGTTCAAAGGACTAAATATGCCGAGGAATTTGTATCTTTTAAATTCGGACTTGTATTGCCCATTTAGAGCACAATTTATTTGAAATCGGATAAAGATATATGGGATGGGAGCTATATCCAAATCGGAACCGATCTCGATAAAATTTGGCAAAGATATTTCTGAGCTGTATTTGACATATTTCCCTGAATATCGTTGTTACGGAGTACATATTACGGCTGTGGGTAACAAATATAACAAATCGAATGAACAGGATATATGGGAGCTATAGCTATATCTGAACCGATTTCGATCAAATTTGGCATACTTATTTTCAGGTCCACTCTGATTGTACGTGCAAAATTCCATACTATTCGGGCTTATATTACACGTTTGGTGTACAATAAAAAGCAAATCGGACGAAGATATATATGGGAGCTATATCTACATTTTTACCGATTATCTCCAATTTCAATAGGGTTCGTCCTTGGGCCAGACAAATGATTTGTGCAAAATTTCATCTGGATAGGGCAATAAATGCGAACTGTACTTTGTTTAAAAAAAATACATGGACAGACGGACATACATAAATCGACTCAGAATGTGATTCTATGCAGATCATCAAAAGGAACTATGGGTCTATCTCGTTTCACTTTGCCTGTTACAAACAAATGCACAAAGCCATAATACCCTGACCACCTTGTGGTGTAGGGTAAAAAAAATCGAGCAAAATTTCTGAAATGCTAAGATGAGACATATAAATGAGACCGCTTGTGTATCAGTCGGTTTTGTCTACAGATGTATACCCTCAGCCAATTTTCGATTATTTAAATAAATTTTGACTTCTTAAAATCTGCGTGTGGTATCTGATATAGTCGACCGAAGTATTCAATTTCCATACCCCATCTAATACAGAAAAAAATACTGGTATGGACAAAATTGTACGACAATCGAACATTTGTATTAAATTCTATGCGGAATCATAAGTCCCATATTCATCTCAAGTTTCTGGTTACGACAAATATTTATATATCGGCAGTTTTAAAGAATCGCTGACTTGTTCCAGACAGATATAAGTATTGAAAAATGTGACCCTTTGCGGTTGAGGTACCAAAAGGGGTCCGCAGATATATAAATCATCTTCACAACAGATCTTGTGATAGAAGAAATAATGGGATACTTGAAATGTGAAGAGAACCCCATGCTTATTTCGGATTTTAAGATAATTTTTGGTTATTCAAAGCTTTGACCCTTTGTGGGGGAGGTACCAGAAGGAAATGTTCGATTTGTACCATCTTTATAACAGATTTTGTGCTGATCGAAATATTAAGATGTGCCAAGTCTAAATGGAATCGGTTATTCATTTCGCGTTTTATGAGCTTCGTGGATATTCAAAATATTGACCCCTTTTGTGGGGAAGGTACCAGATGGAATGGTCCGATCCCTCCCATCTTTATAAAAGATCTTGTGTTGATGGAAATATTGAGATGTACCACCAGATCTTGGGTTAGTAAAAAGATTGTGGTGTTTGTAATTTGAAGAGAACTGGTTGCTTATTTTGGATTTTATGATGGTTTTGGGTATTCAAAATTTTGACCCTATGTGAGGGAGGTACCAGAAGGATTGGTCCGATCTCTACCATATTTATTACAGATCTTGTGTTGATGGAAATATTGAGATGTACCAAGTCTGAATGGATTCGGATGTTCATTTCGTGTTTTATGAGCTTCATGGATATTCAACATTTTGACCCTTTATGGGGGAGGTAGCAGAAGGTGTGAACCGATATATCCCATCTTCACACCAGACCTTGGGTTAATAAACATATTATGATGTGTGTAATTTGAAGAGAACCGGATGCTTATTTCGGATTTTATAATCGTTTTGGTTATTCAAAATGGTGACCCTTTGTGGGGGAGGTATCAGAAGGAATGGTCCGATATCTACCATCTTTATAACAGATCTTGTGTTTATGGAAATATTGAGATGTGCCAAATCTGAATAGAATCGAATGTTAATTTCGCGTTTTATAGGCTTCATGGCTATTCAACATTTTGACCCTTTGTGGGGGAGGTACCAGAAGGAGTGGTCCGACATTCAACATCTTTATAACAGATCATGTGTTGATGAAAATGTTGAGATGTACCAAGTCTGAGTGGAATCCGATGTTAATTTCGTGTTTTATGAGCTTCATGTATTTTCAAAATTTTGACCCTTTGAGGGGTAGGTACTAGAAGGTGTGAACCGATATATTCCATCTTCCCCCCAGACCTTGGGTTCATAAAAATATTAGAATGTGTGAAATTTAAAGACAATCGGACTCTTACATCACATTTTATAAGTGTTATAATTATTCAAAATGTTTACCCTTTGCGGAGGAGGTACTTGATGGAGTGGACCCATATTGTCCATTTTCGCCAGTGACCTAGCGCTGATGCAAATATTAGGATTTGCAAAGCTGGAGCCTAATCGAATTATCCTTTCTCTTTCTGAGAAGTAAATTATTTTCTATGAAAATTTCGATTTTTTTGTGGAGGAGGCACCAGAAGGTGTAGACCGATATATCCCATCTTCACACCAGACCTTGGGTTAGTAAAAATATTGTGATGTGTGGAATTTGAAGACAATCGGATGCTTATTTCATATTTTATAACAGTTATAATTATTCAAAATGTTGACCCTAAGTGGGGAGGTACCAGAAGGAGTGGACGGATATTGTCCATTTTCGTACCTGATCTAGCACTGATGCAAATATTAGGATATGCAAAGTTGGAGCATAATCGGATTATCCTTTCTCTTTCTGTGCAGTAAAATATTTTTTTGAAAATTTCGATCCTTTGTGGGGGAGTTACCAGAAGGAGTTGACCCATTATATTGCCCATCTCCGAACTCGATCTAAGTTTGACAATAATATTACGATGTACCAAGTTTGGATCAAATCGGATACTCCCTTCTAGAATTATCGTGAGCACCAGCCAGCCAGACAGATAGACGGACGAACTTAGCTAGATCGACTCCAAATGTCCTGAAATAGATTTTGTCTAAAGAGACTTAAAGTCTTAAACCGATATTTCGATGAGGTACGTTTTGGCTGTATCAAATGTTATATCCCTTCTCTCCCTCAGATATAGGGCTAATCTGAGGGTATAAAAATACAACCTCACTAAATTAAGGCCAGATTTGTTTAACAAATTCAGGCCTCGTTGGTTGGTTCGTTCCTATTCAATGACGCATTTTTGTCTATTGAAAAGAATTGGGACCTGGGTCCAATGAAGCATAATTATTTAAGATATTTTTCATTTTCTCACAGGAACTGAGGTTAAGAGGGCCCTTCGATTTGAGGAATATATTTATTGAATAAAAAATCAATGCCAGAGGACTGTGACCTTCTTAGATTGTCATCTTAAATTTTGATATTTTGATGAGAAATCATTGAAATATTCACAAATTTCACACCCTTTTCTCTCACAGCTTCTTTACGACCTATTCAAATTTTTGACCACTCATCCAAATAAAATTTCAATTCTTTGTCTTGAAAGAAAAAAAAAAAACAGAAATCAAATTATTACCTCATAATTTAACCGTATTAGTTGATTATTCATAGACCAAATCCGGTTGCAGTTCTTTCAATGGCCAGTTTTAAAAATTTCAAAAAAAAAAAAAAAAAAAAAACAGACAACATCAAATACCCCCAAATGTTCCCTTGGAATTTCAAAATGATCTGCAATTAATAAAAAAAGAAGAAAAAACCAAAAAAAAAAAAAATCCATCAAAATTATTCACATCCGCTGGGTTGCAACCAGAGCCAACAAAAAAAGAACCGTTTGTATTCAGAAGGCTATAAATAATTTATTATGGCAATAATTTTCAAAATTACTCAGATATGAAATTATGTTTTTTCACATTTCTCACAGCAAAACGGATAAATAAATTGTTTGCAGCTCACACAAAAGTTCGACTTAGAAGAAGTTTGGGAACGTTTTTTTTTGTCTGAAAAGGCTAAAAATTGCTGCCATTAAATTATAACAAATTCGCCTTTTTTAGAGTAGCAATAAATTCTTGCTGTTGTTGTTGCTTTGGTTTTTATTGCCTAATTTGCCCCGGTCTCAATGGGCAAATTGGAATGCAGTTGCTCTGTTTTTGGAATATGAATTAGCCACAAGACAGAACGTGTGGGTGTTGGGTGAGTGATAAAAAAAAATAAAGAGATTGTTAAAACAAAGAAACGTAATTTTTATGAGGCAGATTGGACTGACTGTATACCCTACTTGGCTTTATATTAGTCGGGTAAATAGGATCCTCAAAACCATTGATGATCTGTCTTTAGATAAGATCTTGTAATGGTAAAATGTGAAATTTGAAGAGAATCGGATGAATATTTCGTATTTTGTGAGCGTTTTAATTATTCAAAATTCTGACCCCGTTGCGGGGGAGGTACCAGAAGGAGTGGGCCGATATATCCCATATTCACATCAGATCTTGCATTGATAAAAATATTGGGATTTGGCGAATTTGAAAGAAATCGAATGCTTATTTCGCATTTTATGGGAATTTAGGTTATTCAAAATTCTGTCCCGTTGTGGGGGAGGTACCAGAAGGAGTGAACCGATATATCCCATTTTCACAACAGATCTTGTGTTAATAAAAATATTGGGATATGTGAAATTTTAAGAGAATCTTATGCTCATTTCGCATTTTATAAGCGTTTTGATTATTCAAAATTCTGACCCCTTTGTGAGGGAGGTACCAGAAGGAGTGGGCCGATACATCCCATCTTCAGAACAGATCTTGTGTTAATAAAGATATAAAGATGAGTGAAATTTGAAGAGGATTGAATACTTATTTCGAATTTTATGAGCCTCTTGGTTACTCAAAATTTTGACCCCTTAGTGGGGGAGGTACCAGAAGGTGTAGGCCCATATATCCCATCTTGACACCAGATACCGTGTTGATAAAAATATTCAGATGTTCGGAATTTGAAGAGAATCTGATGTTTATTTCCCAATTTATGAGCGTTTTGATTATTCAAAATTCTGACCCCTTTGTGGGGGAGGTACCAGAAGGAGTGGGCCGATATATTCCATATTCACATCAGATCTTGCATTGATTAAAATATTGGGATTTGCTGAATTTGAAGAGAATCTTATGCTCATTTCGCATTTTATTAGCGTTTTGGTTATTAAAAATTCTGACCCCTTTGTGGGGGAGGTGCCAGAAGGGGTATGTCCATATATCCCATCTTCAGACCAAATCTTGTGTTAATAAAGGTATAAAGATGAGTGAAATTTGGCGAGAATCGAAAGCTTATTTTGCATTTTATGAGCGTTTTGGTTATTCAAAATTCTGACTCCTTTGTGGGGGAGGTACCAAAAGGTGTAGGCCAATATATCCCATCTTGACACCAGATCCCGCGTTGATAAAAATATTCAGATGTTGGGAGTTTGAAGAGAATCGAAAGCTTATTTTCCAATTTATGAGCGTTTTGGTTATTGAAAATTCTGACCCCTTTGTGGGGGAGGTACTAGAAGGAGATATCTCATCTTCAGACCAGATCTTGTGTTAATAAAAATATACAGATGAGTGAAATTTGAAGAGAATCTTAAGCTTATTTCCAGTTGGAGTGGACCGATATTGCCCATCTCTGAAATCGATCTAAATTTTGACAATAATATTACGATGTACCAAGTTTGGACCAAATCAGATACTTCCTTCGATCATTGTCATGCGCACCAGTCAGGCAGATGGGCGGACATCCCTAAATCGACTACAAAAGTCCTGCAAAGCGATTTGATCCAAAAAAGAGACTTCTTTGATGAGGCACTTTATGGCCGTATCAAATGAAATAAGCCCTCTGTAGCCTCTGAGGGTATAAAAACAAGCCTTGGTGAGGTTTAGACATGAAAGTTAGTCCACAGTCTATTTTCTATAAATTCAGGAACTCCAAAAGGTTTTCCAAAAAAATGTTTCTAGGCATGGAAGACCCTCAATGATTTTATAGGTTTAGAATACCCTCTTACGGTTGTCTGGACTCGGAAGTTCCCCAAAGAACTTCTAGAAATGAAAGAACTCCTAGAAGTCCATCCAAAAGGACTTTTAGACCCCAACAGGCTAAACAAAGAACACCCCTCGAAGATCTTCTAGACGCAGATGTCTTCCCAAAGGTAATTTCGACAAAAAAGACCCCTGAAGGATGTACGAGGTATGATAGTCCTCTCATATATCGTTTAGACATAGAATACCTAGAAAAAGGGGCTAAAGATAAAGCAGGAGCCCTTATAAGCTTGTACGATTTTCCAAAGTTCTTTAGACGAATCCCTAGATAGAAATCGTCTCCAATAGAAATTCATCCACAGGCCTTCTAGTGATAAAACACCACCAAGTGGTTTTCTGGACATAGAAGGTTTTCTAGACAGACCATTTTGCCCAAAGATCTTCCAGACCCCAATAGGCTCATTTCCATAACCCTCTCAATGCTGTTTTTTAGATGTGGACGTCTTTCCAATGGTATTTTAGACATAAGGGACCCCTAAAAGATATTCTAGCCATAAAAGGTCTGTCAAAAATCTGCTAGATATGGTAGTCTCCTCAAAGATGTTCTGGACATAAAATACCTCCAAATGATGTTGGTTGGTCACAGAATATGTTCCAAAGATTTAAAAAGCAAAGAAGGTTTCCCAAAAAACTTCTTGTCACAGTTGACCTTCTAAAGCCCTTCTTGGCTTATATGATTTTCCAAGGGTCGCCTAAACATAGAAAACTTACGAAAGGTCTGCTGGACATAAGCACAGAAGACCTCTCCAATACGTTATAGATTCACAAGACCCTTAAGAGTACTTCTAGACTTAGAAACCCTGTTGGGGTATCGAAGATCTTTTCAAAAGGTCTTCTGTAGAAGGTCTTCTAAATAAAAAATATTTCCTAAAGGTCTTCTAGCCTTCGATGACCCCAACGGGCCAATATACTCGATCTTCTTCTCGTCAAAAAAGATCTCTTGTCTTCCCAAAAATATTTCAGATATAAGAGACTTATTATAGATGTTGTAGGTATCGAAAGCTCTTCTAAGCTTGTAACCAAGGGTTTTCTAAACAAAAAAAACTTTCCAAATTTCTTCTGGACATCTCTTGATTGAACATCATTGATTGTATAGCCTCACAAGGCCCTTCAGAGGTCTCCTACCTCATAACCTATCATGAATCATTTAGATTTTTTTTTTATCTAAACTTAGAGTCTTATCAAAACTGCTCAGGTCAGTCATAACCATAACCAGCATCATCGTCATAATCAGCATCACAGAGGCCATCACCACCACCACCACAAACCATTGGCCATCATTCACAAAAAGTTAATTTAAATTCTTGTTCCATACATTTTAGGAATTATAAACGTTTTCCTGTTTTCTAGACCATTAAATTTGGAAATCTACAATTTTCAGTTTCACAACAAAAGAAACCACCTTCAGGTTTTCAAATCACTATTTCTGCTTGGCCATAATTTAAATCAAAAAAATAACGCCAATTATTGACGGCATAGACGGCTTGTAATGCAAATGTTGAAACAGCTAAGACAAGATCAAATACAGAGACATATTCTTCAAGAACAATACAAATATCTCTCTCACACACACAAAGACATATACACACACTCGCAAGGTCATCAAGTCTTTCGATTAACATTGGAGGCTAGCTGGCAGCAGAATGCTTGTCACCTAGCTGGATGTAGAATAAAAGAAAAAATAAATTAAAACGTATCAGTCGATCGTCGAATTATTCAAATTGTTGACCTTTTATGGATGGCTCTAAAGGAATGGGCCAATATTGTCTATTTCATAACGACTCAATGACCTAGGTCTAATATAAATATTTCAAAATACCAGATTTGGTCTAGAGGTACCAGAAGAGGTTGGTCGATAACTACCATCTTCGTGCCAGATCTAGTGTTGGAAAAAATATTGGGAAGTGTGAAATTTTGAGAGAGTCGGATGCTTATTTCGCATTTTATGAAAGTTATATATATAGTTATCCTCCCCTACGACGGGGGAAGGTACCAGAGGGAATGGTCCGACTTACTCCATCTTCACACCTTGTGTTGATTGACATATTGGGATTGGGCCGAGTTTCAAACGAATGAGATACTAATACCCGTTGTGCCATCTATAGCCAGAATACCTTCTGAAGCTTTTCTATTGCCAGAAGACCTTCTGGAGCTCTTCTATATCTATATTCTGAAGCTCTTCTATAGATAGAACAGCTTCTGAAGCTCTTCTATAACTGGAAAACCTTCTAAAATTCTTCTATAGGTAGAAGACCTTTTGAAGCCATTCTATGGCTATAAGACCTTCTGAAGTTCTTCTATAACTAGAAGACCTTCTGAAATTCTTCTATAACTAGAAGACATTCTGAAATTCTTCTATAGGTAGAAGACCTTCTGAAGCTCTTCTATAGCTAGAAGACCTTCTGAAGCTCTTCTATAGCTAGAAGCTCTTCTATAGCTAGAAGTGTTTCTACAGCTCTTCTATGGCTAGAAGACCTTCTGCAGCTCTTCTTTAGCTAGAAGACCTTCTGCAGCTCTTCTGTGGCTAGAAGACCTTCTGCAGCTCTTCTTTAGCTAGAAGACCTTCTGCAGCTCTTCTGTGGCTAGAAGACCTTCTGCAGCTCTTCTTTAGCTAGAAGACCTTCTGGAGCTCTTCTATAGCTAGAAGACCTTCTGCAGCTCTTCTATGGCTACAAGATCTTCCGAAGCTATTTTATCGTTAGAAGACCTTCTGCAGCTCTTCTATGGCTAGAAGACTTTCTGCAACTTTTCTATGGCTAGAACACTTTCTGCAGCTCTCTTCTATAGCTAGAAGTGCTTCTTAAGCTCTTCTATAGCTAGAAGTGCTTCTGCAGCTCTTTTATGGCTAGAAGACCTTCTGCAGCTCTTTTATGGCTAGAAGACCTTCTGAAGCTCTTCTATAGCTAGAAGTATCATCTGAAGCTTTTCTATAGCCCGAAGTGCTTCTGCAGCTCTTCTATGGCTAGAAGACCTTCTGAAGCTCTTCTATGGCTAGAAGACCTTCTGCAGCTCTTCTATAGCTAGAAGACCTTCTGCAGCTCTTCTATGGCTAGAAGACCTTCTGCAGCTCTTCTATAGCTAGAAGACCTTCTAAAGCTCTTATATAGGCAGAAGACCTTCTACAGCTCTTCTATGGCTAGAAGACCTTCTGCAGCTCTTCTATTGCTAGAAGACCTTCTATATAGCTAGAAGTGCTTCTGAAGCTCTTCTATAGCCAGAAGTGCTTTTGAAGCTCTTCTATAGTTAGAAGATCTTCTGCAGCTCTTTTATGGCTAGAAGACCTTCTGAAGCTCTTCTATAGCTAGAAGTATCATCTGAAGCTTTTCTATAGCCCGAAGTGCTTCTGCAGCTCTTCTATAGTCAGAAGACCTTCTGAAGCTCTTCTATGGCTAGAAGTGCTTCTGAGGCTCTTCTATTGCTAGAAGACCTTCTGAGGCTCTTCTATTGCTAGAAGACCTTCTGAAGCTCTTCTATGACTAGAAGACCCTCTGCATCTCTTCTATGGCTCGAAGACCTTCTGCATCTCTTCTATGGCTCGAAGACCTTCTGAACCTCTTCTATGGCTAGAAGACCTTCTGAAGCTCTTCTATGACTAGAAGACCTTCTGCAGCTCTTCTATGGCTAGAAGACCTTCTGCAGCTCTTCTATAGCCAGAAGACCTTCTGCAGCTCTTCTATGGCTAGAAGACCTTCTGCAGCTCTTCTATAGCCAGAAGACCTTCTGAAGCTCTTCTATGGCTAGAAGACCTTCTGCAGCTCTTCTATGGCTAGAAGACCTTCTGCAGCTCTTCTATAGCTAGAAGACCATCTGCATCTCTTCTATAGCTAGAAGACCTTCTGCATGTCTTCTATAACTAGAAGACCTTCTGCAGCTCTTCTATAGCTAAAAGACCTTCTGCAGCTCTTCTATGGCTAGAAGACTTTCTGAAGCTCTTCTATGGCTAGAAGACCTTCTGAAGCTCTTCTATAGCCAGAAGACCTTGGGCAGCTCTTCTATGGCTAGAAGACCTTCTGCAGCTCTTCTATGGCTAAAAGACCTTGTGATGCTCCCCTATAGCTAAAAGACCTTCTGCAGCTCTTCTATGGCTAGAAGACTTTCTGAAGCTCTTCTATGGCTAGAAGACCTTCTGCAGCTCTTCTATGGCTGGAAGGCCTTCTTCAGTCCTTCTATGGCTAGAAGTGCTTCTGAAGCTCTCCTATAGCTAGAAGACCTTCTGCAGCTCTTCTATAGATATAAGTACATCTGAAGCTCTGGGACGTCCTGTCCCATTTCTGCTGATGATTTCTCCCAGAAAGTATTAATATTTTGAATACTCATAACTTTCATAAAATGAGAAATGTGCCACCGATTTTCATTAAACTTTGCGGAATTCCTCCAATATTCCTCCAAAAAAAAGTAAAAAAATTTCCTAAAATACCAAATGGATCAGATCTGAAAAAAAAATCCCTTAAACTGCATTTTATCCGCACTAAGTAGCATTCCTTGTTATACATCATTTTAATCTGTTGTGAAATTCAATCTCTTCCGCAAGTACCGCTTGCATAAATAAAACATCAAAAGCTATGACCTATCCTGCCTCACAATACGGTTTTTGTTGTTTGTTGTTGTTGTAAAAAAAAACTAGTTATCAACTTCCTTAATGATAAGGATGGCGGACAATTGCATTGAAGTTAACAGCGGTTTAATGGACTCGTATGCATGCCAATGAAAACAAAAGACTTAAGACACATACAGCACTCGCAGTCGTCGCAGCAGCAGCACCAAACAAGTGGCGGGTGTAGACAAAAAAAATGAAAAGAAGGTTTCGTTTTTTCTCTCTCCGAACATGTATAGAATATTTAAAACAAAATGAAACAAAAAAAAAAACAACAAAAAAATATACAAATGCATTTAAACGGTAGTATCCGCCAGTACAGAAACAATAAAATCCGCTGCTTCTTGAGATTTTTTTTTTTTGAAATTTAAATTTTTTTTCCGAAAACAAAGAAGAAGCAGCCGAAGAACAAATAATGGAATTAAAATTGTGGTAGTTAACTGCAAATTGCTGTGGCCGAGTTGGGTTAAATGGGGGCCAATGGTGGTGTGCTTCCCCATGTCGTTGCAGATGTGTTTGGCTTGGGCTAATCAACTTGAAAATTTATGGTGTGCCAGAAACTGGAAACAGAAAACACAACCCACATTCTAAAAGGAAACAGCATTTAATTTAAACGGGTGTTTTTTTTTTTTTTGATTTCGAAACTGTGTTTTTTTTCTGTTTCAATGTTCGAACACCCAGTGGGAAATTTTCTGAAGAAAAAAATTTACGTTTTTTTTTTCCTTCAGCATAAATCTAGAGAAAATCCAAAGGTGTGCGAACACGAAACAGAAAAAAAAATCTCAGCAAAAATATCATTGACCATAACAAAGTTTCAGGGTCATTCGCAAGACTACAACAACAAATCAGCCTGAGCGTCAAGCAGCCACAGCAACAACAACAACGTGTTATTCATGAACACTAATTTATAAACTTGATTTTGTTTTATGTTTTATTTTTATTGTAGTTGGTGTTGTTGTTGTTGCTTTTTCTTCTCAACTCAATTTATCTTGAAACAAAATCAAAGCACAAAAACGCAAAAAATTAAGGCGGGTGAGAAAAACAAACAGACAAATCGACAAACATTTTTTTATGGAGATATTTTGTTCTTTTTTACGTCGAATTCTAAAGTTCAGGCAAAAAAAAATTATAACAACAACAGCTGTTCTCTTCTGTTCTCAAGAAATTATCAACATTTCAAAATGGCATTAGGTACCTCTAAAATCGATTTTAATGTCCATATCCATATCAGGCATTTATGAGGGGGTTTGAGCTGTTTAATTTTTTTTTGTCAAATTATCAACCACTTTGTGTTCTTGGCATTCGAAATGTAAAACCAGAATGGCGAACGTAGTGGGCAACAGTGTTGCGAAATCGAGAAAATTGAGATAATTTTCCAATTATGGAGCATATGAAGAAAAACTATACAGGATGAGATAAAAACAAGTAAAAAAGCTGTAAGTTCGGCCGGGCCGAACTTTGAATACCCTCCAGTATTTGGTAAAAATTTGGCAAATTTTCAAAAAATCAAAATCCATTAAAAATTCTGTTAAAATCTTAAAAATACCGAATGTAGCCCTATATTAGGGTCGATACGACGACGTGGACCTGCATACACAACTTTTGTCATAAGCCTGCACAGACAATTTTCTGTCACAGGCTGTAGCATCTATTACGAACTTCGAATACCAAATTTGAAACAATTCCGGTAAATAATGACGCTATAATCATCAAAATACCGAATTTTGGGAGGTACCGTTATATGGGTGCTATACGAAGACCTGAACATGCACAGAAAATTTTCTGTCACAGGCTGTAGTATCCATTACGAACTTCGAATGCGAAATTTGAAACAATTTTGGTAAATAATGTCGCTAAAATCATAAAAATACCGCGTATCGGGAGGTACCGTTATATGGGGGCTATACGAAGACCTAGACATACACAGACAATTTTCTGGCACAGGATGTAGTATCCATTACGAACTTCAAATATCAAATTTGAAATAATCCCCGTAAATAATGTCGCTAAAATCATCAAAATACCGAATATTGGGAGGTACCCTTATATTGGGGCTATACGAAGACGAGGACCTGCACAGACAATTTTCTTTCATAGGCTGTAGCATATATTACGAACTTCAAATACCAAAATTGAAACAATTCCGGTAAATAAGGTCGTTAAAATCATTAAAATACCAAATATCGGGGAGAACAGTTATATGAGGGCTATACGAAGATGTGGACCTACATGGCCCATTTTCTGTCTTATGCTGTAGTATCCATTTCGAACTTCAAATGCGAAATTTGAAACAATTCCAGTAAAAAATATCGCAAAAATCATCAAAATACCGCGTATCGGGAGGTACCGTTTTATGGGGGCTATACGAAGATGTGGACCTACATGGCCCATTTTCAATACCAAAAGTCCTGCAGATATAATACACATTTAAGTAAATTTTTATCAACTTACTTCATTTCGTTCGATGGCTAGAGTGATTTCCACAGACTGACAGACGGACCGACGGACGGACATTATTAAATCGACATAGAATTTTATGCTGATCAAGAATATATATACTTTGTGGGGTCTAAAATGTATATTTCGAGGTGTTACAAATGGAATGACAAACTTAATATACCCTCCATACTATGGTGGAGGGTATAAAAACTGCAACTAAGTCAAAGGCCATAATTTTTGCTTTTTTTTTAAATTTTATTGAATGAAAGCAAAAAATGTCGGAAATAGCATCAAATTTTAAAATAAGTTTAGATTTGTTCGAATTGGTCATCTTTGGTACGATTTACGGCCTTCAAACGGCCAATGAAACCGTCACACGCTGCCCGAATGTTGCTCTCTCGGCGGTATTTTGGCCCATTGCCGGTGAAACGCTTGCTTGAGGTGATCGACACTTTGGTATTAGTTTAGTGCCAACCTCGCTTTCCAAAATACTCCAGACACAATAGTCCAATGGATTAATATCCGGAGATTTTGGTGGCCATTGTGCGCTGGAAATGAAGCGCGGAATATCTGGATTTCTTTAAATTACATTTTTCAAGACTATTAGGGCCATAGGCGTGGATAGAAGTCCTTCTGCATCTCTTCTATAGCTAGAAGACCTTCTGAAGCTCTTCTATAGCTAGAAGACCTTCTGAAGCTCTTCTATAGCTAGAAGACCTTCTGAAGCTCTTCTATAGCTAGAAGACCTTCTGAAGCTCTTCTTTAGCTAGAAGACCTTCTGAAGCTCTTCTATGGCTAGAAGACCTTCTGAATCTCTTCTATGGCTAGAAGACCTTCTGAATCTCTTCTATGGCTAGAAGACCTTCTGAAGCTCTTCTATAGCTAGAAGACCTTCTGAAGCTCTTCTATGGCTAGAAGACCTTCTGAAGCTCTTCTATGGCTGAAGCTTTTCTATAGCTAGAAGACCTTCTGAAGCTTTTCTATAGCTAGAAGACCTTCTGAAGCTCTTCTATAGCTAGAAGACCTTCTGAAGCTCTTCTATAGCTAGAAGACCTTCTGCAGCTTTTCTATGGCTAGAAGACCTTCTGAAGCTCTTATATGGCTAGAAGACCTTCTGAAGCTCTTATATGGCTAGAAGACCTTCTGAAGCTCTTCTATGGCTAGAAGACCTTCTGAAGCTCTTCTATAGTTAGAAGACCTTCTGAAGCTCTTCTATAGCTAGAAGACTTTCTGAAGCTCTTCTATAGCTAGAAGACCTTCTGCAGCTCTTCTATAGCTAGAAGACTTTCTGAAGCTCTTCTATAGCTAGAAGACCTTCTGCAGCTTTTCTATGGCTAGAAGACCTTCTGAAGCTCTTCTATGGCTAGAAGACCTTCTGAAGCTCTTCTATGGCTAGAAGACCTTCTGAAGCTCTTCTATGGCTAGAAGACCTTCTGAAGCTCTTCTATGGCTAGAAGACCTTCTGAAGCTCTTCTATGGCTAGAAGACCTTCTGAAGCTCTTCTATAGCTAGAAGACCTTCTGAAGCTCTTCTATGGCTAGAAGACCTTCTGAAGCTCTTCTATGGCTAGAAGACCTTCTGAAGCTCTTCTATGGCTAGAAGACCTTCTGAAGCTCTTCTATAGCTAGAAGACCTTCTGAAGCTCTTCTATGGCTAGAAGACCTTCTGCAGCTCTTCTATGGCTAGAAGACCTTCTGCAGCTCTTCTATGGCTAGAAGACCTTCTGAAGCTCTTCTATGGCTAGAAGACCTTCTGCACCTTTTAAATTATATTTTCAAGGACTATTAGGGCCATAGGCGTGGATTTTTTTAATTATATTTTTCAAGGACTATTTTCTTCTGTCCACTTCCTTGACGTCGGGCTACGAGGCGAGACACAAAAGATTTATTCACATTTAAATGCTGAAGTTCTCTAAGGATAGCCTCTTGTGGTTTTCCAGCCAAATATAAAGAAATCACACCATTACGCTTGCATTCCATCACGAATAACTTTTTTCTGGAAAATTCTCACCAACATGCTTTTGTACCCCTTGTAAACAATATAATGAGCTGTCACTGGAATAATTCTAACAGCTGTCGGACGAGTGGCTTAGAAATGACAGTAGTCTGAAGTTGGTTGCAGTTTTGTTCATCTAACCCTGTATAGGACCATGTTATGGATTTGCAATAGATTTCCGGCAAATGTTTTTATATATTTTCTAATATTTAAAAATTTACTTTTATTGACATTTTTCAAAATATGTTTTTTATTTGAAAAATATTAATTAATTTATTTTTTCTTTTTTTTCTTCCAGGTATGTACCGATAATTTCTGTTTACAATGCATCAAAGGTAAAGGCAAGATTTTACTGAATTTTACAATTGATCTGAAGACAGTTGAATGTTTATTTCGCTTTATTTGAGCGTTTTGTTTTTCAAAATCTTGAAACCTATGTATGGGGGAGAAGAAATGGTTCGATCTATACCACCTTTATAACAGATCTTGTTTTGATGGAAATATTGGGCTGTGCGAAGTCTAAATGGAATCGGATGTTAATTTGACGTTTCATGAGCTTCATGGGTATTCAAAATTTCGACATTTTGGGGGGGAGGTACCGGACTGTGGACTGATATATTCCATCTTCACACCAGATCTTTTCTTAGCAGAAATAATGGCATATGTGAAATATGAAGAGAAACGGATGCTTATTTCAGATTGACCCTTTATGGGGGAGGTACCTGAAGGAGTGGACCGTTATTGTCCATATTCGAACTCAATCTAAGTTTGAAAATAATATTACGATGTACCAAGTTTGTACCAAATCGGTTACTAGCTTTGAGAGTTATCATGCGCACCATCCAGCCAGCCGGACAGGCAGTCAGACGGACGAATATCGCTAGATCGACTCCAAATATCCTGAAACGGATTTGCTCCAAAGTGGCATTGAGTCTAAAACCGTTATTTGGAGGAGGCACGTTTTGGCCGTATCAAATGATATATACCTTCACTAGTCATATGGCTGAGCGTATAAAAATTCTCCGGAACTAAGGAATATTTTTTATTGACCGAGTATTTTTTATAGAAAAAAGTCCAGACCTCAATTCACTTTTTTATAGAAAAAAGTCCAGATCTCAGTCCCTCAAAAACTAATTGCTTTTTCCAACATATAAAATTCAGACCTCCGTCCACTGAGGCCATTTTCCATTGATACAGGGATCTTAAAAGGTGTTTCATTGGTAGAATAACCTCAAGAGTATGAAGGCCTTTAAGAGACCCCTTTTCAAGAGAAAACCTATTATTGGAATGCCTCTAAGAATGTAGAGAGAGAGAGAGATAAAGAGAGGGTGAGAATAAATCTCTATAAAAAGAGCTTCAATAGCTAAAGCCTATTATTGGAATGCTTCTAAGAATGTGGAGAGAAAGAGAGGGAGAGAATGGCTCTCTATAAAAAAGGCCTTCAATAGCTACTATGTATAGGTAGGCCTTACATGGAGAAAGGCCTTCTCGATAGAAGATCTTGAATAAAACTGCCAGGGAAAGAAGAATTTGAAGAGATATTCTTGGAGAACGATTGTAAAAAATTCGACCATAGACGGTAGAGCCTCATGATATTATCTCTGAATAAAAGATTTTCAAGAGAAAAAAAACAAAGATTTTCAAGGGAAAAAAAAACTTAAAGGACTCTTTTTTTTTGGATAATATTCCCTCAAGAGAACATATGTTATCCATAAACAGAACTTCAAGGTTTAGGAGCACCCCCAAGAGTTGTTCTTCTTTAGACAGAATTAAGGTTTCACAGAGGATAGAAGACCTTTGAAAAGTCCTCTGTGAGTAGAAGATCTTTAAGTAGTCTTCTGTTGATAGGAGTTCCTCAATGTGGATTTTTATGAAAATTGAACACCAAGAGATCTTCTTTGAATTGGAGACCTTCAAATGAATTTGTACAGACCTTCCACCGTCCTATCGCGGATTTCTGATATCATTGTGTATTTAGATATTATTAATAGGCCATTTTCCACTTTCTTTTCACGATATCGTATATCCCCCATATAACGCTACCCCCCGATATTCGGTATTTTGACGATTTTAGATATTTAGATTTTTCAACGGAACTGTCTGAAAATCCACACAAGGAGTTCCCTGTGGATACTTTTTTCCCCTGGAAAATAAATATCTATATGGGTCCGCGATATCGTATAGCCCCCATATAACGGTACCCCCCGATATTCGGTATTTTGATGATTTAAGCCACATTTTCCAACGGAATTGTCTGAAATTCTACACAAGGAGTTTTTTGTGAGTACTTGTCTGTATAGGTCCACAATATCGTATATCCCCCATATATCGGCACCTTCCGATATTAGGCATTTTAAAGATTTTAACTGAATTTTTAATGGATTTTATTTTTTGAAAATTTTTCTAATTCGTTTCAAATCGGTGGAGGGTATTCAAAGTTCGGCCCGAACGGACTAACTGCTTTTTTAATTGTTTTATCATTTTTCTTTCAAAAAATCACAAATTCTATCCTTCAATTATGTCTCATAAATTGTTTATCCGCCTTAAATCCCCCTTTTTAATACAAAATTCCCCTTTAATTGCCGGCTGGCAAAATCGTAAACCAGTTCATAGGGTGAGCATGTGTGTGTGTGTTATGAAAACACATAATTATAATAATGAAAGGTGGTTTGGTGCTTTGCTTTTCATTTCGTTGTTAAATACTGGCCAAACCCATAAAAAACCCATACCACCATACTCACATGTACATATATAACATGGACTATATATAACCGCCATGTGATATATAATGCGGATTTAATTGATTTTCTACAGCGGATTTTGATTGCTAAGCTAAAACTCATTTTGTTAGAAACAAAAGCTACTGGTGTTTTAATATTTTTGAATTGTGTTTCTTGTTGTCTGGAGGGATTTTTTGAAAGTTGTGCATGTGTCTTAAGTCTTTCGTTTCATGTTAGCAAATAGACCATGAAATTCAGTTTTTTTTTTTTATTTCACTTCATGCCTTCAAATAACAGAATTGAAAAAAAAAAGTAATACTGAATAATTGACAAGAAATTAATGCGAAATCTACATCCGCTACCCCAAAAAAAAAAAAATTAAAAATGGAATAAAAAATCAAGAAACATAAAACTGAAATATATGTTTGTATACAAATGACCAACAATGAGCATTTGATAGCTGGTAGATCAGGAAATGAAATAGCCGGTTGGTTTTTTGTTTGTTGCTGGTTTGAAAGAAAATTTAATTAGTTCAAAAAAATAAAAAATGGGGAACAATGTTAAAAATGTTTGTGTTTGTTCTGCCAAATGGATTATGAGTGGGGGTGTTTTTCAAGGAATTTAAAATAAAAGGGATTAGATACATGTGGCTGTGAATGACCTTTCAAATACAAATATTTTTTTATAGGGAAGAGAATGTGGTTTGAAACTCCATTTTTCGCATATCAATCGGAAATTGCTTGAAAACATTGCAAAACCTCTTCGATTTAGCCCCAAAACTAAAAGTCAACAATAAATCGAGTGGAGGGCTTCAGAATATAATTTGTATGAAAGACCCAATTTTAGTATAGAACCCTCACAGAAGGCTAAGTTTGTATTAAAGTTCAGAGATTTCTAAGTCATTTCACTTTTTTGTTTTTGCAAAATGGTCAGGCTTAATCCCTTTTTTCTTGTTTTCATAAAAACAACATTTGTTTATTAGTGGAGAACGATGGCAATGTTTAGCAGATCAAACATCATAAATGGAAGGGGTTTAGAAGGTCCATTTTGAGCATTGAACTTCCATAGAGGATCGGCTTTGTATTGAAAGTGCCGAAAAGGTCTTTTAGGCATGTAACATCTTTTAAAGATCATCTGAGCTTAGGTGATGTATGTATATGAAGCTCATAGACAATATTCTGTGGTGAGGTCTTAAAGAAGATTGGATCTTCATACGGTTTACCTAATAAATGTAGAAGACGAACTGAAAGGTCTAAAATGTATAGAAAATACACTACATATATTTTTGGAATCGAACATCGCAAGAAGTTGTACTTTTTGAGAGAAGCATTCTTGTGCGAAATCGTAGACCCCCAATCTCTGAATATTTATACCCTCATCCATGTGGCTAAAGGGGTTATATATCATTTGATGCGGCCAAATGAGTCACGTCATCGAAATAACAGTTAAAAACCCAGGTCTCTTTGGACCAAATCCGTTTCAGGATATTTGGAGTCGGTCTAGCTATGTCCGTCTGTCTGGTTGGCTGGTGTTCACGATAACTCTCGAAGAGAGTATCCGATTTAGTCCAAACTTGGTACATTGTAATATTATAATTTTGAAACTTAGATCGAGTTCGGAGATGGGCAATATCGGTCCACTCCTTCTGGTACCTCCCCTCCCCCCCTCCAAATGTAAATATTTTCAAAGAAAATAATTTACTGCACATGAAGAGAAAGGATAATCCAATTTTTTCGGTCAACTCCATTAAGTATCTCCCCCAAAATGGGTGAAAATTTAGAATAATTATAACTCTTATAAATTGTGAAATAAGCATCTGATTATCTTCATATTACACACATCACAATAGTTTTATTAACCCAAGATCTGGTGTAAAGACGAGATATGTCGGTTCATTCCTTCTGGTACCTCCCCCACAAAATGTCAACATTTTAAAAGAAATTTATTTATGGCACAGAAAATAAAGGATAATCCAATTGTACTCCAACTTTCCAAATCCTTATATTTGCATCAGTGCTAGGTCAGGCGAGGAAATGGACAATATCGGACCACTCCATCAAGTACCTTCCCCACAAAGGGTAAAAATTTCGAATAGTTATAACTCTTATAAAATGTGATGTCAGAGTCCGATTGTCTTCAAATTACACACATCACAATATTTCTATTAAGATGGGCAAAATCGGTCCACACCTTCTGGTACCTCCCCCACAAAGGGTCAAAATTTTGCATATATATGAAGCTCATAAATCACGAAATTAACATCTGATTCCATTTAGACTTGGTACATCTCAATATTTCCATCAACGCAAGATCTTTTATAAAGATGGTAGAGATCGGACCATTTCTTCTTGTACCTCCCCCACAAAGGGTCAAAGTTATACGTAACCAACAACGATTATAAAATCTGAAATATGCATATGCATCCGATTCTCTTCATATTTCACACATCCCATTATATCAGACTTACGTTAGATACGAATTGGTCAATAGTGGTCAACTGCTTCCGAACCTCCCCCATAAAGGGTCAACAGTGCGAATAATTTTAACTCAAGGCTGGGGGTATAAATCTGTTGGCAAAACCGGCTGATACTATTTAACTTGTAATAAGTTTTTCGGGTATACACTTGACATTTCGGGGATTGTTGATCCCTGAAAAAAAGTTTTCTTAGAAATCTACCTTCTTCAAATTAATTCGAAAATTATCCACGTTTGACGGTCGGTTGGTATTTGAAAAATATTTCTAAGAAATCCGCTTTTGATGTTGAGAAATTGTTCCTTAAACATCCAAGTTGGAGGATATCACGAGAAAGATCTTTAAAAATTCTGTGTTTTGAAGGTCCGATGGTTCTTGAAATATTACTTTTCACGTTTTAGGGATATTTGGCCTTGCAAAATTACTCTTAAGAAATCAAAGTTGGAGGGACAGTTGGCCCTTCATAAAAAAATTAAATAATGAGTTGAAGATTCGTAGATCCTTGAAAATATATTCTGAAAGAAGAAGATATGTTTGGTACTTTATAAATACGTCTTATTAACATTGATTGAAGGTGTAATGCTATACTCTTAAACTATGGTGGAGGGTATAATAAAAAAATGTGTGTCTTTTAAAATACTCTTCAGAAATCCTTGTTTAAAAAATCTATTGGTTTTCGAAAAATATTCTAAAAATGTCTGAATGTTTGCTTGTTTCTTGGAAAAATCTTCCTGAAAAAAGTCCATATCTGAATGACTTTTTGTGTTTTGAAAAATATGCTTTAAAAAGCCACGTTTAAAATGTAGGATTGAAAATATGATGATATAATTTTATAAAATCATTAAAACAGTTGAAGATTTCAAATTTGAAAAGTATTTGTCCTTTAAAAAAAATTATAAAAATCGACTTTCTTGAAAAAATAACTGTTCTAGAAAAAATCCTCGAAATCAATGATTCAGTGTATGTGGATCCTCAAAAAGCTATTCTCAAAATTCCCAGTTTTAAGAACATTCGTTATTTTTTATTATATCCCCAGCCATACACAGAGGCTACAGAGGGTATATATCATCGGTTTTAGACGCGAGGTCTCTTTGGACCAAATCCATTTCAGAACATTTGGAGTCGATCTAGCGATGTCCGTCCGTCTGTCTGTCTGGCTGGCTGGTGCGCACGATAACTCTCGAAGAGAGTATCCGATTTGGTCCAAACTTAATACATCGTAATATTTTTGTCAAACTTAGATCGAGTTCGGAGATGGGCAATATCGGTCCACTCCTTCTGGTACCTCCCTCACAAAAAGTCGAAATTTTCAAAAAATATATTTTTTGCATAGAAAGTGAAAGGATAATCCGATTTTGCTCCAACTTTTCAAAACCTAATATTTGCGTTAGTGCTAGATCAGGTGTGAAAATGGACAATATCGTTCCACTCCATCAAGTACCTTCCCCACAAATTGTCAAAATATTGAATAATTACAACTTTCATAAAATGTGATGTAAGAATCCGATTGTCTTAAAATTTCACACATTTCAATTTTTATATGGTGTTAAGATGGTCAAAATCGGTCCACTCCTTCTGGTACCTCCCCAACAAATGGTCGAAATTTTCAAAAAAAAAATA
The DNA here is from genome assembly GCF_030504385.1 of Musca domestica. Classification (NCBI taxonomy): domain Eukaryota; kingdom Metazoa; phylum Arthropoda; class Insecta; order Diptera; family Muscidae; genus Musca; species Musca domestica. Next base: position 2,986,093 of record NW_026712207.1, on the reverse strand, counting down.
TTTTCTTCACAGAAAGGGAAGCAGTAATCTAATTTTGCTCTAATTTTTCAAATCCTAATATTTTCGTCGGTTCTAGGTCTCACATTTCACACATCCTACTATTTTTATGAACCCAAGATCTGGCAGTAAGACGGAATATATCGGTCCATTCCTTCTGGCACCTCTCCCACAAACGCTAAAAAAATTCTAAAAATTGTGTTAGAAGGTGATTTCAAATTAAAAGTTATTCTCAAAAAAATAATAATAATAATAACATAAAAATAAAGTAAATAAATAAACCGATTGTCTCTTGAAAAAAGTCAGAAAAGTTTAAAGGTCCCTAGGTTTTTAAAAATCAATTAAACTGCTCTCTCTCTCTCTCTGTCTCTATCTCTCTGTCTCTTCCTAAACTATTAAAAAAATGTCCCTAAGTTTGCCCAGGTCTATTGAGAATCGTTCAGGTGTTTCATACATAAAACTCCTCAAAAACACCATCCAAGAAAAAATCTTTCAAATTTTTATTTCATATATCGAACATTTGTGGCGGGTTTAAAAAAAGAGGCCATCATGACCATACTGCCACATTAGCAGTTTGCCTTTTCCTTTTTGACTTTTCGAAACAATCTAATGACGTCTCGTTGTTGAAATATGCTATTAATTATAAAGTGGGATTTTTCACTTCATATCACATTTACTACCAATATTTTGAGTTACTCACAAAAGAAAAACAAAAGACTTAAGACACAAACTTGCTGCAATGATTTCATTTTCTTGATTTTCTCAGGAATTAAAAAAAAAAATCAACCCAAAAATGAATTAGTGCAAATATCACAGCATTCACATGCATGAGGATGATAATTTACTTCAATTATTTTTTTAGTGTCTAAATTATGGGCAAATTTTAATCTGCACTTAAGAGTCATGAAATTAAAATTTTTATTATTGGCCCAAAAATTAAAAATTGTTTTTTTTATCCAAATTTGCACACTTTTATATCGACATGCAATGCGAACAGGGGAAAAATGAAGGGGATATGAAAAACGTATAACATTTGAGATTAGAGTGAAAGTTTTTCTTATGCTATTTAATCGTTAGCGTTTGCGTTTTTTTTCTATTGAGAGTGAAACTGGTATCACGATAAACTTGTTTTTGTTATTGAACAATAAAAGCGAACAGCAAATACCAAGCAATCGGCTGATGTGCAATCTTGGCTAAAAAGAGTTTTATGGTTTCATTTTTTTGATGCCAGCTTTCCATGAATGAGAGTTTTCGGTTCCGTTCTAATTAAATGGAAATTAAATGAGTTGTAAAAAGAAACCATTTTTGTTTATTATATTTTTTTAATATTTTTTCTTTTTTTTTTTTTTTTTTTTGAAGAAAGCCTTTTTCTTGCCCCACTCTTTAACTTGGCCATAATAATTTTCTATTAATTATCATCAACATTTTCAAAATATTTTGAAAATGCTAAGGTTTATAGTTGAGCCATGATTTTTGGTTTTCATTTTTAAGCCAATCACGCCCCAGGAATGTGGTTTGGCAATTGCAGCCTCAGCCAACCACAAGCATGTTTGCTATTGTTTTAGGTATGCAACCAACAGCTGTTGAGAAAAATCGAATGGAAACCATTTAAAACCCTAACAAGTTAAAAAGCATTAACAGAACTTTGAATACCCTCCACCATTTGGAAATTTTCAAAAAATAAAATTCTGTTAAAATCTTAAAAATACCGAATATATCGGAGCTATACGTTATATCGAAGCTATACGAATACCTGGACCTGCATAGACAATTCTCTATCGCAGGCTGTAGCATCCATAACGAACTTCAAATACGACAACTCAAACAATTTCGGTGAGTATTGTACCAAAAATCCTCGAAATACCGAAAATAGGGAGGTACTGATATATGGGGCCTATACCAAGATCTGGACCTGCATAGACAATTTTCTGTCACAGACTGTAGCATCCATTAGGAACTTCAAATACCAAATTTGAAACAATTCCGGTGAATAATGTCGCTAAAATCATCAAAATACCGAATATAGGGAGGTACCGTTGTATGGGGGCTATATGTAGACCTGAACCTGCATAGCTAATTTTCTGTCACAGGCTGTAGCATCCATTACGAACTTCAAATACCAAATTTGAAACAATTCCGATTAATAATGTCGCTAAAATCATCAAAATACCGAATATAGGAAGGTACCATTGTATGGGGGCTATACCAAGACATGGACCTGCATAGCTAATTTTCTGTCACAGGCTGTAGCATCCATTACGAACTTCAAATAGCAAATTTGAAACAAATCCGGTGAAAAATGTCGCTAAAATCATCAAAATACCGAATATTGGGAGGTACCGTTGTATGGGGACTATACCAAGACATGAACCTGCACAGACAATTTTTTGTCTTAGGCTGTGTCATTTATTGCTAACTTCAAATACCAAATTTGAAACAATTCCGATTAATAATGTCGCTAATAGCATCAAAATACCGAATTTCGGGAGGTACCGTTGTATGAGGGCTATACCAAAACGTGGACCTTCACAGACAATTTTCTGTCTTAGGCTTTAGCATCCATTTGGAACTTCAAATACCGACTTTGAAACAATTCCGGTGAATAATGTCGCTCAAATCATCAAAACACCGAATATCGGGAGGTACCGTTATATGTGGGCTATACCAAGACATAGACCTGCACAGGCTATTTTCTGTCTTAGGCTTTAGCATCCATTGCGAACTTTATACACCAAATTTAAAACAATTCGCATCAAAATACCGAATTTCGGGAGGTACCGTTATATGGGGGCTATACCAAGCCGTGGACCTGCACGGACAATTTTCTGTCTTAGGCTTTAGTATCCATTTGGAGTTTCAAATACCTAATTTGAAACAATTCCGGTGAATAATGTCGCTAACAGCATCAAAATACCGAATATTGGGAGGTACCGTTATATGGCGGCTATATGAAAACCTAGACCTACAAGGCCCATTTACTAACTTAACCTGCCTACTGGCAAAATAAACATGTGTGCAAAATTGTAGACTTCTATCTCAATTCGTTCGAAAGATAGCGTGATTACAACGGACTGACAGACAGACAGACGGACGGACATCGCTAAATCGACTTAAAATTTTACGCTGATCAAGAATATATTGTATATTATTGAATATATATTGTTGGGTCTTACATGAGTATTTCGAGGAGTTACAAACGGAATGACAAAGTTAATATACCCTCCATAGTATGGTGGGGGGTATAAAAATTTACTTTGTTGTAAATTGCAAGTGCATGAAACTGAAAATGCTCTTTTGGGTCTATTTTTCCATTGAGGTGCCTGTTGCCAGTCTCAAATGAAACCAAAAAAAAATCTCAATCAGCCATTTAAAATCGACATTTGAAATACGTCTCTTTCAAATCGCCATTTGTTGGCACGACTAACGATTGGCCCAAAAAGAAAAAAACAAACCGATCACACTAACGTTAATGTTGCGCTTAAACAATATTGTCTTGGTTTGGCGTTTACGTAAGACCACCATTGTTGTTGTTGTTTCAATAAATATTTCATTCGATTTTTCTTTTCTTTTCATTTCATTATTTCTTATTGCTTTTATTGGTAAAGTTCATTTTGGGTTAACTGCCTTGGTGAAATGTTACAAATTCATTTTTTTTTTGTTAAATTAAATAAATAAATAGTTTTGGTCGGGTTGTCTTTTGTGGGGTGCCGGAGAAAGAGAGAGAGTTATGCAATTTATTGGCAACAAGATCAAAATGGGTCAAAAAAAAAAAAAGAAATAAAAAGCGATTTGCTGTGGAAAAAAGACCAGCAATGCATTAATGAAAGAAATCAAAGGAAAACTAGGCTTCTGATTAAAATCTAAAATATTTGGAGCCTTTGGAAAAAGAAGAAAGCTAACATTAATAACCATTTATTCCTTCCTTTAATTAACGAAAGACTTAAGACACAAACTTTATTGAGCATGAAAGTCCATTCGTTGCTTTGTTATGACTCGTATGGGGAGAGAGAGAGCGAGAGAGAGATAGAGAAAGAAATCAGTAATTCCTTTTTTACTTCACAGAAGGAGAAAGGATAATACGATTTTGCTCAAACTTTGCAAATCCTAATATTTGCATCAGTGCTAGGTTAGGTGCGAAAATGGACAACATCGGTCCACTCCATCAAGTACCTCCCACACAAAAGGGTCAACATTTTGAATAATTATAACACCTATAAAATGTGATGTAAGTGCCCGATTGTCTTCAAATTACACACATCAAAATATTTTTATTAACCCAAGGTCTGGTGCGAAATTGGAATATATCGGTCCCCTAATTCTGGTACCTCTCCTACAAATTGTTAAAATTTGGAATATCCATGAAGCTCATTTTAAACTCGAAATTAACATCTGATTCCATTCAGACTTGGCACAATATTTCAATATTTCCATCAACACAAGATCTGTTATAAATATGATAGAGTTTGGTCCATTCCTTCTGGTACCTTCCCCACAAAGGGCCAAAATTTCGAATAACCAAACCGATTATAAAATCCTAAATATGCAGCCGGTTCTCTTCATATTTCACACATCCCATTATTTCTACTAAAACAACATTTGCTGTGAAGTTGGGATATATCGGTTCACTCCTGCTGGTACCTCCCCACAAAGGCTCAAAATTTTGAATATCCATGAAGCTCATTTTAAACTAGAAATTAACATCCGATCCCATTCAGACTTAGCACATCTGAATATTTCTATCCACTCAAGATCTGTTATAAAGTTGGTATAGATCGAACCATTTTTTCTGGTACCTCCCCCACATGGGTTTCAAGATTTTGAAGAACAAAACGCTAAAAAACGGGAAATAAGCCTCCAACTCTTCAAATTTAACCCGTCCAAATATTTTTGCTAACCCAGGATCTGTTGTGAAAATTGATAAGATTACTTAGGTCCAATACGATATGGACAATACTGGCCCATTCCTTCGGAACCTACTCCATAGGGGTCAAACATTTGAACAATCATAACAGAAGTCCAAAATATATTTTATCAGTCGAACATTGGCTGAGGGTATACATCTGTCGGCAAAACCGACGGATAGTTATTAACTTTTTTTAAATATTTTTCATGAACTTTCCAACCAAGGGGAGTAGAATTTCAAGCATATATTTTGGGGGCCTACATGTTGTATAGAAATTATCGATTTTTAATATTTTTTTAAATTGTGGATTTTATTTACATGTTCTGAAGAGGATTTTCAAAATTTATTCATTCAAGGTCTTTGCTAGACAAAAATTTAGGTTTTTGATCAATGACTTACTGACCAAAACTTTTTCAATATTTTCAAGGTTTTATGGACCAAAATTTTTGGAATTATTTAAAACTGTTTTTTTTTTAGGACTTATTTGCCAGGAATCTCGGAAATCTTAAAAATATTTCTGACCAATTTTCAGGGAACATTCTTTACAAGGCAGGATTTTGAATCATATTTTTATAAGATCTTCCGGTACTAAAAATGGTGGACTTTTACAGGTTATTCCCATAAAAATCAGATTTTTTTAACCAAAACCGTGGATTTATAAGGGGATTACTGCTTCAAAAACGTGTTTTTTAAATATTTTAACGAGGTTTCCAGGACAAAAATCGTTTTTTCAAGAATATCAGGTTTATTTTTCACATTTCACAAATATCGTGAATTTTTCTAATGACTACTCTATTTTTTTTCTTCTTTTTTTGGTTTTTGAAAAATTTACAATTTTTTTGTGAAAAAAAAAAAATAACGTAATATCCTAGAAAAATCAACGAATTTTATTCAGAAAATTTTATAGAATTTTTTGGAACCGTCCATGGCCCTATGGGCTAAGTTAATGTATTAATTGAAAAAAAAAATACTTTTACGAAGTCAAAAATCTTGTAAAAATCTATTTTTTTTAATATTTTTTGCAAGCTATTTCCAGGCAAAAGTCTTGGATTTTTTTAAAAACATTTCTCAGGTTATTCCTAGACAAAAGTCGTGGAAAAAAAATCAAAGGATTCGTCTTTAAAATTATATTTTTTTTAATTTTGACAAAAGTCGCCTGTTTTAAATTCTGACAGAATTGTGGTTTTAAAAAAAAAAATCAAAAAAAAAAAAAATCCTGACTAAAATTAATTGATTTTTATAAGACAATTTTAAAGATTTCATGGTTTAAAATCAAAAATTTTTTTTTTTTTTTGATAAAAAAACAGACTTTTTTCTATATCAACGACAAGTAATTCAGGTGATTATTGGGGGAGATAGATCGGGAAAAATAAATAGGATTTTTTGGATTTTTTCAAAAATATTTCTCAGGTTATTCCTAGACAAAAGTCGTGGATTAAAAAAAACAAAGGATTCGTATTTAGAATATTTTTCTTAATTTTGACAAAAGTCGTCTTTTTTAATTTTTGACAGAATTTTTTTGGGTTTAAAAAAAATCAAAAAAATCTTGACCAAAATTTATTGATTTTTATTAGACAATTTTAAAGATTTCATGGTTAAAAATCTAAAATATTTTTTTTTTTTTTTTTTTATAAAAAAACAGACTTTTTTCCATATCAACGACAAGTAACTGAGGTGATTATTGGGGGAGAGAGATCGGGAAAAAATAAAATTAAGTAAGACTATATATTAAAACCAAGTAAAAAAGCTGTAAGTTCGGCCGGTCCGAACTTTGAATACCCTCCACCATTTGGAACAAATTTCGCAATTTTCGAAAAAAAAAATAAAATACGTTAACAATTCTGTTAAAATCTTAAAAATACTGAATACGAAGACGTGGGCATGCATAGGCAACTTTTGTCACTAGCTATTACACATTCAAAAGCGAAACTTGAAAAAAATCGGTTTATAATGTAGCTAAAAATCATCAAAATACCGAATATGGGGAGGCACCATGGGAGTTATAAAACGTGGAACTGGACAGACAATTTTCTGTTATTTAAAAAAAATGGTAAATAATTTCGCTAAGATCATCAAACTACCGAATATCGGGAGGTACCGTTATATGGGGGCTATACGAAGACATGGACCTACATGGTCCACTTTCTGTCTTAGGCTGTAATATCCATTACGAACTTCAAATACCAAATTTGAAACAAATCCGGTAAATAATGTCGCTAAAATCATCAAAATGCCGAATATCGGGAGGTACCGCTATATGGGGGCTATACGAAGACGTGGACCTGCACAAACAATTTTCAGTCATAGGATGTAGTATCCAGTACGAACTTCAAATACCAAATTTGAAAGAATTCCGGTAAATAATGTCGCTAAAATCATCAAAATACCGAATATCGGGCTATACGAAGACATGGACCTACGTGGCCCATTTCCTGTGTTAGCCTGTAGTATCCATTACGAACTTCAAATACCAAATTTAAAACAATTCCGGTGAATAATGTCGCTAAAATCATCAAAATACCAAATATCGGGAGGTACCGTTATATGGGGCGCTATACCAAAACGTGGACCTACATGGCCCATTTTCAATACCAAAAGTCCTGCACACATAACATACATTTGAGTAAAATTTTATCAATCTACTTCAATTCGTTCGGAAGCTAGAGTGATTTCTGCAGACGGATAGACGGACAGACGGACGGACATCGCTAAATCGATATAGAATTTTATGCTGATCAAGGCCTATTTTTCTCGCCCATGAGGAACAGAAGACTTAGAAAACGAACTTTTTTTATTTTCTTTAACGTCTCAAAATAAATTCTAAGACACGAAGAATCGGTCTTAATGCAATATTGTCATCCTTTTTATTTTATTTTTATTTATTTTTTTATATCTGTTATTTTCAAATGTTTATTTCTAACCGGTCTTAAATGTTGCCATGACAACAAACATTTTCGCCATAACAAAGTTGTGCAAACAAGTCAGCTCAAACATCTCCATTGTCATCTGCGTCTTCAGCAGCATCGGCTGAAAACAGAGATTGTTTGGAGCATCGTAAAAATCCAATGCGAAACCAATTCCAAAAATGGCTTAGTCAAGAACAATGCTACTGCATCAACATCATTGACATTTATGGTTATTTCTATTATTTTTCGATCGATGCGGAATATTAAAAATAACAAATGTTTGACCAGAAACAATAACCTCTTTAAAAAAATGGCGATCAAATAAGCCAACTCACTAACAATGAGAATATACCTTCCAAAATAAAATAAAAAAATAATATTGGAACTCAATGGACAACCATGCATGTGAAGACACCAAACGGCCAGAATGACATTTGTGGCCAAACAAAAAACAAATCATGAAGGTCGTTGTCATAAAGCAGTTATGCGGCTGGCTGTATATGTTCATTGTGGTGACCACAACAGCAACTGCCAACATTTTTTGTTAATTTATATGTAGAACTACCTTCTGACCATGGCCCAGTCGTTGCTATCGTTGGGTTATATTCGGACGTGTGACTTTAATGTTGGAGGTCACACACAACCGTTTGACGAAGATTTCCCCCATGCACACTGAAGCCATAGTGGTAACAACTTCCCTCCTCCCTCATTGAAAAATGTCGGCAAAAGTCAAAAGTTTGTGGTGGTGGGTTTTTTTTTAAGTGTCTCCCAAAAATGGTTGAGTGTGCCCGAATCAAATTAAAATTCTTACAAAAAAATAACGTTATATGTTATGAATTGTTGAACGATGAGTTGCAAATTTTTGATATTGAAATGTTACCATGAGAATAATTTTAATGAGTTTTTTAAATTAATTTGTTATATATGTCAGGTCAAAAAGCTTCCATAAAATATAGTTCTTCTAAATATAGAACACCTTATCTGGTTCTTCAACTAATAAAATTGAATGGCAATTCAAGTGAAATTCGAAATTGTGTCCTTTAAATATTTTCTCAAAAAAAAAAAAAAAAAAAAAAATAATAAAATAAAATAAAAATAAATAAATAAATAAATAAAAATAAAAAAATAGATAGGGATTTAGAAATTTTTTTTTTTTAAATCTACGTCCTTGAAAAATGTATTTAAAACGTATGCCACAAGACATCCAAGAACCTTATAATAACTACAATTATTTTTATAATAATAACAATAATATTAAGGGTAATAATAACAAGGAAAAAAAGCTGTAAGTTCGGCAGGAACAAACTTTGAATACCCTCCACCATTTGGAAATTAAAAAAAAAAAATAATAAAATCCGTTAAAATTTCTGTTAAAATCTTAAAAATACCGAACATAGCCGTTATATTGGGTTCTGTATGAACACGTAGACCTGCATAGGCAACTTTTGCATAAGTCATTGCAATATTCAAATACGATGCTTGAAAAAAAATCCGGTAAATGATGTAGCTAAAATCATCAAAATACCGAATATGGGGAGGTACCGCTATATCGGAGATATACGAAGACCTGAATCTGCATAGAACATTTTCTGTCATATGCTGTAGTACCTATTGGGAACTTCAAATACGACATCTCAAACAACTTCGGTGAATATTGCACCTAAAATCATCAAATTACCGAATATAGGGAGGCACTGATATATGGGGCCTAGACAAAGACGTAGGCCTGTCCCAGGCTGTAGGTACTACAGAAACTTTAAATATGAAATTTCAAGCAATTTCGGTGAATATTTTACCTAAAATCGTCTAAATACCGAATATAGGCAGGTACTGATATATGGGGCCTATATGAAGACCTGGACCTGCATAGACAATTTTCCGTCATAGGCTGTAGTACCCATTACGCATTCTAAATAAGAAATTTGAAAGGTCGCTAAAATAATCAAAATATCGAATATCGGGGAGTAATGTTGTATGTGGGCTATACGATATCGTGGACCTATATAGATAAGCTTAATTAGGTCTTCAAAAATTATTTTTAAAAAATCCACGCTTATTTTAATCTTCAAAAAAAAAATAATTTAAAAAAATCCACGCTTATTTTAATCTTCAAAAAAAAAATAATTTAAAAAAATCCACGCTTATTTTAATCTTCAAAAAAGTAATTTTAAAAAATCCAAGCTTATTTTAATCTTCAAAAAAATAATTTTAAAAAATCCAAGCTTATTTTAATCTTCAAAAAAATAATTTTAAAAAATCCACACTTATTTTAATCTTAAAAAAAATAATTTTAAAAAATTAACACTTATTTTAATCTTAAAAAAAATAATTTTAAAAAATCCACGCTTATTTTAATCTTAAAAAAATAATTTAAAAAAAATCCACGCTTATTTTAATCTTAAAAAAATAATTTTAAAAAATCCACGTTTTTTAATTGTCAAAAAAAATAATTTTTAAAAAATTAACACTTATTTTAATCTTAAAAAAAATAACGCTTACTGTAATTTTCAAAAAAAAAAAAAAAAAAAATAATAATAATTTTTAAAATGGTCATTTCAATCTTAAAAAAAAAATAATTAAAAAAATCCACGCTTTTTATAACTGTCAAAAAATAGCTTTTAAAAAATTAACGATTATTTTAATTTTTAAAAAAATAATTTTTAAAAAATCTTAGCTTATTTTAATCTTCAAATTATTATTTTTAAAAAAAATCCAACCTCATTTTAAACCTAATAAAATACTTTTAAAAATTCCACGTTTGTTTTGGACTTCAAAAAAATATTTTTAAAAATTCCACGTTTGTTTTGGACTTCAAAAAAATATTTTTAAAAATTCCACGTTTGTTTTGGACTTCAAACAAATACTTTTAAAAATTCCACGTTTGTTTTGGACTTCAAAAAAATATTTTTAAAAATTCCACGTTTGTTTTGGACTTCAAAAAAATATTTTTAAAAATTCCTCGTTTAGTTTAATCAAAAAATTAATTTTAAAAAAATCCACGCTAATTGTAATCTTAAAAAAATATCTTTACAAAATCCAAAATATTTTTAGAAAATCCAAGCATTTTTTACCCTTCAAAATTTTTTTTTAAAAAATTAACGCTTATTTTAATTTTCAAAAAAAAAATAATTTTTAAAAGATCCACGATTATTTTAATCCTCAAAAAAATAATTTAAAAAAAATAAGCTTACTTTAATCTTCAAAATGTTATTTTTAAAAAATCCACCTTTTTTCAATTTAAAAAAAAATATTTTTAAATATTTCACGTTTATTTTGGTTTTCAAAAAAATTATTTTTAAAAAATCCACGTTTACTTTAATCAAAAAATTAATTTTAAAAAAATCCACGCTAATTTTAATCTTAAAAAAAAAATATCTTTACAAAATCCTTGCTTATTTTAATCTTAAAAAAATATCTTTACAAAATTCACGCTTATTTTAATCTTCAAAAAATATTTTTAGAAAATCCACTATTATTTTAGTCTTCAAAAAATGTTTTTAGAAAATCCACGTTTGTAACCACATTGTTAGCACTTCAGTATTACTTCGAGATGGCTCTACTTAGGCCTTCCACTTCTTAAGATTTGTTTCGAAGAGTAGACTAAGTCCCTATTTTTAATCTATAACAATTGCTCACAGAATCTTGATATTATTGTCCAGTTTTCTTCTGATGCTACCATTTTTGCAACGGCTTAGATAGCGCTTGTTTGTTTTTCTATTTCCAATCTGAGTTCTAATTAGCTTTTAAATGTGAAGAAAGAATATGGTCTGCGCCATCGACAGGCAAAAAGGATAATATTTTTTAGCTCTTTCAAACAAATACTTCAGGGTACACCCATGTCCGAAAATTATTACCGCACTTTCGTATTACTTCGAGGTGGCTCCCAGGCCTTCCTTGAATCCAAGCATTGCATTCTACCATGCATCCAAGCACCACTATTTATTTCGAGGTCTTAAAGGATTATCTAAGTTTTGATTTTTAACAATTTCTCACAGAATCTAGATATTACAGTTCAATTTTCTTCGGATCCTGCCATTTTTCAACGACATTGACGTCTGAGATTTTTTTTTTATTTTTTTGTTTCAGTTCATAGAATTTAGATATTACAGTCCAGTTTTCTTCTGATTCTACCATTTTTGCCACGATAATAATCAATTGTGATATATGTTCCATCCATGTCTGCTTTTACAAAAAGGTGAACGATTTTAGCCAGGAGAGTATCTATGTTACGTAGTACAAAAAGGAGAATTACTTTTCCCATTTTTAAACAAATATCTCTCTTTATTTTTCTCATTACTCTTCTCTCTAAGTAAATGTCTCAAAAAGTAGACAACAAAATAAAATTGCAAACAAAATTATTCTTAGTGTCTGCCAATAAAAAACACTACTTTATAATGAAGATTCTGTTAACAAATGATACAACACATTGGCTAGAAGACATTTTCAAACGCTTAGATAAATGTCAACATATGTAGATTTGTTCTCTAATTAACATAAAGAGACAAAATTTTAATTTCAACTTGAAATTAATCAAAGATCGAGAAGCAAGCAAACCGGATTTTTTTTCGGACAGGAACATTAGTTTATGTCAGAGGCAAGTAATTATGGTGATTATTTGGAGAGAGAGAGAATGAGGAAAAAAATTGAAATTAAATAAAACTTAAAATTTAAAAAAAATGTATTGAAATTAATAACAATACTAGCAGGACTTAGGCTTCTCCGGCTATTTAGAAAACCAGTTTATTGAACAGATAGATATTCTTCAATTTCCCTTTTATTTATGAGAGAGAAGACAAAATAACGAAGTAAGCAAAAATTAAATACAAAAATTAAACTAATGATAAAATGACCAGGGATAGGCTTCTCCACTGGCTTTCTTGCTGCTTGGGACCAAAACTTGCTCGCGAGAAAGATTGCTCGAAAGATGGGAGGTGTTTTACGGAGTCTACTCTTTACTCTTTTTTTTGTGGGAGCAATCCCGACTTATTCCTGTTGTATAAATTAGAGTTAGGAGAGAATCGCTCTAGAGCAAGAGTTTGCTCGATTTTTCTGCTCCCTGAAGCGCATATTTTCGAATTCGAGTGAGTATCACTCTTTGAACAAATTCGAGAGAGTTTTTCGGAGGTCTGGTTAAAAATCTTTCTGAAGCCCCTGCATTGAGAGTATATCGGACATTTAACTGGCAGTTCGTAATATACCCATGCTGTTATATTTTTGAAATGAGCTTTGCTGTCCATCACAACCACATGCATCTCGGCCCCAGCACATCTACCAATACTCAAGTGTCTCGACTTTTATTTGTGCGAGTTCTTAGGCTTTATATTGGCTACGTTTTTCTTCAAATAGTTTCAATCGTCCTTCTGCCACCAATCCAATAGATAATTTTTTGTACAGCTGGTCCTGTTTCTCTTGGATATGCAAGTGATACTCTCAGCACCGCTGTTTCTCTTGGATATGCAAGTGATACTCTCAGCACCGCTGTTATCAACACATCTCGAGGATTTGTGTGTCCTCTGTTTATTGAGCAGACTATGAATCCAAATTTCCTTTACGTACGGAAGGACGTTGTTACAGGATTATATTATTGCACTCATTCAGTCCGCAAAAGGTCGCCCTTTAACGAGTATTGCAATGTCCTACAACACTTACCCCACTGGTCTTCTTCTCTCTTGTGCCAGTCACATTTGGAGTCTGAGAAAGGTCTTTCCCCTAAAGACTGAATGGAGATTGAAAGTTCAACGAGCTTTTCATTTTCTGCCTCCTTTCGATTTGAACTTCCCTTAAATGATTACAGGTTCTTATGTACGCTATTTGGTCGATATAATTTTTTATTCGCCTAAAAGAAAGAGATTTTAAAGCGCTATGGTCCACTCAGACCCCAACCATCCTATCATAAAACAATATTTCAATACCTTACGTCCAACATATTACTTAGCATAAATCTTATTTTTCGAAGTTTGTCCATTTGAACTCAATATCCAAAATAATTGTCTGTCAATGTCAAAATCGTAGGTGAAAGGAAACTGCCCTTGCTTCTGCATACTCTTCTTTCTGAAGCCTTATTCTGTATGTTTCCATCCAATCATTAAACAATATTTCAATAACTTACTGCCAAAAATAGTTCCTTATATCTTTACTTAGCATAAATCTTATTTTTAGAAGTTTTTCCATTTGAACTCAATATCCAAAATCATTGCCTGTTAATGTCAAAATCGTAGGTGAAAGAAAAATATTCTTGCTTCTGCCAACTCCTCCATCTGAAGCCTTATTCAGTATGTTTTCCATCCAATCGTTAAAAAATATTTCAATACCTTACGGCCAACAATAGTTCCTTATATCTTTACTTAGCATAAATCTTATTTTTCTGAGTTTGTCCATCTGAACTCCTTAATATTCAAAATCCTTATCCTTAAAAGCACAAATAACGGCACTTAATCCTGGATTTTGTTTTTCTCAATCAAATTTCTGTAACAACCTTTCTATAGCAATTCTTAAAACAGTAGCCTTTAGTCAGCTGATCTACTTAACCCAATTCAACAGCTGACCAACATTAGGGCAGTTCACACTCCACAATTAATCGTTAACTAATTACAATGCTCTGATTTTGAATGACTTCTTTGAAATTAATATTTAATTAGTTTCGTTTCTTTTTTCATTTGAGCGGCTGTCGAACAAATTTTCTCAAGTGTTTATGTTTCGTTTCGGTTTTTTATTTTTTCGATTTTGGATAAACAAACAGCCAAGACAAAAAATAACGAAAACAAAACACACGCCAAGCTGATGATGATGATAATTTCAGCTTAAGCTATTTGTTTAGTGCTTGATTATTAAATGTTATTGTTAACAACAAATTTGTTGATTTTTGTGCTTCAGCTCAAGCTATAATGAGCCGACTTGGTGGTGAACTGGGTCAATGCCATGATATGCCATAAAATAAAAATTCAAGTCGGTGGCTGAAAAAAAACAGTCAAAAGTGGCAAAAGTTAGTTCGTCAACAATCAAAATGGAAATGACTAGCCATCTTTTTTGCTGCCGGATGATTGATATGATTTACAAGGGGTTAATATGTTAACCTCTTGTAAAACATAATTAAAAAAAGACCCCGACGAACATGAATCATTGTTTTAAGGTTTCTTAAAAAAATCGAGGGCTTTGAGGTTATGTTAGAAACCTTTTAATTTTTCTTTTAATTTAAAAGGTTTTGATTTTTTTTATATTTTTATTACAACCTCTCATTCCCCCCATTTTTGTGACCTTTGAAATCTAATTAAAAAATGTTTCCCCTCTTTATTTTTCTTTCCAGTTTCCTCCTCGAATATTGAAATTATTATTTGCCGTATGCCTCATAATCGTTCTACTATCCCAAGCCACCGACAGTGCACAAGGTAAGTGAATATGGTTTTAAGAGAGCAACTGCAAAAAGTGAAAGTTCTAAAGTTAGTTACACAGCCGGTTTAGCCATGACTTGATTTCCGCATTGGCCAACCAACTTACCAACCAGCGTCAACTATACACCGGGTGTAGAAAAATAATGTTGTTCTACCCAAAAAAAAAAAAAAAATATCCGGTTCAAGACTAGGCAAAAAAAATATGCATGGCATTTGCCGTCAAGCAAATGCTAACTTGTTTTGTTTTTCTAGCCCACATCATTATTTTTCCACATTATAGGAAACCGCATTGCCGGAATATATCACCACACTTTAATGGTTTAAGAACTGGTTGGAAATTTTTTTATGTCAAATGGAAATATGGGAAATGTGTGTGCAAAAGAAGAATTTTTATTGCGAGGTGTAAAAGAGGTTATTGGAATTTTTCAAATTTAAATCTAAAAAATCTAAGAAATATCAGCCAGAAATTGATGATATGCAGACCAGATCTCTCCACAATTCCACAATCATCTTCCTCTTCCAATTAGGGACATTTAAGTAAAGTCAAAAGTCTACCAGCAGACTTTTCCATATTTTTTCTACAACAAAAAAAAAAAATAGTGACATTCAATCATAGTCAGAAGTCTACTAGCAGACTTTTCCATTCCTTTCCTACAACAAAAAAAAATTTTTTCGATCTTTCAGATTTGTCCGATCAGCTACGACCCGAGTTTCGATTTTGATTTTTTTTAAACCGAACTCGACTCAAATCGATTTCGATTTTAAATAATTTGATGTACAGTTCCTCCCATGATCCAAGTATAAGGTCCCCCTATTCCAGCGATCAAAACGATCTGTCAATTAAATTTGAATTCGCCGCATCAAAAAACAAACGACAAAACATGATTTTTACTGTTATACGAAAATATTTGTTTGGCCATTTTAAATTTGCTGTAAAAAAAGAAAACGAAAAACATACAGGGTGAGAAGCAAAAAAACTGCAACCAACTTCAGCCGTGCTGTCATTTCAAAGCCACTCGTCCGACAGCTGTTAAAATTATTCCAGTGACAGCTCATTATATTGTTTACAAGCGGACAAAAGCATTTTGCTGAGAATTTTCCAGAAAAAAAGTTATTCGTGATGGAATTCAAGCGGGATAGTGTGATGTCTTTATATTTGGCTGGAAAACCACAAGTGGCCATCGTTAGAGCACTCCAGCATTCAAATGTGAATAAATCGTTTGTGTCTCGTACCATCGACGCTCGTTACCGTGATACTGATAGCGGGTAGCGTAGCCCGACGTCAAGAAAGTGGACGGAAGAAAACAGCAACATCAGCAGAAATGGTTCGAAACCTGAACATATCGCAATATTCCATTCGGAATAAATATTGAAAAATGAGCTCGGGGTAAAGCCATTGAAATTCCAAAAAGTTCAAGAACTTACACCGCCACGGAAAGAAAATAGACCCAAAACAGCTAAAGATTTGCTTCGCTTGGCCGAAAGTGGTGAACTGCCGAATTTGGGTTTCTCCGTCTTCGATGAGAAAACATTCGTTGTTCAGCAGTTTGTAAACAAACGAACAAATGATCGTGTTTACTTGCCAAAGAGGTCAGCTGAAAATGTGCACCTTCGGTTGGCCACCAGAACTCAAGCGCCGGGCATGGTAATGGTGTGGGCCGCCATAACAGCCGATGGTCGCTCTCCGCCCGTATTAATTGACCCTGGCATCAGAAAGAATGCTGAATATTATCGCGAAAATATTCTGGAGGGTGTATTAAAGCCTTGGACTCAGCCACCCAAGAATGGTTACCACCAATATCTCCGGATATCAATCCGTTGGACTATTGTGTCGGGAGTATTTTGGAAAGCAAGGTTGGCACTAAAAAATACCAAAGTGTCGATCACCTCAATCAAGCGCTTCGTCGGGGATGGGCCAAAATACCGCAGAGCAACATTCGGGAAGCGTGTTACGGGTGTTTCATTGGCCGTTTGAAGTCCATAATTCGCACCAAATTGACCAATTCGGACAAATCTAAACTTATTGATCGACCGTGGCATCAGAATAAATGTCGAATATTATCGCGAAAATATTCCAGCGCACAATTGGCACCAAAATCTCCGGATACCAATCTGTTGGATTATTGTATCTGGAGTATTTTTCAAAGCAAGGTTGGCACTAAAATACGCCAAAGTATCGATTAC
The DNA here is from genome assembly GCF_030504385.1 of Musca domestica. NCBI lineage: Eukaryota > Metazoa > Arthropoda > Insecta > Diptera > Muscidae > Musca > Musca domestica. The sequence goes on along the minus strand of NW_026712207.1, from coordinate 2,968,715 downwards.
CTCAAGCAAGCACTTCGCCGGGAATGGGACAAAATACCGCAGAGCAAAGTTAACACCCAGAGTGATATTAACACCCACATTGCAGGTGTGTTCGAACGACTTCAATATGGAGCATGTTGTAAAATCTGGAAACAAATATAGATTATTGACTCTCGCCGTACCAGAATACCGATCACCACTGAAGGACATAAGTAATATTTCGAATTTAATATGAGAGATTATGGCACTATGTTATTCCATTTCTTAAACGCAATATTGGATTATTTTTTATTTATATTGTGAAAAATAGGGCTCAGATTTTTACAGCTATGGAAACGGCTTTCGATATGGATACGTCATCACAGGAATGCACCCAGAGTGTGCCAGCAAAGTTCGTAGTACAAGATCCACAATGATACACAAAAGATTTATTCACATTTAAATGCTATAGTGCTCTAACGATAGCCACTTGGTTGGTGGCTTTCCAGCCAGATATAAAGAAATCACACTATCACGCTTGAATTCCATCACGAATAACTTTTTTTCTGGAACTTTTGTACGCTTGTAAACAATATAATGAGCTGTCACTGGAATAATTTTTAAAGCTATCGGACAAGTGGCTTAGAAATGACAGCAGTCTGAAATTGATGGCAGTTTTTTAATCTCACCCGGTATTTTTTCTTTTTTTAGCAAACATAACTGCGAATATTTTCTTGATATATAATGAAAATACAGATTTCTTATCTTCGGTGACCCATAGCGAAATTTGATGAGGAAAATTATTTTCTCTA